>NC_071418.1:11378905-12040780 GCF_017976375.1 Cuculus canorus | reverse complement strand
AGGGCCCAAGCTAAATGTATACACTCCAGGAACACCTGCAGATTTAGTTAAGGATGTTATGTGAACTCTGGACAGACACGTAGACCCTTGTTTTGTAGAACTTGTAGAGCCTGCTTTCTCACGACAAGAATAATAATAAAGTATGTAAACAGTGCATACAAGTACGATGTTATCTCAACCAGAAGAGTATAAAAACTCCGTTTGGAGAATAAAATGTTGCTACTTGCCACCAGAGCGGTAGTCCGTCTGTCGATTTAGGCGTCCCTGTGAGCTGGTCTCCGTCAGGTGGTAACTCTTAAGGGGCTGTGGTAGTCAGAGTTTTCCTAGAGAAATAGCAATCCACTATAGAATCATAAAATCACTGCAGCTGGAAAAGACCTCTGAGACCATCCAGTTCAACCATTCAAAACTACTGTGCCTGCTGCATGTGGGCATTGCTTGGGTGACTTCCATAACTGAAAGGAGTAATTCTTGTCGAAGAATACTGAAAGCAGCTAAAATTCTTGGGAGTTCTGTAACCCGTGCTCTTTCTCCACACTACAGTGTCTCGCTCTTGTGGGACTGAGCACTGGCTGCCAAAAGAATAGCGGAAAAATTGGCAGAAATGGCAGCGCTGCAGGCAGAGATACAACCCAAAGGTACTGATGGCCAAAACTTTCAGCTTTCTTTATTTAGAAGATTGGTGTAGGGAAGCATTGGATCAGTATGGACTCACTGTCTTAAAGATCAAAAACTACTGTAAGAAAAATGAGAGCTACTTTTGGAAGGTCTTTTATGAATAGGTAGTGCCTTCTTGGCCTTGGAATTGGGACTTTTGTTTCCATCCGGCTGAGTTCTGTGATGTGGTGCGTGCAGCTAAACAAGGTAGATGGGTTTGGGAAGAAAAAGCAGAACAGAAGCAGATGGTGAGGGGGAGAAAGTAAAAATAGGAAACATGAAGCAAATGTATGATTAGAGACACTGTTCTCTAGTGAAAATGTGCTGGCTTCTCAGTTTGATCACTGTATTTGACTGTTCCTTTTTACTTCTTTTTTACTTCATTTTTTCGTCAGGAAAGTTTTTAATGTATGTTAAGTACTAGGCACCATAATTTAGTTGCTTTTTGATGTTAAAGAATTCTTAGTTCTTTGCAGATATGACAATACTTTAGATGAAAGATACGAAGCTCATGTGAAAGAATTTAAATGTGATGAGTCCTCCCCATCAGTGATTGATAATACCTAAGAAATTACACTGTGGGAGCAACACCAAGTATATGGAAGATTAATTGGGACTAAGATAAAGCATGAAGCTGGTATCAAGCATATTAGAATAAACATTATTAAACAGAGCAGGTGTTCCAAGCTTGACGCACGGGATGATGAATCTTGAATGTGTTTGAAGGCCAGGCTGGAAAAAAACACCTGAGAATAAGGGAATTGGAGATATGACTGAAAACAGTCATGACAGTGTGGAAGAGACAAAACCATAAACATCCTGTTTGTCTGAAGGTTGGAAAACCGAGGAACTGTATAAAGGTCTGCCTGAACGGGAGAAGCCAGTAAAAGCAGTAGCAGTACTTTCTTAATGTGATTTCTGTATGCTGTGCTGATTAAAAGAATATAGTTAGAGAAAACTGCGAGGTCTGCGTCTCCTTCATCGCCTCATTCCACTTTTGTATTACTTTGTTTACACAGATCAAGATGCAACGAGCTATATCTAGACTTCTATACAGCCCATTTTTCTTAAAATCACTCAGCATATACCAGCTCCTGGTTTATATCGTGAGGAGACCCAAACGACTGGGAGCTCAGTTTTGAAAATGAGCATGCTTTCTGAAAGCCTCTGGAATTCTGTCCTGTGTGGCTGCTATTGCCGCTCAGGAGGAGGCAGTGTGCTGCACCTGGTGCCCTCAGATACATTTCTCTACATTGCTATGGAGGAAAATGAACCTTAACCTTTGCCGAGCCTGGGGTACTGGCTTTGAAATGTCATTCCAAGTGGCAGCTGCTGCTGCTCTGTCACTTAATTGTACTGGGAATGCATGGTTATTAAAGGACTGGAGCGAAACAGCTCAGGGGCAAAACATTAAGCTTACTGACACGGACGCCTAAGTGGTAAAATCAGCACTAATGTAAATATTGATTGGAGTAAAAGCGTCCCCTCACTGTGTCTATCGCACAGCCAGAATTGGCTGAAGCATGAGAAATGCACGCTGGCCAGCAGGCCTCCTTAGGGAGAGGAACAGGAAAAAACACAGATATGGCAAGATCCATTAAAGAGTTGGGTTTTTTTTCTTATCTAGTAATTCATTATGGAGAGCACAGACACACCCCCTTATTTTTAAATTGATGCTGTGTAAAGCCAGACTCAATAATCAATGCCAATTTGATTACTAAGTAAGGTTGGGCATGCAGGGGATCGTACCACCTAATGTTTGCACAGCTTCCAGTACCATTCACAAAAGCGATAGACAGTCAAAGCACACATATTCATCACTTTTCCTGAAACAGGTGTGTCTATTAGAATGAGTTCCCGGAATTTTATTTACATAAGCTTCCTCTCCTTGGAACACACACTCTGCCCACTGGGGGTCTTCAGAGATCTCTGGATGAAGGCTGTAAGTCTCCCTCACAGTTGAACCTCTCAACTCTCCTTCTTGTGCATGCTCTTAGACTCCTTGGGCACCTCTTCAAGGTCGCATCTGGTCCTAGCTGGTTCTTTTTCCCCTTCTCATTGCACTAGTCCTTGTTATCTGGCTTAATTAGCTACAGTCACATTCTTCTCCACTCTAACTGTAGCCTTGTTACAATTCCTTATCTAAGCTTAAGTATCCAGGCACAGGCTAGCTAAAAGTTATTATTCAAGCTAATCCTACATTTTAGTACTAAAATCCCAAAATCTATATACAATATTCAAATATATAATAGGTTAGTAACTAAGAATCAATGAATCATAGTATAGTTTGGGTTGGAAGGGACCTGAAAGATCATCGAGTTCCAACGCCCCTGCCATGGGACTCAATAACTCATAACAAATCTTTTTTTCCTTCAAAACGCCATTTTTACCCCAAGCGGACAGAGCAGCAGCCACTCCTTCACTCACGAACAGCGTGAAAGACGAGTCGCTGCTTATTTATTTCAAAACTACGAGGCAAAAGTAAATATAGGTCCCCCCCCCTCTTCTCCCAGAAACTTCGGGATTTCAAGATAAACACGGACTTGCAGTCAGCCCCCGCCTTGGGGAGGTTCACACGCCCCACCCGCTCCGCGCACGGCCGCGGCCCCCAAGGAGGCTCGAGGCGGGGGGGGGGGGGCCGATGGAACGTCATCAGCGCGCGCCCGGCACGTGGACGTGGTCGCGCCTCACGTGACTATGTTGGGGTCGATCACGTGATCCTTCTCGACTTGCTCGACTTGCGCGGCCGAGGAGTGAGACGGGCGGGTGAGGGATCGGCGGGGCTGAGGGAACACGAGCGGGAGAGACGGGCCCCCGGCGGGGCTGAGGGGACACGGGCGGGAGACACAGGCCCCAGGCGGGGCGAGGCAGGTGCAGCGGGGCTGAGGGCAGCAGGGCCGCGGCTGAGGGAGCGGTGGGAGAGCAGCCCCGGGGACAGCGGGGCTGGGGGACCATGGAGGGGGAGTTGAGGAGGGACCACCGGGGGCAGGGGGGCTGAGAGGCCTCAGGCGGGGTGAGAGACCGGGGGCTGAGGGACCCTAGGCAAGCTGAGGGGTCCGTTGGGTGAGGGACCCGGTGAAGGGTGAGGCAGGGACAGCGGGGCTGAGGGACCAGTGAGTGAGAAGGCTGAGGGAGCGGTGGGAGAGGGACTGGTAGGTGATGAACCAGTGGAAGCAGCCACATTACCAGAGGAGGTGGCAGTGAGTGAGGGTGGGGAGCATGGCTAGGAGCCATCCTTGTAGCTCTGAGTGCTACAGCCATTCATTTCTTCGCTCCAAGGGTGCCCAAGGCCAGTGGGGTCCAGCAGTTTGCATCTGCTGCAGTGGCTCAGGACACCCAGGTGTGACCTATTGCCCTGAGCTCTTGAGCATTTAATGTTCCTTTATTTCTAGGCTGATGATGTCCTTATCGACGAAGAGATGTGGGAGGCCCCCATTGTTGTCTTTTTTGGAAAAGAAAAAGAGAAAGCAGAGCCTTGACAGAAGGAGGGGGAAAACAAGGATTTATGTGGGAAATCATATTAACCGATGGTTGACACTTAAGGAAAAGTTGAATTTCAGAAATGATGCGGAAGTTGCGGGGTTTTTACTGGACTTGTGAGTAGATTTTTGTGATGCTTCTCGACTTCCTAACACCAAGTAAATAATCCTTGGCATTAATACCACCTGGGTGTTTTCTTTCTAGGTATGACAGCTGTGACCCATTGTCAAAAGCTCCAATCTGTTCCTTCCCAGAGGGTGTGAGAAGAGTTACTGTGAAAGAAGAAAGAGCGTTGTCAGGCAGCACATCTTTAATAGCAGCTGATGGAACGTTGGTAGTGTTCTCTCTTCTTTGTGAAGGGTGGATGAAAGATTTTTCAGGATAGTACTTGGAAGACTGTAGCTGATGTTCAAAAAAAAAACTGGGGTGGAAGTTATACGGATCTGTTAGAGTGAGTCCAGAGGAGGCCATGGAGATGATAGCCGGGGGTAAAGCACCTCCAGTACAAGGACAGGCTGAAAGAGTTAGGGTTGTTCAGCCTGGAGAAGAGAAGGCTCCAGGGAGACCTTAGAGCAGTCTCCAGTACTGAAAGGGGCTGCAGGAAACCTGTGGAGGTGCTCTTGATTAGAGAGTGCAGGGATAGGACGAGGGACAACAGTTTTAAGCTTAGGAAGGATATTTAAATGAGATCTTACGAAGAAATGTTTTCCTTTGCTTGTGTTTAGACACTGGCCCAGGTTGCCCAGAGCAGTGGTGGCTGCCCCATCCCTGGCGGTGTTCGAGGCCAGGTTGGATGGGCTTGGAGCAACCTGATCCAGTTGAAAGTTGGAACTGGATGGGCTTTAAGGTCCCTTCCAACCCAAACCGTTCTATGATTCTATATAAGAAACAGGAAAGTACACAGCTAATTGTATTAAAATGGATATCCTTTGTAGAATAGCTTATGCATTTGTTTTGTTGTCTGTGATGTCGAGCATACACATTTCTAGATGAAATAGAAACAAAAGCTTTTTTGAAGAAGAGATATTTCAGCTAACGGTTTGGGTTGTATTTTCAGGTATGGCCACGGTGAGCAGTTGACTGAAGGATCTGCTTGTTCTGACTTTGGAGATGTGAGAATTGTAATTGTGAAAGAAGAGAAAGAGATGCTGCAGGATTGCTTATCAGCAGAGACAGATGATACGTTAGTGATGCTATGTTTTTTGGCATGTCTTTAAAATATTTTGCTTTGATTTTTATTATTGCATTTAATTTTGTTTGCTAGTAACTCATGTCATTCATGCTCTGATTCGTTATCAGAAAGCATCTTGGTACATAGTGGTTGGTCCAGTACTTCTGAGGTGAGAACCTGAGAGAGATTTTGGTAATTAGAGCAAACCTGCCTGTTCAGTGACTGCCTTCCTTAGGTGTACACAGGATTCAGGAGTGGAACAAGGAAATAGCTAGTATTTTACATGTATTCTAGTCACTTGAGTAAGCAGTTAGACTTTTACAGTAGTACAGTCTCCAGGCAAATGCAATTGTGTGTGCTTTAACCTATCAAAAGAAAAATGTTTCATTGTTCACTGGTATTACATACAAAGTGACGTGTGAACCTGTCGAAAAAGAGTTTTCTGCTCGACAAGGCAACCACACATCAGTCGACTGCCGGTTTCTTTTACTGCAGTGTCATCAGTAATTGAGGCATTCACAGTTGAGATCAGAGGAGCCTCAAATAGGTATGCTTGTCTGTTACTCTTAGTTAGGCTTCAATTACCCACAAGTATTCCTGAATAATTACAATTTCAGCCATGTCTGAGTTACCTGACCTTGAAAAAAATTTATCTTTTAATGTGTGCAGGAGGACACTGAGACCTTAGGACAGTACATTGGCATTGCAGGGTGTGTCCAAACCCCTCGCTGATATGGTGAAGTATGTAACGCGTGTACCGTGTCTGTCTGAATCTCATTTTCTACTCTGGTTTTGTTTGTGATTTTTCCTAATTCTTTACTTTTGATTTTAGTAGGTGAACAAGTTGGGGTTTTGAACGGAATTCTGTGGCAGGAAAGATAAATACCTGTGCTGATGAAGCTGATAAATTCAAGTACATTCTTCAAGATAGCATTTCTCCTGGAAATATAATTTTAGTTTGGAGTACAGCAGTAATTGAATTCCTGGGACTGATTTGATACAGGTGAGACAGAAAGTTTGTTCTTAATTGCTTGCTTATTCCAGCCTTCTGAGATGTAAGAAATACTGTGAAAAGGTGTTTGGTATGAGAAAAACTTTCTGTTAACCTAAAAGGTAAGGTACAGGATGCTTTTTTACAGTCTCACGATATTTATGTGAAGAGGCTGAATCACATAGAATTTGGAAAACGCTGGACAAACGATCAGGCGTGTATGCAGTGGTAATTGTGTAAAGCCAAGAAATGACAGCTGTCTCAGAATAAGGCGACTTTTATGGAATAGACATCCTAGAACGCACTGTGCTATTCCAAGGAATGTTTACCTACCAGAAGTAGTTGTGTAGTCTCTCTCTGAGGAAAGTAATTGTTTTGTGTTTTGATGTGTAATGTGTTTGGGCCTGTCTTTAATTCACAGTGCAGCAGTGAGGTAGAGCGATGATATTGGGGGATTCTTACTAGCTCCAGGTATCCATACAGCAGTCAAGTGATGTGCCTGAAGTCATGTTGGTACCTGAACTTGGGTCTTAAAAGTAAAGCTAAACTCAATTACTAATTCAGCGTTGTTAGATGGGTGGAAAACTCTTAATTGTTGTAGACAATAGTAGTTTTCCTTCTGAAAGGAACAAAGGTTAAGTTAATCTATGCTTTTCTTTCTTCTTGTGTTTGAAGGTGTGGTACTGCACTTCCTCTTGAAGGGTGGAGATGAAGGCAGGTATTTCCTGCTTTCCTGGCAATTGTGTGTCATGTTTTCTTGTTGCTGTTACTGTTTTGGGCCTTACAGAGTCTGTCTTCATTCTGTGCTGCTATGTATAGCCAGGAAAAGAACAAGGTCTTGTTGAAGGTGCTTTATTAATAAATTCTGAGTTAATAGTCTTAAAGCAGCTGTTCTATCCTAGGACTCTTCCGTTTAATCTAGTTTTAGGTTGGCTAAACGTGAAATGGTAAGGAACTGGAAATATCAAAGATAATGGAGCCAGAACACTTCAACTCGCCTGCTTCAGCAGCAACTTTATTCTTTGTTTTTTTGTCTTCGGAGTCTTGCTTGATGATGTCAGCTTTCAGAAGTTGCTGTTATAGAGAATTAAGTTGATGGAGAAACAGTGAGGGAGTGAAGTAGCAGGGTTTGTTTCGGAATCTGCTAAGTGAAATGGTATGGGTTTTTTTGAGTCCTGGCTGTTATGAAGCACTGAGGTGTTGAAATAATATGTGAAGAAAAGAATTTACGTAAATCTGATTTTAAAGTATTATTAGCAGGGCATAGCCAAAAGGAAGTGTTACTGAACCATGCCCAATTAGGTTCCTGAATGCATTCAGTTCTTCTCTAACACTGCTTCCGTTATTAACCTTCAACTTTAACATTGAGAATGCTAACCAAGTTAAGTTCAAATTATTTTTCTGGTTTACGTGTAACAAGTACAAAACTGTCAAAGCAGGTAATAAAACATTTATTGTTTTTATTCTTTAATGTTTGTTATTTACCCTGACATTAAGATTGAAGAATGATGAGTCCAAGCAGTTGAATAGAGTTTTTTTTGAAGAGGCTTTGGGGACTTGGGATTCTTCTACTTCTGCAATATTTGAGTTATAGGGATTCAAAAACTCCTTTACCCCCACTTTTATTAACTAGACAAATTCTCATGATAGAACTGACTTGCCTGAGATTTGATTATAGAATGTATCAGAGTTTTTTTGCCTTGATTTACTAAGAAATTAAACGGAATACAGATACAAAATAATAAATACTCAAAAGCATTGTAGCAGTTTGAGGAAGACTGAAACCTGTGGGGTGAGTTAGTGTCTGTCATTAACGAATGATGAGTTGGGAAGCCCCTACTGTGAAGGCAGACTTCAGCTTCAGTTCCTGTCTCCTAAAATGGTAGTGGCAACTCCTTTTATAACAACTTTTGCTGCATAGCTTTTCTCACAGCTTTTTTCTGTATTGTCGAACTTTATCTTAAGTAATCTGTTTTCTGAGAAGTTGTACGATTACTGCCCAGACAAGGCAGTTGTAAAATGTAATTCCCTAACATGGGAAGAAAATAAACAATCTTGAGGAAGTTGAGCAGTGTGAACAGCTGAGGAGTTTCTTAGCAAGAAGGAAAGTAAAAGTTTAATTACTTATAAAAGAAAGCACAGGAAAATAAACCCAAACCCTGATAAAATCACCTGTGTGATCACAGCTTCCTATGCTCTTCCAACAAATTGATTTTTGATAATGTGTTTTGGCTAGTCTGTATTCAAATTCTCTAAGTCTACCCAAAATATAAAATAACAGTTTTAATCAAGCTGAAGGATTCTGCATAGAGTTTTTTTGATGTTTCTTGTTCATGGTTTGTTTTTAATATTAAAAAAAACCCCAAACACCACCTGTTCATCCCCAACAAATCATGATGTGGTTATTTTGCTAATGTAACTTGAAAGCAAAGGTATAACCCTGCCTTGCCTTACAGGGAATTGAGCAGTTAGTCCAAGACAATTGAATAACTTATTTTATTGTAATGCTAAATGCTGAGCTGTATTTCAGTATTGTGGAGCCTATGTATATACATCACGAAAGCATAAGGTGTTGGTCTGATTGTATGTATTGCACGTGCAAAAGCACGGATGGAATTACTGTAGTATTTTCCATTATTTCCAAGTTAGAAGATTCTGTTAGGGCAAGGTACTTGCCTAGACATACTTGGTGACACAATGCAAACCTATTTCATATTTAGGTGGTGGAGTGTCACATTATAACTGTTATCCTTGTGTTACTTTTCAGGGTGACCAGCAAGAAGAAAATCAAGCTCTTGCATAACAATACTGGGGCAAGTTTTAGGCCATTTTGATTTTGCTATGGAGGTGTTGTGAACTATAAAGAATTACTGTAAGTTGTAGTATAAAATTCCATGTTACTTGTTGAACAGCACATTAAACTTAATTACCTAAATGTTATTGTCTTATTTTAGTATTAATAAAGTGTGTGGACTGTGTAAGTCTGTACGTGGAACAGCAATAAGAAACAACAAGCCAGGATGCTAGTAGGTATTGCTCAGGCTTATTCAGAATGTATAAAACTTCTGTAGGTTGTGTTAATTAAAACATTCCTCACTTTTTATTTAAAGCCCAAAGGCTTGGAATAGAAACAACATTCTGGTAGCAGTTTTAGCAACCAGCGTGCTTCCATCCTGATGATTGTGTTTCTTGGAATGCTTTTTCTTTTATCTTGTATATTTCACGTATCCTGCATGCTGGAGGGTCTTCTTGAGTGTTACTGGTGCGCTTAAAAATGATGGGTAAAAATACGGACTCTGGTGTGTGCTGTGTTAGTGCCCTCTGAAAAGTGAGCAATCAAGATCAGATGCTGTGTCGTTTATCTAACTATATTTTGTTATTAACTTATTTGATCTCTTGCTTTGGCTTTTGATACCACGAAAGCTGATATAGGCTACCTCCTAATTATTTTCTTCTCTAACAAAGATGAAATAAGTGAGGAGTACTTTCAGTAACTGAAGTTCAACAGAATAGCGGTGACAGTTGTAGTTAGTAAGTATGAGTAATCCTGGAAAGTTTTTAACTGAGAAACTGTGAAACTAGTGTGATTGTATTCAATATATGTTTGTCAGAAGGACAGAAACTGTCTTCTGATTCTTTTTTTCTTTAACCACACACTTTCATAAGCATTTAGGTCTTGATCTTACAGTATTCAAGCCAGCTGGGTTTTCCGATCGACTTACATTTCTCTATGGAAAAATTCCCCTAATTAGGTCATTACACAGTTCAGCTTTTTTAATGAGGTACTTTACTTCACCTGTTGTAAGAAAGTCTGCTCTTAAATATTCTTTTGTTGCTTTTGAAGTATAAAAGCTCAATGTTACCTTATTACTAAGATATCTTTTGCAAAATGTTGCACAGACAGCTCTCTTTTTCTAAATAAAGCAGAGAAGATTGCTTGTTAGAAGCTTTCTCAAAATGAAAACACCACTTCCCGCGTCTTTGTGTTCTCTCTTTGCTCTTTACCTTTCAAATTTTTTAAGCAGTCATTCATGTAAGTGATGCGGTTTGGCTTGCAGAGACAGTATGACTCGTGACTCTAGTTCTCAGTGAAGTGTCTTCCAGTGCTCTCGGATTTTCTATTATCAGTAGCATCACAGTGAAAAAGGAAAAGGGCTCTGCCTTCAGTGTCATCAGTTACGTTTTCCTCTGAAGTCTACAGGATTAGCAGAAGAACCTGCAACTGCAGTAGCTGATTTCATTGAGGAGCTCTGCCCTTCAGTGGCGTTTGACCACCGTCTGGTGGCCCTGTATGGGCTCGTTCTTGTGCCTTTACAAATAGGCACTGAAAATATATTAAAAACTTATTATTGTGGAAGTAAATGACGGCTACACTTGCAGGATGTTTTGAGGTGTGCTCACTACATGAAATTACAGGTAGAATGATTATTCTTGATGCACAATACTTGAATACAGTATCATTCAACCAATGCTAATGCTTGGATTGCATTAGCCAATGCATTTGCCCCGAAACTTCACATTAGACCAGCACTTCATGCTGAAGTAAAGTTAAGAGAAAAAGAGACTTAAATATTTCCTTCTGCGCTGTTATAAGGTGCATGGATGATAACTTTTTGGGTGGTTACATGAACAAATGCTTTTGAATATCTGACTTCTGTAGTGCAGAATATCATCATAAGTATTTTCCAGTACATTTTGCAGAGCAGCGAGTGGTGAAGATATTGAAACAGAGTTCTTGCTTCTGCCAGTGATACGAAATGAGCAATGGCTGTGCTTTTGTCCAAAAAGCCAAGCAAGTTTTTCTCCTCCTCTAGGTCTGTGTATGGGAACTACTGAACCAGACGCTGTTCAAATGTCAGAACTAACTCTATGAAAATGTTTTCTCTATTGTTAGAATGATACATTAGGAATGTACACATAGAAGAAGCAGCAAAGTAGTGGGGTTCTTGGCAACGCTAAGTACAGGTTTCTGACCAAAGTACTATGAAAATTGGGATAGTTTCTTTATGGGTTTATAGCAAGAGGCAAACAGTGGCTGTAGAAACACAGAATTTTGTTGTTTTGTGTTTATAATATGGCTTTACTGTAAATCTATCAAATATTTTGAAATGCAACTATCAGTATGTGGACTGGGAAGCTGCATCCAAACAAGGGCAGGTTCTGTGTTGGAACTTAAATATCAAACCATTAGCTAAAGAACGTAAGTTACAATGCACCAGTTTTCATACTACTAACCTTGTATTCCATTGTTTTTCTTTTGCAAGAAGTAACTTTATAACTCAATAATTATGTTTGTGCTCTTAGCTCAATTAGCTTAGTATTACAAGAAAACTTCGTATGTTTTGTTCAGGAGGGTTGATCTGTTATATATTGTGATTTACTTTTGTAGTAAAAAGCCTACAAAATGTGAGAAAAAAATATTTAAAATGGCTCTTGGAGCTTTCTTTGAAGTAAGTAGTTTTCTAGATCATCACAGACACCACTTGTTGGGGGGAAGAACTGAGGTGAGATTGGAATAGGTTACTCTAAGAAATAACTGTTTCAGCGCCCTATTTCCTTACTACTTAAAATGGCTGTTTAACTCCACTCTTTTCTTATCCTGAATGCCTGTATTTAAGGTTTGATAATGCAGTCAAGGAGGAAGCAGAATGCTGCACCTAGACACGTTATTTAAGACTAAAACAGGGTTGCAGGAATCTGAGTTAAATCTGCATTCTTCAGGCTTAGCAGATCATCTTGTTCAAGCTGCTTATTTCTTTTTTTTTTTTTTTTGTGGTAAAAAAGGAGTAAATTCCAAAGTTAACTTCTATAAGGCATGATTGCTCACTATAAGAAGGATTTAATAGTAGGAATACTAGCATAAATTGATGAGACTTGTGATTGCTTCATCAAGAAATGCTCGTGTCCTGTGTCTGTTGTTGGTGATGCGTCTCAAATCAAGGCATCCCAAACGAGTCTCAACAGTGTGTCACATTATGCACATTCTCATGAGTCACTGCTGAAAATACAGATCGGTGGATGGCAGAAGGGAAAACGCATCAAAGGAGGAATTCCAAAGGTAGGAGTGGTGGAGTTTCAGTTTGCAATGGTACGTGAAATGTGAGGTAGAGTGAAATGGTGAACCTGAACGTTTTTTGTGGTTTGAGTGGTTACAAGTCTCGGGCAAGCCTGCTTCCTCTTTCCTGATGTCTCAGCAGAAGCAATTACCATTTCATCCCTGTAATTCCAGAGACATTCCTTGCCATGGCAGGAATCACAGCTCTGGGTAGTGAGGGTTGTGTATTTAAACCCTGATCAGGGATTACCCTAGCTGCTATACTGGAAATACTAACCTTTCAGTCTTTTCTTACAAAGGAAGAACATTAATGGTGTCAGTTTTTCAGCTGCATTTACATGTGTAGGTTTATAACATTGGAGAGAATGAGAGATGTCTGATTTACAGGAAAAGTTGAGTATCTGTGAATGAAAACCAGTATCCATAGAAGTAAAAAAAGGCTCTTAACGGTAGGAAGCACATTCTTACCTATACTTGTTTGCTTTTTTGTTTAATCAAAATGGAGGAGAAGTGAAAGAATGAAAATGCATAAATCATGTGATGTTACAGAAATGTGCTTTATTTGTATAGCAGCTGTTAGAATAAGTTAAAAATATTATATAATAATAATCTATAGCATTTATATAATATTATATAAAATACTAGAATAAGAGAAAAAGGCCCTGATGTAGAAGTTACCAAGCACAGTATTTATGGGTATAGTCATCCTAACACAGGCTCTGTTCCTGGTGCTGCCGTCAAAGCTTGTCCAGCCCAAGAACGTTCCCTGCTTTGAAATTAAAAAAGATGCTTTTTTATTGATCAGCATTTCTATTAAAAGCCAGAGAAAGTAAAACACAAAACCTGCCCCATCTTCACTCTGACAGGAATCATAGAATCATAGAAAAGCATCACTGACCCAGTCTTGCAAATAAAACCGTTACCAGAGAGGCCTGCACCAGTAAATGACAAAGGAAATGCAGAGTTACTTGTCACAAGTTAATTTGCATAATTGTGCTTATATTGGTAATCAAATTGATTCCCACAGATAGCCTTACTAAGGGTTTTCTGGAGAACAAAAGAAAAGAGATTTATTAAGCAAAATAAAGGCATCTTAAATGAAGAAAGCAATTAGGGATGCAGTGGGAGAAAATGCAAATAGTCACTTGAAAGTGATGAGAAGGAAGTTAAAATTTCAGTTGAACCTGTGGAGCCCGGCAGGCAGCAACGAAACCAGGGAGCTGCTGGAGTTGTGCTTTTCCTATCGTCTACCAGCCCTGGGTGAGCCCAAGGAAACGCAAGCAGCCTGCAGCGGAGGTTTTGTGTAGCAGCTCTGTTTACAGACATGCTGTAAAATCGATATGGGGAGAAGTGTATTGCAAAAATATTTAGAGTTAGAAAAGTTAATGGCAATGTGTGAAAGTTGGCCGATTTCAATGTTAAGTTTGTGCCCTTGGGAGGAAGGGAAATCTGTATGCTTCAGCTGCAGCCTACTAATACTTCTCTTCTACTCACAGGTTTTAGTTTTGTTTGTATCTTAGGATCTTGTCAGAAAATGGCTAGATTTTTGCCACCGTATTTAGGTTTTATGGTTGCTATATTAACATCTTGTATTTTCAGTAGTAAATTGCGGAGCTTTTGTACTCATCAAGTTTCAGGTTGCATAGACCAGATAATACCAAGAAGTCCCATAGCGGTTGCGATAGTTCGTGCTGTATAGTTGGTGCCTGGTGCCAGATTTATTTTTCAGTGGTGCTATAGTCCATCCTTAGAACTTCTTTACATTGATATTTATGTTATTTATTATTGTGTATATATATTTTATGTATATAAACACTGCGGTTCGTGTGATCTTTCTATGACTTCTGAGGAGAAAAGTTTCCTTCTCTTCATTTTGCTTTCTGAGTAACAGGTTGGTTTGTCCTTGACCTGTTACTCAGTTATTAAATAACAACCAATGACAAACTATATGTTGATAACTGAAGCACCTGTAAAAATTGCAAGTGAATTGTAATGATTTATGTTTTGACGATTAGGTGTAAATATAAGCTTCACAGAGAAAAAACAATTAAATATGACAACTCTTCTGAATATTTAGAGATTTATTAGGAATGAAAGAAAATCCATTGGGCCAGACCCGAGGCTTATGTATTTCAGTATCTGTCTTCAGGGAAAAAAGAGATTCACAAGCAGCTCTGTCTTATGCTAGTGTTAAATGCAATTGTGGGCAAGTCCACTTCTTGCTAGGTTTTGTTTAAATAGGAAAAAGAGTTGGTCCTTTCATTGTAGGACTTCCAGTAGGGATTTTAATTTGTTCAGGCATTGGCTATGCAATTAAAAATAACACTAAATAATTTCTATGGATATGAAAATACTGCTGCTATCATTGTATTCCTTACAGGATCTTTCTTTGTGTGCTTTGAATTCAGCCAGTTTTCTCTTTTCTTGGGATCTTTAAATATCTATTTACGGAACATGAGGTTGTCCTTACTGTGCATTTGTGTCGTTATAGTATTTTGATAACATCTCTACTGAAAACAATTGTGACTTCTTAACCTTTTTTTGTAAGACACTTTATACTTTGTCATCTCTGAACTGTGACAGGGTAAGAAGTATTTCAGAAAAGACAGACAAAGAAAAATACTCTGTTTTTCACTGTCCTTTTCTTTTTGTCTTTTTGTTGGCTGAGGAACTGGCATTGATGTTTAAAAAAACCCCTACCAAACAGCAACAAGCCAACAACCAAAACAAAGCCAATTGATTTTTATCAAAGCTTCATTTCTCTTTTCCTGAAATGACAAATCTAAATTAGAATGCAAAGAATATTTTCAAGTCCATTTTTCTTATCAACACTTGTTATTTTACAGTTGGTATTGGTGTTAATTTGCCTTTGGCTATCTGCTTCACTTAGCTTATTCACATTTCTATAATTTTGGTTTGGTTTGGATTAATGGAAATAATTTTATCATTTACTTATTTGCCTACTGTCTTACACTCTCCACTCCCACTCATTTGCTTGTTTCTGCCAACCAAACTACAACTTCTGTTCCTGTTTTTGTAGAACTCGCCTCTGCCATGTGTAACAAGTGGTTCTGCGGCAGTCACCTCCTGCAGATACCTGGAATTTCTCTTCTAGATAAGCTGGATATTGGCGGCTGCTTTTTTTTCCCCACAAGGTTTAGTTTGTTTATGATACCGTATCATAAAGGGATGTGACATGCAAGTGCTAACTGGAGACTGAAAAAGAATTCAATTCAGCATTAAAAAAGAGTAAAAATTCTTTGATCACGGTGAATAGACTCAATGTATTCTAGTGGGGCTGTTCTTCTCCCAGAAAAGTGCCAGTCTTTCTTGTTTTTTGTGGAAGGTGAAGTAATTTTATTCAAATACTGCACATGCGCAGAAAATAATCCATACAGTCTGGGCTTTCAAAGAATTAAAAAGCCACAACGATGCTTTCTGCAGTTATGCTGCAGGAATGACCTATTCTGAGAGAAGACATGGAGAGGTTGTTGGTTTGGTCTTGGATGTGTTCTAACAGGTACTTCTGCTTACTTGAGAGTTATGAGCATCTAGGTCAAGTACAGAGATAGAATGAACATCTGATGGCAAAAAATGGCAAATCAACTTAAGAGCAATCTTGGCTCAAAACTGAAGAGGGGCAGATTTAGAGTAGACATAATGAAGAATTTCTTCTCTATAAGAGTGTGGAGGCCCTGGCCCAGGTTGCCCAGAGCAGTGGTGGCAGTCCCATCCCTGGAGTTGTTGAAGGCCAGGTTGGAAGGGGCTTGGGCAGCCTGATCCAGTGGGAGGTGTCCCTGCCTACAGCAGGGAGTGGAACTAGATGGACTTTAAAGTCCTTTCCAGATCAAAATATTCTATGATTCCTTTCCAACTCTAACAATTCTTTGGCTCTACAGGTTTGGGTATTTGAAGTGCTTATCTTATTAAATCACACATGAATGTTACTGAGAAGTGGGTTTGCAAATTAACTTTGTTGGATTTTGTTTAACAAAAATCAAATCTCACTGGAAGTTTGTGATGTTTGCAGTAATAAAAAGATTATGGATAGCTCCTAATGGCTTTTAAAAGGTGTTTAGTGCTGGCTGTGTCAAAGGAAACAATTAGGGTCACTTAATCTACTTGATTATTCATTGAGTTCCTCTAGCAGTATTCCATGCTTTTGGATTTGTTAAAATGTGCATCTTGAGCAGGCTGTTCACCACTTCATAGAACTCAGCAAATACAGCTCATAAGAGAAACAAAGAAAGGAGACGCGATTACGTGACAGTGTGCTAGCCCTGAGCACAAAAAGCTATAGATAAACACCCTTGTGTTGCTCTAGCGTGAGCTCCAAGGGAAAAAAGAACGCATCTAAAATATGTAGTCATTTAAGGGAAGTTGGGTCAAATATAGTATTAATGAATTAGACCTTACGTCGTACTTACGTATTTCTTTTAAACTTAGGTCAGGTTGTTTTAACTTTGGATGATGCAGATGAGATCTGCTGAGTCTTAATTTCTGCAATGTAACCAGGTGCTGCTGCATAATTCGACGTGGACTCAGTAACGTTGGGCTACTGAGCACAAAGGGCCAGAAGTGGAGCAGCACAATGAGTGCTTCGGGACTTTGTTTAGTTTCAGCAGCAACTGCAGCAACTTGGTGATTAAAATCATTAACTTGGAGCCTTAGTTCTGTTCTGAATAGTTCAGGTGGACATGAAGCACAAGGAGAAAAAGCATGCCTTTTGCTTACCCTCAGCTGGCAGGGAAAAGATGTGTGGAATAGTATTAGCTTCAGGGCAGATCTGTACATCAGGAGCAGGTTATGTTCAAGGTGTGGATTTCTGGGAAACTCAGACTGCCAATCAGCACTGGAAAACTGTGTGTAAGCATGAGTCGTCCCACCACATCTAGTGGCTCAGTTTCCTGCTTTACACAACAGAGAACAGAACTGGGAGTGAGCAGGTTGGGGTGACCTGTACCTGTGCAATTCTGCGTGGTCACAAAGACAGTGACTAAATCTCTACCAATTGAGGAAAACATGGGCAGAAAGATCTCAGCTGTCCTCTTAAAATGAATATAGCGTCTAACAATGGAATTTGTTGTTTGCTATACGGTGTAATACAAAAGTAAACAGACTTTCTGCTGCTTTTCAGTCATTTTTCATGGAGTCGCATATTGATCATGGGATGCTTGGAAACTAATGTCAGTGTATATTGCAAAACTGTTCCACATTCTGCATTAATAATCGTTCTCTCTATGCTGTTCCATTATCAAAAGAACAGGAGGTATATCTGCTTTGTGAATTTCGTACTGGATGTTAATTTGTATTACTTTATTAATAACAAAGTGGTGATTCCCATATGGGAAACATTATAGTATTAATGCCCTTAACTTTTGTGAACTGAGCAACCATAAGAGTGGTGAAAAGTGCTGCTGGCCCGGCGAGGATTCACCTGGCTGTTCTCCCAAGCTGCCTCTTTTCTCTCTCTGTGGGTGTGGGGGTGTGTTAAGAGATGGAAATCCATTGGCAGTTTTCAGCCGGCATACCCCTTAGGATCCCTAAACGATTGTTAGCAAAGCAGGCACAACATTTCTGTAGTCGCAGCAGAGCTAAGGGATAAAAAAAGCTGAGAATCAGGGAGTCATAACTGCCTCTCTGATGCTCCACATTTTCTGTGCCAAACATATGCTGGTATAGAAGAAAGTCTGATTCTAAATATCAAAGTGTGGGCAAGATGTAACTGAAGTTTGCTGTAAAAGAAACCAAAGCTCTAAACTGTTGTTATATTTTACTGCATCTGATATGCGTATGCGATCATATAAATGGATGTAACCAGTAGGAACTGTAGCGTAGCTACTTATAGCAAGTACCAGTACAATCCCAGGAGGAACAATCAGGTTTGTCATAACTTTGCGAGTGGCATGCACTGTGTTCTGCTCTTAGAATATTTCTGGAGTTAAGGATCTATTGACTCAAATGTGCAAAAAGAGAAGTTTCAATTTCAAATTTAGTACAAGATGTTTGTTAAACAGTTGGTTGGTTTTGTCTGCAGCATAAAAATGGTTTTTAAAGTTATTTCAGTTCCTGCAGAGCATGTGTACCAGTGGAGAAATTATTGAAATGTCTTCTGAATCAATAAATAATATAAACTTCAGCACTATAAAAAAACCTCAAGCAAACAACAAAACCCCCTTCCAAACAAAAACTGCTTGAAGATAGTCTAAGGCTACCACTCTTATAATGGAGTGTTTGCAGCCTTTATGTTTTTATAGACATAAATGTTTTAGCACCCTCTTCACAGTTTATAGCCGAAAGTGTTTCCTAATTGTTCACCTCTCGGTCTGACAGAGTGCCTGGTTCTGTAACCGAGTGGAGTGAGCAAGCACTTCCAAAGGATTGTGACCAGGTAAATAATTCTCAAGGCAAGTGCTACGTTTGACAAATGAGTGCAATTAATGGTGTCTTTTTGTTAGGCTGTAATATTTTAAAGTTAGAGCCAGGGCTGTGGACTCGCGGTCAGTTTTCCCTTGCCGTTCCCTGTGACATTTCTCTCCTGTGCGCTGTGACCCTGGAGCAGTGAAAGACCGCTCCAGCCCTTGGTGTCCGATTCTCTTCTGTCGTGTCGGATTGCTTGCTTATTTTTTGCACTCTAGTCCCTATGGGAAAAACAGGAATAAAGCCGAGTGAGGTGTGTGCACAAATACAGACCGACTTACCTGAACCTTTGACATCCAATGCTTTCTACTTTCCTTACAGGGTTGTTCAAAGACAAGAGTCACCTCCGCTTCTAACTTAACCTGTGCAAGGCTGCCAGCTCTGTGTGATGGATCAAACATGGGGGCTTTTGCTGCTGCATTTCATAGGATCATGGAATGGTTTGTGTTGGAAGGGACCTTTACAGGTCATCCTCTCTGAACCCCCCTGCATTGAGCAGGGACATCTTCAACTCAATCAGGCTGCTCAGAGTCCCATCCCACCTGACCTTGAAGTGTTTCCTGGGATGGGGCACCCACCACTCTCTGGTCCACCTGTGCCAGTGTCTCACCATGCTCAGCGTGAGAAATTTGAGGAGTACGTACTGCTTTGCAGATACCTTTGCAGGTTATCTGTTTTAGTTCTGATTTTATTCCCCAACATTAGAAGGGTACAGAACTGTCGGAACAGGTCCAGTGGAGGGCCACAAGGATGACATGAAGGCTGGAGCCCCTCTGCTACGAGGACGGGCTGAGAGAGCTGGGGTTGTTCAGCCCAGAGGAGAAAAGGCTCTGGGGAGGCTTTAGAGCAGCTTCCAGTACTGAAAGGGCCCCAGGAGGGCCTTTTTATAAGGGCCTGGAGTGACAGGATGAGAGGGAATGGCTCTAAAGTGGAAGGGGGAAAATTTAGATTAGACGTTAGGAAGAAATTCTTTGATGAAGGGGGGAAGGCCCCGGCCCAGAGCAGTGGTGGCTGCCCCATCCCTGGAGGTGTTCAAGGCCAGGCTGGATGGGACCTTGGAGCCCCTGATGCAGTGGGAGGTGTCCCTGCCCATGGCAGGGGGTGGGACTGGACGGGCTTTGAGGTTCCCATTCCATGATGCCATTGCTTCCCTCTGCTCGTTTCACAGGCGGCGTTTGAGTCAGTTCTGCGCCTCCTGCTCGGCTCTGACAGCGCGGAGGGCTCCTCCCTCCCCAGCCCCTCAGGGGGAGGGCAGTGCTCCGACAGGAACATGGCACTGCGACCGCACCGCCTGACGGAGGGGCCGCCCCGCCCGGCACTCGTCCCCCCTTGCACCGCGTCTTGGCTCCGCCCTCACCGCCCATCACACGCGATTGACCACGCCCATCATTAACACTGCCCCTACACTGGCTCCGCCCGCCGCCCTTACTCGCCATTGGCCCCGGCACCGCCCGCCATTGGTCTCGCCCCCGGCGCCTCTTGCCATTGGCCCCGCCAGCACTTGGCCCCGCCCCCGACCAGCCCACACGAGCCCCTGCTCCCCCTTAGCCCCGCCCCCGACACCGCCCGCCATTGGCCGCGCCCCCCGGCGCCGCTCACCATTGGCCCCGCCCGCGCTTGGCCCCGCCTCCCGTCACCGCCCGGCCTTGGCCCCGCCCCCTCACTCGCCATTGGCCCCGCCCGGCCTTGGCCCCGTCCCCCGGTGCCGCCCGCTATTGGCGGCGCCGCCATAGCCCGATGCGCGTGCGCGCCGCCCATTGGCCGCCGTCGCCGCCCGTCACGCGCCGCCCTGCGCGGAGCTGCGCGGCGCCCTCGCTGCCTGCGTCTGGCGGCGGCTGCGGGGCCGGTGCGGGCGGAGTGCGGCCCGCGCGCTCGCTCCCTGCCGCGCTCGCTAAGATGGCGGCGGCGGCGGCGGCGGCCGTGGCGCGGCTGGAGGGCCGCGAGTTCGAGTACTTGATGAAGAAGCGCTCGGTGACCATCGGCCGCAACTCGTCGCAGGGCTCGGTGGACGTGAGCATGGGCCACTCCAGCTTCATCTCCCGCCGCCACCTCGAGATCTTTACCGCCGCGCCCCCGCCACCGCCGCCCGGCGCCGACGGGCCCGCGCCCCCCGCCCCGCATGGGGACCCGGCGGCGGCCGGCGGGGACTTCTACCTGCGCTGCCTCGGCAAGAACGGCGTCTTCGTGGACGGCGTCTTCCAGCGGCGGGGGGCGCCGCCGCTGCAGCTGCCGCGAGTGTGAGTAGCGCGGGCACAGGGACCCGCCGTCCTCCCGGGCGCACCGGGGCCTCCGGGCACAACGGGGCCGCTGTCCCCACCCCGGGGCCTCCGGTCGCACCGAGACCTGCCGTTCTTCTCGCCAGTCGTACCGGAGCCCTACGTTCCACCAAACGGTCACACCAGGACCCGCCGTCCTCCCGGGCGCACCGGGGCGTCCGGTCGTACCGGGGCCGCTGTCCCCACCCCGGGGCCTCCGGTCACACTAAGAACCGCCGTTCTCTTCGCCAGTCACACTGGAGCCTCCGGTCACACTAAGACCTGCCGTTCTCCCACCGGTTACACCGGAGCCTCCGGTCACACCAGGACCCGCCATCCTGCCGGTCACACCGGGGCCACAGTCCCCACCCCTGTCACCGCGGGGCCTCCGGTCACAACGAGACCCTTGTCCCCATCCCGGTCACACCGGAGCCCGTAGTTTCCTCCCGGTCGCACCGGACCCACTGCTCTTTTCCCCCCATCCCGGTCACACCGGGGCCTCCGGTCGCTCCGAGTCCCGGTGTCCCCGCAGCCCCGGGCAGTGCCGCGCTGTGTCCGCTGGCTGGTGCGGGGCCGGGGCACCCTGAGCATTGTTTACGTGCGGCCGGGGAAGCCGGGCGAGCGGTTCTCCGTGTATGCGGGGCTTTGGGGTGCGGGTCAGCGGATGCCCTCGCCCCCCGGTGCCGTTGCGGAGGGCAGGCGTGTCGTGGTGCCTCGGGCTGTGCGGTAGCCGTGCCTCTGAGGGGTCGTTGCCTTTATTTTTATGGGTAAACAGAACCACCCGCTTGAAATTCCTCTGGTACTCTTAGTGCTTTAAAACGTGTTGCCTTACGCCACGACAAATGCATTAAGAGTTTTTAAATGGTAATGCATTCCTTTACCATTACCGAACGGTAACGGTCTTTGCAAAATGATTTTCTAGGGCAGCGTGAGGCCTACCTACTGCTCGGGAGGAGACGCCGAGCAGCCAGTAAGTCATCTGTGTGCTGAGGAGTTTCAAGCAGGAAAAGTGAAAGTGGTTTGGGTTAGTGTAGTTGTAGCTGCCTTGGCTGAGAAATACTTAAAAGGTTACCAGTGTTTTACCTTTATAAAACACGTGCTGGTAGTGGCAGTGTTAACGTCTTACATGTTTCTGAGCTTTGTTTAGGGCAGCGGTTGAGTGTGTTTTCTGTTTTGACATCTTAAGGTCAGTTTCTCCACCGGGTTCTTCTGAAAATCACATTGTCCTACCTTTGTGCTTTCTAGGAAATGCTCATTCTGCAAGGGTTTAACAGTGCCAGCGTGTGTAGAGTTGTAGAATCATGAACACAGTTGGATGACTTTTTTGACCTTTAACTGTAACTTCTATTTTTGCTTTCTGCTTTTCAATATTAATGATCATTTGGCATGTGGTTAATCTGTACTTTAACACATTTGTGAAATATAGATCAAATATTTTTTTCTTTATAAACTGAGTTTGGTTTAATACACTAATTGCAAGTAAGTCAGTGTGCATTATATATGTTGCTTGCAAACAGCCTGGAATTAGGGTAATTTAGTCAGCAACATTCTGTTAAATGTGTGAGACCTCAGTGGGGAAAAAAAGTACTGCTTGTTCATGCTGTCCATGCAGTTATTGACTTGTGATTTATCGTAATTCTTGCTGTCCTTGTCGCTTTTGAAGGGCAAAGAAAATTCTGATAGATTTTTTTTTTTTTGTATGTCACTTTTCTGTTGAACAATAGTGAGAACTGCTGTGCAGTTAAAATTCCTTCAAGAGTGAAAGTGGGTGGTGGTGGAGAAACCAGCACCAGCTTGGAACTGCCCGTGTTCAGGGATCACCTAGTTTCTTAGGCTGCACACTGTTGGCCTTTGGCTTCCAGACCTGTAAAGTGGCCGCAGTTTATCTCCTGGTTACAAGGGTAGGTGTGATCTCCCTTGGCGTCCTCTGAACCTGAGGTGGCATTCCTTCAGTCCGGCTGGGAACAATGGGGCAGTGTGTGCACCGGCTGGACTGGGATTGCTTCAGCCAACAGGCATGGGATGGGTTTGACTGCGAATGGCAGGCAAAATCAACAGGGTCGGAGTTAGATCAGTGATTGGGATCAAATGCGGCTTTATTGCCTCTACAAAAAATCTTTTATGGAGGGAAAGCCTTACTTGAGTTGTGTAGGGAAAGAGGAGTTTTGTTACTGGCAGAGCTTGTTTTTTTTCGCTCGTGAGTCTTCGGGCAGATTCAGAGCAGAGGTTATCTGCTCATGCGAGTCATTGCTGTGAATGACTGGTGACTAATATCGTATGTAGCCTATTCCTGAGTTTCATTGTGGATCTCGCTGGTCACACACAAGATCCTCTCCTGGATTAAAAGAAAAGTTGCTTCAGTGTAATGTAAACATTAACTAAGAGCTGAAACATGCCTGGAAAGAAAGTCATTCTGGTGTGAGTTCAAGATTGATGATTGCTAACCTCCAGCTTAAGTACTCCCTGGGTCTGTTTTTGCTGTTGTTGTTTAATCCTGCTGTGTTGCTAGAAATTTGCTTTGCCTGTGACCACACAGTTGTTTGGAATATTTTTTTATGTCAGATGTTGAAAAAAAGTCAGGGTGGCCTATTCCTTCTCTTTGATTTTAAGTGATCTTGGGAACCAAGAATAGAGGTCCATCTCTGTTTCTTCTGATTAATAGTGAACTTACAGATGCCTCTGAATAAAATATTGTTGCAGGTTTGAAATTACTTAATTGTCGCTGACAAGTCTATGTAATTCCAGTGTCCTTGGCCTTTATTTATTTCAGCACAGTGTTTAAATGCAGTTGCATTAATAATGTTATTGAACTTCCTGATTCTGGAAAGGAAAAACAGACATACAACTTTGTTGTCTCCTGAAAAACACACATTCTTAACATCTGGGGAAATTAAATTATTAATGTTAGAGTATCTTTTCTCCTATAATAAAGGCATCTTTCTACCGATATAAATGCTGTGAAACATAGAATTACTGTGCATTAAGATAGCTGTTCTGGATGATATTTTTAATGCTTCTCTGGAAGCCTTGCTCACAATTCAAATGTTTAAGTTATCGAGCAGGAGGTAATAGCAGTGGGAAGTGTGTTTTTATTTTTCCAGTTCTTGACAGACTGAATCTCCTTGTGTGTATACAGACAGCTGTCATCTTGTATGGTAAATAACACGGGGCTGCAGGAAATCGCGGGGGTTTTGTTCACGTCTGGTGAGCAGCTCTCCTGTCAGTGTCCTTAGAGAGGTTTGCATCTCCTGTTAGATACACACAAGTCAAAGTGGTTCAGTCTTTTGCAACCACCTTTAAGATGTGGGGACTGTCACTCTCCAGTTCATGAAGTTAATGGTTTTTAATAGGTTTTATTTGATGCCTCTCAGATATCCCCCAACTCCATGGAAAGCATTGTTAGGGTATATTGCTGGGTGAATAATAACATTAGTATTTTACTTTTGAGGTACTTGGCTTGAAAAATAACTTTTGTGCTGGGCACAGAAACAGTTGTTGACAGAGCTCTTGAGTGCAGCTTTCAGAGAGGCAGAGTTCCAGGCAGATGTAACCAATACAGCTGGAAAAATCGGAGACTCCTGGGTACAGCTGAGCTCTGAAGGAGTTTTTTGGGTTTTTTTTTGTTTTTGTTTTTGTTTTTGTTTGGATTTCTTGGACATACTTTGTTCATTGGCATCTGAATTCACGAAGACCCCGACGTCTTGGGCTTCACTGTTCCAAATCAGCGGCTTGTTTGTGACCATGTATTTTGGTAATTACTTTTGGTTTTGTGGCTTTAGATTTGTGACTCACAAACAAGATACCCTTAGCACAGGAACAGTGTTTCTAAGTTGGAACAAAGATAAAGCCGGTCCACCTGCCTCCAGCAGAGGCCTAGGGAGAAGCATAAAGATGCACAAAGGCAAGTGGTTGGTTTCCCTTGTTTTTGTTTTTATTTTTTTGGATCCTGAAGTCAGAGTTGATTTCTTTTTCTGAGTTAAAACTATTTACTGTTTGGATTTTTTCTCTCTCTTTTTTTTTTTTTAAATTTTGTTTTTTAATCCCTCTTGTACCCGCAGCATCCTTGGACAGTGAGTTCTGCAAAGTAATTGGAGCCCATGCTGGGAAAAATACCTCTTTTTGCTGAGTTTTCTGAACCTGACACCTGGTAGTTTCATTCAGTGCAACGTAAGCTAGCTCTTTTATAATAAGAGACAGTAAATAATTCTCCCATTCATTTTTTAAACTCACATACTAAGTATGGGAGCTCTTACCGTAAACCATGTTGAGTACATTTTACTGCAGCCTAACATCTTCTAACTGATCCTAAGTCAAACCTATATGACTGCAAACTGAAAATCTGTTTGTATTCTCGTGCTTTTTCTTCTAGTATGCAGAAGCCTGAATGAATTTTTTCAGTTAGATCTTCCAATCTAGATCTACAGAGTGGTTTTATTACTGCCTTTTAAGTAGTAGAAGCTTTCCCGCCGATGAAAGCCAGTAGATTATGAACAAGGATCCAGTGTATCTATCCACTAAGTAAATTCCTTGGAAAAGGTTATGTTCAGCTCCACCTGAGCAGGAAATAGGGCAACAGGTTGGAGAGAACTTCTAAGGTATCCATGCACTTACTTCTGTCATCTTGTTGCAGTTCTTTAAATTCAATGTGAACTTGTGACTGCTGTGTGAGTTGGAGCTGTGGCTGTGCGCGTGTTCGGTGACAATTTCTCACTGGAAGCAACTGAGGATTGGCTTAACATTTGAGGGTAACAGATCATAGCATCTCTTTGGAGAGTGTCGCTTGCAGGCTTAGGAAAAATGTTCTGTGCTTGTTTCTGGCTTAAGCTTGTAAAGAATCTTTTTGTGAATAAAAGTGTTAGATACTTTAAGATATCAAACAACGCTTTTCCGAGGAATATATTTGTAGGTATAGATTAATACCTCACTCTGGGTCAGCACCTGCTTTTTCCTTTTCCTGACAGCACTTCTGATAGATGCAGTTGCTGGTAAGGAAGGCAGCTGGCTGAAGTGTTTCTGAGACCTTCTGGTGGATTTATGTTAGAGGAGTATTTTGGAGTTCCATATTGATTGTACTGAAACTATGAATTATTTAAAAAGTATCTCTAAGCAAAAAGCTAAGAAACGTTGGCCTTGGTTGTGACTCCAGAAATCAAACTCCAGAAACTTGCATTTACTTTCTTTAGCAGGCACCGTGTCCATGTCATCATGACTAATAAGGTTAATTGGGCAGTGTTCTTTTGCTCCTATAAAGTAGGATTTGCAAATGTCAAGCTCGGTAGCAGGTAGTGTTTTCAGATAAGCACTGATTGAAGAGAAACAGGAGAAGAAGAAGGTAGAGCACATATTATTTGAAATGAGAATAGATGTGTGAAGTTTCTGTAGTCATAATTTGTGTTATAGTTGTTTTTGTAATTTTTTTCATATTTCCCACTTGTTTGCACACCTCTTATGGATGTATTTTCTTTTGTTACTGAAACAGCACTGAAGATTGTCATAACCCAGTCGAGTATAAAGCTCGAACAGTTTTATATTTGGGTTATCGTGGGTACTTTTTCTGTTGACACAATTGATCTTAGTGTGGAACTTCCTTACCCAGGTCTACAATTCCAGTGGCCTTGCAAGTGTTCTTATATCTGTAGCTGTCTGTAGGAGTAAGTACATTCTTTGTATGAAATGTTATAAACTGGGAAATAATTAAAAATGAGTCATTTATTTATTGTCTGCTAAGTTCCACTTCTATGACAAAAACGAGATCAGAGTATTTCGATTTAAAGATACAAAGTCAGTATTAAAACTGTTGGTTACAAGTATCTGTAGTTGAAAGAGTTTTGAGATTCTTGCCTTCAGTTGTAAAAATGAGGTAAGAGATACATAAATTAAATCATTCTTTGCTTTGCATCGATTAAATCAAAATGCAGTGCTGATCTTCAGTTGTGAAATGCACTGTGTTTGAGTAGGAAAAGATGGCTTTTGCTGTCAGATAAGTGTAAGTTAAATAAGTTAATAAATACAATGAATTAAGCTTTCACCTTTTCAAAATAAATGTGTATGTTTAATTTGCTTATAACTAGGAAATGACATTGTCTTGCAAACATTAGTTCTTCATGAAGGTATATGTGTTTTAAAGGATGGTTCTACTGTGGAGGAATTCTGCTGCTCTTGGGTTTGGGCTTTTTTTGTTTTGTGTTTCTTTAAGCGTACATAATGCACAAAGCAAAAAGATTTTTCCGGTCTTACCTAAGTAATTCAAAATGGGATGATTGTGCATTGCATTTACTGTGTTTTTCAGTATATACAGCAGTGCCTTCAGGAGCTCTCAAGTTCCATAACTTATGTAAATTATGTAAAACACTAGAAGAAACAGCACATTACGAGTGTGCCATGTGGCAGCGTGAGGTCGTCTCTTTTGCAGCCTATGAGGAGTTCTCACGACAGCCCGGTGTTTACTGATAAGCTGATGTCTTCCATAGAAGTTCATACTGGAGCAGTGGGAAGGTGGTGGGTTTATCTACTGCCTTGCCTGTTTTCATGATAAAAAGTTGATGTGTAGTGACATTTGTTTCCTGTGACTTCCTGCCTTTAAGGAGTTTTTTGACCTAGATAAAGCAATCGGAGGGGAGGAACCATGTTTTTTCTGCAGCTATTCTACACTGAGTGGCATAGAAAATGAACATTGTATTCCTCAATTAAGATTTCATCCCTACCGTATTATCACCAAAGGGTGCTGAGGCTTTAGTAAGCTGCATGAAGAGCTGGGAAAATCTCTGTAGTTTTGTAACGCGTCATTTTTCTAGGACTAAACAAGGTCTGTACATGACTGGAGCCTTTGTTTCTGCACATTTGTTTATATGACTCTGCTGCAGCTACTGTGTGTGCTTCTGTGCTGTTCTGTCCTCTCATTAGTACCGCGGATCACAAACTTCTGCAAAGCATCATCCTCGTGTCTACTCTGCAGCTGACTATTGGTGGAAGTACAATTTTCAATATTCCAAATTTCAGACTGTCCTAACGAATATTTATCTAAATGCATCACCTTTTTGTTTGTCCGTGTGCCCATATAAAATGGAAAACATGAGCTGATTGACATGCAGTTATGTCTTTGCTCAGCTAAACGTTCCTGTTGACTTCAGCAGGACAGCTCATGTGGATAAAGATGCATATGGAATTGAGTGTTTGTAGAATCAGAGCTGTGAAGTAAAAAAGCCAGAGATGTGCCATTGCCATAGCTTATGAAATGCAACAAAATTAGTGTAAGTTGACTGGAATTAATACTGATTTCACAACGCCCTGAGACACATAGTGTGAATTTTGGGGTTGCCCTATGCAGGGACGGGAGCTGGACTCAATGATCTGTGTTGGGTCCCTTCCAACTCAGGACATTATATGATTAATTTAAATTTTTACATTAAGAATGATGGAAGCTGCAGAAAGCAGCAGTGCCTTCAACATTAGATTGGTCCGCTCAGCACCTCATCAGCTTGAAACCTGAGTATCTCCAGGGGTGGAGAAGTATTCATGTCACATAACCACAACCCCATATTAAAAAAATATTATGTGTATTTCCAACAGCAGAACTTTGGGAATACACAGGCTGGGTGGCATAATGTACAGCTTAGTGCTAAATTACTTGATCAGTACTTGATGTTGCGGCTCCTACTGTTGTTTGGGATCTGCAGTAACTGCAACTGCTGGTAAATATTTACAGGTTAAATCAATGTTGGTAAACGTCCTCACAAATAATGACAAAAAATGGACTTGGTCAATCCTTTTGCTTTTGTTTTTGTTTTTTTTTTTGTTTTGTTTTTTTTTGTTTTTCGTTTTATTTTTCTTTTCGAATGGCACCTCAGAAGGTCTGCAGGGTGGGAACCTATTCTGAAAAGCATCACTAGGGTGCATTTGAAAGTCGTGACTGTGGAGGATCACTGGCTGCAATAGTGATATGATGTGCCAAAGCTGAGAGATGTCATGGTTGGGTGGAAATAGGGGAGCTATGTCAGGGAGTACCAGCAGGTGCAGGAACTTCGTGTGGTTCTGGGATCTGTGTTCAAGAGCCTTGCAAAACTGCAAGGGTTTAGGGGAGTGTTTGCTAAAAGGGCTGAAGGCTGGGAGAAGTCCTGAATAGTTGAGAGACTTAGAGTTTGACACATTTTTCTTATCAAAAAGAAGCGCAAGGTGGCTGGGTTGGTGTACATACATTTTCATGGGGATGAATTAGGACACTGAAAGGATACTGAGGGGTCACGCACAGGTATGAAAACCCAGAGGCTGTGAACTAGACTTAGGGTTTGAACCGAGCACGTGTGTTTAGCAGTGCTGGAACAGCTTAGTAAGAGTGGTTGTATCTACATTTCACTGTCTTCTGCTGATAACAAATAGAGACCTTCTTGGAAAATGGTCTTTAAACAGAAAACCAACCTTGCTGTGGTCAGACCTGGCAATTAGGTGCAGTGTAGGTATGGCTGGATGAAATTTCATGGCTTAGGGCTAGAAGAGGTGCAAACAGGAGAAGCTTCTTTGGCTATTCAGCCCTTATTTCTTCTGTAAGTCCTTTTTAATAATCTCCCATTGGGTTACGGCAAGAGACTCTTTTATTGTGTGTCTTAACAAGGACTCAGCACTTGGCTGGGTTTTTAATTAAAATTGCTTCTAAAGCATCAAACATGTCACTGGGCATTTGTTTATTTACACTTGCCAGCAGTGCCTTGCATGCAAAAGATTCTGATATTTTGTTCCTGATCATCTCTGTCTTCATGTTGGAGTTCACTATAAAGTTCCAAAGATCATTTTTGTATAATACACAGTGATCCTTCAAAAATTCTTGTTCTTCGGACAAGTCTGAGATACAGCTTGTGAGGTATGAGCCTCTTGTTTCTTGTGGTGATAAGAAGTCAGGTTAGCACTTGACAGAAAAGTTATTTACACTTTGTGCTGAAATTAAATTCAAGTTTTCTAAATCATTTAAAGAAATGAAGGTGAATGTGTGGGCTTGGTCCACAGATTTATGGATGCACTAATGTGTTGATAGAAGTTGCTTTTTAAATTCTGATTTTTACTGACATCTTGAGTATGGGAGCAGATAACTTGCTTACTCTTTTTCTACTGTTTTTCCTTTTTTCTTCCCTTTTTTTTTTGTCACAGCCAGGGGAAAAAAAATAGTTTAACTTCCATTGAAGCATCAATTCCCTCAAAAAATATGCCTGAAATGTTAATGTCTTGGCACAGCGTATGACACGTTGTTTGACTACATGTAAGGTAAAAGTCTGCTTTATTTATGAAGACAGAAAGATGTAATTAATGGGGGTTTCGGTTTCTTTTTTTTAAAACTGAGAATACATGAAAAATGTGTTTAGTCACTTAATATTGTCCTGTGGACATGGGCATATTTGGGGTGTTCTGGGCAGAATGTAATTTGAGCAGACAAGGCATGTACACACAGTTCATATACTTTAGTAGTGCGCAGGCTTGGTTACAGTGTCAGTGCAGCAACCACACCAGGAGGGTAGCTGGAAAGTATAAATGATGGAAGATGACTTTTAAAGAGCAGAATTTCCCTCTTTAGGTGATTCTGCTGACTTCTGGTCTTTCCAGGTGGGGGGTGAAGGGCTCTGTAGTTAAGAAGGAGACAGGGACGTGATAAGATTAGAAAGAGTAAGGCTTAGAGGAGAGAATAGTGCATATGCTCATGGAAATTCTGTGTGGAGAGAAGTTCAGATTTGAACCAGAACAAGCTGATTATTTAAGCAAGCAAAAAAAAAACCCTAAGAATAATGGTAAAGAGGATTATTTTAGTCTCATGCCATGTGCAGATTAGAAGAATGGAAGAGGAGAATTCAGATACCACATGGGAGAGACGAGGACAGAGGCCAGGCTGTTTTGCTTTAGGATGTGGACAGGCTCTTGGTCAGGTTTGTAGCTGTTACATGAGGAGAAATGAAAGGGTTTAGGAGTCTTGAAAAAAAGATTGGAAAAAGTGGAAGGTGACCTGAAGTTTAAGACCTGAGACTGAGAAGTAACGTAATTGTTATCCTTACAGAATGAGAGGAGGTTCTGGCTTGGATGTTTGATTTGGGAAGTGTGATTCAGGAGAATCCACGGTCTTGTTTTTCAGATACACAGGCTGTGCTGTCATGAGTAGCGGAGCTCATCCAGAGTTTGAGCACTGCTGGAGTGGAGTGTGGCAGGGGAAGGTCGTGTTTTCTGCAGTGCTCCCAACTGCAGGTTGTGCTGGCCTTGAAGCTCATCAGATGTTCCATAAGCCGCTGCGGTCTGCCTTTTTTTCTATTTTTGGGTGATTTTCTGTTGTGTTGAAGTGGCTTACAGAGAGGTCTGGCAAGCAGTGGAGCTGGCACAAAGTATGTGGTGGCCTGCACAGCCTTTCTGCAACAGCCGACTTGCTTGTGTCTTGTGGAAGCAGACATTAAGGAATTGCAGTTATAAGACCATTTATGCTCTGAAATAAAAATTGAAAGGAGGATAAAAATCCAGTCCAGTAGAAGACCGAAAATAATTCTGACGTATTAAAAAAGCTCTTGCAATGTAATATAAAAATGTTTAAATCCTACAAGTTCCTGAAACAGTGTGCTTTTTGATAAAGGGGAATGCCAAGTATTTGTTTAAAGCTAAAAAATTAATAAAAGTGAATCTAAGCAGACTGGATGCAGAAATGACTCAATTGTGCCATACTTTTGGTTAGTATGGGCTTTCTGGCCCTTTTAATCTCTGCATAAATGTGAATACCTAGAGAAAACCACTAGAGAAAAAGGTGTGCAGGCTTCCCTGGCTGTGGATCATCTCATAGCAGAGGACAGAATTATTGTACTTCATTCCATGCTAAATCATCATCTTTCCTGCTTACAAGCAGGCTTTGCTCTGCAGGTCATGAGTCCGATTGATGGCTGAGGGATATTGTGAGCTAGGGAAGTCACAAGCTATAGACAAAATGGAACATGAAGGGTAGAGTGGTAGATGACCCCTTTTTAGAATGCTGTGTGTTGTTTTTTGGTTCTACTGCCCCCGCACCCAGAAGACCTTTTATCTAGGAAAGCAGAGCTTTCTACCTGTAAGACTGATGAGGGTTTGTGCAACATTCTTTTGCCTGCCTGAAAGAGCATGTTATTATGTAAGGCAATTGTAAAGCCTTTCTGTTTTTCCTATGCCCTTTACTGCGGAGGCTACAAACTGTATGTTGTTCCAGGAAAGATGTAAATGCACTGAAGCTGATTGTGCAGAGACATGAGATGTGTTTTGGGTTTTCTCTGTGTCGTTTTAGGGTCTCAGCTTGATAGGATGCAGAAACATCTCAAAATAAACAACCTTGTAATTTGAGAGCAAGGTTTTTCTTTCCCTCCTTTATGCAGGAACATAGAACCAGGCTGGCATTGAAGGCAAATGTGTCTGTAGTCAAGAACTAAGTTTAGTTGATCCAGCCTTCCAAAGCTACTTAGGTAGCAGGCTTGAAGGGAGCTGTGTATTTGTTCTCTGTTGTGATGTAACTGGCTGCTCAGGGAGGTAAAGTGAAACAATGAAGAAAAACAATGCTTTGGAGGAGGATCGGGTTATAACAGAGCGTCCTGCATTTCCAGTGCAGTGTTCAGGGGACTTGGGTGCTGACACAAGTTAGTCGGAGTGATTACATAAATTATCATCAATCAAAAGCCTGTTTATAACTTCCACAGATGTAAGCATTAAATAACTTATTGAGCAAAGCTGTATTAAAGGAAGCAAGTTACTTCCTTTCCTAATGTGTGTGAATACTCTGGGTGTGGCTGCGTTAGGTTCCGATAAGGTTCCTGCTAGGTGTTCAGCTTAGTCTCTTGTATTGATGGCGGTTGTGCTTGTTTTGGGGCAACCGACTGAAGCACTTTGTGTGTGTAGGTCTGACCCAGGGTGTTCTTTTATCGAGTAGAGGAGCTGATGCCTTTGGTCCTTTCTGCCCTTTCATCTTACTAAATGTATTCACTTTTTAGTAGCATTAGGGGCTGCAAGCCAAACGGTGAACTGTTCAAGCTATGTGAAACATGGCTTTGAAAGAGCGTGCAGTCTGCTCTTAAGTAACTTTATTAAAATGACTGGATTGGGTAATAAGATTCTCATAGAATGGTGAAATTCCTCCTCATGCAGCCCAACTTCCAACGATACCATCAGGAGTTAGTGCAGCCTTTCTCCTGGCAGCACTTCTGTAGCTGCCTCACTGAGTTGGAGAATGAATACGGTGGTTAAAGGTGGCTGCCCTGTGCCGTGAAAGTGGGTTCTGAAATAAACACAGAACTTAATTCGGAGTTCAGGGTGGGCTCCACAGTTTGTGGGTGATAATAGCATTAGTGATGCCCCTTTCTAGATATTGATAATCGCTACAAACATTTTGGACTTGGAAACCACAGAGCAAGTGTCAGTTGAAGTAGTCTGATGACAGGCATGTTTGGCAACACAGGAAAGAGGTGCAATAGGTAAAAACCACAGCAGAGCTGCAGTTGTTTGTCCTCTTGAACTGAAATACAAGCCTTTGTTTTTAAAACCTTTTCCTGGTATTGGTCCGTCCATAAAGCTGAAAAACGTCTGTATTATCAGCAAATTCCAGAACTGTTTCACAGCGCTCACACACGTTGTGAACCCTGGTAAGGCAGAGTAACCTGCAGCAAATGGTACAAAGCTGTGTCATTTCTTGCCTGATCCATTGCTTATTTCTTGCCTAGCTGCACCCCTTCTCTTTCTGCTTTCCTCCCGCAGTGCTCTGCCCTCTGAGGAGTGCTGGAACCACAGAGGGCCTTTAGAGGTTCTTGTGAGCTGGTGGAGCTGCACAGCTTCTTGGGAGCGGTTAAGCAGAGGAGCTGGGGGAGATGGAGGGAGCAGTGAGCAGCAAGCTGACAAAAGAACAGGCTTTTCTGGAAGTGTTTAATTTTTACTTGTCTTCATTGTGTGCATCTCCAATTCGATGAATGTCCAGGCTTTCTTTAACAAAACTTTCTTCACTATAACTGATGTACTGCCAGATTTCTGTTACACTTCAGAAATTTAATTTTCTTTGCTGTTCTCTGTTTTGAAGCTTTCTCTGTGGGCTAAGATGCTGTTTTCTCATCTCGTCATTTTTCCTTAACTGCAATGCAGGATATAGGGAATGTTACCTATTCCAGATAGAAAAATTAGCATTAATAAAATGTTAAATAAACTTGTCTGAAGATGAAATGGGAAACTTTGTTCATAGTTGGGAGAAGAATTCAGATCCTTCCACCTGTCTCAGTGTTTTAAAATGTAAGTTAAATTCTGAAAGCAATTTGTGATGAAGATTTTACATTTCCTTCTTGAATTTTGGCCTGCTGTGAATAGCTTTCACTGTTTACTACAGTTCAGGCAGCCAGAGCAATCATTTGCACGCACACCCCAGTACACAAATGTTTACCTTCCTGTCAGTAGTGAAATAACCGGGTTTGCTTTATGATGTGGTTATTCTGAGGCTGGAAGATTGTCGAGCCTGGAAGAGATCACTAACCCCAGCTTGCTACTTAGCTATAAATAAGTTTGGTCTGCTGTGGGCTAGTAAGTACCCAGGATTCTTTTGTGAGGTTATTCACCATTATCTAAGGTTATCAGCAAAATGGTTGTTTTAAGCCTTCTACAGAAAAGAAGCATGCAAACCGTGAGGAGAGCAGCTTGTGAATGTAAATAATTCAGCCCTCGATTGGAAGGATACAATAAAATCTATACAAGTTGTACGCTTGGGCTTGATGTTTTAAAGCTATTTTGTCTGAGTAGTAGCTGAAGAAAACTTTACTCATGTCTGTGGAGAAAACATTACTCATATTTGGGTATGCGTGTTCTTTGTTTTAGCTGGAATGTTGCTGAGAAGCGTGCCATGAAATAACTGAACTTCATCTGAAAAGCTTAAAAAGCATGATTATATAGTATCCAAAATGACCATGAGGTGAGGGAGTGGGATTTTGACTGCTTGGAGAAATAACAGGATAGTGGACAGGGGAAGAGGCTGAGGAAGATGTTTCTGAGTCATTGAACTGGGTAGCTTAATAAATAAAAAATGTTAGCTGTAAAAATTAGGTTTTGTACAGGTTTTTGAAATTAAGAAGAAACCCCTGCAGTTATGGAAATGAAAATGGGACTTGGCAATGTAGAAATGTGTTGCCCAAGTCTCTTATTTTTGGGGAGACCGCAGGAGGCAGGACATGGTTTTGGTGATTTTCACCATGTTCACCCAGATTCCATTCTCGTGCTGCAATGTGTTTACTCATCTCCAAGGTGAACCATTGTATCTGCAGCTTTTTCTGTCTGCAACAACGTTTGATATCAATAGGGTTGGGTGATTTTCTTGTTCTTTCAGCTAAATTTCTTATCTTGCAGGCCTGAGTAGTTTGGGGTTAATTACTTTCCAATAATCCAGGTAGGTACCAGGGGGCTGGGTGCCTGTTGCGGTGCTGTTGCATTTCAACTCTTGAGATTGCTGGGGTGTGCTTAAGGAGGTATTTGTTACTGGGTGTGTTGCACTAATGCAGTTTTGTCCTACTTTAGGACTGTTTTGTCTTTGTGGTAGCTGCTTGCTCCAGCTTTCCCCAAAAGATTTAAAGAAGAGAATATATGTGACTGCCCTGTGTTTTTATAGGGACATTTTGTGGTGAATAAATTGCTGACTGAGAGCATAGAGACAGTGTTTGGCACAGAGAGAGCAAGGAGCAGGGCTGATAAAGTTCTTCACTGAGTGAAGGAGACTTTTATTTTTAAATCTGGAAGGTCCTTAGATGCTTGTATTGTGATGAATTACACCATCTTTAACTCATTAGAATAACCCTCTTAAAGGTGTTCTAAATGGGGACAGGATTTGACTTGTGCAGGTAATGATTTAATACAAAAATACAAAGGAAAGAGAAATGGCTTCAGGGGATTTAAAATACTACAGGATAGATATTTAAAAGGATGTAAATAGATCTAATCGTAGCCACCAGTGTGAATGCAGATGGGTGATATGGACAGAAATTAGCATACAGGAGTGAGAAGTAATCCTTTCTGGAGTTATCCATGTGCCAGCACTGGAAGCAGCTTCTTTGGGATAATTTTTCCAGAACTTGAGATGACGGTGGAGTGGCGAGGCAGGGCTGGCTGTTGCAGAGCAGAGGTGTATGAATATGTGTGTGTTTGAACTCCAGCTGAATTTGATTCCTTCGGCCCCGGGTTTTGGAGTCTTAAACAGCATTGCCTTTCATTGCCATCTGGGCAGCGGGCTGCACCATGTTATGTGTGACTGTCTTAGAGACCCTGAACGTGTCAAGGGGTTGTGCACAGCTTCAGAATGTTGCTTTTTGAAGTTTAAGTGCATGCACGTACAATCCATAATGTGGGTCCAAGCAGAATGCCACCTCTGAGAATCACAGATACTACAATAGTCATTTTATATAATCTTATATAAACTGAGTTTACTGATCGTAAAAGTCACACCACCACGGGTTGTATTTAGTACGAGCTCTTCAGATGGGTTAGTGCCAAGCAAAGCATTGTTTGGAGCATGGGGAAGCAACCTGCAAGCCAAAATTAGCCTGTCTTCATTTTGAGTGGTGTGTGTTTCGGCAGAGCTGCACGGATCGTATCGTTCCTGAAGGCAGCACATTTCAAATTTGAATATTTTAGCTATTACAACATGGAACACACTGGTGAACAGTGCCAATAACATACGCTGAACATATGACCGGCACATGCCCCCTCTTCAGCGCAGGCCGTGAATTATTTAGTTTGTGTTCCAAGCTGTTTATTTTTGAGAGGTGTTTTCCTCCTGTCAGTGTCAAGCACTGAGCCTTTTGTTTCTTTTTGTTTCTTCTTTTCCTCCTTTTCTACTGCTGCTGTTGATTCCGTATTTCTAAAATTTTCTACTGTGTTTACCCCCGCTACTTTATGCTCGTTCTGTCGGGCTGTGGTACTTGGTACCTCAGGTAGCCGTGTCACTGAGATGGATGAGATTGGTCTGATTATTTTCCACTTGAAATTAAGAGATAACACAGCTTTATATTTAATCTTTTGGGATGTGGTCTATATTCATTATTTAGCTGTGATACCTCTTCTCTGTGTGAATTTTTTACCATTATGTTCAACGTCTGTGAAATGACAGGTTTTTTCCCTCATCCCTTGTCATCTTAGGTTAGATAAATGGAGTTAAGCAGACACTCCATAGGCCTGTTACCATTTTTTGTCACAGCTCAAGTTCAGTGGCTGTGGATGCTGGTACGAAACCTCAGCGAGCGCTGACCTGGACTGACAGCCTGGAGAGCACAGGGGAGTGGCAGCAAATGCAACTTTAATGTACATACAACACATTGCATCTCTGCAGCGCATTTCATAACGTTTTGGGTCGTATCACCTCACTGATGGGGTCAGGACTGACACAAAAGTAATTTGACTTGGTGAGCTTTTCAGAATGCATCACCTCTAATTATTTGTGTGCTGTAGGTAACATTTATCATTGTTTTATACAGATTACTCTCTTAAATTCAGTTTTCTTCTGAGACACTACATGGAGTTAAAGAATACGCTTTTACAGAAGGCTTTTGCTTCTCATGTTGAGTATATTTGTAAACTTTATGTTCTAAGCATTTGCAGTAATTGAAAATATCTTTCTCATTGTTCCTGTTTTTAGAAGGGATTTCTTTTTAATCTTCACATAAAATTTCTACAGTAGAGCAGTTTTATTACAGCAGGAACAGCATTTTTGTTGTTTTAAGCATATCTGTATGTAAGATTCAGGCTTTGAAGATAACCTGTAACCAACCCTTTTGGTTTCAAGGTCCGTTCAAACAAGCACATTGGGAATTAGAGCTGAAAGAACCATCCTGTTCTGTCCTGTGTGTCAGCTCTGGGGTTCACACTGTGTGCTCAAGTCAGATTAGTTTACTGATGCGCCTGAAAAACAATCCCTTGGAAGAGGAGGAGAAAGGCAGGCTCAGGATTAGTTTTCTGTCCAGTCAGAAGAGCAGTTTTTTCCATTACCAGACAGGAAGAAATTAATAAGATTGATAAAATGTCTTCATGGTATCTGACGTAACAGTGTTATCAGCATCTGAGCCGAAATAAAGGTTCTCTGCTCTGCAAAGGTTTTGCTGGTTCTTTCTCATTCCTGATCCTGGCTCTGGCACCACTTGGTCCCTTGCTAGCCAGTTCTCTCCTGAGTCCCAGAAAATACCATTTTCTTCTTAAAATCTTTGTTTTTCTGGGTGGGTTGGTGCTGCATTAGAGTTGAATCAGCTCCTCGAGGGGCCTCAGAAGCCCTACACTTTGCGAAGAAGTCTCTGGCCACCTGCTCCACAGGCAAAAGAGCTGGCTATGTAATGGCTCTGGATGCTGCTTCTGCAAGGAGCGTAAGCTCATAGTGAGAAGAGCTGTTCGTGGACCTTGGAGGAAGAGAAGAAAAGAAAGAGAAAAGTGAACACTGCGGACGATGAAGTTGGACTGGAAAGGCAGCAAACCAGTGCTGGTACTGTCTCTAGTAGCTTCCAAAATGTTTGTGTGATGGATGGTCCGCATTTTGCACTTCAGACGGAAATACCATCAGACACAGTTATTTGATAACTGGTTTGTGGTGGTCTCTGTGAAGCTTTGTTTTTGGCTTTTTGAGCAGTGATGAAGAGTTTAGGGTTTTCATAGTGTATTCCAAGCTTTCTGTGGGAGGCGATGGTGTCCTGTCATTGCCTTCACAGTCCTTACAGAAAAGTCTCTGGTTCTTGTGACACGTCCATGGAAACTGCCTGGTGTTGTCTCAGGAGAGACGGTAGAACTGGTGGTAAGATATAATTCGGTAACTGAGCTAATTAGTGTTCTTAAGGCCTTCGTGATGGGATTCCTGATGATGATTAAAGGAGAGGTAGTTTAAAAATATCTAGTGAACTTTTTTGACTCTTTCTGAAAACCATGACAAATGAACATGTGCATTAAAGTGAACGTTTGGTGAGAAACTTGTAGAGAAAAAGTCTTGATTATTTAATTTTTTTGGTAAAGATGCTAAAAATGGTAGTTTTATACAGATAGTTTTCAATCACCTGAGGTGTCTGTTATCTTAGTTTTTAGCTTTTCTAATTTAAAGCTTGCACCTTGTTCCTATATACTGGAAAAGTGTATGTGTTATGAATAAGGTAAGGGTAAGGCCCTCTGGAATTGTTAAAATGTCTCTTATATCATCATATTTTAATCTTCTTGATTTTTGATTTTATATTTTTAAATAGCATTTTAAACCAGAAATATTAGAATCATAGAATGACCTGGGTTGGAAGGGACCCAAAAGGATCATGGAGTACAACTCCTGTCCCTGTGTAGGACATTGGTGATTAGTCTTTTATTTTTCTAGGTGGGTGTTTCTATCGTCATGAAATAATTTCATGTAACAGTTAAAAATGAGGGAAATGGGCTCCAAATAAGTAGTAGTATTTATGATAACTTTAACCTGGGGTCAACCTTGGATCTTACGGTAAATGCCACATTTCTATGGTGCTTCCTGTACTAATGTGTAGGTCTAAAACACATATATTCTCAGGATAAAAGTATTTTTGTCATTATTGAAGGAAGTGCAGTATATGTGGAAATTATGGAACACTTTCTGTACCAGGGATTAACATTTCATTTCAACATAATACATCTTTCTGAAAATCTGAATCTTTCAAATATTGGTTGACTTTCAAGCCTAAATGGAAATGCCTTAATTTGAATACTGTGAAAATTAGTGTTTGGAGCTCTTTTTTTAAGTGGTAGTGAATGCATGGAACTTATTTGCATCTTCTCAGCCTTGCTCTACAAGTGAATTCTGCAGTGGAATTTTGAAGAAATCGCATGACTGATAAAATTGTTCTTAAATGTGCAATCCTACAGTCAGGTTTCACTACAGACATTTAGGATTTTGTAGCACTCAGTATTTGTGCACAACAGAAATTAAAGAATAACAGCCAGTGATATAGAGAAGGTCCAGGAGATGGATCTGTGGGGATCTGTTATCAGTGATTTGAAGGGGGGTTTGTATGACAGTTTGGGCAGTCCCGTTCAAGGAGGGATGATGCTGATAACCTGCAGGAGCCTGACTTGAACATGTGTTGCTTTCCTTTTGAGTGGGTGAAAATAAGACGTTGTTTTTTTAATATATTTATACAGATAGATCTGGATCTATACACCTGTATGTCTATGTATGTATATATCTAGGAAAGCTTCGCAAACTCCTGCTTATGGAGAGAAGTTCAACAGTTTGAGCAGTTCAGCGGAACGTTCCTGTGTAGCTGTACAAGAACCTCTCTAGTTGATTGCAGCTTGCTTTTTTTCAGCATTTCAAAGCGTTTTATAAACTTAATGATATCCCTTTGGCTGCACAAGAGGAAAAGATGGTTGGACTCGACATCAGTTTTTATCTGGAAGATTTTAACTAATGTCGTGTCCGCTACTTCCTACAAAGATCGTTTGGCTCTAGCGTATCTCAAAGAAAGACTGGAGCTTAAAGCAGAGCACTGTACTGTGAAATAGTGCACTGTGTACTGGGACCATTTTTTTCCATTTTGATGTTCTGGTTTTAGAAAATTTAATGGTCTGGACCTAAATCACCGAATAATAATTAAAAAAGGTCTGGAATTTAAAGCTAAAAAGAAACCACTCTCAAAACATGGTTGTTAGAGTGTCAGAAACCCTTGGATTTGATTTGGTTTATACAACCAAACTATGTGCTTTTTGTTGTTACCCTCCCATGAGGTGTTCATTGTTGTATGGGATCAATCTGGTTATGAACTCTGCGGCTGGCTGTGGAAGTGTAGTTAAAGTAAAAAACAAGTTGGAGAGGGTGCAGCAGTGTTCTTTATCTAAATAGGACAAGAAACAGAGAAGTGGAGATGGCATTTGCCATGTATTTCCCTCTCCAAAACAGTTTGATTATTATGAAAAAAAAATAGTAACTTGGCTTTATTTGGGCAGTGAAAGTTTTTGCAGGTTCATTAGCTGGATATGGGGCAAGGCAGGAGTGTGATTAATTACAAACAGCAGATATAGTAAAGGTAACCAAAACAAAAGTAAGTCCTTTAGTATTGCAAGCGGGTGGTACCTCCTCTGGCTTGTCAATGGCTCGGGCTCGGTGCTGCTGGGGCATTTGCAGCTTCTTCTGTGTTGGGGGACAGAGCAGACATGAATGAGTAACAGGTTTAGTAGATTGACAATGTTCGTTACCTTGGATGAGAACTCTTGTTTATTACTAAAGGAAAGCAAATGAAGAACCCATTTTCCCCCCAGATATTTTTCAATATTCAGGATATAAATTTTAGCTTTTTCTGCTTTATTTTTGGTATTTTTTTTAAACTACTTGAAATCCTGTTTTAATTTTTTCCTGTTAGTGGAAAAAAAATCCTGCTTCTCACAGATACATGGGAAATGAGGTTTCTGTAGCTTAAGTCTTCAAATTCTTTATTATATTAAGAATGTAACTGTGTAGACTTTGATTAGAATGTAGGCATTAATCTGCAGTTTTCATGCTGTAATAGTAAAGGGCTGGTGAAATGAAAACTCCTTTAGCTCTGTTTCGGAGAATGTGATAGTTTGCTTAAGATACACGTTTTACTTTTTGCTGTGTAGGCTTCGCAGATGCTGCGCTTTTGCTCCTTAAGCAGCTGCTCCTGTGCAACAAACTCTGGGTTTGGTACTTCAGCCTTCTTTAATTAAATCATCTCCCTTTTATTGAAGGTATGTGGTTCACCTGGTGTGCTGCCTCTTAAAGTGCTTGTAGGTGAAGGGAGATTGAAGGGGGTGATCCAGTAGTTTAGACAAAGATTGGGTGTTAAGGAAAAATATGTTCTGTTCCCAGCTCTATTGCACGCTTGCCAAGATGACTTGGCCAAGTCACAAATCTGTTTAATCTGTTTTTAAAAATGGGGCTAATACTTCATGGGCAGAGGCAGGGGGGATGATGAAATTTCAGTGCTCTTTTCTAGCACTTTTTATCAAGAACTATGCCTTGCCTTCTGAAATTAATGCCTTGGGTTTTGCAGTGGCTTTCATTGTCTGCGGTGCGAACACCCAAGTTCTCTCCCTTTCCAACTTGCCTCCCCGCTCCCTGTTTTTGAGGATTATTGGTTCTGGGTTTGCCAGTGCTCCAGGCTTTCCTACATATACTGTTCCTGTGGGAATACTGCTATCCCTAAATTTAGGTGTGCCTAGGAGTGCAAAGAACACTGGATCTGATGTATAGTTATGGTGACGTGTTCAGTACTTCAGTGATGCAGAGCAGTATGTTTATTCAATTATGGTTGAGACCTTGAAAGTAGTATATCTGGGAACATTTAAATGTTTTAGTTTAGTAATACATCATATATAATTGTCATTACTCCCAGGAGGTTTGCTCCCAGTGTAGTTTCTAGTACACGTACATCTTTAGAGCGGTAGAAGCCTTGTGAGGAGTGTTTGGCTGAAGTGATCATAATCCATTCCGGTAACAGTGTCCACAGGCAAAATCGTGACTCAAGCTGAAAAGTTCCAGGTTAACCCAGCGTTGTTCCTTGAAAAGCACTGGACATGCACTCTTGGTTACAAGTGCAGTCCTGCACTCCCTTTGACCAGTAACTTTTGGAAGCTTATTTTTCTGTATTAGTTTATATTTCAGCCTTTCAAAGAGAAAGATGAGAACAGTTGTATAATAAAATTTTGTCTGTGGCGTAAGTACAATACAGCCATTAAATTAAGCTGTGGTGATGGTTTAACATTATCTTTTTGAAGAGAGAGTAGATTCTGAGATAACTTAAACTTACAAAAGCATCAGCAACTTTCATGTTTTTGGTTAGAGTGGTTTTCTGCTGAGTTAGTAAATTTGCTGGAGGAAGGAGTGGCTCCAGGTAAGCAGAGGGATCGTGTGGCTGGCACCAGAGCTTGGGCAGGAGGCGGGGAAGAGCCTGCCCTGTTTGGCAATGCTGAGCTATTCCATCGCTGCATCCCATGGAACCCTCCCCGAATCAACCTGATCTTGCAGAGAGCCTGGTTGGTACCTCTGCTTCAAGAAGCTTGGCTTATATTTCTCACTACTCCACTAAATGTTGTTTGGAAGGGCTTTCATTTTGCTTAATATTCGGGGGGTGGTGAGCAAGTGAGAGTGTGCATCTCTACATCTGTAGAGTCCCTTTAAAGCCAATGAAAAATAGGCATCCCTAGACTTGTTTTCCCAAAATCCATTTAGGCTTTTCTCTTCTGTGGGATGTGCACCATCAGGCATCTGTTCAGTTCCCTCACTGCAGATGGATGACTAACACAGGTGCAGGTTTGTTCTTGGAGAAGTTAATCCCATGCTTGCTTTTGGCATGCCATACCCTTCCCTTCCCTGTACTGCTGTTCCTTTATCAGCACAGTGACAATAGTTCCTGGGGATTCTAGTGAAGACTTTTATTTAAGTCTATTTTGTTGTCCTTGGACAGATTTCCACTTGCATGACTATCTGACTTGTTAAATCATGTCTGTTGTTTATGTTTGGTTTTATCTTTCTGCACTTCCCTGCTGCCCCTTACGACAGCCCACGGTTGGAGAACTTGGCGTGGTCTTAGAAGAACAAGGCAGGAGAGTGCTTCTTGAGGAATATTTTTCAATAACAGTGTGTTGGTTGTAGATTAAATAGTTTCTTTCCTTGGTGGCCTTTCAGACTCCTTGGAGTCTTGATTGGTTCTGGAGTGTTTACACAAGTGATTCTGGAAGGTCTGCGGTGGAGCAGGCCATGTGTGTACCATTCGTAGAGGGTCTGCACCTTGATTAGAAAAGCTTTAGGAATTTGCAAATAGAAAAGAAATTGAAAAGTGGCTTCCGTAAACATTCTGCAGAGTGCTGGTGGTTAAAAAAACTATCTCAGAATATACTATAAAACCTCGATTTCTGTTGAGAAAGCTGGCCTAGCAGTATCAGCAAAGGGAAGCGAATATGGAGTGGCCCTTGGACATCCAGCATTGTTGGGTAATTGTGAGATGTAATTAATGCCCATAGCTTTTTGAGAGGAGTCTGAGAAAAGCCTGTTCTTTGGCCAGCCAGGCAGATTTAAGGGGGAAATGAAACACTGTTGTCTGCTCAGAACTAGAGGTGGTAGGAAGCATTTTTTGTCACTGTTCAATAGCCTGAGTTAGTCATGGATTTCTGTGTGAAATAAAGGGCTGTTATGCTCTTAGAAGCAAAGTTCTGCCTGCAAAAACCATCTAAAATACACATTGCTTCCTTGATTTAGGAATAGTCTTCCTTTTCTGTGCAACCTTGCTTCTGTGGGTAGCTGTGGTTTTGTTAATGTTTAGGGCATGATTTTGCAATAGAATGCAGGTCTCTGATGAGGTAATAAATGAACTCTTCTGTTCCTGAAGGAATGTGTGAGTCATCAGTGCTTTTTTTTATGATTATGCTTGCGTAAAAACACATCATGACAGCACTTGTTCACTGTACTTCCTCCTACTGCTGTAATTGTAAGGAGTAGGAAAATGCCAAGCCCTGTATGTTTGGCTGCAAGCAGCTTTGTTTGGTTTGCCGGTAGCTTTTTATTTAACAGTGCATAATATTATTATACCTTCCATGTTTCCCTGTGAACTTTTGCATCACGGTGAGCACCCCACAGCTGTGAGTGGAATGCCAGGCACCTTGGTAACTAACAAATTTGGAATAAAGGACAGAGTGGGTTTGGTTTGTCTCCTTCAGCTCAGCCACGATTGTAAATCCTGTGCCTTACGAAAAGTTTTGAAATGGTGTTTACTGTCATGGTGAAAGTCTAAGCTTGCATATTTGATAATAGGAAACCATTGTTAAATGCAGTTATCTGGAAGGAAAAAGAAATGATGATTGATTTTTACTTTCCTGTTGCAAGTGTTTTGTTTCTGTGTTTTAAACAGGAAGCTATTGTGTTATAGAGTTACGTGTGCTCTGCTGGGACTCGAAATAGCTGTTTGAAATTTGGCAAAGAGAGAGTCACACAGTCTTTTGGACAATTTAATTAATTTTTGTCGTTTAGAATGAAATTTAAGGATCGAGACCGTACAACCTGACTGTGCATATGGCTTTTGTGTACATAGATGCTAAATACCCACAAATGCAGTGTTTCCATAGGCGGAGTTTCTTTTGTGTTCACAGGCTGGGGAGCCTCAAATTCCAGAGGCATTACATGAGCAGTTTTAATGAATTAGTGTCTGGTTTTCCTGCAGCAGATGTGACAAGCAGCTTTATAAGCTGCTTCCCATCGATCGCTGTTTTCCAGCCCTTTTGTGTCTTTCTTTTGCTTAGAGAAAAGCAACGAAGAGCTTGGTTTCTACAGTAACTGCTGCCTACATTCTTGCCTGCAGGCCAATTTCTGTGTCAGTTCCTGCAGCCTGTGCAGGGCTACTGTATTGAATTTCTGTAGGTTTGGGGTTTGCTTTGTTTTTTTTCCTTCTTCTCGTTTAAATGCTTTGCCCCTTAAGAACAGGGGAGAGTGTGGTGCAAATTTGTGACTTGGAGATCTGTATTTGTAGTTAACCATAGCCCGTTTCCATGACTGTAGGATAACCAAAATGTTTTTGCTGCTAATCAATACCAATTGTTGTGTGGTTGGTAGAGAAAGAAAATCAAATGAGTGGCTGCTGAAACAAGAACCTTTGAAAATTTCTAATAGCACTTTCATTAATGCTTGTTTTTGTAGCATAATAACACCAGGGAGGGGCAAGATCCGCTTTCAATTGGTCGTGGAATCATTTACATTTGCTGTAGTTAAACAACTTCAGGACACGCCTTTTTCAGTCTCGATTCATAAATGCCCTTGGAGGAATTGTTGTGAACATGGGCTTAAAAATACCCGGGTTCTTACAAAAGTTCACTTTCTAAGCGGGAAAGAGGAATTGAACACCATTTCAAATAACAATGTGTATTTGTTACTCGGTTTGTGTTTGCTGCTGGTGGTTCCGGAATGTTTCTGGTGTCATCATCAACAGTCTGTTGTCATAGCATCGTTTTTTGACGCAAACAGGCTTATTCCAGACCCTTCTGGAAGCACCATTCCCATAACAAATGCCAACAACTTCACATAATTCTTACACACTCAGTAAAACATGAATGGGGAAATCTGTAACCTCTGTTTCCTATTGGGGAGACCCGGGTTTACAACCAGGTTGGATTTCCAGCCTTTGCTTTGAATTTGGTAAAGTGCTTTGTTGGCCGTTTTAAATTACCACGAGGCCACAGCAGGATTTCATCACTTCTGATGAGGCATTGATCTTTGCTTTTGAACCTGAGACACCTGATGGTGTCGGTACATCAGGGATCTTTTTCTGCAGGGTGTTTTCTCATGCTGCTCTGTGTCACTGTGCAGACAGTGATGGCACACCTGAAAAGCACCCAGGTAGTCGTGCAAAGCCTGCCTAGTGCTGCGGATAAGAAATCTAATTGCATGTTTAAAAATTTGGGGGTTTTTCCTTATGGTGCTGGAGGTCAACCTCGCTATGGAGCTCTCACATTTGCTGTTTGTGGAGGATGTGCTTTGCAACTATTGATCTTCAGTCAACAGGAATCGATTGCAAAGGATACAGGGAATTAAGGGAAACACACAGGAGGTCACAATTTGCTGAGGAAAAAGCTGCTGCTGTTTAAAGGGCAGCTGCTTTTTGGGTAAAGTCTTGAAGTGTTCTGGTCAAACATAATTGAATATAAAGCTATGGTAAATTAGCCACACCAAGACTTAGTTTAAAGCTGGAGGCAGGAAGGAAGAGGAATCCATCCCGCTGCTCTGGGTCCGTGTACTGGTAGGCAGTGATGCTCTGTTCCAGCTGGGGCAGCTTCTCACGTCGCTGCGTATAGGCTGTGGCCAGCAGCAAGTAGAAGAGTGTTAAAAAATTCCTTTTAAAAAGCTGGTAGAGGAGCTGGGCTTTTTGTTTCTTTATGGTTTAGAAGCATTATTTAGTTTTATTTCCCCTCCTAAAAGTCTGCTCTTACCAACAGAGTAGGAAGTTTTACAAATGCAATGTTAAAGCCAGAATTTGTGACAGAAGCACGTGGTTAGGCCTCATGTGGGTGAAACAGCAGCTGGATAAAAAATTGCCCATTGAGAAAAGTTCTCTCTGTTTCAGGCAACAAGAAAAAAAATATAATCTGGTTAGCATTCTGATATGCTGGATCACCCTTTTTCAGTGTATTCATGATAAAATTTCTTAGACTCTTTGCTTTTTTTTATTATGAGGAAGTTTTGCAGCAGCACTTTTTTATGTAATCCTAGAAGAGACTTTGTAAAACAAATCTCTGCACGGTTATTTGTGTTTCAAGAATCGAGGAAATGCTTCCTACAGAAAATGATTTAGTTTTTTTCTGATAACGTGTACTTCATTAGCAGTCATTTAGTGCTGGAGGTTTTCATATAGCTGTTTAATATATGACTATTTGGATGGATTTATATACCTGCCTTCATTGTTAGTTTGGAAACCCAGATTTTTAACTGTTAGGTTCTTTAAGATTATCTTAAAATTTTGACTCTGCTTGGAAGCAGTTCAGTTCTGTTTGTCTTTTCACTAAGTTTTGGATTTGTTGGTTCTGTTTTGGTCTAAAGGTGATGATTCTATTCTGAAAAAGGACTGCAGTGTTGACTTCCAGTTCAATTAATCACAGCCCAAAGTCTTAAAAAGAAACTCTGGATGTGAGTAATTTCATACACCTGCTCTTGTTGTTAAACAACCAGGAATCTTTTGTTATAAAATTAGGAAGATGAGGAAGTTAGAAATGTGATGATGTTTCTTTTGGAAAAGGGTGGGCTGAGTGAAGCAGCCGCTTGCTCCTTGGTGCAGGAATTGTTGCTTTTCTCCGAGTTAATGGAAGTTCCTTCAGGGATCTCCAAGATGTGGAGCTGCATCTCTTCTTACAGGTTTCCTAGTGTCTTGCATGTCTTGATTTGATTGCCGAGGGGAACCAAGCTCAGCCTGTTCTTAGGAGATGCACCTGTTTCTCAGGATGTGAGGGCGCAGTGCACATAGACTATACAAAGGCTGAAATTCGATGTAATTGTATCTCCATGATATTTCTTGTTGGTTTTGTAAAGAGTCATCTTTTAAGCTTTGCTTATTTAAACATTGGTTAAAAACCAATAGCTAGATCTAGTTTAATTTGTAATTAATTTCCTAATGATACATTGTGATGAGATCAATAATAAATGGAGCAACAAATGGAAAAAGGGTGAAATTGTTGTCCTTGTTCTTTCCTACTGAAGTTTGCCCCTTAGCAGGAGGTTGTGCAAACTGTCATTTCCAAGTACCATATTCCTGTGAACACCTGAGTCCCTCCCAGCTTTGACACACTGGTCTTAGATTTCATTTAGAGATGTTCCATAGGACGGCCCTAAGGAAGCGATACCCTAGGTGGCTTCCTAACCTCATAGAACTGGGGTCAGTGCTGTTCACCAGTGCGCTGGGTTCCGGGACGGAGTATCTGTGGCAGTATCTGGACTGCAGGTGGGAATGGTCATTATGGTGGAGGCTGTCATCTAGCAGGATGCTGACAAGCTGGAGGAACGGATGGATAGGAACCTTGTGATGTTTAGCAAGGACCAATATGAAGTCCTGTGTCTGGGGTGCATACAGGCTGGGAATGACCAGCCAAGGAGCAGCTCTGCAGAGGAGGCTGTATGTGTTTCAACAGTGTACCCGTGTGATGTAGTAGCGGTTTTGGGTGCCCAATGCAAACAAAAGTGATGACAGGCTGGAGAGGTGAGGGGAGGGCTGCAGAGACACTTGGGGAACTGGCGTATAGGGCATATGAGCAGAGAGGCTGAAGGACCTCTGTTTCTTTCTTCGCCTGGAGAAGCCTAGAGATGGGTGTAATTTGCAGTCTTCCCCTGCCTAAAGGAAGGGTGTAGAAAAGATGGAGCCAGGCTGTGCCAGGAGCCCACAGTTTGAGGGTGAGCAGCTGTGACAAATTGCAACTAGGTAATTATACCTGGAAAATGAGGAAAACTATTCACTGTTAAGAATGGCCAGCTACAGGGATGAATTGTCCAGCTCTGTCTTTGGAAGCTTTCAAAAGTTGATTAGACAGGGCCATGAGCAACCTGGTCTGATTTGGAACTGAGCCCTGCTTTGAGCAAGAGATTGGGCTACAGACCTTCAGAGGTCCCCTCCAAACCTCACTTGTCTCTGGTGCTGTCTGAATGACGAAAAAAAAAACCAATTTTTGCTTGACTTTTGAAGTACAATTGAATCAAAAGCGGGCCTGGAATTGTGCGCTGTGGTGTCTTACTGGTGACTTAAGCTTCAAAGGGTGCGTATCTTCTACTAGCAGTGTAAATAAATCAGCTGGCCGGGAGGATCATTTTTACTGGAGTGATGAGGAAAGAGTAGCTGGGAGGGGAGCCGTAAGTAGGTAGGTAAGAGGGATTAGGAAAGGGATTAGTTTCAAATCTCCCTTCAATGGAAGGGAGGCCATATATAGAAGTACGGTGATTTCCATGGGTTTTTCTTAGTTCACTGATCAAAACAGGGGAGGAAAAAGAAGTATGAAAACCATCATTTTAGCCAGCAGAGAAAACCTGAGGTGAAAAAGGTCTGTTTAGTGGTCAAGGTATGGTTCATTACCTGTTTCTCTTTGAGGTGAGTTACCTTGTTGTCCATCTTGTTTTTAAAGTATTTGAAGTCAAGGATTGACAAAACCAATCCCCCAGGTGCTGACTGGGTTCTTTTTGCAGGTCTTACTTTTCTAATTTAAGAAGTTGAGGCTCTCCTTGGCTCTTAGTAAATCAAGAAGGGTTCAAAAACTCTGACCTTATTATTCTTTTGGATCTCTTTAAAATACAGGGGATGCCTCACTTCCCAATGTTCATCGTCAAGGAACTGAACTGTACAGTTGTAACTGCCGTGACTTGGTTTGTGTGGAACCCTTGTAACCTACTGGAATGTCAAATCTAGGGGTGCTGATCACAGAACAGCAGGGTTGGCAGCTTCCGTCCATTGTCTGTCCTGGGTCTTTAAAAGACAATTAAAACGGAATAATTCAAAGGATGCTAAGGTTGTGATTGAGTGTCATAGCAGGGTTTATGTACAGGGAGGAAATTGAATTCCTTCTTCTATGTTTTGGCTCCCCAGATGGAGACAGGAAAGTGTTCCCTGTTTCCAGTCAGATGATATTTTTATATAGGCAGAATTAGAAGTTTATACTTAGTTTTCCCTTGCAGTACAGACAGAATTGCTGAGGGGTAGTGAGAAAATATTAGAAATACAGATGTGACAATACAATAATGCCCATTGTCCCACCAGACACTCACCTGGCACCCCATGAAGCTGCTTAACTCTCGGAGGCAATGCCTAGGTCAGCAAATCTGTGTCTGCAGGGAGCTCTGGAGATACTAAGAGTTTTCTGGGAAGTAATTAAAAAATCATAGAATCATGGAATGGTTTGGGTTGGAAGGGACCTTAAAGCCTGTCCAGTTCCAACCCCCTGCCATAGGTAGGGACACCTCCCACTCGATCAAGTTGCTCAAAAGCCAATCCAGCCTGGCTTTGGACACTTCCAGGGATGGGGCAGCCACGGCTTCTCTGGGCAACCTGGGCCAGGGCCTTACCACCCTCACAGGAAAACATTTCTTCCTGATACATCATCTAAGTCTCCCCTCTTTCAGCTTAAAATCCCTTGTCCTATGATTCAGTGCTGCTTGTCTTGTTTTCCAATAGTCAACCCAGGGTTAACTTTTTAAAGAAGAATTATCAGGAATATTGAGTTGCATGTTAGCTGTGACAGCTCTGCTGCAGTTTCCCAGATCATACCCTGCCCACCCCTCTGCAGGAAGCATAAGGCAGGCACTCGCCATAATAAATGTAGGAAGTAGTTGAAGTGTGGATCCTGTAACCAGTTGTTTGAAATAAATGCAACACCAGCACATCAGGTAAATCATGCTCTTTGTTTTCATCCCCTGGATAACTAACGCACTGGTCATCTATGACTGCTTAAACAGGGGTGTTTTGTACACACTTGTTGATAGCAGTCTGCTGGATCAGTCTTGGTGGCTCTGATTTCCTGCTCCAAATAGCATCATGCTCTATAGGTGGTCAGTTGGGTAGGTGAGGTTCAGAGCCACAGCTTACACAACTACTTCTTTTCTTTCCTTTTTTTTTAAGATGAAGATAGCTGAGTTTCTTCCATAGCAACTGTCCTGTGGTAGCACATCCTGAAACTATCGTAAACACTTTAAGCAGTGAGTAAAATCAGATTCAGGTTGCTGGAGACTGTGTTTGATCAGGTCTCTCCCTCTGGGCTTGCTGTGGTTTTACTTTATTTCATTGTATAACTAAAGAATATGCCAAAACCAGCTGGATTCTGATCAAATTAAAACTTGTCCTTACATTGATTTTGGAAGCAACTGTAGTATGTTTGCTTTAATGCAGTTGATTCAGAAAACCTGTTGGTTAGTATACACTCTTTATTCTGCTTTTTTTCTGAATTCCAGCTATTAAAAAATTGCTTTTATTGAGAAACCCCTGGTTACAAATACAAATCGTTTGGCAGATGCCTGTTGATAATATGCAGGTGTTTGCGTGTTCTAACCAGCGATCTGTAAGTATATTGTGTCTTCCTTAGTGACGCCATCCTTTCAAACCCTGCATATGAAATGCTGTCAACTGTAACGGTAACACCTGTAGGTTTTGATAGTGTTCCTGACTGTAAGTTCCAAGTTTGTTTGATGCATTCATAACCTACTCAGTGCCCTTGCTTAGTCCAAGCTCCTGGGTTTGGCTGTGTGTTTGGTTTCTTTCCAGACTTGATGGACATTTGGGAGCGCTGCATCTCTGCTGTGTTGCGAGATCTGTGCGTTCATCTCTCCCCGAGTCAGCCGCCCTCAACTCTAGTGAGAGGTGCCTGCAGGGAAGACTGAGGCAGTGCAGGAGTTAAGGAGGGAGATGCTTCGATAGGCGTACTTACACGGAATGTTGGAGCGGTTGTTGAGTGTATATTTGATGTGTTCCCGTATTCCTGGTAATGTGGCTGCCTCGTCCCTATCCATTCCCCGTTCCTGCATTGCAGGATGCTGGATTCTTGTTGTTATGTGCTGGGTTTTTTATCAGGCAAGGAGTGATTTAACCACTAAATGGGCATCTAAAGCGATGTACCCCTGATGGTATTGTTCCCTCAGATTTTCTTAAGCTGAAGTAAGTTTGGTCTGAAAACATGAGGTTAAATTTGCAGGTACGGAGCAGCCTCATAAAATATATGGAACAGGTGACTGAACTTTAGACCTGTCTCTGTCAGATGGATGCTGTTCACTTTCTAACAGGGATTTTCATTGACTCTTCAGCAGAAAGGATGCCCCTGGTTACCCACCTTGCATGCACCTGAGAAGCAGTGTTGCAGTGTTGTCTTTATTGCTGATTAACTGAAATGTTTAGAAAACATTTTTATTAGCAAAGCATCTGAGACCTCTTTCAGTTATCACATAACAATACTGGCAAAAAGACTTTATACTGGAAAAAGCAGAGAAATTAGTTGTTACTAAATGTACTGAGGAAAAAAACCTGCCAAGCCAGAAACTGGTCCCTTTAACTTTCTTGCTGAACTGGATGTGCAGTTTTTTGGCATAGATTCTGTTCCTAATTTAGTACGTTAAGCATGTTTCAGAAATAGGTCGTCTGTTAAATTCAGACGTAGTCCACACTGAGGAGTAAGGCTGAGAGAAAAGGAAGGTCATTGTCGATTCTTTCTCTTCTTCCTGATCTGTGGGTGTGCATTGTAGGAAAAAAGCATCGCTGCGGTGCATGTGGCAAGAACTGTAGTGAAAATCAAATGCTACCTTTATTCTAGAAACACCTTTAGACTGATTAATGGTAAGAAAGAAAAACCAAAACACATGAGGGTCGGTGTTTTAAGGCAACTTAATTCCTTCCAATTCTTACCTCACTTTTATGTTTAATGTATTCTTCCAGCTAAACAATCACTTTGTTTACAGTCTGTATCTTGCACTCATGGGCATGTTTCTTAGCCCCATTCCAGTCTGCTGCTGCTCCCTTTCTTTATAAAACTACATCTACGTAGAATCACTTGGGGAAAAAAAAATCTGAGGTTTCTTTCTGGCTATTGTGTTGTTGACAAGTCCTGTTCATCATGTGGAAGAGGTGTCTGAATGCAATTGTGGGTTTAGTGCTGAGCATAGTCTAACAGATTAAGGAAGAGGAGATAGTACAGGTATTTGAAATGTGTTTTTGTAGAGAGAAAATAAAATTTCTTGTTTGCTCACTGTATTTATTTACTGTGAAGTTACAAACAGGCTGTTCTGTTTAATTGGGTTAACTCCTACATGCTTTATACAGAGATGTGGAAAGGAGACTACTGAAATTATAAAACTGTATTTTGTTTTCCAGATTTTTAAACAATTGCACATTGTTCGTTTATCATTAGTCTTTAATTTTGGGTGTGCAGTCTTTGATAATATACGAAAATGGGCAGTTTATTGAAATTAGCTCTTAAATTCAGATCTGAAAAAAGCTATTTGAACATAGTACTACAGCAGCAAAGTACTCTGTAAATGATCAGAATCAGGATTGATGTGTGTTTAACTTAATAAGTATTTTAAGAGAAAAGAAACTAAATCTCTTAGTTTGACCAGTCTGTGAAACTGGGTAGACCTTGAACTGGGCAACATTTATGCTCTGGAATAATTTTGATATCACAGACCTACTTGTTCATTTGCTGAAGCTGTTCTTCGGCATCATAAAATAATAGCCTTTTTTCTTCAAAGTAGATCATCTTCTAGGGGTAGTTGCAAGAGCAGGATGAACTTCATAAGCTGCCCCTGTTACAAAGAATTGCATGTACTTATATTTCTTCCCAAAGTTTAAAATTGCTCACTTGGGATCTGTTTCTGATCACTGCTCTCTCTGTACAGTTTGTAGGATGAAGGTGGTTACAGGTAATTCCATAAGGTGCTGCACCTTTTCGGTTTTCAGTCAGGTTAGGGGACATGTGCAAGCTGTGCAGACATCTCGCATTCTGTAAACAAGCAGCTTATATATTTATTTTTGTTTTTCAGCTGTACTTTCAGGTTTCCCAGCACAAACATCAAGATAACATTCACAGCTCTGTCCAATGAAAAGAGAGAAAAACAGGAGTCCCCGGAGTCCCCAGTGAAGCCTGTGCAGCCCCAGATCTCTCCCTTAACAATAAACATTCCAGACAACATGGCTCACCTGATCAGCCCTCTCCCTTCTCCCACAGGAACTATCAGGTATTTAAACCCTGCAGGTTGGACACAGTGTGGTTACAGACTTGAGATAACTTCCTAATGTGTTTTAAGTATTTTGCTCTCATGGTAGAAGTTCAGTTGAAGTTCAGCATTACCTGCTTTGGAGAAAACCACCCTTCTGCTGACTGTTGACATGAACAGCCTTTAACATTCAGATTTACTATATTCATATATATGTGTAGGGATGTGCTCAGGAACCTGGTGTTCTTAGAACAGCAAAGGAGCCTAGCTTTTCCTTGCATTCCAGATTATTTAGATGGCTTCTTACTCTTGCGTGTTTATGGCAACGCTTTAAATGAAATGAGTCTAAATTATACCATTTTCAAACATTCTGAGAGTCACTGTTCCCCTGAAGTTTATCATCAGGAAAAATGTTTTCATTGGTGTGGAAAATAGACTGATCTGTTACTCCAGAAGGTTTGTTATTGACCAGTCATTGCTGGAGGTAAACAGACATTTTACTTAAAATACAGTGTACGATGCAGCGTTTAGTGTAGGAAGACTTCTGCAGGGGAGGGGCGTTAATCTGGGTTTTTTACTTGCTGTGCTGCTTATTTTGATAATCATAGCCATTGTCTAACATGTTATTTGGGACCAATGTCAAACATAAGCAAGCTGTCCTCACAAACCAGTAAAAAGAGTTTTGATTAATCTTTAAAAATCAATAGAGAGTTCAGGTTCAAAAATTTCATTTACATGTGCTGAAAGTTGTGTTTCGAAGTTGCATCCATGCTTTTGAACATTTTTTCTTCCGCTCTCACTTCCTGTATCTTCACGTGAGTGCAGGACTGTTAATGCTTGATTGTTAAACATGTAGATCTTGTTAATTAAATTTGAATGTAAGGATAATTGACTTCTTTCATGCTTACCAAGACCTCGATCTCAATATTGTGTGGTTTAATGAGATCTGCATAAGCGGTGAAAGCAGAGAGAGAAGAGATCTAGATTTGACTATATAACAGGTTTACTTTCTTATTAAAATTCAAGAAAAACAGATCTTGCCCAAGAAATGACAGAACAGCTCATAAATATTTCAGATAATATCACATACATCCCCACAGCCTTTGCCTCCCTATGAATTCTGTAATTCTCTTCAGGGCTTTCGTGCACCTGTTGAGTACAGTTTATTACAAAAAAAGATGACGACCGTGTTGGGTCTATTTTGAGAGTGAAGCTTGACAGTTTCTCTTCAAATCATCCTGTTTTGTAGAAGACTTGTAAACTTGCTTTGATTATACCATATGTGTCGCTTTGTCAATATATGCTAAAGTGAGCGCAGTCGAGGGATATCGTCAGCTGATCTGTGAAAACATAGAACAGCAGTGACCTATATTTAAAACAATAAATTAGTTACACATTTTGGCTCTAATCAAGGACTTTGCCGTACAACACTTACACTAGACAAGGAAGATTAGATTTTTTTATCACTAGTAGCAAATTTTTGGTGGCTTTCTTGTGATGTGAAACTTCAAGAAGATATTTTCGTATATCTTGCCCAGTCCACAGTGCCTTGTTCCTGTACATGAAATGGGAGGCAGACAAACACAACTTGGCAGATAAACATTTGTTAAAGCTTTATCGTATAAATCTAAATACCATTCTCCAGCTTGATTTGTTAGTGGGGTGGTTTGAACCATATATTCAAGCTGGGTTAGAGATTGTCTCTGGAGATGAAGCTACTTCTGGGGGCACAGCAGCTTCGTCATCCTGACGAAGTTAACTGTTAGTTAACTGTTCTGGAATTTCTGAAGGCTGTGCTGAAACCAGGTACAGTATGAATTGCTGAGGCATCTGCATCCCTGTAGAGAACTGCCAAAATGCTTTTTGAGTGAAGGAGGCACACGTTACCTTCTGACTGTCTCTTGTCTGTTGGTTGAGTGAAAATGGTAGAAGAATACTGGTGTTGGTTGTTGTGGATAGGCAGGCCGACAACCCTTAGATGTTACAGTGAAATGATGTTATTTAATCTTTATTTTTCCATGACGGATAGCAAAATGTGAAGTATTGAGAGCCACTTCTTCCATTTGCTTGGTACGATCTTTTGCTTTGCAGCAGTGTATCTGCTCTGTTGGCCTAATGCGGTGTTGAATTAGATGAGTTGGTGCTGGTGCATCCTACTTGTAGAGAAGTGTCTGGTTTTTATACGCATATGTGTGCATGTGTACTTGCCCATACCTGTAAACACATAAAATAACGTTGGTTTAGATCTAGATGAGAATCAAAACTTCTTTTTCCTCACTGCTTGCTATAATTTCTTATATGAGAGAAGACCTTTTTTGAGCAGACTGAACACAAGCATATGGCAGAAAATTCCTGCAAGATGTGTTTCTTCTTTCAAATTAGTGTCTTAAAATTTGTGCTTGCTTATGGAGTTAGAGTGGACTTTTCTGTTGGCAAATACGATACAACCTCATAAATCGGTTAATCCTTTTTCCTTAGAGGAGGAAAGCCTGAGCTTCATCTGACAGGTTTCTTCCTGCAGTGATTTTAATTCTCGTGGATGAGTTAGAAAGGCTTGGAAGAGGGGGATTGTAATGGAAATGCTGACAGACCCCTAACTGTGGTCTAGGAGCTCTGGTAGTGGGCTTTTCTGCAGTAAGAGCTTTTTGATTAGACATAATGTGGTGATATACTGTATAACAAAATAGTAGGATCTTCTTTTTATGCTCTACAGTGCTGCAAATTCCTGCCCATCTAGCCCCCGCGGTGCAGGCTCTTCAGGGTACAAAATGAGTCGTGTAATACCATCTGACCTACATTTAATGGCTGACAATTCGCAGTCAGAAAACGACAAGGAAGCATCGGGTGGAGATAGCCCAAAGGTAAACATTGTTTGAAATCAAACCTGTAAATTACATCTGAAGCAAATGTAAGACTTGGGAAATTATGTTTGCCGAAGTATGTGTGCTATGTCATAATTTAACATTGCAGACTTTGAAAACAGCTTGCGGGTTTTTGTGATTAGAGATGAAGTTTATTGTGAGGTCTCATCCCTTTGGGCACGGGTCTGTCTGTGTTTTCAGTTATCGATCTGTTCATCAGCAACTGGAAATCCCATTTTGGTGTACGTTTCTCCAGATTTTTAATGTTATCTTAAAATCTGCTGATCAGAAGAGCAAAATTGTTTTAGTTCCTTCTTCTGCCTCAAGATTTTGATTGTCCAAAAGTGCCTTAAACCAAGTTAATTATGTTTTGTAACTTTCAATTTGGAAATGAGTGTTTCTTGATGCAGACTTTTCTCTTTCCCTTACAGGATGACTCTAAGCCACCTTACTCCTATGCACAGCTAATAGTACAAGCAATTACGATGGCACCTGATAAGCAGCTTACACTAAACGGAATTTATACGCACATAACTAAAAATTATCCATACTACAGGACAGCGGACAAGGGCTGGCAGGTAAACCTCATTTCTGGAATGGTTTGGTTTAGTTGTGAGTAATTCTAGGAGATAAAATGGCCATAAGAAGTCAGTTGGTGAGCTGAGCAGCTCTTTGTAAATAGAATTTGTCAATTGAGCGAGGTGTCTTTCCTAATTGTAAGTTCTCCAGCAAAGTAGGCAGTTTACCAATTTACATTGTTCTGTATTTGAAGCACTTCGTTGATGGAATGGTGTTCACTAAAACTGTAGGAGGGATATGTACCGGCTTTTGTGGAAGAAAAGTACAGCAGGCACTATGGATTTACATACACGTGTGCTATCTGGGAATGTAGCCGTGTTCTGTAACTTAAAATTGTGTAAGCATCCACTTTGTTGCCTTGAGATAAAATTAAGCTACTAAATGCCACACATTCGGTTTTGTTTGAAACCATTGATCTTGGCTGTGCAGTGCAGGAACAAATGTGTGTTCTCTGGCCTTACCTTGCACCATTACATGCCTGTTTTAATTTGTGCCACAGTCTGTCTGTGAACTCCCGTTTTGGCCCTGTGTTAGACCAAACCGTTCAACTCTGTAGAATTAATATCTGCTTTCTTTTCATGTTTAAAGAGACCAACTTCAGCATTTACCAGGCCGACGAACCAAGCATGAATCAGTCTAGCACGGTCTTTCCAGGCCCACGTAGAGGTTCAGTGCCTCTGCTGCTGTTTTTAGTTTCAGCAAAGGACAGAGGAGCGTAATTCGCAGGGTTGGCCAGTTCGCCTGTGCAGCATTCAGACTGCTCTGTCGATCACGGGGTATCGTTTTCACTGTGGTGCTGCTTAGCACCGTCAGGATCTCCAACAAAGGCATGCTCTGAAGTTATTTTCAGGGAAGTAAAATTTGGAGAGACTGGGGGAGGGGAAGGGCGAGGAAGTGCTCACACTACTCGCTGTACAAGTGAAAGGTGAAAGAATACATGCCTTCTCAGCAGAGGAATAGATCTTTAAACGTTACTCACATGCTTATTTGTCATAGGGCCTATGTGAAAGTTGAGTCACTCGTAGAGGAATTCCAAGGTTAGTGGGGAATGTCACTGTCCTAAGTTTTTTTGCCACTGGTTTCACTGGTAAAGGACTTAACTGTGTTGTGGCAAGGAAGTCTCCAAGAATTTTGTTTCCATTTTGCACATAAACAGTGCAGAATCCTGGCTGCAGTCATACTGGTAGATCTGTTTTAGCAACAAGATTCTGTTTATAAAATGTTGTTGTGCTTTTCACTTCCTATTACGAAATACCTTGAATATATGTGTGTATAATGCTTGTTTATGTAAGCGTCATGGAACCAAACGTGCACACATTGCAGTATGTGGCTAAAGAATTCTGCCTTAGAGCAGTGTGCATACCTCACAAAATCCGAGGTGACAGGCACAGCAGACACAGTGCGTTCTGGAATAATTAATTAGCACCTATTGATAAAAACACTTGGAAAAGCTGACTGTCGGGTGCTATTCCATCACTGGTCACGCACAGCACTGCTGTGACACCGCAGTTGTGCCTCCTGTGTGAGAGCTCTGCTGGCTTTTATCCATCAGGTGTTTGATTGCAGTTAGGGTGACTTAGGAGAGACATTTTAAATCATGTTTGAGGCTATATATGTGCATATCATTCGAAACCTAGAGTATGTATGTGTATATAGTATCCAAATTCTATATCTTCATAGGGAGTATTGAGGGATTTCTATACTTTATTATATAAAGGTTTAATTTTGTTGAGGACTTGAAACCTCCTCTTTGTGAACTTGTTTGAGCAGGTACTTTTGGATCTACTGTTTTGTTCTAGCATATGGAGAAATAAATACAATTCATGAACTTGTTCTTGGCATTTTTCTAGCTGTGTTTCAATTTTTGGCAGGGAAAACCATTTCTGGTTTCATCAGTTAGTGTTTAAGAAACCATACATGGTTATCATTGCTTTAAGTTTTCCACACTTGCCATCAGGGTCGTAAACTCAAGACATTTGAGCAAGATTTGCATTTGATTTTGCAAATTTTGAAGAGGTTTGTTAACATAAAACTTTCTCTTCGTTTTTCCCCTGTTACCCCACAAGTGTTTCAGTATCGATGCTGATCTTTATTTTCTCCTTGTTCAGTGATAACATTCAGAAAGATGGCACAAAACCAAGCACAGATACAGCCACTTCAGGGTGTGAGCAGCTTCTGCATCTGTCTGATCAGAGTTGTGTGTGTTACAGCAAAGTGAGGGTGAAGCGCTCTGCAAACCAGCGCACAGTAATGAAGAACTCAGTGAAGAGCTGTTTTAGGACCTCCTGCCATTTGTTGCTTTTCTAGGCACACTAAACCCTTGGTTTCTTTGTTGGGGTATACTGGGCTGGGTGAACTCCCGACAATCTGCATTTGCAACTTGTGTAATTTAACCTTTTCTTACTAAAAATATTGTGGAATAGTAACAGGTTTTTTTTCATATAAGATCAGAATCAGTACATGCTGTATTTTACTGGCCCTCCTAGAATGACCGGACATTGTCTTTGACACCTGGGGAAGGTTGGTACATGGAGACTGATGATTTTTCTTTTTCTTTTCCGCACTGCATTATGCTCAAGTGTTTGTGGTGGTCTAACAGTTTATTGCAATCATTGTATCTCTTGTTAGAGAATTAAATGGAGTTCCTGTTAATGCCGCATTAGCAATATTGGTTTGTTAATTGTTGGGAAAGATTTGAAAAATGTTAGAGTCCTTCCAGGTTTATGGCACTGCCTTTGTAGTGCTCCGAGTTGTGCTGAATTAAGGGATGAAAGATCTGACCCCCGAGTCTCCTAGAGTGCAAACTGCTGCAGTGGGCCACATTCTGACTTGGAAAAGTTATATGAATTCTACATATTTTTTTATGTTCCATAGAATTCAATACGTCACAATCTCTCTCTGAATCGTTATTTCATCAAAGTACCGCGTTCCCAGGAAGAACCAGGCAAAGGCTCATTCTGGAGGATAGACCCTGCCTCTGAAAGCAAATTAATAGAGCAGGCTTTTAGGAAAAGGCGGCCTAGGGGAGTACCTTGCTTTAGAACCCCTCTGGGACCACTCTCTTCTAGGTAAGGAAAAACAGATGAACACAAAGACTATGGCTGTTGTTTAATCTTCAGGCTGATACAGGTGTGATAGCTTTGGATGCAGTCACAAGTTCAGTAACTTAATTTCATCTAGATTCAGTATTTGAATCCTGTACAGTTTACTAGGAGGCTGCCCCATGCGCTAGGCTTGGTTTGATTGCTTCCTTTTAGTTAAAGAACTGCCTCGGTGTGCGTAACTAATGTCGGGCCGTTAGAGTAAGCAAGCCTTGCTGTACCTGGGGGGGGTTAATTTGAATTTCTAACCGCCACCTACTTCGTTTTAAAACTGTTTGCAAAGGAAATTATCAAATACCAGCTACTGCTTTATTGAACTTAGTGATGACAGTTATGTATTTAGTTCGATAATGTTCAGTCAGAATTGACGATGGGGAAATACGTGGGTGGAAATAATTCCCTCTGTAAACTTTACTGCCTTTCTGCTGGTACAGATGTTTTATTACTTGCCCCATAGATTGAGATTTCCTCATCATTCTTCACCATAAGAAACATTCGTGTTTCACATATTTAGAGACTCCCTAAGAGGCATCCTGCCACTTCTTCTCCACTAACTGTACCTGGTTTGCCTTTAAATGTTGTCCCTGTTGGGCAGAAGCTTTAGGTCAGAGCTGCTGTGGGTTGTAGCTGTAGTTGCCGGGAGGCAGAGGTGCCCTCCTGTGGGCAGTGTGTGCTGTGGTCACTGTCACTGTTCAGAAGTTAAAACACATCAGCTGCTGCTTTCATTTTTCAAATACAGAAGTGCCCCAGCATCTCCTAATCACTCTGGAGTGTTGTCTGCACACTCCAGTGGTGTCCAGACCCCCGAGAGTCTGTCCAGGGAAGGATCTCCAGTCCCCATGGAACCTGAGCCCAGTGCTATCCAGCCAAAACTAGCAGTAATACAAGAAGCGCGATTTGCACAGAGTGCCCCAGGTGAGCAATCCTGAAATAAGCCTGTGGAGGTTGGGATGGGAGAGGGCTTATGTATAAATATGACCAAGACTTCACCTGTATGCCGTAAAAAGGGTAAATATTCAGCCTTTCCACATTTAAAGCAAAATATGCCAGGGAAATTCTGTTTGCATCCGTATATGGACCATGATCTGCATATTGCTCCGGCAGTCCTCATCACATTGGTACTGACCAGAGGCTGTAATTCTGCCCGATATGGGACTGGTCTGTCCTGTAACTTTCAAAATGTATTCTTTCTGGTTTAGAAAATAAAAACCAAAGATTTTTGGGTAACATGGGTTACAGAAGTAAGCCAGTGTCTTGCATGCATCTGTGGTCATGTCACCTATTCCAAGCTGGGGATAAGAGGGATGGAAAGGATAAATGAGGGCAAGAACAAATTTGTGTGATAGGAATTCTCCTATTTGAACAAAGTAAGCATAAGGGCTGATGGGGTAGGGACATGGTTGTTTGATTGTCTTAGCTTATATAATTCAGCCACGCATTTTCTTGGCAGTGCTCTGGTACTGCAGAAGTGCCAGTGACTGTTCTGAGGCCAAGGCAAACATGGTTCTGAGCAGAGACTTCAGGCCTTTCCCTGCCTCTGAAGACAATTTGTACCCACGCAGACAGGCTCCACCTGAAGCACATCTGTATTCCCATCCATGGAGGGAGTTGTGCTGAACAAGTGTTAAACACAGTTTTGGGACTGTGGCTGCCTTGGGCAGGGCAGGTCATTCCCCCAAAAGGTCTCTGAGTCTCACTGAGCTAGTGTGGCGCTTGCCTTGAGTATCTGCCTTGGCACAGCCGTGTGACATAGTCTTCGTTGTCCACTTTAATCTTCTGGATCATTCAGGTATTGGTGAAGGAGGTCATTAATCCTTCAAGGCTTTAGTGTCAAGTTTAAAAGAATGACTGGCTTAAAAGAAATAATTAAAATTGGCAGCCTAATTTTTATCTCTTTCCTTGGTAGGATCACCTCTATCTAGCCAACCGGTTTTAATTACTGTACAACGGCAGCTACCACAAACTATTAAACCCGTCACCTACACTGTTGCAACCCCTGTGACAACATCGACATCCCAGCAGCCCGTAGTTCAGACAGTTCATGTTGTCCACCAGATACCAGCTGTGTCTGTCACCAACGTGACGGGATTAGCACCAGCAAACACCTACACTGTAGCTGGACAGGCAGTAGTCACGCAAGCTGCAATGGTGACTCAGCCAAAGGCAGAACCTCAAGAGAATGGAGACCACAAGGAAGTAAAAGGTGAGAACCTGTGTGGTTAGTTATCCTGCCTCCTTTTTTCTACAGAAGGATGAGTATTTGAAACTTGCTTCCAGATAACTTGCTTTTAGCCTGGAGAAGAGAAGGCTCCAAAGAGACCTTAGAGCAGCTTCCAGTACTGGAAGGGGCTCCAAGAAAGCTGGGGAGGGACTTTTTACAAGGAAGTGCAGGGATAGGACAAGGGGGAATGGCTTTAAATTGTAAGGGGTAATATTTAGATTAGACGTTAGGAAGAAATTCTTCACGCTGAGAGTGAGGAGACCCTGGCCCAGTTTGCCCAGAGGAGTGGTGGCTACCCCATCCCTGGAGGTGTTCAAGGCCAGGTTGGATGGTACTTGGAGCAACCTGGTCCAGTGGGAGGTGTCCCTGCCTATGGCAGGGGGATGGAACTGAATGGACTTTCAGGTCCCTTCCAACCCAAACCATTCCATGATCCTGTGATTCCATGAGCTGAAACTGCAGATTCTGCACCCTAATGTCTCGGACACATTCGGGCTGGGAATAAAACAACTTATGTTTTCACTGAGGGTTAGCTGAGTAAAAAGAAATGGTTCTTGAATGCTTTCTGCTTTCTAACAATGTTTTATTTCCTGTTTTCCAGTTAAAGTGGAGCCTATACCCGCTATTAGCCATGCTACAATCGGAGCTGCTAGCCGTATCATTCAGACATCTCAGACCACACCCCTACAGACAGTGACTATAGTGCAACAGGCACCTCTAGGTCAACACCAGCTACCCATAAAAACTGTAACGCAGAACGGAACGCACATAGTCCCCATCACCACTGCGATACAAGGGCAGGGCAACGCTGGTACGTATGGTGTCAAGATGTTCTGTGCTTTGTATGTCTTCCAACCTCAAGGTGGTCAGTGCTGAATTCTTATCCTCATGTCTTTTGTAATTATACTGAAAAATGAATTCTACAAAAAATTCCAATTACAGACCTGTAAGAGACCGTTCCCTCCTTGTTGCTAAGAACCGGTGTTTCTTTCTATTGATGATTGATTACCTGAACAGCTATTTATTCTCTTTGCAGTTGTTATAGGGATGTTCTTAGTGATGACAACCCGTCCTCCCCCCCTCATGAAACCCAGGGTATAAACAGGTTATAAAAGAAGTTCCTGTAAAACAATGCCATTAGGATGGGAATTGCTGCCCTGGCAGTCAGGATCCAACCAACAGGAAAACAAGACAGAAGGGTGCTTGTGGGTTGGCTTTTTGAACTGCTACATTTTATTCTATTTTGATTGAACCTGTACTAAAAATGACAACAATTGCCTAAGCTTTTGTGATGATTTGTGTCTGAATGCCATCCTTCCCCTCAGCTGCAGCAGTTGGAGTGGGTAGCAGCGCTTTCACATCAGTTTCGTGTATTCGCATTTGTTCACAGAGCATTCATTCAGTTTTGGTTTGCTTTGCAGGCGCATGCAGCTTGTTTTATCAGTTTCACTGGGAGATGTTCTCTGACACTGAAGTAGCTTTTTTGTCATAGCATGTATTTATGGCAATAATTTTAGGCTATCTTTTACTGATTTATTACCTGCATCTCTACTCCAAAGTCTTTCTAATGGAGTGAATTATCTGCTTTGCTTCCTTTTTTCTCTTTTGTCACTGCCATTTAGAGGTCAGTGTTCTGTCTGCTTCCACTTCATTTCCAGCTGAAGTAAAGCAAAAGCCATCAGTGTCAGACTGCATAGGCACCTTCTTTTGTCAGAGGGGATCTGTGAATTGAGCCAAGAGTCATGGGAATTACACTGAAAAGTTATTTTTAAAAGTAAGAAATAATGCTTTTTGTCTTGTTCCTGGGCTCTGAAAACTCAACGTGCAAGATTCCAGCGTGCTTCCCTTGGCTGTGAAGCCTCGTGGCTGCTAAGCTTGTCCCAGAAATGGGGCTGAGCCTGGAAGGGGACTCGTGGCACTTTTCCCTGTTTCACTTGGTGTGTTAGGGGTGTGCTCGCAGTAATGGGAGTTTTCACTGCGCGCTCCCTGGGCTTCAGGAGCTCCCTTCCAGGAGATGCTCATGTTTTGAACAGCACTTGAGGTGTATTCCAAGTCCTGATCTCCCTGTTACAGAGTCCTCAGCCAGCAAGAAACCACGTAATTCCAGGCAAAACATCTAAAGAGGGAACCAGGCTTAAAGACACAGATTTGTTCTTGTGTATCTGCGTTTAGACGCATACATCTGTATTTACACACACAGGTGTAGATGTGCGCTTATCTCTGTCTTTTGGAGAAAGAAAGCGTGTGAAATCTAAAAGCCAAGAAATCCGGAGCAGTTACTGTTCTTCTAAAATTTTTTGTCTGTAGTAAGAAGGCACTTTCAGATCTTACTCTCAGCAAAACAGTTCGGCAGTGCCTTTACCTCCTGTCAGTCTAGCTGGAAGCTGTGAAGTCCAAAATACGTACGTGCACGTCTCTTATTGCAGAATAACATTACGTAACCAGATAGCCTTTATTCTGACTTTCAGTGTAGATTTCAAACATTAATGTTGTGCTGTTCATTCCCTGTGTCCGTGTAGCAGTTGTGCCTGCAGCCGGTGAGTCTCTGCTCAGCAGAGCCTGGGGTGAACAGGGCAGCGGCAGTCCAACGCATTTTAGCAGATGAGGAGTGAATTTTGTGTTTTCATTTAACCAACAATAAATCTGCAGTGAGGCATTTTATTCAGCAGTAACAACTTCTGTGGCATCCGTTCAGAAATTGCACAAAGAGTAGCTTTTCTAAGAGAAGCTGAATGACTGTACAGATACAAGAACAAATTTTTACAGTGGCAGTGAAGCTTTTTGCATCGGGTAAATATTTTCTGAAGTATTTGTTCTACCAGTAAATGCTAAGTACAAACCAGTTTGGTTCCATGCAGAGGTGATATTCTAGGTATTCTGTAGGATACCTTGCGAAGAACACGTAAGTTTAGCAAGTAAGAATTTCTTGCAGACTGGATGTTTGAAGCTCCTCTAGCGGGGAAAGCTGTAACAGTGTCAGCGAAACAGTGGTGCTAGAGAGGAGCTTGTGTGTAAACCAGCAGGTGGTTTGGTAACAGTTAAGTCAATTTTCACAAAATGCAATGAACAAATCATAGATGCATTAAATGGTTTGGGTTGAAAGGGACTTCAAAAATCATCCAGTTCCAACCTCCCTGCGATGTGCAGGGGCATCCCACTGGATTAGGCTGCTCATATATATAAAATATATATAATCAGTATTTTGCGTTACTTGCAAAGACATTTGAATAGTCAATGTAATAAAGCCAGGGTCGATATTGAGGAACAGAAGGCAAACTAGAGTGAAGAAGCCTTTGGATGTCTCGCAAGGTTTAAAGGACTGCACTCACCTGTTAGCGGTGGCGTATACTCTCTCTCTCGTGGAATGACAAAGACTACAGTTGCGTACAGAGTGTTTGAATTGTATACACTTCTGTTGACCTAATTCAGTTGTGCATTCACATTAATAAAATACATCATTTCTTAATGTTTCTGTGAAAGCCCTGCCTTTCCTTACAGTGTGGTTGATGCCTCACTCTGTCAGAGGAGCTGCTGCTCGAGCCGTCTGCATCTTACGGCTACGTGAATCGCGTTGCTGTTTTTAACTAACTCAGGGCCACAGTGCGTGTGCCGTGGTGCTGTGCCGTGGTGCTGTGCCGCTTCCAGGCCCACGAGGCGCTCGACAGCAGTCAAACTGAAAAAAGGCATCTGAGCAAACTCATTATTTTGCTGTTCCATACCGGGAAAAATTACCTGCTGTAGTTCAGACCTCAGAGTAACAAGTGTTGGCTGCTCTTTACTTTTCAGTGGTAGTTCCTTGTCTGCTTAGAGGCGATGCCCTGAGCCTCAGTTAGCAGTTACACAGTGCTTTGAAATGATGAGACACTGTCTGCCTTCTGTATATTATAATGTTTCTTATAACTTATTGTAACAAGTGCGTGTTTTGGTAGGCAGCAGCATGCATGGCTGTAGGCTGGGAATGCTTCAGAAGTGAAATAATCTGGGGCTTTGTGTCCCAGTGACACATGAAAAGAAGGGGAAATCTTCATCGGTCCTAAATGTACCCTGTAAATACCTTGAGTGCATGGGCAGCTGAGCTAAGGAAAGCTGCACAGACACGGCCAGGCTCTGCTGAGAGGGGATTTTGAATTCGCTTCCTAGTTCTGTCACAAATGACGGTGTAGGCTGCCTTGCAGTCTCTTAGTATTTTACTGTCTTCAGCTTCTCGCTGACACAACGGACACACGTCTCATTTTCCCACCTTTCATGGAATCATGCAGAGGTTTGGGGTGGAAGGGACCTTAAAGATCATCAGTTTTAACCCTGTGCCATGGGCAGGGACACCTGCCACAGGATCAGGGGGCTTCAAAGCCCCATCCAACCCGGCCTTGAACACCTCCAGGGATGGGGCAGCCACAACTTTCCTGACAGCCTGGGCCAGGGCTTCCCTACCCTCAGCATGAAAATATTTCTTCATAATGAAGACATTTGTCCAAATCAGTGTGAATGTTGAGTGACAGGGGCAATGCCTTCAAGGTTTGTAGAGGTTAAACAGCTGCCTCTGAATCTTGGGCTGGGGTTGCTGACAGCCACGTGGTGCGACGGAAGGACTTTGCCGTTTTAACAGACACCCATGTTTGCTTTCCGTGTTGTCTGTCCTGGCCAGGCCAAGGGTGCTGATGGTGTTGTTCTCTCTTTACAGCTGCTGCGAGTCCTTTGCATATGTTAGCAACACACGCCTCCGCATCGGCATCTCTTCCGACAAAGCGCCAGAACGGAGACCAGTCGGAACAGCAGGAACTCAAACGTATCAAAACAGAAGATGGAGAGAGCATAGTCATAGCTGTTAACATGGACACCCCCGCTGTGGCAGTGAGCGATAAAGGCAGCCAGAACTAGAAACTTAGGGAGTTTTCTTTTTTTTGAAAAAACCAAACTCCGTGGTGCCAAAAGGAGACACTTAAATACAACACCTAAAACGTTGGAACATGTTCTCACGCAGTGGGGAAAGGGGCCCTGTGATCAGACTTCAACTTTCAGCACTGAAAAAAAACAAAACCCAACACAGGTGGCCTTAAAACTCGGTAATTTAAACTGTAAACCATCTTGTTCCAGGCTGTGACCCCACTCCTCCCTGCCCCTGCGGAACTGCGCGCTGAGAAATGCAGCATCGGGGAGGGCTGCAGCTTTAACGAATCTCTCTCAGATTATTGTAAGGACTGAGTATCTCAGTGTAACGGCAGCATGATAGCGCTTAGTGTGAACTGGTTTCAAACGATTGTATATTCCTCAAAGGGAACAGAGGCGCGGAGCCATTTCCTACATCTTGGCAGCTAGCCTTTCCTAACGACCGACCTGATGCAGTTGTTGGTAGATATGCAGTATTTTGTTGTTCACATGTGGAATTAGGAATTTTTGAGGTGTATTTTCATTTCTTTGCAAAACAATGGGGTCTTTGACATTTCAAATCACTCCATTTCTACTCCAGAAACCTTGGAATCACACAATACTTTTCATGTGAAATTTTGTTTGGTAAAAAACTGAATGTAGGGTTTTTTTAACCGATGGAATGATTTACTTTTGTCTGTCCTGTTAAAGTTCAGATAAAGCTACTTTATTACATCTGCAAATTTTCATATTTTAGCAGTTGCCTGATAAAATTTAATCAAATTTTATTACCATGTGTAGTGATCAAACGCTTCTTTGGGCTTGCATGTAACTGATTAGAAACTACGATGTAAATGAGCCGTTAACTGACGTAAAGAACTGCTATGAATTTGACCAGAGCTGCACTTACCTGTTTCTCTTTCTGCTACCTTTTGCTGTATGTTACTTTGTGTTGACTTTGACTGTCCCTGGCATATTTTTCCAGTCTAAAGTAAAACAAGAGTCTCGCTTAATATTGTGTATGTTTAAGATAACAGACTGTTCTTCATTTAGACAGATGAAATTCTTTATCACGAGTCCTTTTAAAAAGAGAGTAAAAATTATCTTGTCAGAGGTATATTCGATATTTTTAAGCGTAAGCACCCATCAGTAGGAACAAATCCGACCAGTTTCTCCGTAACGCATCTGATGTCGGACAGGGGCCCTGGGTCTCGCTCAGAGAAGCTGTTGGGGTTTTTCAAACAGTGGCTTCTGTGTTATTAGAACAACTCTTTATTTTTTTTTTTAAGTGTGTGTTCTGCAGTTGAACATTTGAAAATGTATCAGTAACTTCTCACTTTATTGTGGTAATAGATTCCACTTTACATTTCAGAATTAAATTGTAACGTGAGGCTGCTGTTCAGTCTTTAATTCACGGAATGTCTTATTCCCTCGCATGGTAAGGGGAGAGAAAGCTCGAGGCTGCTTCATTCAAATCTGATTTTCATCATTTTCTGTAATAACAATGCATTATTTATATTTCCTTTCCTGCTACGAAAGGAAAAAATCCTTTATTCTCATGGTGGACTGAACAGTTTGAGTGGTTTATTTAGGCAGCTTTTGGGAACTATTTACCTAAAGACCAAATACGAGAAATCTGTACAAGTTTTGTGTTCATCCACAAAATGGAACTGTTACGATGTCTCTGCAGATAAAACAGATTAAAAACGATGAAAGAAAACTCTACACAGGCTGAATTTATAACAGGCATTTAAAAAAAAAAGCATAACCTGAAAAGAAACATTTCTGTAAAACTGCAACGTTTTCTTTAGAGGTTTTAAAAATAAAAAAGTAAAGTTTTAACATACTTTTTTTAAGGAAAAAAAAAAAATCCAGTACTAGTAATTTAATTTGGTGTTGAATGAATTGACTAGAATGTGGTTTATTTTCAGAAGTGAGAATCTGTTCACAACTAGGGCTTAGGAGAACAATAGTGTATCAGAGTTTTTTAAATAAAATTAAATTTTATTCAGCAAATTAACAAAGTTGACATTCCTGCACAGTGTGTTTGACAGAGCTATGGCTCTCGGGGGTCACTAATGCAATTGATGTTGGCAGTGCCGCAGGAGAGGGGGTCGGAGCGGTCCTGGCTGTCCGATGTCGTGCTGCGCGCGGGGAGAGGGGAGCATGCTGGGGGCCCTGGTTCGCAGGGGGGTGGTGGCCCAGCGCCTCTGTTGGAGGAGTGATGAGAGAGAACTGCTTCCCGGCTGATAGGAACCACCCGTGCTTCCCTGTGCTCGTGGTGCTGCTGAGGCTGCGCCTGCGGGGTCACCTCCAGGGCTGGTGGCGTGCACAGAGCTCTGTGCGGCACCTGGGCCGTACGGCAGCGAGTGGATCTGGTGTTGAAATGCAGCCATTCCGTTTGCTGATGTGTTTGTGTGCTCCTGCTGTTGGTGCGGTGCTGGGCACACACGCAAAGGCTGGAGGAGACTCCTGCCACTGCTGTGACGCCTGCTGTCCGTGGGAGCTTTCCTTTGGAGAGGGCAGTTCAGGTGATGCTGTACGGAGGAGTCTGAACTCTCTTCAGATGGGAATTACCCTTTGCCATCACCCGCTGTGTTCTGTGGTGTGTGGAATCGCTGCCTTTTGTGCTCCTCCCAGGCTTTGTTGCCTTTCTTTCATTTAAAGTCAGCTTTTCTGTCATCTTTAAAGTGACTTTGAAGAAGACTCGGAACCTGCAGAAGACCCAAGCGTGTGCCTGCAGAGCGTCCCTCTCCATTGCCAGTGGGTCCTGTCCTTCTTCCATGAGATCCCTCCCTGTCCATATCTGACCCGGCTGTGGCAGCACCACACATCCCAGCAGGGCTTGAAGGGGTCCATGTTCCTGCCTGTGGATGCGATGGTTCTGTCTTCGTGTTGGTAGCGGGAACAGCAGCCACAGGGAATCGGGTGATCCAGCAAAGCGATGCTGAGCCTTCACACCGGGAGGGGGTCGGCTAAGGACTGGTTCCGAGCTGCCACTGCCCTGGCCCGCGCCACTGCCCCAGCGGCAGCCGTTTGACCGTTGCTGATGTAGGTGAATACCTGCGCAGTCACCCCAGCCCCAAAGGATCCCCACGAAAACAGCTACTTGTGACCCTCTGCACAGGACGGATCACAGCTGAGGCAAAACCGGGAAGGCTTTGCCTTTGCTTGCGTGGCTGTTGCAAGAGTGGCCGTTCAAAGTGCTGGGGGTCAGAATTACTTAAAGTAGCAGTGGAATGTGGCCGTTTCACCAGCCTCCTGTGCTTTGTGTCTGCATTTAATTTCCCCCCGAAGGTAAATCTTGAGTGTTTGGAGGTCATTAATGCAGGTCAAGTTATGATATTACATAAAGTGTGGGGTTTATACAGTTGTGATTTTTATGTAGATGTGATTGATATTCACCTAAATATATGTATTTTATAGTTATATATATAAAAATGGACTCCAAAGTGAGTGCTGGTTTCTGCTGACCCCACTGACTCCTTCCTGCATGCAGGTTCTAGCTGTGTGTTTAACCTTCTTACTGAGAATCTCACGTTGTGTCTGGCGCAGAAGTCATTGATGAAGGAAGCTCCTGAAGGCAGGTGGTTGTGTGGCTGCTCTTAACTATCAAGTTCTTGATCTTATTTGTGGACCGACAGACAAAACCACTCTTTCCTCCTCCTTCTGCTTCCTGTCCTGACTATGAATCAAACCAGACTGTGATTTAGGAGTTATTTTTGTGTGTACCAGGCTCATTCTCCTCACAGCTGTGTTGGCGTTTGGGGCTGATTTCAGGTCCATGGCCACGGTTTGACTCCAGATGCTGTGATCGCGCACGGCTGCTGTGCCGAGAGAAAAGGTTGGTTTTTAAACTAAGTTTAATGGGATGTGCACTTTCTAGAATAGTTGTCGTGGCTGTTGGTTTGTTTCTGACTGTCTCTTTATGCATTAGTTCTGCTCTTCCTGTTTCTCATCAGCATCGGGGAAAGGCTTTTGTCCAAAGTACCAAAAGAACATACTTGGAAGAGTTGGGAGGAATCAAAGGAGCCCGTAAAGGGCTGAAGCTGAAGGAGCACAACCTGTCCTTTAACCAAAAGGAGGACCAGCGTGTGGAATTCCACAGGATCTCTCACAGAGTGGCACAGTCCCTGGTTTGTTTACACACATGCAGCCTTTGGGGAAGAAGGAAAACACCTGCAGTAAGGCAGGAATGTGGAGATGGCTCGGTAAGGGGGGAGGCAGCACCACTCCAGCACGAGGGCACCTGAGGCGCAGGTGGCTCTGTCCCCGCTGTTTTGGATGTGGTGGCTCTTATGGCCACAGCCCTTCTGGCCTCTGCAGTTAAGAATGCATCTGCTGTTTTCTCCTGTTTTCTAACTTCACTGATTGATCTCCTTTTCTCTACATCAGTGTGAACACCTGAAGGTTCTGAAAGCACCACTTGCCCTCGAGTTCACTGCTCGGGCTGCTCTTTCCCTTTTCCTTTCACGATGGTGAGCAGTGACTCGGGTACCGGAGAAGGAAACAACGAAACAGGGGCAGAGGTTGGTTATTGTTCAGTACAAAAGTTAGTAATCCATACACTGAAATAGCTTCTGCCAGTGGAAATGGACTGCTTTTCAGGAACAATCATATTTTAGCCTTGCAGTGCTGCTCCACGGCTGCTGCGTGGCTGCCGGCTGAGCCCCAGCAGCACCCCCGGCCCCTCTCCACGGGTCCCCAGGGCACTTTGCGGAGCAGGGCTGCCTCCCAGCACCACGTGTTTCCAGCCAGGAGTGAAGACAGCTGTACTTGAAGGAATCAATGCCATTGGACTTCTGGGCCGTAGCACTCATCTTAAGTGAGCAACTTGACGTTGTAAAATCCCTTTAATTCTCTTTTGTCCCATGAAGTAGAATGCCGACAGCTGCCTTGACTCCCTTTTACCCCACAGCCTCACGGAGGGCCGGGACACATTTGAACGGTGCCTCGTTGCTCATTGTAGTCAAATTCCATAAGCAAGGAATATGCTTGTAGTCACACGGGCCAAGTTCGGGCAAACGTAATGGGGGTAGAAGTACACAAACGCTCCAGAGTGCCGTGCAGAGCCTGTGCCTTGGTTAAAGCAGCTTCTGTGTGAGTTTGAGTGAATGTGGCCAAGTGGACCATCAACAGCTGCACCAGAAGGGAGGTCACCTGCCCTTGGGGAGTGGTTCCCATACTCTCCTGTGCATGCTCTGCTCCAGGGGAAGGCAGGTTCCAGTTCATCACATACAGCTGTTAAAGGCAGGAAGCTTCAGAGCTGCAGCTGCAGTGAGGGGCGGGGCGAGCGATGCTGAACAGAATTGGTTTGCACTGGAGGTTGGTTTTGTTTTGGTGTAAATGCCAGTGCTGGTGTCCCAGACACTCTCCAGTGCAGTGTGCCTCATCCTCTGTTCACAAGGCTGGGCAGTCCTCTCCGTCCTTCAACCACCACCATTTAATCAGTTACATGTTTATTCCCCCAAACCTCTGACTGTGACCAGCAGTGACTACAGCAAAATTAGTCACTTTTATTTAAAAGAAATAACATATTACAAATAAGTGTGCAAAACAATTTCTGTGATTAAATACACATAAAAGCAACATGCAACCTTGACATCAAAACCTGCGTAGAAGTTAGGCCTTAGTATGTTACGTGACACTAAAAGAAACTTGTCAAATTTAGAGTTTGCAGCTAAACAACCCCAGAGGGAACAATCATGCCAGGTCTGAAGCGACTATGAAGTTAAGTTTCAGAAGACCCAGGCTCCCCCTCCCCCACCCCGGTTTAGTGTGTGTCTATTCCAGCTCCTGGTTAGGATTTTGTGCCTTAGGCAGCAGGAACTATTGATGGCCAGGTAACAATTTTGGGAGAGCAGTTACAGGTCAGCTGGTTTAGGCCAAGAGCACAGAGTATGCAACAGCTCCCATTAAAAAAAAAAAAAAAAAAAAAGGAAAGGAAAGAAAAGAAAAGTTTGCGAGTGTAAAGCCATTGTGGAGATATATACGTTGTGCCACCAGGTTCAGCGATGGTGCTGGATGTGCAAGTGGCCTGTCCCATCCTCCAGCTGAAGCACAGCTATTCTGGAAGCAGTCAGTGTGGTACCGAGGGCAGTTTGTAAACCCAGAAGGGCTGTTCTGTTACAGAAGGAATCACCTCTACAGATCCAGGAGCTCCACGTGCCCAATGGCCCGGGGTGCTTGCCCCACACACGAAGGGGAAGCCGTCTGGGTCAGCCAGTGCCTCCAGCTGCTCTGCAGTTCGGCACCTCTGCTGATCTGTGCTGAGCCCTCGACCCAGTCCCCACCTGCCGGTGTAGGTCCTCAGGACGCCCCCAGCCCCATCCACCAGCACAGAGGACAAGCGCAGCTCAAGCTATAGCTGGCGACGCGGACACACTCAGCACCTCTGCTCCTGTTACTTGTCAGGTGTGCTCAGGGGAGGGGAAAGCAGCACTCCTGCTCCCAGAGGTTTATTTGAGCATGATCCATGGTGTTTCCCTCTCCCAGCCATTCAGTGGAAGTAAAGCAATGCCTGGACTCTCTTTCCACATCCCTTTTCCCAAGGCCAGTTGTACAGCCCTCTGCAGATCGCTCAGTGCGGCAGGCACTCATGTTTGCTTTAAATTTCACAGTTTAGGTTAAGAGAAACCCAATAGGCACAAGCTTGTTGAAAGCCACATCTTGAAAACTCGAGTTGATGACAATAACCCAAAGAGATTTTAACAATGAATACTTGCAGAAATGAGAATAAACATATGAAGTCCACCACGTCAAAGCTGGTTCTGGTCATGTTGGGTCAGGCTTCTCCATGAGGTCTGCTAAACTTCTTTATCAGTATCAGACATTCATAGACTGTCCTTCCAAAGGTATGGAATTGCCAAGGCAGCACTTTGACCGGGGTGACCGAGCACGTGAGTCAAAGCTTGTCATCCGTCATTTCTAGAAACTGAGCGTAGACGTCCCTTGAACATTCCCCTTTTTGGTTGAATAAGAACTTGTAATAACTGCCATCCGCACATATTGCTGGAACAGAAAGAAAGGTGTTAGATTCTGCTGTTCAGAGGTGCGGTTCTGCTCCCTCAGCTCCAGCTAGTGCCGTCCACTTGAGCTCCAGAGGAGCCCCAGGCAGGTCAGCCCTGTGCAGTGACTGCCCAACACGACACTGGGCTCATCTCCCTCTGCGCTGGCACCATTTGATCCATTCCCTCATGGTGCAGAGCAGCCAGAGCTCCTGATCTCAGCTGACAGGGCCCTGCAATACAGCTCAGCTGAGCATTTCCTTCAGTGTAGTTCCAAACCTGGTTCTCCAGAAAGAACAGGGGAAAGGCTCCAGCACTTACCTATGACAGCATTTGGTTCTGTTCCAAAGGCACAAATGCACGGAGAGCCTGAGGGAACCTGAAATTTGGAAAAACTCCATTTGGAACTGAAGTATTTGGGAAGAAAGGTGGCAGAGGCCAAACTGAAAGACAGAAAAAAAAAAAAGCATAGTAATGTAGTAAGGTGTTGACTAGAGCTCATGTAGAACAGCTATCATGTTTGAACAGGGCACAAGCTAACTGTGCTTCTTGATTGGCTTTTTATTCTCTTCTACTAAGTATGAAGTAATATGTACTATTCTGCTTCTGGGGAAAAGGGACCCTACAACTAAAATCATGAAGCCAGAAAGGTTGTCAAGTAACTGCAAAAGCTGCCAAAAGAATAGGTTTTAGTAGAGATCTCTGTACGTGAGGTGTCCCCAAAGTACAATCATGCTAGGAAGGTCACTAAACCCTCCTGTACCCTTCTGCTGGAGGTCTACAGCTCCACAAGGGACAGCAGAGACATTGCAGTTGCTATACAGTCCTAAATCTGCAACTTCTCTCAAGCACAACAGATTGACCTTACCCCTCCCATAGTGAGGGTATTTGCGGCTGCTTAACAAATCCAGTGTTGCCCACTAAAAGGGCACCCCTATGCCCCTAAAGGCTTCAAAAGGGCTCACACCCTACCTTGACTGCTTATTTCTTTTAGGGTCTTCTGCAGCAAAAATATGCACTGTGCCATGGTCGCTGGATACGCAGATTAGGGAGGCATCTTGATTGAAGTTAATGCTGCAGAGAACACAGACAGAGGCAGTGTTTCTACCAGAACACACCCACAGCTCCTACTGTACACAACGTGCTTCTGCAGGTGCCGAGAGCGGCTACCACCCTGGCAGGCAAGGTGCTAACATCTCCTCTCTGCTGGAGGAGCCAGGATGCCTCTAATTCCACCCTCGCTGACAGGATGAGCAGTCCCTTCAGTGCCAAGGGCAGAGCAGAAAGCCTGGTGTATCAGGACCAGCCACGCAGCAGACTGCCCTGACATGGGCACCGGAGCGGGGCCATGGTGTCACTTCTGCTGGAAGAACACACAGCACTTCTGCTCCAAGGAGCTGGCAAGTGTTGGATAAAATTTGCAACACCCCAGAGCGGTGTTCAGTAGAAGAATGGAAATTTCCTCGCTCCTGAGAGCATGCTTCCAGCAGCAGAGTAGAGTCACACTTTTGCCCTAGGCTCTTGCATGCAGAGTGGCCCTAACCCTCCTCTCGCTCCCAGGGGTTCGTCCTGGTCTCTGTGGGAGTGTCAGACTGCACCACTGCATTCCCCGTATTTCCATGTGAAGTCAAGCATCCCCTCAGCTACCATTTAGCCCACGCAGAGAGGCAGGCCTCAATATCTTTGTTCTTGTCCCAGCCCCTGTAGCCCGTGCTGGGCTCTGCACGGCTGCAGCTGCTGCTTTCCCTTCCCCAGTACTGAGGAAGCACAGGCCCAGTGCAGCCCCGGGACCTCGGGCTGACAGGAGAGCTCTGCCTGTCGCCCAGGGCAGCATGACTTGCCTTGGCTTTCTGAAGGTGTCCCAGGGGCCATTTACCACCACGTGCCTCAGCACAACACCCCCCACAAGAAGACAATACAGAAGCCGCTAAACATACCAGTATATATTGGCTGCCTGTGATCCTCTTCGTAGCTCCTGGATTAAATGCCCTGATGAAGTATCAAATATTCTTATGAGGGTCCCCTTGAAAAGGAATCAAGCATTACATTAGGAAAGACAGAAGACTCTTCACATCTGTGAATGCATCCCAATGTTCTATCTGACCAGCATGCCCATACATACACCATTGCAATTTTCACCGTTAGATTCGAGAGAACCTCTCCATGTTAATTTTTGGGAAGAATATTGATTTCCCGCCCTACCATCACCACAATGCTATAATTCTTTGTTACTGAGTTACTCAACTAAAAAGGTTTAAGTCATGTTCTAAAGCCCTAGGGCAGCCTTGGCATCAGTTCACAAGCATAAGAATATACTCGTGTACAGCCCTTTGTGCCCATGTTCTGGGAATCACTTCTTTCTTGCTCCCCAAAGGACTGTTTCGATTGCTACTGTACCAGTTTTTTTTTCCACTAGGTATAATCAGGCTGTGGATGGTCTTGCTTCACAATTAGCTCAGCTGAGGTAATCTAGAAGGATTAGTTTCACACACTCATCATCTGCACTGATCCAAACTTGGAGACACCCAAGATGAGCTAGGTTACTGCGTGGGGAGCTACTTCATTCAGAGCAAATTAAGCTCGACACCAGAGAGGCAAAGCAAGTTCATGTATCCCAGATAAAGTGATCAAGGATTCACTAGTCCTTCCTATGATGAAGCATGGATACACATTCTTACCTACAACGCATATTGGACACCTAGGCAACAAATGTATAGAACGGTTTGGGTCAGAAGGGATCTTAAAGCCCATCCAGTTCCACACCCTGGAGGTGGGACACCTCCCACTGGATCATGGGCTCCAAGCTCCACCCAACCTGGCCTTGAACACCTCCAGGGATGGGGCAACCACCACTGCTCTGGGCAACCTGGGCCAGGGCCTCACCACCCTCACAGGGAAACACTTCTTCTTAAGATCTCATCCCAAAATCTCTCATCTTAAACCCACTCCCCCTCATCCTATCCCTGTACTCCCTGATAAAAAGCCCCTCCCTAGCTTTCCTGCAGGCAAATGCGAAATAAGCTTCCTCTCAATTTTTAAATGAGCAGTACTTGTTGGACCCATGAATTATGAACTGCTTAGGCCAGATTTCATTCAAATGTCACTGAAGGGTCTCTATTACAGCCAGATAAAACACAAATGCTGCTGTGCCCGAGGTATTTGCATTGCTGTGTGGATAGCCTTAAGAAACAGTAAAGATATAGAAGGCCTGAGAATGCACAATTCCATGACAAGTTTTCCAGCTGGATATTTCAATGTCTTTCCTACAAAAGGATGTGACTTCCTTTTCCAGAAGGCATTACTACACTAGAATGCACAGTATATCAGAGGTAGGAGGAGATGATCCTTACTTTTTCTGATGCTGTTGCAATCCTTGTTCCCTGCAGATTCAGAGCTATACAGCTCAAGACTCCTTCGTGAGCCGGTATGTCGACAGGAGGCTTTTCTGTATTAGCGAGATCCACTATCTGTACATGCCCAGTGTGCGTTCCAGGAAATGCAAGAAGAGAATTATTACTATTTGGACAAAGGACACACAGACCTAAAAGACAAAAAAAAAAGAGAATAACTGTGTAGTTCCCATAACCTAATCAAGTTTTCAAACATGAGTTTCTAAAATATCAGTAATTTCAGAACAAACATACATGCAGTAAATGGGAATTGCATTTTAATGGCTATTGTGGTATCCCAAAACATGATCCATCCACAAGCGCAGAGCATTGACACTTAGGGGAGTAGCATAATTTTAACTAGCTCTCATCACTTTATTTCAAAGTAATCTAGTTGTGGTTATTCAAAATCTGGATATTTTCGATTAGGTACATCAGTCTGTTACAGGAAAGCTATTTAAAAAACCAAAGATGTCTCCTTAGAGGCTCAGAAAGGGTAAGAGTTGATAAGGGGTGATATCTTAGTTTCTCGTCCGTCAGTAAAACCAATTATTATTCATGTTTGAGCTTAGTTCTTACAACCCTTGCACTTCCTTTTTATAGCACTTGCACTTTTCTTCACAATTCTTTGCAACCCCTTTAAAGTAAAATCACATCTTTTCCCAGGTGTTCTACTGAGGGCAAGCAAATTCCTGCAGACTCAGCCCAGAGCTAGCAGAACAGAAGGGTATCAAAAGGAACAAGGATTTTGTTTATAATTAAGCTCTCAGCACAAAATACATCAAGTTTACCAGTTGTTCACAAAAGAAAGCACATAGCTCTTAGAGAAATCAGATCTATAACCTAACAGGATTATGTGAAAAAGCTTTTCAATGCCAAATATTAATAAATTTTAATAACAATTTTATAAACACAAAAGCATCTCCAAAGGGCAGGACTACAGCGCAGTAAGTAACCTGTTTAATGGCTTACTAAATAAAAATGATTCAGGCAACTACAAATAAGTAGCATGTCAAGAACAAAATAAACTTGCCTCCACTCCCCAGCCCACACATACAACTCACCTTTAGGATTGTAGCAGGTTTCGAAGACATGCAGCTGGTGGGGATTATGTGTGAATGTGAAAACTTTAATCATGGAGTCCAAAACTACCACAATTCTGAAACAGACAAGAAGTTTCTATGACTTGGGGTGGGTTAAACAAGGACATAAATATTAATTCAGACCTGCAAAGGCTTTCAACGGATTTAATGTCTACACGTTCTTTCCTCCTCACCCTCCCCCACTCACAGCCTTGCAAAAACCATGCAGCTGTGAGCCTGCAAAGCACTTTCATCCACAGCTGTCAGAGCAGAATCCCTCCACCCACACAGATTCCAGCTGCTAACAGATGCTCTTGCCCTAGAGATCCTCTTGAATTCCCTTCTCACTCCTCCATACCTAGAAAAACAGTCCACAGCAGCCACAGGAGAACATTTACCTACATTAGAGATCCAGAAGGCACCAAGTTCTCAGATACCAGTACACTTGAGGTGGGATCTGCTAACACCTAATGCTTGCCCCAAACAGCCTGTTCCACCTTTAATTGCTGGTGTGTTTATCTAGGTGTTAAAGCAGGATCTTTTTCTGTCTGCAAACAGCTGGAAATGAGTAAGAACAGCACACAAGGCCAAGCTGTGCATTTGGAGTGTTTGTTGTACCCACCTATCCCTTCGCAGCTTAACGGCTTTAACTTCTGTAGAAAACTCTATCTCAATGACAGTCTTCTTCTTCAAGTCATCCCAGATCATTACTAGAACAGTGCAGAGATTGCATCAGATCATCAAGGCGCATCCAAAGAGCCACACCATTTCCATTAGAACAACTTCTAGTTTCCACCAAGGCTAACAAAGAGGTGCATCCAACAGCTAAGCAGTTATAGATGGGCACCCTGCTCACGCGGTATCAAGACACCACTCATTCTTTCATGCTAGGACTTGTGCAGGTAGGAGCTGGTAAACTCCAACCACAAAAACTGACAATAAAAATCTGTTTTTCTAAAGACAATTAGGTTTTTTGTTTTGCTCTGAGGGTTATTGAAGAAATAAAACTGCAGTCAAAGAAAAAAGTAGCATCTTGTCCTAAAAAGCTTGCCAGCCAGGGGCTTTTTCCCTGTCAGGTTTCTGAGCCACAGTGTCTTTGCAAAGTGAGCTGTGAGAAGGGCAGACACCATCACCAAGGCTCAGAGACAGCTCAATTCACCCTGTTAACTTAAACCTGCTGCAACACTCCCTCCATCCAACCACACCAAAGCTCAGGGCACGTGGTTTGGGAGTTCTTTGGGCAGTGTCACACAGACCGCAAAGCAAACATTTTCAACATCTACTCCCCAAGACTCACCTTTGTTAGGTGGGTATTTCGGTTTTTTTCCTCCACCTACCAGTGCTAAATAGTTGCAACGAAACAACATTTCAACATGGCCCACACCACCTTCTAGAAACTCTGGAAGACAAACATATTTTAAAGTGTCAGAATCTGTTAAAACAACATCTAATTTTTACCACTGTTACAAGAAAAGCCTGTGTTATCTAGCACACCCCTCAGGCACCCAATAAGAACTGTGTCCTCATGTTCTGGCCAACCTTAAGAAAAGCAGAGAATCCTCTAAGAGAGGGTGTAACAGACAAGACATCTCCACTAAAAGGGTGGGGGGTTGCAGAGGATTTTTTGTTTGATCATTTTTTTTTGTGCCTGCGTAAGATTAGGATTCTCATAAAAGCTGCTTTATTTTTCACAGCCATGAAGATCACAACTGTTGTGACACAGTTGAGACAGGCCTCATTTTCATATATAGATAAAACAGAGCAAGGTTTTAAAGTTATATTAAAACACGCTGCACAAGAGGCACAAGACAGCTTGATCACTTCTGTTACTCGGTGGGTTTGTAAATATGTATTGACCACAAATTCATTTGTATTGACCACAAATTCATTCCCTTCTCACACACACATTTCAAGTCTGGTGCCGCTCTATGATGCTCAAGCCATGCATTCAGTAATACTCATTAGTCGTGAACCTTTTTATTTGCAAGGGGATTTGCCTTTACAGACTCAACGGATTTGAGGAAAGAGGGCAAAAGGTTTGAATCTGTAACTGAAGTGGAATCTCTAGGCTGATCTCGGGAGCAGGCCTGTAGCTGCTGGAATAGGTAAGAGGTGCCATCCAGCTCCAGCCGGCCTCTGTACGATGATGCAGAAAACCGAGAGCAGAACTAATCGACTGGTGCTGACAGTTTCTCACTTATAGTACAAGGAAAAGGCTTTCTTCTTCTTAAGAAAGGCTTTTCTTAACTGCAGAGAAAGCAGAATATGCCATGCTTATGGTGCAAGTGGAGGAACTAAGTATCAAAAGATTTTACAATAAAAGAATTTTTCTATTTGATGACATTTGAGTGGGGGCTTGGCTTTGTTTAGGTAGCCTAGAGAGATGCTTGGCATTCCAGTAAGGAGATGGAACTGGACTTTCAGGAGGGCTTGTAACTGTGGCCTTCAAGGTAGATCAACAGAGTTAAAATCAAACCTCTCCATTAAAAGACTATCCAGTAACTTCACACAATGGCAAACTGCAGCAAAAAAGGTGGACAAAACTAGCAAAACCCTTTCAGAGCTAGAGGAAAACCTGAAACTTCAAAAGGACTCAATAGACACCTGTCGTCAGAAAAAGAGAAGGGAGAAGACAGCAAAAACATCCGAGGAGCCTGAAGGAAGCACTACTGTGGAAAGATGCACACACATGAAGGACAGGGCAACAGAGATCGTGTTAGACTTTAAACAGCACTGCAGTACATCCAGGTGAGGTATTTGTATTCAGACTTGGCTACACCACACTGAGACAGATGCGTGGAAAGATACCTATAGTGGGCCAGTAAAGCCTTGGATTTCATACAAGTCCTTGTGGTTTCTTCAATAATGCTTTCGGCTGCTGAGTTTCCTTCTTGGAGAGTTGTTGTATTTGGACACTACTCCCTCCTACACCAGATCCACCTCTTACCTCCTTTAAAGCATTTACAGAATGACAGCACAGTTTGCTACAGAGAGGTATTATCTCTGCAACAAAAGGTCTTAAAGTATTTATGAATGACAACCCCAGACAGCTGAAGAATGTACAATGTGTTCTGATCTGTGTTAGAACACTTCAATAATTATCTTTACAGTTCTGACAGGTGATGCTTGAATGGAGAACTTCATGGAACTCCTGAACACAAAAGAGACAAGCCAGGGCGTAGCAGTTAAAACTCAGTTTCATACTAGGTTTACAAAGTCACAGATGGAGCTGGTTTATCTCAGGTAGCGGCAAATATACAGGGGAGACAAACAAGATTCCTCTGTACCCACGCAGCTAGCACAGTCTGACATCTTGGGATCCACAGAGGAAAGGCAATCTGACTCAAACGTTTCACCACAGGAGTCCTGGAAGTACATCCAGAGCTACTAGCAGGGAGATTTGACAGGGAACTCAAAAGGACTTCAACCTTCACTCTGATCCTCTTAGCATACTATCACAGATGACAGTCCTAACACATGCTGCTTATGGAAGAACATACTATTAAGAATAGAAAACAGTTTGTCAGTTTGGCCACAAGAACAGTGACTGAAATCTCTTACAGCACTATGAAGTGAAAGCATGGAAAGTTTCACAGGAATTGCTATTTTAAATAAATTATTCTTATTATTAAATCCTTCCTAATCACCATAGGCTGGAAGTACTGGGAAACACATTTAGCATGGCACCCTTCTTCCTGTATATGGGGTTAGAATCCCATGGCTAGGTTTCATTTTCCCCTATTTACCCTCAGCTATGTTTGCTTCCTGATAAAGCATCCCAGTACCTGTCAATATAGCTCATCTAGTAATTTCTGTATACTAACATGGGAGAGTAGGCTTACTGCCTTAAGATCCTCCCAAGTTTTTAACCATCCAGAGAACAAAATTTAGAGTATTAGAGGCCTAAGCTCAGTGTTCCTGCAAGCAGTACTTGAAACAAGTAGGAGAAACGTTATATTCAAATCTCCAGTGAAAAGGCAGTGGTTTTATTGCTGCACCAGAACAGAACGGCTTCTCCTGATGGTACATGGTACCACTGCAGCGATCAGCTCTTCTCCTGCTTGTGAATAACCAGCCAACTTATCTCTTGTTTGGGACTACAACCACTACCAACAGCTATCATGATTCAGACTCTGCCAGAAGGTGAGACAAATTAATCATCAGCCAGCTTTATGCAAATTAATAGCATCCAGACATCCAACCAGGCAGTGGCACAAGTAAGAGTCCCTCTGGGAACAGCGTAGGATTCCTTTCTTGCTGTTTTATTGAAAGCCTTCCAGTGATGGAACAGGGAAAGCTAAGCAAGAACCTCACAGAAAAAAAATGAGGCATCTGAGCTTGCAACAACACAGAACTAGCATGGTGTAATAAGTAAGCGTTTTACCTTGTTTCTCTTTTTCTTTGAGTGGATCTGCATTATAAACTCTGAATCCATTTTCCATTCCACATGCAAAGCATCCTGTGGTAAAAAGCACATATATACACACACATATATCGTAAATGCGAGAGATACACTCCAGAACTAAGCAAGAGCCAGAAGGTTAAGACAGCATTACTCAAGAACAGCACTGTTAAACTTGAGCTGAAGACCACTTGCAGGCTTTGTTAGTGACTGCAAGTGAAAGCCCTTTAGAGAAGTTGTCCTCTAAGCCAGCCTCTAATGAGAGTGGAAAGTTCTCTATTTTCTTTTTAGACAGGTGAAAAAACAATGAAAGGAAAGGAGAGCAATTCCCAACCCATCTGTATTCTATGCTAGCGCACTACAGAGGGAAAGAAATCTGTATTTCAACTTTTACAACAGTCATTATGGAGCAAATCCCCCCCTTTCTTATCAGATCTGCATTTACACGATAATTACAGCCACTGATCCATTTGTTCCTGTTTCCACAGAAGAGAGCTTTCCAAAACCAGCTTTTAAGAATACCCTAGAGAGAGGGTACCTAGTCAGATGCCGACAACTACAGTCTAAACCAGGGAATGATTAGGAACTAGATTAAAATACTCTGGAAAATTATTTTACATAGAGTTGTGCAAGTGCCTTTTTAGTAGAATCCATCAAACTACTGGTATCCTGTCCTGCTGTTTTACTTACTAATGGGTGAATGTAGCTCTCGACATAAAGAAATGCCAGTGTGAGGTTACAGCAATTACAAGTCATTAAGAAGCAGCCACCGTCGCTAGAGGCAGACTGACAGAAGATTAGTTGCTACACAATTTACGTGCACTGCATCAAGAAATCCAGTTAAGATGGTCAAGGTACCAGTGCAGAGGTATTCAAATTAGTCTGGTTTCATTCTTATGCACTGCAATGGCTGCAACAATTTGAATCCCTCAAATAAAATTCAAGGAGCTACATCTAAGTGCACCTTTTCCCCAAACTCAATACCAAAACCCCACAGGGCGGGTGGGGGAAGGAAGTCTTTGCTTTTAACGGAAGGTCTCCAAACCAATTGCTCACAGCCAGGTGACCCAGGATTTCCTGCACACCAGACTGGACTGGTTTGCTATGGAGCGATGGCTCAGAAGCTGAAAAAAAGGCTCAAGCTGCAAGAGACTGTTTCAGGTATTGCTGGCACTAAAGGTCACAAACAGCCTGCTGCGGTCCTCACGCTGCGGGCAGCTGACAGTCTTTGTGGTTTGCATACTGTTAGCTTAATATAGGCTCAATTAAAAACCACATATGCTCACTGAAGACCAAGTGTGCAACGTTCAATACACATCTTCTACTGCTCATGTCCCAATACAGGTTAAGATGTCCAAAGAAACACAGTTGGTGACATCTTTCTGTTGTTATAGAACAGAAACATATAATAAACTTGATCTTGACAACAGTATTAGTTTAAAAACTCCATTAGTTGGAAAAAATAATGCACCCAGTTTGAGATTCTTTTTAATATTTCAAGAGTTTCATTCCAAGTAAGACCATTTAAAAAAAAAACCACAAAGAAAACCAGCCAACCAAACGTAAAGCTCCCCAAGCAAAGCCCTGCAGCGACAAAAAGAAGACATCACACATCCAGTATCTGATGAGGTGGGGATGGATATCTGAAAGCATCCTTAGAGTTTCTGTTCACTGCACACATATAAACAAAAAATGACTACAACATCCACCTCTGCACCCTTCAACGCAGAAAGGAAACGGATCAACCCTCTTACATTACATGCACGCACTTACAGTACTTGCATGCCAGGCTGTTCTTACAGCATCACAGTTAGCTAACCAGTGAAGAACACACACAACTTACTGCCCCAACCAGAAAGACTCATGGGCACAACTTCACCCTGTCCAGGATTCCAGAACAAATCAAGTACAAAAAGCTCCTGCTCACATATGTAAACACACAGAGAGAGGGGTTAAGAGCACAATAACTATAGAAAGATTATTAAATATATTTAAATAAATGCTTTTGAATTAACTACACTCATTTTGCCTCCTCCCTTCTCAGTGCAGTGTTCTTTAGTTTGCTCTGTGAATGAGTAAGAGTGTGCTGCACTGAAGCCACAGCACCAGTAAGCTGCCACCTTGTGCAGTGTACTTTGCTGGGACAACCAGAAAGCAAATTAAATTGCAAACGTTTGTCTGTACATAAAACACTTCTGTACAGGATGAGAACTGATCTGTTGCTGGTAACCACAGTATGCTTCTATATAATTATTTTTCCAGTGACAATTTTATGGCACCAAATTCTATTTCCAGGACAGACAGAGAGGGATGCTGAAACCGTTCTGTAGTAGCAAAGGACTGTGGAGTTTTACTTATGTTAACACCAGCAGCTCATATCTAACGCAAGCAGGGCGTTCTCAATGTAATAAAACACAGACATTACATTTCCTGTAGCACCACTACAGCTTTTCTGCAGGGCCCGCCTCGTGACCAAGACACAGGCTGCTTTTAATGTCTTGGGAATATCCACACTCTTAACTGGAGACAGAACTGAGGGAACATGAGTAATGGTGATACCCTCACACAGTCGATCATTACCGGCAGAGATAGGAAGTTCCCAGTCATGACAACCCCCAAGACAAACAAGAGAAAAAACATACAGGAAGATTACTGCTACTCATTCAATTCCATGATACAGGAACAGCTTTGGAACCCAGTGTTTCCCACATGACTGATCCCAGTGTTCATCAGTGTGATCACAAATTGGCAGTTCAGCTACAGCTCAGAAGCTCTTGCTGTGAGAACTGTCAGAGAAGGGAATTGCTGCAGCTGTCAGAGAAGGAAACAAAAGTGTGTTTCCTTCTACAGAAAAGTCACCTCTGGTTTACGAGGGGATGGACACGTTGTCAAAGAGTTGCTGACAGAGGACAGCTCAGATACTCGAAAAAAAAAAAAAAAAAAAGGAATTTAATTATTAACTTCAGATGCTTGGGAAAACTGCACCCAGAGTGACTGCCCTAATGCACAGCCGTGCTGTTCCTGCAGGAAATGCAGTTTGCCAACAGTCCCAGTGAGACCCCACCGAGTTTTGATTGTTGCTCTAAACCCATGGGAAAATGAAGAGTTAAATTAATGTCTATCCTAGCAGGCGAAACAGGAGGAAGGTGGCATTGCTGACAAAGGAATGGGCAGGCTGGAAGGCCCAACATCTAGAAATTGCAACAGTGAAGTCCAGGGAAGTGGCTCTGCAGGCTCCTAGCACCTTGGTTTTCCTCACTGCAGCAAGTGTTGTCTAAAGCCATAAAAAAGCCCACAATCCTGCTAACACTCGTTGGATTCTGTAGCTGAGCACTTCAGCCCACTAAACGACAATAAATGAATGAGCCAAGTGATTTAACACCAAAACAAGTCTACACTTGAGTTTTCAAATTTGCTCTAGACTACAACAGCAACCAAAGAGGGACTTGTCAGCAACTTTAATAGATATTTTCTGGTGGGGTAATTTACTATGATGTTTTGTTTACTCATCTCTGCAAAGCACTTTAATGTCCTTCTGAAAGAATGACAAAAGTGCTCAAAATCAGGAGTACACCAGCCTAAGATGAAGAACCTAAAGACAGAGTACTCCATCTTAAAACAGCTGAGAACATCTGGCAATACAGCCCTTCCCTTTTGGGGAGTTATATTGTTTCTTTATTTTCTTGTTTCATAGAAGTGGCAGAAACACCCAAAATAAAAATACGGCCTCACTCAAAAAAGGAGCGAGGGAAGCACATTTCAAAAAAACTGCCGATGCCAGTTTTATCACTTGACAGTCAGGGAAGATATGACTTGGAGAGACTTATTAGCTCATTCCTCCCACCCTCCCGCCATTATGGGATTGGCTAGTCTTAAATTATTAAGAAATTAGGTTATTGTGACAATATATGCAGGCACCCACTCTACTAAGCTTCAGCACTCCCTCCAGTGACTCATATTTCTATTTCTGGTAGGAGCAACAGGGAAGAAGTAAGCTTTTCCTCTTATCTACCCTTCTTTGAGCAGACAAAGAACTACCTTTAATACTTTACTTGTTTAGGGGGGGTTAAAAAGCTAGCGTGCTATCCACAGTTCAGAAGTCATGACTGCTAACCAGAAAGAGCTCCAGAATCCTGAAAATGAAAGCCACACGTGCTTTTTGTCCAAGTTTTTGTTGTTATTCATTTGGCTGGCCAGGCTGGGTAGAATGGAATATTGTTAGGAACAAGCTGCTCAGCTCACGGATTCCCAAAACAAATTCCTTAACATACTTTGGATATGACATTATGAAAAAAAAATAAAAAAAAATAAAGTGTTTATGTTGCATTTACTGCTACAAAATTTAAGGAAGCCTTACAACAAAGAACAAGTTTTATATCCTAAGATGATGTTCTGAGGGTACCCTGCAGTAAAAGGAAAACTTAGTGTCTTGGACAGTTTTCTTTCCAACCCAGCCCCATGACAGATCAAGCACCAAATCTCACTGCATCTACAGACCCCTGCAGCTGTGAAATGAAGCTCCTCCTTGAAGGCCTCTTTTCTCATATCTGTTGCAAACACAAGATGAAGACAAGTGCTACCACAGTTGCCGAAAACCAGACTACTCCTATTGTCTCCAACTCAGCAGGACAGCACAAGGACAGCTACCAAGCACACTTCATCAACAGCTTGATATACCACTGACAAACATGAACAGAGAGGTTAGACTAGAATCAACAGAACAATTAGTGTTTACACACAGCTTCAAGAGCATCAGCAACAGGTACGTGAACTGCAGTCTACTGTGGCAGAGGCTGCAAGTATGTCTTAGGCAAGAGCATTATTTAAGACAAAAGGACGTTACAAAATGATGACCTGCTATTCCTTATACCACAAAAATGACACTTACTCATTAAGTCTGGTGCTATTTTTATACCGCAAGACAAGGCATATGCACCTCTTTGCTTGGAAAGGCCTTCCCCTTTCTAGCAAGAGAAAAGATAAAGCAAGCACAGAATTCTGAAGCTTTTCAGTGGTCCGTGGATCTGTACTTGTCTGCCTTTAACCACCATTTTATAAAAATAAATCAGACAAGAAAAAAGAAGTTACACCACTACTTCTGAACGCTTGGCTCCTACACTAAGACAGCGACAATGTGAGCTACCTATCAGCATGGCTGTTTCAGGAGCTCACCCCTTTGAGAACAGGCTCCGAGGCAGCCCTGTAGTGCCTCAGGAGGAAGCTGACTGCCTACAGGAGCCTATAGCCTCCATGAGCAGGAGGATGCAGTGGTGCACCCCAAATAGGCAGGTGGATGTGGAGATGCACCTAAAACTGCCCTGCTCCCACTCCTCCTCCACTTTGCCTTTGAGGCCCCACTTGGAGCCCCGTGTCCAGTACTGGAACGCCCAACATAAGTACGATATGGAACTGTTGGAATGGGTCCAGAGGAGGCTACAAAGATGACATGAGGGCTGGAGCCCCTCTGCTGAGGACAGCCTGAGCGAGTTGGCGTTCAGAGCCTGAGAGTTCAGCCCAGAGGAAAGAAGGCTCCAGGGAGACCTTACAGCAGCTTAAAGGGGCTCCAGGAAAGCTGGGCAGGGACTTTTTACAAGGGCATGGAGTGACAGGATGAGAAGGAATGGCTTTAAATTGGAAGGGGTAATATTTAGATTAGACAACAGGGAGAAATTCTGTATGATGAGGGTGGTGAGGCCCTGGCCCAGGTTGCCCAGAGCAGTGGTGGCTGCCCCATCCTTGGGGATGTTCAAGGCCAGGTTGGATGGGCCTTGGGCAGCCTGATCCAGTGGGAGGTGTCCCCGTCCATGGCAGGGAGTTTGAACTGGATGGGCTTTGAAGTCTTTTCCAACCCAAACCACCTCATGATTCTACGATTCCTCCTCCAGCACACGCAGCCACTGCTCTCCCCCAGTTAAACCAGGGGCAGAATGCACACATCCCAACCCGCAAACGCGTCCTGCCTCCTTCACGAAGCTTTCCCGCTGCCTCCTGCGGCGGCCACAACACCTGTGCCACAGGCGGCCCGCCTTCTGCCACAGGGGCACGGGGCGCTCCTGGGGGACAGGCCCTCTCCCTGTACCCCAGCTGCTCCCCACTTCGCATCCCGCACCCTGTCCCCCCCCAGCGCCGCACCCCAGTCCCTCCTCTCCCTTCCTATCCCACACCCTGCCCCCGCCCCAGTCCTGTCCCCTGCACTCCACAACGCCCCCTACCGTATCCTGGGTCCCTCCCAACCCCGTACCCCAGTCCCTCCCCTCCCCTCACCCCCACCCCGAACTCCACAATCCCCTTTCCCATCCCACAGCCCAGGCCCCCGCACCTCGTGCACCCCAGCTTCCCCCAGACCCCTCCTCATTCCCACCCTGCATCCCGGGTCCCCTCCCAGCCCCGCACCCCAGTCCCTTCCTTCCTTTCCCCCGCACACCCCAGGCTCCCCCAACCTCACAGCCCAACCCCCTCCCCCCATCCTGCACCCCAGCCTCCCTTTTCCCTTCTCTTTCCAGCCCCTCCCATCCCCATCCCGCATCCCGGGCTCGCCCCAACCCCGCACCACAGTCCCTCCCCACCCATTACCCCCACATCCCGGTCTCCCCACAACCTCGCAGCCCATCCCTCACCCCAGCTCCCCCGAGCCCCCTCATTCCCCTCCCACAGCCCGGCCCCCTCCAGCCCCGTACCGCAGTCCCTTTCCCCGCCACAGCCCAGGCTCCTCCCAACCCCGCACCCCAGCCCCCTCCAGCCCCCCCTATTCCCATCCCGCGCCCCAGCTCCCCCTCCCCATCCCGCACCTCAGCGCCTCCCAACACCCCCATTCCCGTCTCACAGCCCGGGCTCCTCACAACCCCGCACCCCAGTTTCCCTCCAGCCCCCCCAATACCCGCACCCCAGCTCCCCCTCCCCCTCCTCCCCTTCCCGTCCCCCACTCCGGGTCCCCTCCAGCCTCCCATTCCCGTCCCCTCAGCCCCGCCGCCCCCCCCCCCCCCCGGCCGCTCCCCGGAGCCGGGCCCGGCCGCGCGGAGCCCCTGCCCGCCGCCTCACCGTGATCCTGGTTGAAGCCAGCGTAGAGCAGCCCGTTGCCGTGCGGGTTAGCCGGCAGCAAGTTCATGGCTCCTGCCCGTGCACGACCGCCCGCCGCCCTTTAAACCATAGCGGCGCCCGCCTCGGCCCCGACGAGGGAGCCCGGGCCGAGCGGAGCCGAGAGGAACCGAGCGGAGCCGAACGGAGCCGAATGGAGCCGAGCGGTGCCGAGCCCGGGCCGAGCGGAGCCGAACAGAGCCGAACGAAGCCGAGCCCGGGCCGAGTGTAGCCGAGCGGAGCCGAGCCGGACGGGCCGCCTGCTGCCTTCACCCCCGCCAGGCAGCGCGGCCGAGCGCAGAGCCCATCCACCTCTGAGGAGCGCCGAGCAATCGAGCGGCTGCGGTGGGGCAGGGCATGACGGACACTGAGCGAGGATGCTCTGGTTCCCCCGGGCTGGGGCTGAGGCACCGGGAGGGCCTGGCACGGCACGGCAGAGCCCCTGGGCCCCCGGGGCTGAGAGCGCTGCCGCAGCGAGGGCAAATTGGGACAAAGGGAAGAAATGCAGAAATAAGAAACAAAATAAACCACCTCCAGAAAAACCAAATAAGACCCCCAAATCTCACTATCCAAAGGAGCTCTGAGAGGCAAATATTGAAATAGAGATCTAAAAATGCTGGAGGCTTTCGAGAGCCAAGATATTTAATGCAATACATGGGATATTTCAAAGTGGAATATCTTGATTTAAGCTAAATACGGTTGAGTTTCGTCTCAGCATTTGTGGTTTGAAAGTTAGAATGTCCCTCTGACAGCATGTTTTCGTTAGAACGGTGTTTTTCAGACACTCCTTTCTTTGAAAATGATTAACATATTGTGTGAGCCACGATCTGCGCTGAACAGATGTCTCTTCTTCTGGAATCACCTCTGTTTGCAATATTTTTCTATCTCAAAGCCAAGGTCAGGCAGAGCTGGAGCCAGCTCCAAACGAGCAAGACTTCTGACTGTTGCAAAGTTTCACAACATTAAAATTAGACCTTGGAAAGTAACGGACTATGCATAAGATTTCTGGGAAAATTTATACACATGCATGTAAGTGGGGAATAGCCTTTGTCTCGTTACACAGGACTGATCGAGACCATTTCCGCATGTTGGCCATCCCGGAAAAGGACGCTTTCTAAAACTCCGAAACGAGTCTTGGAGAGTTTTATTTACTGGCATTTTTGGTATCACCATGAGCAACCTGATCCGAGTTCAGTCGTGAATTTACAAGATCATAGAATGGTTTGGGTTGAAAGAGACCTTAAAGATCACTCAGTATGGACCCGATGGCCTGTGGAGGTCCCTTCCAACCTGAACTATTTCACAGAATCATTTAGGTTGGAAAAGACCTTTAAGATCATCAAATCCAACCATAAACCTCACACTGTCAAGTGCCCAAGTGCCACACCCACGCATCTTTTCAGTTCCTTCACCAGTGTATGATTAGCTGAAAGCCCAAGCTCTGCGTGTGCTCGCACAAAGGTCAGCTCTTCCCTGCCCTTCATGTGCATTCGGTTCCTTTTCTGTACTTGCTCCGTGCTTTCCATGTCCATGGGCTGATGCTGTATTTCAGATTTGTGACCCCGCTCTTCTCTAGTGCAGACTTCTGTTTGGAAATTGCTCCAGCTCTTCCGTTTACCATGGCTCATTGCAAGCCAAGGGCTATTTGCAGGGCCCACCGGGTACAATATTCTTTGTGCACGTGTATATATGGGATAGTTGGGGTCCTCAAAGATCATCTAGTTCCATATATATTTCTGTTATATGTTTATATAGATAAATAAAAATAATCACATTGCATTTTTACAAGGTTTTATGTCCTCAGACAGTTAAAAGACTTAGTACATGAAATTAAAAAAATGCCAAGAGCTCGTTAAGTCTTCTTTCCAACCACAGACCCAGGCTTTACTCACTCCACATGGGATTTCTGCAGGCATTACCTGAAGAGAGGAGCACTGCCACAGCCTCTCCTTCTCTCTGCTGGCAGGAGCAGCAGCAAATCTGACCTTGAGGGGACGCACATCCATATTAATGCTCTCTCCAGCTGAACATTCTTACCACATAGCACATACAGAAAACAAACTAATGACCTGGTGACTGAAGAGGCCAAGATTAGAGTTTGGAAGGAGTTTAAACAGTATAGTCATGCACAGAGCCCGAACACTCCTGAAGCTGGGATGTCTGATCCAGGTTTAACCTCTCATAGCTGTGGGCTGCTATGTACGTCTCCTTCAGCTGTGGACAGGCAGTCTCCACAGTCTTAATAGCTTCACCCCGAGCCCTGCAGCATACCAGCAGGTGGAGCCTGCTCATCACCAAGGGAGCCATCCCACAGCAATATAGCCTGTGTTTTTTGGTCTTTTAACTACAAGACTTGTTCCCCACTGCATTTTTAAGTAGTGATGCCTTCGTTGGTCCAGGTCCTGGCATAACTTCAGCATTTTACTGGCTTGAATTTTCACTGCTTCCTTGCAGAGGCTGTGGACACCTGTGCTGATCCAGAAGGAATATCATAGAGACATAACTTGACAGTGTCTCACATTAGTGAAGACACCTGGGAGAAACTAGGATGAAGCTACATCATCCCTTCCAAGGTCTGTTATTGCTCAGGAGAGCACATCACACATTTCCTTTGCAAACAGAAGTACTTGGCATGTGTTACTCTTCCACATATTTGTCTTGAAGACATGTTGTATCATAAGCATTACACAATGCTTTTAGGATGACCTCACATTCCTGGTTCCTAGTTCTTCAAAATCTTCTAAAGGAACAACCTTCCCTAGTTAAAAAAAACATAATAGGGCTCCTTTCCCAGAAACATTTATTTATTTATTAAATAGTATTCTTTCCTTATAAAGCAACTCTTCAAGTCATGTTCCTTTTACCATAGTGTCTTTGGCATTTTCCTTCTAGAACATTCTTGTAGACTGGTATAAAATGTAAATTTTTTTTTCTTTTTACAGAAAAATAAGTATTTAAACCACAAATTCATTCCCCAAAGTATTAAATAACATACCAAAAACATTATCAAATCTAGTACATATACTAATGGGACAAAAGCTTGTTGTGTATGTGCATAGTAATTATATATACATTTTTAGCTTAGTTAAGTTAGTGCTTCAAAGCTATCGAGGAAGCTTTAAAAAAATCTAGATGCACAATTGCAGCATTACTAGATTTGTCCCATTCTTTGTAGAATTTAACAATGTACATGATACATTGTGTTTAAAAACCTCTGCCTGAATGGGAAACCAAGGACTCATTTTTGTATTTTTGAATAGTTTGCAAAAAGACAAGTTTTTATACAATTACACAGTAAGTCACTTTCCAGATTTCAGGAAATTAAGAACTGAATATCATTATAATTATCCTCTATGTGAAAACAAGGGTATCGTGCACACCAGAAAGTAGAACACAGTATGAAAATCCAACAGCCAAATGCCACAACCTTCCAGTCACACTGGACACCTCATTCATTCCAAAGCAGCATTACTGCAGGAAGCAAGCTCTGGAAGAAGACTCCTCTCCCTTACTGTTGTCTCTGCGGTGTGATACATACAGAGTGGGCTCAGCCATTAAACAAGGAGTCCTGGCGTTCAGCGCTTCACAAGAGGCAATTCCAGCCAGGTACCCTTCCCCACAGGGTGATTAAGCAATTTTACAGCTGTTTCTTGTACAGTTTTTGGGTGGGCTCTGCGGAGGATGGATGATTTTAGCTTTCTTTAAGCTGTTCCTTTTATTGATGTTGCCGGATGTGAGGGAGTATGAGCGTCCATGCATCATCCCAGCATTAAGGCCATTTGCCACAGAGAAAGATTTGAGGTGGCTTCTTAAGGCAACGGGGAGAGGGAGCTTGTCAACGAGATGCACGGGGGTACAGGAAACTACAGCACGGCAGCAAAGGTCCTGCAGACTCAGTACTTAAAAACAGACACAAAACTTGCATTGTAATAGCATGCTTACATCAGCCACGTGGTAGCAGCACACCCAGAACTCTGTGTGCCCTCCGTCCTTCCAGGATGAACTCCTATTTCTCCTCCCACATCTTGTCCCACATCCACATTATCCAAAAAAATCTGCTGCTTCAGTTTCCTGTTTATGTCTTAATACTTAAATGACTGAACATGTAAGTTCTACGGAAGATATGTTATTCCCTATAAAAGCAGGAACAGTTTAACAACTGCAGATATATTTTCTGTTTAGAAAGCAAATTCTACAGAATACCCAGTTCTTCTTTTTTGGTGTTTTTGCATCAAAGTTTCTTAAAAATATTTTATATAAATGGAGCATAAGTCTTAGCTAGAACTGTATTTACATTTTCAGTGTACATCGCTTACCCTTGTTCAGCCTCCAGAGCCTGTCCATTCCATGTCTCATTAATACTATTCTTGCTAGCTCGGTAAAAGATTCAGTAATATTGAAATTACAAAGTGGACTGACTTCAAAAAAAGTCATGCCCAGTCTCTCAGCATAGGCTTGTGCTTGCTCAGTAGACACTTGACGCTTGAAGGCTAAGTGGAGGCGATTTCCAACCAGGATTTTTGGTACACCAGGAGCATGCTGAGCAAAAAGAACCAATAAACAATTAATATTTTGGCCTCCTTTTCCCCAATTAAACCAAACAAAAGCTTTTTCAAGACTTGAAGTCTAAGTGGCAGGTTGGACTAGATGATCTCTAGAGGTCACTTCCTGCTTAAGTTATTCTATGATTCTCTGATCTGAAAACATCCCTTCCTCAGGGAAGAGAGGTTTGCACTGATGATGTGGCAAATCTATAATGAGTGCGACGACAATATGAAATCTTTGCCCTCCATATGGTTTCCATCAACACCTTTAAATAAATCAGACACTTCAGCTGATACATTTCCAACTTTCTAGAATTATAAACACAGAATTCTAATCTTGGCATCCTGGGTAACTCTGTAGTAAGCACTGCCTGCAAATGCCAGGAAAACAGTAGGAAGCATTGCAAGCAGTTGGTTTTCGTCATCTGTTACAGACTAGGGACAGTCTAGGATTGTACCTTACCTCATCTATCTCTTTTATCCATCGATCGATTCCATCAAATGACCAACGATTTGTAATATCATACACTAGGATTACTCCCTGTATTAAAAAAATATTAAAAATTGTAAGTTTAACGGAGAATACTATCAGAGAATAACACAAAGAATATTACCTGTAAATTCTCCAAATCTGAAATAATCGTGTAAGATGCTGAGCAGCTTCTCAATGAAGCAGAACCTCAGCATCCTGTGAAACCAAACTCCAACTCTCTGTGTAGATTACAGATCAGCTGAGGACAGAAGCCCTCGCTTCGGTTTGGGGTTAGTAAATACTTCATTTTACAGTGGACAAGTTTGTATGATCATACACACATAGGTCATAGTAAATAAATATTCTCAGCCACATTCAGTAGCTTAAAAGTTCAGTGCTCTGCGCAATTCTGGAACATAATAGATACAGCTTCTCCAAACCAACACATGTAATGAATTCCAGCAATACCTCAAAGTCTGAAGCTGTAGTCATCACATTTAAGACTATGTTTGTATTATTTCACATTACTCTTGAGAGTTTTATGTTATCAATTTCTCTTACAAGGTCCACAGTTTTAAAAGTAGCATTAAGGTATCTTTCTCATAATAACTGAAATATGTCAGCTTACTTTGCTTGAGGTAACCAACAAGAAGGCATAAAAATATATATTACTGTATTTTACTCTGATTCAACCTCAGACTCATGGATTTTCCCCCACAAAAGAAAATCCTTCCCTTTGTTATTTCCCATTGTTATTAACGTTTCATGTTACCTTTCAACTGTTACTGAATCTGCATGCAATCTACAAGGGAGCTTTAGAACCCATCATGATGGTTTGCCAACTCCACTTTCATTCATCCAGCAATCATTACAACTTTCTCAGGGATGAGTACTTTGCTTACCTGAGCACCTCTTGAATAAGATCGAAATATGGTGCAGAATCTCCCTTGCCCTGACGTGTCCCTAAAGAAAGTGAATATACATATTTTTAAAAGCAACAGGTGGCCTCCCATGTTCAGAGTTCAGCTGGATTAACCCATTTGTGCTGATCACTATCAGCTCTTCTTCCCGTAGACAGGCAGTAGCAGTTACTAATGCGTAAGAGCTCTTCTCGCTCTCAGCAGTTTTTCCCTTTCCTCTACAGCTCTACTTCTCAGGTTTCTCAGGATAAGAGGACAAGAACTTCAAACTTTACTCTTGTCATCGCCCTTGGAAAGCAATGCCTATTTGCTCCAGGGTATGCCACTAGACTTTGCATTTAGTTCAGCTTGAAGAAGATTCTGTTCCCACAGTAAAAGTGGGAGGAAGCAATAGCTTTAACCAAGGAAACTAATGGAAAACCATTGAATACTTGAATACAGGAGTGATAGTTCATCAAGAGTCCAGTGGGATGAAGGCATCCCTAGAGTTATAGACAGCAAAGATTTTTAGTAAAGGGTGCACCAAAAAAAGTAACACATAAAGGGTTTGAAAGCAAAATCAAATTTACAGTGAAGGACAAAAGGGGCAGAATTCCATAATGACTTTTTGAGGTAGATTATGGATCTTCAAATGCAAGGCACATATTTCTGTATATGATCAACTGTCAAAACATTTCCAGTCTCTTGTTTTAAGAACTCCAAAGAACATCTTTGTCCTTCACAAAAAGACTTAAAACATCTTCTTCCTGGCTCCTTCTCAGATAAGATTTATGTGGTAGTTTTGCTAAGCTATATAAAGTGGAAGACAGAAGAAGAAAATAGGTGAACAAAATATCAAGTAATCAAGATACCATTTGGCAGAATACTATTATCCATCACTTCATTTAACATGTGAAACATTTTGAAAAACATAAAGGCAAAACTAACCAATTAAGAATAAATTAAAAATAACTTAGCTTTGACACACAGGCACCTAACTCCAGTAATTAGAAAAGTTTCCAACAAAAATGAACACCAAAATTAATTTTAAAGATGGAAATGGCACGGGATTGTCTCTTTATAGGAGGAAAAGGATATAATCATAATTGGAGCTCATTATCACCTCCAACTCTCTACTCTGAACACTGCTTGTTCCTAGAACCTGTCTCTCTAATTTGTCTAGATTATGGTTCCTCAGCAATCACACTCCATTTCCTTTTTCTCTGGCACTGATCTTACTTCTCCCTCTTTCATGCCATGAGTTTAGGGAAATAGGAAAGCAAAGTGCTTAAGAGGCAGTAATGGTGCTGCATTTTTGAAGTTGTATCACTTGCTGAGTATTTCTAAACGAACCAGAAAATGTCCACCTTCAACCAAAGCACCCTGACAGATGAAATATTTGACCCTCCAGGGAAAACATCTGATGTAAAATAATTTCATTTGTTCTTGACGTGTTTTTGTAAAGATCAAATCACATCACATTGCGTATCAATTACATCATATGAGCCATAATGCCGCTTTTTGTTTTTTAAATGATACTGTGGCTATTCAGTCATCCATGACTACTAATGAATTGAACAAAGGGTGTTTCTATATGATCACCAGATACTTTCTAAGGTATTTTCATAGTCCTCATTACCCATGCATTTTATAGTCTTTGAAGGCACTTCGAATCTAGCTTGAGGGCACTTGCAATCTTTTGTGCCTCTCTTCTGCACGTTATGCATCTCTCATGCATAGAAACTTCAGGGCCACCCATTTTACATTAACGAGATGCAAAACGGGGGTAAAGAGGAAGCACAGATTATCCAGAGGGCTGGCTGCCTGGCTCACCCTTCCTCAGACGAATTAATATTTCTGAAGCACAAGGGAACTCCTGCCCTGAAGAGCTTCAGTTTTGTGTCTTTGCCATATAAATAATAAGGAAGGGTGGAGCAGATGCTTACCAGAGCTGCAGCTTGATTCGTCGGCCATCCAGAAGAATCATTGTAGTCTTACAATCGATACCTGCAGAGAAGAGAGTCATGCAAACCATAGAGCAGCCTGCAGGCCTACAACATACACACACACAGACTTCAAAGAAAAATACTTTAAAAAAGGTATTTGTCATTAGTACTCATAGAATTGGTCATATAAGGTTACAAAGACCTTTCATATTACTTAAGCTTGGTCCATTCACAGCAGATATCTCAGGCTCCCTTTGGGGTGATAAATGATCTGTTTTCATCATCATGATAACATGTATGCTCAAAGAGTTTTCTCTTTTCAACAAGAGAGTGTAGAACTAGTTTTTTTCCTTTTCTCTCACATGTACGCTGCAGACTAAATGGTATTCTCCTCCTTTGTTCCCTAGCTTTACTGCCACCATTATGTCTTCCTTCTCTATCACCTCTGACTCATAGATGACTCTTATATCAGATACACAGGTCCCTCTCTTGTAAAAGCAGTAGATGGTGCAAGAAGCAGCTTGCCTTTTGTCTTCCAGCCTTTCCCACTGCCACAGAGAACAGCCTTCTCAGCCCACAAGACCTATGCAGCTGGTGTGCAGCAGAACACAGGCAGGTTCCATTTATTCCTTCCCATACCATTCCCAGGCTTTGTGGCTGAGCTACAATATCTCTTTGAGATGAGCTGAAGAGATAAGGCAGTGTTTAAGGGAAGTATGTGTTGTCAGTGTGTATACACAGTTATACACATATACACACATAGAGCTTAGCTCACATCTTCATTGTACATTTTGTAGTCTTTGCAAACAGCCTTCAGTGCTATATAGTGTTACCTTTCTACTGCTAACCTGACATGCCCCAGGAAGTAATTAAACTTCATAAAAATAAGCTTAGGTCTAGCTTTACTGTTTTCTTCATCAAAAAGGGTGTAAAATTAATTAGTTAAAACTAACCAGAAGTGGTTGTGTAGCTGCAGCTGACCCCTGAAAATATCCACCACCATGCTAGGGTCAATGGCTCTGAACACTGTGCTTCAGTACTGCATCTATAATTTGCATAATTATAAACATTAAAATAAAGAGAGGCCTTTATTTTATCAAATGTTATTTAAAAAGTGTGGATTCAGTGTTCACACTGTGCAGCCAAGCAACACAGTTTCACTGGTAAATGTATTTCTTTCCTGTTTTCTTTGCTGTGTCACAGTTAACTTATTGAATTGAATGTTTGTTCACAAAGTCCTCCAAATGATGTTTAAAAAGCATGGAAACTGGCTTAAAAAAAGGTACCAAAAGGTAATGAGACTTATACCTTGAAAAAAGAGAGACATGCTTTATTTTCTGAGCATAAGCAAAACAAGGGGGTGAGAAAAATACATTGCCATGGAAAAACAAATGCCTGCAGAAGGGTGCTCTAATTACTACTTAGTATTTCAGCACATCTTTACTGTAGGAGCAGGGATGACAGTGCTGAAGATGATCCTGTACCAGAGGACAAGTTTCATCATTCAGAAATTCCTGGAAACACCCAACACACAGAACACACACTCTGGAATTCATTCCAGCATTCTCTGCTACCGCTGACATTTCCTGCAGGGGGAAATACCTCCAGTAGTTTATCTGAAGTTAATGAAGAGGCACAGATGATGTTTAGCAAACACTGACACATTCCCCACAGCGAATGGACATCCATCGCTCTGTTACAAGACATACCAAGCGTAGAAAATCAGCACAGCACAGTTAGAATACTCAGCTGAATAAACCCGTCACTGTGCTTTGCACCGCAGACCACAGCCTGCTGCAAGCTGCTCATGTTTGGCCACACATACAATGCAAAATTGGTCATTTTTTTCATATGACGTGCATGAGACAGGCCTGAAAATTACACCATTACCAGCTGCTGTTTATGAAAGCATCTCACAGGTTTCTCAAAAGAGATGGATTCAGAAAATTCCTATTTTTCAGCTGTCACATAGATAGTAGCAGTTGGTAACATAACCTGAATACCTCTGAAATTAGCATTTGCCATTGATTAAGAATCAAAACAAAAAGCCTTTTGCCACGAATCATCAGGAACAGCATGAAACCATAACAATGAGACCAACAGATGTGGATTGTGCTGTTACAGAAATCAAATGTCCTTCCAGAACATTATTCACTCATTTAGTAGGACAGAATAGCTTTGTTTGGATATGCAACTAAAACGTATCTCTATGCAAGAATGGCAAGAAAAAGGCTGCTAAATCAACAAAAATCAACTTTGAAGTAAAACAGAAATCCCTCCCAGTGCTTAATACTTTCACATGGATTTTTTTTAATAAAAATTACTTGCCTAAAGCGCCAAACTGAAATTAAAGAACATTAAATAAGCCACTTCCCTTGCTGAAAGGTGTGGATTGCTTCAATCTAATTGATTTTGTTCTTCTCAAATACAGAATTAACAGATAGGAAACTGAAAGAAATATTACTGAACGCAGGAACGTGGTAAGATTCCCAAAAGTATATTGAGCTGTTTGGTAACAACTGCAGTAAACAGGAAGCCATCAGCCTTTCTGCATCAATGCTCTGCAGCCATCACCACACCATCAGCTATGCTTCACTGACCACACTAATTTGTGTCAACACAGGTTATTTTAAGGCTTCCTGGGAATTTCTGTTTCTCTTGAAGCTTGTGGCAGTGTATCGAAGTTTCTGGGTTTGTGATGGGTCACTTTAGGGCAGAATCCTTCAGTTATTTAAGTGGGTCATTTTGTGGTCCACTAAAGGCAACATTATTTACACCAAAAATCTTTTCTCTCGGGTTTAGTAATTGTGATTCCATGATTTACAGAACTAAGAGCCAGTCACTTAGCTTTGCAGCCCTGAAAAATACATTGCCATACTTCCAGGAAGTCCGAATGCAATGGACTACAGCCAGACCATAGTTCATCTCTTGAAAATATGACACAGAGTAAAAACTGAGTTTGTTCCTCAATTTTTTTCATAGGAATTGGATGTTAGCCTAGTATTTTAACAGATTGGAGCCTGCTCTTCATTTGCTTTAGATCTGTGTTTCAACTTAGGTAAATTCTATGAGAAGGGAGAAAGGAAAATGGGAAAAAAAATAAGAACTTTATGACTAGAGTCCTCAGAGCTGAGCTTTACCAATCCAGCACAGAAAGATTTTATTCAAAGGCACATTTGTCTTACAAATGCTTCTAAGCCCAATGCTTTTTATACCTAAGAAAGGACAGAACACAACTTCATTTTTTAACGTGGTAGACTGTTAAATTTTAGCTCAAACCAATAAGAACTGGTTTCACTGTTTTTTATTCCTCTTGATGTGTCCTTTCTTTAAAATTTAAGGCATGCTGTTCCTTGTAAATACTTTATGTCAAATGATCAGATTTCAGATTTTATTAAAACTACAAAATATAATCATCATCATCATTTAACTCCCTGCCTCCATGGCCTGATCACCTTTCAGAGATTTCAGTGTTGAAACACCTCCAGCAATCATTCATTCCATCAGTTTGTCCAAATTAACCATTCCATCACAGTTGCTCAGACACATACTAATGCCTCCTTTCCACTGTTTTTTTTCTATGCCAATAATTAAATGTCTATGGATTTCATATATCCTCAGTGGGATTCTGGGCTGTGTGTTTAACAAAGCCCACTAAAAACATCCTTCAGGATCTAAGACTATTCACTGCACTTCAAAAATACAGGGCGAAGTTTCATGGAGTGCTTAAACCCATTTTCTGTTAGGCATGAAGGGAATTCAATGATCCCATCACTTCCCACTTAAACCTTCCTTCAGCTATCAAGCTTTTCATATACACGTCAAAATGAAGATCTAACATTTTTCTTCAGAATACATTTGTAACCATTCCAAATACATTTGACAAGTGACAACTTCCAACTCCATCCATTTATTGCTCCAAGCAAAAGGATCTGCAACAAGCCTTTGGTTCAAAACTCAGCTTTAAATATTAAGCCACATTTCCAACATCATGCTGCAGATACAAGCCCTGCAGTAAAACTGGGCTGTATCTGTTGATCTGTAAGCACAAAGGTCAGGTTATGTGACGGTCAGATTTGCTTCTGCTTGCCATTTCAGAATAATCATAATTGCCAAATTCCAGTTTTTTTCCCATCACACTTAATCACTGCAAAAAAAAAAAAAAAGCCATGGTTGAAAAACACAGACTACCTGTTCAGATTGAAATAGACACTGCATTTTTAGATCGAGACTGTATTCCTCACTTCATTAATCAAGCCATAAACCACAACTACAAAGTCTCACGGCTAATTCAGCCATTTCAATAACGTGAGAATTTTCCCATTTTTAAAATGAAGTTGTTTGTGTCAAAACTCAGCTTTAGATTTAGCTTTACGGTCACAGACACGTGGCAGTACCACAGTCTATCCTTCAGCACACCTGCGCTCCCCTAAGTGCCTAAAGGAGTTACAAGAAATCTACCCTTAAAAAAACAGAAGTGCTTTTTAACACTTACAGAGAAGATTTTCATAGTCACAGATTTTTAAGGCATTGGGTTAAAACCTGAGAATCTTGGGGCACTCCTAGTTGGCTCTTGTCTAGGCTGTTGTTCTCAAAACTAAAGCACATAGTTTGGGAGCAAGAATCACAGCACACTTCCAATACTAATTTCAAAACAAACCCACTGAAACTCCCAAACACATATAAGCCGTAGAAAATTAATTAGACTGCTAATTTACAGAAGTGGTAACCCAATAAGTTTCTGTCCATCTCTTTACTGACACTATTAAGTAAACAAGCCCGCACTTTGTGTATCAAACTCACACCCTTCCCTAAAAGAACATGCAAACGCTGTAGGTACGTTTTGTTTTCATCATGCTTTGGCTTTCAGGATTTCTGCTAAGGTGGCCACACAAGAACTCGGCGTTCAAGGCAGGTTACTGGAAAGAAGAAAAAACTATTTGACATCAGCCAATAAGCAGCTTTTAACCAAAGCTGGTGAATGATCCTTTCAATTCCAGTGAAGGGGAAAGGAAATAAAGATCCTGAGATCATATCTCATTCTCCTCTGTCTTAACACTTACTTGTTCACAATGAAATGGTCTCTTCACAGCCTCAGGCCTTAGGAATTTATTGTACAAGAAGAAAGAGAACTGTTCCCATCCTGCAGGTCAGGAAGGAGCAGTAACTATGCACTTCAGTTCATCACTTCCTTTCTTCCACTGCAGAAGAAAAGGATACTGGAGGCACAGGTTAAACTTGTCAACTCAAGTGGTTACTACAAGGTGCGGCCCACATCCTCAGATAAAAGCTGCTCTATACAAGCACATTATGGTTTATAAAAAGCAGCACTGCAGGAAAAGGGAATGTTATTATTAGCATTACTGAGGAAATAATATGCTTTCTTTATGTCATTGTATTTTATTCCTAGATTTGAAATAAGCTGGGAAGAGATTAATACATCAATCTCTGCAATCTCATCCGTGAGGTGTTTTTTTTCCTCACCTCTTTTTTTCCGCAGATGTGAAAATTCCAAGTGAAACAAGAGCCTGAGGTGACTGATGGTGACAGCCCACCTCTGCTGTCTTGCAGACCCATCTTCTGCACAGAAACCCAGCTGCTCACCCCCAACAGTGACCTGGGCTTCTAATGGCAAAACTCACATTAAAGGACAAGATCTCCCAAACTACCAAATGGATCAGGAATGGCTCTTAGTAGTTAGACAAAGAAAATAAAACCTGACAAGGTCGTGTGCTAAGAGAGATCTGAAGGAAGACAGAACTAAGGCAGAGAGGAAACACTGAGGAAGAGCTCGGCCAGGGAAGCTGAGCAGGAGCAGAGAGCAAGGAGCCAGGGGGAGCAGCACGGAGGAAAAAGGCAGCAACAACTCTAAAAGAGTAAAAGGGCAAAGGCTTTGAAAAGGCCGTGGCTTGAGTCAGGTGGAGAGATGAGGGGAAAAAGCAGTATCAGGGTAAAATGTAAGGAGTGTGGGGGTGCATACCTTCCTTTAAAGTCACAGATATTTAAGGTCCATTTAATAACAAAGTAAATATGACCATAACCTAGCACAAGTGAATTCAATTTAGAAATTAACCTCTACTATAAGTACAGCAGAAACTCAGAAATATTCTTCTGCAATACCACCTTCTCACTGCTGCTGTTCATCAATTCTTAGAAGCAGAGCTGGATTGCAAGAAGAGTTCTTTTGCATACATCAAGCACCTTGTTAACAAGCATCCTATCATCCTAAAAACCTTGGGTACATTATTTTCATAGAGCACTGGCTCTCTAGGGCAGCCTAATCATTCACAATCCCACCTCTACACTCCTTGAAACAAAGAGCCACGTTTGAAACTTTATTTAATTGCATCTTCTCTGAGATACACAGGTATCCCAAGCCACAGCTACAAAATGGTGTTCTGTATATCCATGGAAAGTACAGTGAAAGGAAGTTTGGCCAGACTAACACAACTGATGTCCCCCCAAAATGGATTAACTTCTTATATAAGAGTTGCTTAAAATATCATAACAACTAGAAAAATCAGAATTGCTTCATAAGCATAATTAACTTCCTAAGTTTCCATAGATCTGAGAGATGATTTAGGTACAGAAACAGCTGTTGTGAATACTGATGTTTTTGTGGACTTTGCCCTCAACAGGTACTAAATTGCAGATGATTTATTTTACCTGACTTTTCTGAAAGACTGAACATTAAGACACACAGTGTATGTTGATAAACCAGTGTTTGATCTGCAACGGCTTCACTGACCTGATGAACTTGCATCTCTAACTGCAGTATTTTGAGTACTTAGCTTGCTCACTTCATACTTCCTTATTACAACACATCGAGACATAAAAGAAAGGAATAATTATTTGTACAGATATCTTCATCTATATCAACAGATTTAGATGTGGATAAAAACCATAGCAAGCTCAAACCAAACTAGTTTGGTGTGGTGCATTACATTTGAGATGATCCTTAAAGAAAACTAGCATGACCAACACCAGCCCATGCTGAGTATTTTGTAAATATTGCATTAATTTCATATTTTCAGCTTCACATTAAAATTCAGAAGAGCTGAATAAAACAATACAAATAAAACTATTAAAGTTAGCCAATTTAAATTCTTAATCCCATTTTCCATTCTTGTTTAGCTCCCAGAACAAATTTACAGCAATACGTAAATGTAATTTAACCAACACATTGGATAAAACTTAATCCTGGCCCAGGCAAACAATTTTGCTTAGGCCAAGGGAGCTTAAAAGGACTCAGTTACCTTGAAGCCTGACCTGGGCTTTGTCTTTCACTTTGTACACCTGCCTGGGAGCCGCAAGGTAATTTTATTTTCACAGCCACTTTCCCAATCCCTCAGATCTATGGGAAAAACATGGGGGAGGGAAGACACCAGTAGCCCAAGGGCAAATGCGACAGAATGAATGAGTTCGCACAAGAAAGACAAAGGAAGAAGGGAACTGTTGCTGTAATGGCTTTTGCTACAACAATCTAAAGTGTTACTTGTAGCAACAGCAGATATCAAATTCAGACAAGTGCCTGCAGGTTTGGTTTTAGGCAGGAATCTGAAAAACATTCACGTGATGTTAATATTTCGAGGCTCCTTCATTCCGAAACTGTACAATACAATGTGCTTAACCAAAAATTAGGTGTTTTCTTTGTCTGGTCTTTTGTGGTTGAATAGGCTTTGTTAAGAAACACCAAGACCAGGTACTGGAAAAGGCCATGGTAAGAAAAGTCTGGTTTGAATGTGTGTGCACACAGTAAAACAAAGAAATATTATGATTACTAGAAGAAAGTGTGCAATAAAGCAGAACTAATTTTATGCAAGTTCACAGAAACATACGAAAACCCACACACTGACAAGCAGGCCTAGGAGTTCCATTTCTCCATTAAACCAATAAAGACAAATACTCATTGTTGGAGCAGATGTGCAGGATCAGTTAACAAATACAAATCCCAGTAGTGACCGGCTGATCTGATAGGAAACACTGCGATGTCCTTTACCACAGTGTTTATGAAGAACATGGAAAAAAGAGGTAAAAAGGTGTCACTCAGCTACGCTGCCATGTATCAGGGAAGAAAACACGACACGCTGCTCTCAATTCTGCCAGCAATTCTTAGCATGACAAATTAACGGAATAGGTGACATAAGGCTCCAAACTTGAGATTTGGGGATGAGGGAAAGGCACACAAATGGAACCAAAGAATAAACCCAATCTGAATTAGATAATTCTTTTACAGAATGGAACGTATAGTACAGCAAGAATAAAAGGGAATCAGGTCAAACCACAATACATGTTTTCAGCTAACATACACCTTTCATATTTGATTGCCTGTTAAGAGGAATTGTGACTCCAGTGCTCCCACCATGAAGTGACAAAATGCAGTGGAAAAGAGGGAGATTATTTTAATTTCTCTTTTGTAAACACAGTGAAAGGATAAGAGCAAGTACTGAGTAGCGACTTCTGTTCAATGAACTTTCTTCACATGCAGTATATCATACAATTTAAAATTAATATAATCTGTCAGCAGTAAGCACAGCTCTGGTAAGACAGCACGTTAAAGGGGTTGTCATAGCTAACATTTAGAGTAGGATCTATTACTGCTTTACAGACTCATCCCAAAATAGGCTAGATGCCCTATTTGAGGGAGCTATTTCTTCCCACCAATGCCACGGAAGCCTACAGTGATAAGACACTAGATGTCTTCAAGGCACTTAAACTTGGCATATGAAATTAAATCTTACTAGCTTTTCTTTGTACAAGAATGCAGTTTAAATCCTCTTAAACTGAGATCAATGGGCATACAACTGAACTTTAACAAAACGCAAGGCGGGGGAAATTCATGCCAATTCAACCTTTTAGGAAAAGTTACTTCATGACGGCTAAGGATGATCAATTTTTGCCATTCCTGTGTTGCAAAATCAAATCTAATCTATTTATATGTAAGCATGATTACCCTCAAAAGGTGTTCATTTACTCATAGACACTGGCACTCAGCAACTTCACATGACTCTTTTGCTGAAGAAATCCCAATGGAATGGGCTGAAGATTGTCCCTGAAAGCTGGTGCTATGTGCAAAGAAATACGGTGACTTAATGATGTCGCCATTAGTTTCATCTTCATTCAGCCCTTCTTCTACCATGGTGTTCATGCAGATTCTCCTCCTTCCCAAAGGATGGTCCCATTCTGTTCAACACCTTGTCCTTCCCCATACCTGCTTTATAAATAATCTGTCTCTTGTTAGAGCATCTTGGTGACGCTTCCCGTTGTTTAGCACAAGAAAGAACTCTAGACCAAAGCTAAATTCTGACTTCTCTTCCCCAGCTCTAATTCTCCATTGTCCTTTTGGAAACTCAGCCCTGTATCTTTAAACAGCTTAAGTGAAAGAACACACTAGAAACACTAACCTTAATCTTAAAGGGCTACAAACGCGACAGTGAAGGAAAGGGAGGAAAAAAGTTCTTTTCCGCTCTTTCAATGACAGCAATTTCACAGCAAACCTTTGCTGTTTAACAAAGATCCTTTACAAGAAAAACATTTGCATTACTATTTCCCTGACAAAACAGGAAAAAAAAACTGCTAAGGAAGATAAATCCTGACCGATACGTTCTGTGATTTAACACATTTCTCTTAACCTCAGTCTCTCAATACAGCTTTGCACACAGGATCCTTTCTGTGGGATTTTAAACCCCAATTCCCTCTCCTTTCTGAAAACCACCTAACAGCAAACTACAGCACATCTTTCCTATGCCCCTTTCAACTTTGGTACTGCATGGGAGCTCCACAAAGCGGAGAGATCCTGCAGAAGATGCTCTTCTTGCCCATGGCCCTACCTGTGCTCATTCCCAGACCGGAATGCACAGCCGCAGCCTCACCTGGATCCCAGGAGCCAGGAGGGCCACAGGGCACTGGTGATGGGTGGTAGGAACTGGGGAGCAGCGGGGGAACTCCTGATACAAGCAGTAGATACTATTACAAAAAGTGGAATATTTTTTATTTGAGCTAAAGTATAGTTAAGTGTCATCTACATAATGGTATTTGAAAGTCAGACAGAATGTCCCTCTGAGAGCATGTCTCCTTTCAACCAGTGTTTTTTCCAGACACTGTTCATTCTTGAAGATGATAACACCTTGTGTTCAGGGTGATCTGTGCCGGACAGGTGCGTCTTCTCTGACCCCTCTGTTTGCAGCCTTTCCCCATTGATACAAGAAGTATTTACTATTAAAAAGAAATGGAATATTTTGATCTAAGCTAAAGTAGAGTTCCTTTCATGAAAGTAAGTGTATTTTTGAAAGTTAGAAACGGTCTCCCTGTAACTTTCATAACATATTTCTTTATTCAAACAGTGCTTTTCACTGTTACACTGATCATGCTTCGGAGATGGCAACGCTTTGTGTTCAGTGTGATCTGTGCTGGACAGGTGTGTCTTCCTCCCTAACCACCTCTGTTTGCAGCCTTCCCCCATCTCAAAGGCCAGGTCAGGCAGAGCTGGCTCCAAAGCTCCAAAATAGCAAGAGTTTTGAAACATTAAAATGAGTCCTTGGGGAGTCATAACATATTCATTAGGTCTTTGAGGAAATTTATCCATGTGCCTGTAAGTGGGAAACACATCCTGCCCAGCTCCTGCCTGGCTGCACACGATGGATGGGGATCACTCCTTGTGCTGCCCAGCCCTGGTAAAAAATGCTCACTTGCTAAAACTCCAAAACGAGTCTTAGGGAGTTTATTTCCTGGCATTTTTGGTATCTTCTTAAATAAATAGCTGGCTTCAAAGCTCCAAATTAGCAAGAGACTTGACAGTTGTGAAGATCATTAAAATTAGTCCCTGGAAAGACAGAATACGCTTAAATTTGGGAGAAAATTTATCCACATGCCTGTAAGGACAAGGGAGGCAATTCTGCCCCTGTACTCAGCAGTGGTGAGGCTGCATCTCGAATCTTGTGTTCAGTTCTGGCCTCTTGCTCCAAGCAGGATGTTGAGGCTCTGGAACACCCAGAGAAGAGCAACGAAGCTGGTGAGGGGGCTGGAGAACAAGGGTTACGAGGAGCGGCTGAGGGACCTGGGGTCGTTCAGTCTAGAGAGGAGGAGGCTGAAGGAAGACCTCATCGCTCTCTACAACTGCCTGAAAGGAGAGGGTAGAGAGGCGGGAGCTGAGCTCTGCTCCCCGGTGACGGGGGACAAAGGGGAATGGCCTCAAGCTCTGCCAGGGGAGGGTCAAACCGGATAGCAGGAGAATTTTTTCCCAGCAAGGGTCATGGGCCCTGTCAGAGGCCGCCCAGGGAGGGGGTGGAGTCCCCCATCTCTGGAGGGATTTAAAAGACCGGTAGACGAGGTGCTCACGGACACGGTTTAGTGGCAGACGGGAATGGTCGGACTCGATGATCCAACAGGTCTTTTCCAACCTGGTGATTCTATGATTCTAAGGGGGAACAGATCGTGCCCCGCTCCTGCCCGGCGCACGGGGATCGCCGCTCGCTCGCTAAAGCTCCAAACCGGCTCCCCCTGTTCGGCGCCCGCTTACCCGCGCTGTGCCCGTAGGGCGGCTCGGCGGCGCCGTCCCGGAGGCTGCCCAGGATCTCGCCTTTGCCCACGTCGCTGTCTCCCACCAGCAGGAACTTCAGCAGGAAATCGTAGGCTTTCCCCGGGCTCCCCGCGGGGCTCATCCTCGCCCCGGCTCAGCTCCGGCGGCATCGCGGGGCCGGGCGAAGCGGCGGCTCCGTCCCGGGGCTCCGTCCCGCAGCGCGGCCGGCGCCTCAGGCCCCGCCCCGGCCCCGCTGTTGGGGAAGCGACGGGAGCCCCGCCCCGCTCCGCCATTGGAAACCGGAGCCCCGGCCCCTGAGCCACGCCATTGGACAATGGGCAGATAGCCCCGCCCATAGCACAGCCCGCAGCCCCGCCATTGGACACGCGCGAGGAGCCCCGCCCTCTAAGCCCCGCCATTGGACAATGGGCAGATAGCCCCGCCCACAGCACAGCCCGCAGCACCTCCATTAGACACGGGAGAAGAGCCCCGCCCTCTAAGCCCTGCCATTGGACAATGGGCATTTAGCCCCGCCCACAGCCCAGCCCGCAGCCCCGCCATTGGACACAGGAGAGAAGCACTGCCCACAGTCTCGCAATTAGACACGGGAAGAGGTAGCCCCGCCCCCTGGGCCACGCCATTGGTCAATAGGCGATTAGGGCCCCCCCCAGTCCCGCTATTGGACACGGGACTCTTAGCCCCGTCCCCGGGACTCTTAGCCCCGTCCCCGGGCCACGCCATTGGGCAATGGGCAATTAGCCTCCCCACAGCCCCGCTATTGGACACAGGCCAGGAGCCCCGCCCTCTTCGGCACGCCATTGGACAATGGGTAATTAGTAACGACAACAGCACCGCCCTCAAACCCGCTATTGGACATCGAAAGGTAGCCCCGCCCCCGCTCTTCCATTGGACAATGTGTGTTAGTCCCGCCCACAGACCCGCTTTTGGACATGGGACCGGGAGCTCCGCCCTCTGTCCCTTAGGAGCAGAGCCCAGCTCCCGCCTCTCTACACCCTCCTTTCAGGTAGTTGTAGAGAGCAATAAGGTCTCCCCTCAGCCTCTTCTCCAGGCTAAACAACCCCAGGTCCCTCAGCTGCTCCTCGTCAGACTTGTTCTCCAGCCCCCTCACCAGCTTCGTTGCTCTTCTCTGGACGCTCCAGAGCCTCAACATCCTTCTTGGAGCGAGGAGCCAGAACTGAACACGGGATTCGAGGTGCGGCCTCACCAGTGCCGAGTCCAGGGGCAGAACCACCTCCCTGGACCCGCTGCCCACGCCGTTTCTTGATCTCTCCCGGCCCCCAGTTCCGCTTCCCCGGCGCCCACGTGGCCCCGAAGGCGGCTGCGCTGGGAAGAGAGAGGGAGGCGGCGCGGGGCTGCGGGACCGCGCTGTGGCCACGGGGCGGCAGCACTTTAAGCTGTCAGCGGAGGCAAAGCCCGGCGGGTGCAGCACCGTCTTTCGGCCACACGGCGGCGGGCGGGGCCGCCCCATGGCGGGTGCAGAGCGAGGGGCGCGACCCAGTGTCCCTTGGAGCCCCCGGATCGTGGGGCGGGGGAGAAGGAGGGACCTGAAGGAAGGAAGGAATAAATCATTAAGAATAATAAGACTCAAATAATAGAATCATAGAATAGTTTTATTCAGAAGGGACCTCAAAGCCCACCCAGTTCCACCAGGGACACCTCCCACTGGATCCGGTTGCTCCAAGCCCCGTCCAACCTCGCCTTGAACCACTCCGGGGATGGGGCAGCCACCACTGCTCTGGGCAACCTGAGCCAGGGCCTCAGTACTCTCATCGTAAAGAAATTCTTCCTTATATAAAACCCAACTCTGCCCCTCTCCAGTTTATACCCGTTCCCCCTCATCCTGTCCCCACAGACCTTTATGAACAGCCCCTCCGCAGCTTTCCTGGAGCCCCTTCAGGTACTGGAAGGTGACTCTAAGGTCTCCTCGGAGCCTTCTCTTCTCCAGGCTGAACAACCCCAACTCTTTCAGCCTGTCCTCATATGGAAGGTGCTCCAGCCCTCGGATCATCCCTGTAGTCTCCTCTGCACCCGTTCCAACAGCTCCATGTCCGTATGTTGAGGATTCCAGAACTGGACACAGGACTCCAGCTGAGGTCTCATAAGAGAGGAACAGAGGGGCAGAATCCGCTCCCTTGACTTGCTGTGTCTGGCATCATATTATGTATTAAAGCAATACCTGCTTAATTATCAAATTGGCACTGATTATTGATTTTGGCCTTTTTCACAGCATCAGACCTCAAAGCTCATCCAGTTCTAACCCCCTTGCTGTGGGCAGAGGCACCACCCTCCAGATGAGGCTGCTCAACAAACAACTGAACTGCTGCTTAAGGCACCGGAGAGGGAAGGAAACCCATTTTCCAGCCAATTCTACTCCAAACTTCACAGCCTTCCCTGCAGGAGCTCTGGTGGAGGACAGAAACCAGCAGGCAGATAATCATAACCCAGCGCAGCAATGAGCTCCAAACAGTCCAGGGATGGGCATCCCAGACCAGAATCACAGGATGGGTTGTGTTGGAAGGGACCTTAAAATTCCAGTTCCAACCCCTTGTCATGGCTAGGAACACCTGTAGCGAGTCCAGAGGAGGCCACGGAGATGATCTGAGGACTGGAGCACCTCCTGTGTGAGAACAGACTGGGAGAGTTGGGTCTGTTTAGCCTGGAGAAGAGAAGGGAGACCTTAGGGCAGCTTCCAGCACCGAAAGGGGCTCCAGGAGAGCTGGGGAGGGGCTCTTGGTCAGGGAGCACAGGGATGGGACAAGGAGGAATGATTTTAAGCTGAAAGAGAGGAGATTGAGACAAGATCTTGGGAAGAAATGTTTTCCTGTGAGAATGGGGAGGCCCAGATCGCCCAGAGCAGTGGTGGCTGCCCCATCCCTGGGGGTGTTCCAGGCCAGGTTGGATGGGGCTTGGAGCAATCTGATCCAGTGGGAGGTGTCCCTGCCCATGGCAGAGGTGGGACTGGATGGGCTTTGAGGTCCCTTCTAACATAAACCATGCTATGACTCCTTTGATTCTAGGATTCCACAAATCTGCGAACCAGCCCGCGTTGCCCACCTCGATGGCCTCTCCCCTCCCTATTGCCCCGACCCGCCCCTCATGCCGCACTGGCCCCGCCCCTCTGTAACGCAATCAACTGTCCCCGCCCCTCCACATACGTCACAAGCGCTCCTCAGGTCTCGCCCCGCCCCTCAGACTCTTCAGTCCCGCCCCTCACGTAGTTGTGCTGCCCCTCCCCTCCTCATACGCCAGCCCCGCCCCTCCGCGCTGGCCCCGCCCCCCGCGCGCAACCGCCCCCGTTGCCAGGGAAGTGAGGTCACGCGCTATGGCTGCCGTGAGCCCGAGCGGTTGAGGGGACGGCCCAGCGGCGCAATCCGCCTCCATCCTCGCCGGGAACTGCGACCGGGGGTCTGCCTGCCTCGCTAGTACCGAGCGGCGGGGCTGGGGCCGCGATGGCAGCAGGGAGCGCGGGGCTTTGAGGCGACGGGGCGGGCGGAGACGACGGGCGAACCGAGGCGCCGCCATGGAGCTGAGGGTCGGGAACCGGTACCGGCTGGGCCGGAAGATCGGGAGCGGCTCCTTCGGGGACATTTACCTGGGTAAGGAGGGGGCCGGGCGCCGCTCCTGGATGCGCGGCCCCCGGAGGGGCGCGGGGCGGTTCCAGCCTGGCTAGCTTCGTGTCCTGCCTTGGGAATTTCCTAATCGGGAATTCTGGCTCGCCGAGCTGCTTCTTCCCATTGTTGTCTCGTGACCTTGGGCACTGTCAGTTTTCCCAGCTGTAAAATGGGTATAAATCCCCTGGTTTGGAGGAAAAAAATACCCACCGCGTTCAGAAATATGGTTTGGGAAGGAAATCTGCGTGTCGGGGGTTAAATGTGGCTGCAGTGGAGTAGGGAAAATCGCTGTCACGGGGATGTTTGTGCTTCCTGCAAGGCCTAAAAAACAATTACACCACTAAAGAAGCCCACGTTGCCGTGAAAAAAACTCAATTCCTTCAAAGAAACATCGCAGATGGGCTGTCCTAGTGCTTGAATGTTGCCCTGGTGCCTTACTGTGCGGGGCTTGTTCTGCTGCTGCGATTCCCACGCAGTTGTAAAGTTTGCAAGGTTGGCATTGTCTTTCCCTGTCCGTTCTGTAGCTCTTGGTTTATGGGAGCGACAGCCTGCAGCCAGTTCCAAAAGCAGGTGTTCTTGAAATATGCAATATGTTCTGCAAACTCAAACCATGAGTTAAATCCACAGAAATACATTTTATAAACGTATTATAAATTTGTAAATTCTCTGCCCTGGGGAATTGGGGTGACCCAGGGAAGTGGTGGCTGCTCCATCCCTGCAGGTGTTTAAGGCCAGGTTGGATGGGGCTTGGAGCAACCTGATCTGTGTCCCTGCCCATAGCAGGGGGATTGGAACAGGGTGATCGCTGAGGTCCCTTCCAACCCAAACTGTTCTATGATTTTGTGACTTAAAAAGCAAGTCAAAACAGGAGGAAAGCGAGAACTTGTGGGGCTCAGGTGCATTAACTGCATACTTCTGAAGGGTAAAAGCAACATCGCTGTGTGGTATGTTTGGCAGCGTACACAGTAGGAGAGGTATTTTTTCTTCCTAGACAGCAGTGTGCACAACTGGCATTCCAAAATGATTTGTTAGCAGCTTGTTTACAAGCAACGACATCCTGGTTATCCCTAATAGACATCATGTGCCTGGTGGAAAATCCATGCTTCCTGCTGAAGGCATATGGGTATCCAGAGGCAGAGGACGTCATTCCTTCTCTCTGCAATGCTTGCATAAAAGATTGAAGGCTGTTGTGAGAAGAATGGTGGTAACGCTTATGCAAAATTAGCTGCCATTGCAATTTTGGGTGGAGACAAAGACAGCAGTTAAAATCTGAAAAATCTTCAGTGATTTGAGAAACTCCTATTTTAGCCTTTGACTAGGGATCGGGTTAATCAGTTTGTATTACAGTATAAATTTAAAGGGCAAGAAAAAGAAACGGTTTCATTTGTCACCTTTATCTTATGTACAGCCCACACCAGTACAGTTGCACAGGAAATAGTAGTTCTCTGTGTATTTGTATTGCTGCCATGCTCTGTTTCACACAATAATTCCTCATCCTCAGTTCTTGACCTCTTTGTTTTATCTCTAAGTAGGCAGTGTGGATTTACTTTTAGGGCTTGCTGCAGATGTCATGCCTGAGACAGTAACTAGCAGAGAATTAGATGCCTGGAAGATCCAGCTAATGGCATGCATTTTTTTTTTCCGAGGAAGTTACTGTCTCTCAAGAAATTAAGTCTTTTGTAGAGGCCTTTTTGGTTTGCCTGCTATAATCTGGTAAAACAGAGGTGTGTGAAATATTTATTGTTTTTGTGAAAATGAAATGCTTGGGTTTTTTTTGAAAGAATGAGTTTATATGTGGCTGTTCAGACTGTACAGTAGGATACAAGTACCTTAGAATGACATATGAAAGAGTTTTAAGTACACACAACTTCTAATGGCCCTAAGTGAATTTGTAGATGACCTCAATATAGCTCTTCAGCTCAATTTTATGCTTTGGAAAGGCAGATTTGATTAGTTTTGCCTATTTCCAGTCTCTGCGTTTTTTTAATACAACTACAAGGGTGTTGAAGACATTCCAGGGTAGAGGGGAGGGACTTTCTTCCTTTCCTTTCCTTTCCTTTCCTTTCCTTTCCTTTCCTTTCCTTTCCTTTCCTTTCCTTTCCTTTCCTTTCCTTTCCTTTCCTTTCCTTTCCTTTCCTTTCCTTTCCTTTCCTTTCCTTTCCTTTCCTTTCCTTTCCTTTCCTTTCCTTTCCTTTCCTTTCCTTTCCTTTCCTTTCCTTTCCTTTCCTTTCCTTTCCTTTCCTTTCCTTTCCTTTCCTTTCCTTTCCTTTCCTTTCCTTTCCTTTCCTTTCCTTTCCTTTCCTTTCCTTTCCTTTCCTTTCCTTTCCTTTCCTTTCCTTTCCTTTCCTTTCCTTTCCTTTCCTTTCCTTTCCTTTCCTTTCCTTTCCTTTCCTTTCCTTTCCTTTCCTTTCCTTTCCTTTCCTTTCCTTTCCTTTCCTTTCCTTTCCTTCTGTCATAGAGCTGATGACTGTTGTTATTGTCATAGTTCTTTCATATTCTTTCCTGTTCTCCCTGTCCCAAAATATGTCTTCCAGAATTTGGAATGACAGGGTCTGTGGGACAGGATCTTGAAATGTAAGGCACTATTGTAAATAAAGGCATATTGATGACTTGAAGAACATAAAACTTGGGAATTTAGTGCACTGGCATCTTTTGAAGTTGCCCTCCAGAGGAAGATATGAATGAATTGGATTCCCAGGTATTCAAAACAGTATAAAAGATGGACAAGGTGTGAGGAGGATGTCCAGGGAGATCAGAGTAAGCATTTGTTTTGTTGCTCAGTGCGTGAGGTCAAATAGATAGAGTCATGAAGGCATTGCAGCTGCTGTGTTTTCAAGGTTCTTGCATTACATGTTTATTTTTCTTAAGAATTACCTTAATAAAGCTAATTGAAATAATTTCCAAGGCTTTCCTTATGGCAGAGGATTTTGCATTTCCAAGTAAATTGGAATTTTGCTGTTTAAAAGAAAATACTTTCACAGCTCTAGACTTTCTTTTTCACTTGCGAATGATGGCCTCGTTTTACTGCTTGTTGAAAGTTACTACTTTTTAATTATTGAGTCTTCTCAAAGAATATTATGTTTTCCTTAACAGAAGATGTGCTTTTGGTGGTAACAGGGTTATAGAAATTTTGCCCGAGGGTTTAAGTGGGGACAGAAGTCCTTACTTGATGACAAGCACTGTATTGCTTGGAAAAATGATTTATAGTTTTGGCCCAGTCTCATCAGTTTTGCTGGACTCGGATATTTTAATTTCAGTATTTTAGTATGAAATCCTTTGTCTTGAAGGAGAGGATTTATATGGAAGTGGGATTCAGGTTAAGGGTCTTGGCTGCCTTAGGCATTAAAGACTTCTTGTGTAGAGCAACTGCAACTGTCCTAACGAATGACCTACACAAGTATAGTGAATGTAGGGATAAGCAAGAAAATTCTGGAGTTTCCTGGTTCAAAATGAAGATTTTTCTTTGGGTAGGATGGGATGGTCAGTATTAGATCAGAAGATAATGCCTTCCTCCTTATATTGCTGATCTATCCTTTCACTTTTCTGGATCGATGTGCACCATCTCTCATTTAAAGTCCACCAAAATAATATATTCATAATATGTGAAATGTTTAGATTACAGATCAAAGAGTTTCCAGTTGCTGCTCCTGCACTGTGATGGAAGTAGCAACTGGGGGGCCTGACACCTATTATGTTAGTTACAGAGGAGTCATACAAGACAGGTACATGTACAGCTGTACAGCATGATTTTTCCTTATGTCTTCCAGTTGCTCATCTTGAGTTTTGCTTATTGTACTTAGAGTGAGCTTCATATGGTTTGTTTTCTTAAGGTGCCTTGTGAAATGCCCAGTAAGTATCAAACCTGGTGTTCACTCAGAACAACTCGCTGTACCAGCAACACGACCTTAACACTTATGTGTGCACACACAAAAAAAGCATACTCTTGTGTGACTCATAGACAATTCCATGCACCATCAGTTCCTTGCAAAGCGAAGAGTCGTGCCTGCTTTGAGGTGCAGGGTGTTAGCCTGCCTTGGTTAGCAAGACTTTATAGGCAAAAGGCTATAAAGGACTGACATAGTTCCTTAATCTCAGGAACAAGATTGTGCAGTTACAATAGTTAGGTGAGCACATCGTCTTAGTGCTCTGTGATGGTCAAAGAAGAGCATGTGGAAAAACATAAGTAAGCAGAAAAAAAATAATTGTGCATCTCTGTCTTAATTGTTTTGTGTAACTCTTCACAATATATATATATATATATATGTATAATGCTCTTCAGAGGAGCATTATGGAACTGGGAAAGGTACATATAAATGAAATGGGGAATGATTTGGGGTAGTCAAAAGTGACTTTATACAAAGAATGACTTTTATACAAAGAATTTTTGAACTCTGGAAAGAGTTAAGGGAAGGCAAGGTAGGGTAGAAATCTGTGAAATTCTGAACATCATGGAGAAAGTGAGTACAAAATGGTTGTTTACCATTTCTCTCCAAACAAAGGAGCAGATCTCAAGTTAAGCTTTTAAGAGTGGGATCAGAACAAAGAGCAGGTGATGTACGTGACATGATCCTAAACCATGAAGTAATGCAGAAAAGAAAAAGCCAAATTCTGAGAGTAGAGACACTTAGCAATATGTCTAAAAAATGTCGTACATCTCTTTTTGACAGTTCCTGTTTTCCCAAGTGGCTCGGCTGTGACAGTATGTATTTTCTTGACTCAGTGTTTCTTTTTAAGAATGCCGGTTTTCCCTTACATGTGCTTAAACTTTGAAAGCGAAAAGGTAAGCCAGGTTTTTCAGACACCTATTTCTTGAAACAAGAATTTAATGAGATTTTGTTAAGTTTTTTGTGGGGACAAATTCTTGATTCTAGATAATCTGCCTCTCAGCTGGATAAAATCATAAGGTACCTGAGTACATCTGGAGTATGTTGAGATCTAGGGAAGTTGTAGCCTTTTCTTCCAAGGCATAGGAGAGGTGATCTGAACTCCAAGCATTTCTTACATTGGCAGAGAGATGTGTGCCACACCTATAAACGTTCATTTTGAGCACTTCCATCACAAACTGGAATTCAAAAGACACCCTTCAGAAGATGCACTCCTATTTTTCTTGGAATGGGATATCAACAGTTTTGGCTTCCTGTGCCACAGTCTAAGAGTTGTCTTTTAAACTGCTCGTCTGTTGGAGAGACTCTTTAAGACTTCAGACGAGTTTTTACGTAATCGTGGTTGAAAGTGCTTAATCTCTGGGTGTTTGCCATTGAGGTTGTCAAGATTCGTTTTGTTTTAATCTTGACAAAGGACGTGCACCTTAACAAATATTTTGACCAATGTTTTAAATTCTTCTGGTTTTAGGAACTGATATTGCTGCTGGAGAGGAGGTCGCAATTAAATTGGAATGTGTGAAAACCAAGCATCCTCAGTTGCACATCGAGAGCAAAATCTACAAAATGATGCAGGGTGGAGGCAAGCAAATCCTTTTCCTCCTTCAGGGATTTGACTCGGTTTGTCTTTGATGTATCTGCCACCTGGATGTATTTAATAGTTAAAATGTCTTTTGATATATGAGAAGAGGGTGGGAGAGGTGGCAGGGTGGGTGAAGAGCAGCACCTCAGCTCTCCAGGAAGTGATGTGGAGTAGCAGTTCCAAATCCACGGCTACCAAAAAACTTCATGGTACCACTGAGATACTCCAATGTTACACCTAGTCCCAGAATATTAAAATATGAAAACCTCAGCAATATGGAAAAAAAGTTTGTTCCCCTCTGGCAGCAGACTGATGGACTGTTGGTAATGACCCTCTTAGAATTCCTTGGAAAAGCCTGGAAGATTGGTGTGTATGAACTCTATAAATCCAACTGTTATACTGACTAAGCTGTTTCCTTTTTCCTAGTGGGTATTCCCACAATTAAGTGGTGTGGAGCTGAAGGAGACTACAATGTAATGGTGATGGAGCTGTTGGGACCGAGTCTTGAAGATCTCTTCAACTTTTGTTCAAGGAAATTCAGTCTCAAGACGGTCCTGTTACTCGCTGATCAAATGGTAGGAAACCACTTTGTTGGTCTTGATAGTGGAGTACGTTGGAGTATTAAAATTTCTTGAGAGATTATAACCAACTGTGGTTTATTCCACTAATTCAGAAGTGAATAGGCTGCATCTCATCAAAAGGGATTACAAAGTCCTAATTTGAGTTTTAAAAACTGGATCTGAGCTGTCTGCAAACGAGATGTTACAGTACTCAAAGGCAAAGAATTTCCCTTGAGGAGGTTTTTAGAAACAAATGTAAAATACAGCAAACGAGCTAGAGAGGTTTATCTATTGTCTTCTCAATTATGTTATCCTTAAAGGCTTTATATTTTACCATATAAATTTTATTTACCTCTTTTATCATTACTACAGCGTTGCTAGTGTTTTTGTAAGGAAAAAAGGTGTATGTCTGGTCCCTTGATGATGTTTTTTTATTTCTCTGCATTTAGATTAGTCGAATTGAATATATTCACTCTAAGAACTTCATCCACCGAGACGTGAAGCCGGATAACTTCTTAATGGGCCTGGGGAAGAAAGGCAATCTTGTCTATATAATAGACTTTGGATTAGCAAAGAAGTATCGAGATGCTCGAACTCACCAACATATTCCATATCGTGAAAATAAAAACTTGACAGGAACTGCCCGTTATGCATCTATCAACACTCATCTTGGAATTGGTGAGCTGGGGAAAGCAATAAATAGAAACTTGAACAGTGTCAATGCACGTAGTTTTAGTGCAAGTAGTTGTTGTTTTATTGGAGGCATAGAAGACAGACCCTGTTTCTGGCACTAACAGTGCAGCGTGCTTCGCCTCGTATCTCATGGTTGGGTGGGATTTGGTCAGTTTGTAATTCTTGGGAATTAGCACATCTTTTTAATAACTGCAAGGGTGTGCTTTTTCTTATACTGGATGAGTTTATCATGGATGTAGTAACTCAGCTATCTCGTGTTTTTCTAACTTCTTTTGTGACAATCTTGTTACACAATCTTTTGTTTTTCCAGTAGAAAATGAAACCTAATGAGTCCACTTTTTTATGCTGTTGTAGAGCAATCTCGCAGAGATGACTTGGAGTCCTTGGGCTATGTACTGATGTATTTTAACCTGGGCTCCCTCCCCTGGCAGGGACTGAAAGCAGCAACAAAGAGGCAGAAATACGAACGTATCAGTGAAAAGAAAATGTCTACACCCATTGAGGTTTTGTGTAAAGGATATCCTTGTAAGTTACTCTTCTGTAGCACTAGGCCTACTAGGCCTACATGTTCCTGTTTTAATGGTATTTCTTTTTTCTTTATACTGAATTCTACCTGTCTTTTTCTGCTTCTCTCTCTTTTTTTATTTTTTTTTTTCTTCCTTCCCTCACATCCCCCCCATGATTGGGCACCTGCATGATAAAAATAATGTGCTTTCAAGGCTGGGATCTTTGTGTTCATAGGCCATTTCTAATTATACCTGGTCTTAACTACGCATCCGTGCTGGCTGGATACTCTTAACAGACAAACAGCTTTTTGAGAAACTACCTGTTTCTTTGAAGTGGATTATGTAGTCAGATGCATCTCTTAGCAGTTGCCGTCATTTCACTTGGGAGTTGTCATTCTAGGTTCATCTGGTTTGGCCTGTTGATGGTCAGCATCTGTGAGTGGTAAAAGAAACCCTCCTGGATCCTAGCATTGTGCCTCAAAGCTGTTCTGTTTCTTAGTTTGGTATTTACACCACAGTAATAAGTAGGAGTTTTGGAGCCCTACGAAGTTATACTTAAATCTGTTGTAAAACTTGTTAGCATTAACTGCCATCAGAGAATATTGCTGGTCTTTCGTGAAGAGTTCTGTCTCTGTTTTTTTCCGTGCTCTTGGCTTTGGCAGCTGGGTACGATAACAAGAACCATAGTTTTCGTTAGGGTTGTATGAAAACTTGTTGTTTTCTGTCTGTTTCGAACGTGGCTTCATGAGTGTTCCTTTACATTCATTACCTATGCCTCTCTGCGGTTAACAGGCAGGGAAGACTAATCAACTTGTCTGGTGCTATTTGTTAGAATTTCTTTCTTAACAGAAATTATGGACGTATTTCAGCCGGAAAGACTTAAAGTCGAAAGCTGGAATTTTGATAACTGCTCTTATCTCTGGTGCATTGAATTCACAGTATTCTTTTCTTTTTTGCTGTGTGATACTTTGTGTGCCTTATAAAAACAGATGTTCAGACAACTGCAAATCTAAAAACGTAGCATGACTTACATAAGAAATTTGTATGGGTCCCCTAGTTTTGTGTGTTCTGTGAGGTAGCAGATGTGAATCATTTTTACTTAACAACAAAAGTATGCTATTCTATGTCCTGCAATAAATTGCAATTAATTATATTCAAAGCAAAGAAGAGCAACAAAATCTCTTTTCTTTCTCAACTGTAGTTTTAAACCTGTCCTCCCTCTCACCCCCAACTGTTGGCTAAAGGACTCTGATATCGAGTCTTCTCTGCTGTTGGCAAATGAGATCTTTGCCTGCTCTGTGATAGACTAATAATTTCTTTTTCAGAGTTGATTTGACAGATGGGGTCTTGTATTGCTTTCAGTAGATTTCTAGTTTTAGGTCATTAGTCTTGCGGAGATGGGGTGGTTGGTTTTTGGTTTTTTTTGTGATTCAGAATTACAAAGAGCAAATGCAAAGCTGAAGGAAAAAAACAGGCTTTCTTTTATTACAGCTGAATTTGCTACATATTTGAATTTCTGCCGTTCTTTGCGTTTTGATGACAAACCGGACTATTCCTATCTAAGGCAATTATTCAGAAACCTCTTCCACCGACAAGGGTTCTCCTATGACTACGTGTTTGACTGGAACATGCTGAAATTTGTGAGTAGCTGACAGAGCTTTCTCAAACTTTTTCTTTCTTTGTAGTAGTATTTTTTTTGTTTTACTATGTTGTAGTTTTGATTATCTAAACTGATACTGTAAGATTGACTTGCCTTTTTCCTCCTGGAAGCTCTGTTGCCTAGAAAAAAAAGACTAGGAAATGAGAAAAAGCAGGAGATGCAGGAGCCATGAGATGGGGGTTGAATGACAACTAAGTTGAAGTTGATGCGTAAAGTTTCTGTGATACTTCCTTCAGGGCAATCACCAGACTGGGCTGTGGATTTATTATTTTCTCCACCTTGACCTTCAGCCAGGTCATTTGCAGCTGTTGAGGAGGTGTCCAGCTGCTCTAACGGTATCTGTGTACCATTTTGAAAATTATCCCAGCACTTCTATGACGAAAATAAATGTAGTTATCAGGAAATGTTCTTAAAATAATGCCCTAGTGAACATCAGTTCCTGGGTTGTCCAGTTCTTTATTTTCAGTATTTTTATCCAAATATATAGTTGTAAGTTCAATAATCCCCCAAGTTGTTCACTAGTCTTCACCCGTAGGGTGCAAGCAGAGCAGCTGAAGATGCTGAACGTGAAAGGCGAGAACGAGAGGAAAGACTGAGACATACACGAAATCCAGCTGTGCGTGGATTGCCCTCCACTGCTTCTGGCAGGCTGAGAGGAACACAAGATGTAGCTCCTTCTACTCCTCTTACCCCAACTTCACATGCTGGTGAGTAACCAAATACCTGGATAGATGTGCCATGTGACTACTCTAATTTGAAGTTGATTCCTGCTCACTGGAAGTTCAAAATCAGAATTAGGATACCTGAGTGATATTTGTCTCTGAGGGTTTGGGTTTTTTTGTTTTTCTCCTCCCATGCTTTTGGGTAGATTGACAGTGATTGTGTACACTCATTACCTTCCAGTTACTACTTAGATTTCTATGAATGTAAAACAAAGGCCTTGGTTTCTCGTTTGACTCTGAAGTTTTATATGCAAACGGCAAGAATGTAATTTGTGCAGTGACCGTGTTCTAATCCCATTTCTTGTTATGAGAATCCAATGTGGTTTTTGTCACAGCCAACACCTCTCCTCGGCCAGTATCTGGTATGGAACGAGAAAGGAAAGTGAGTATGAGATTGCATCGTGGTGCCCCAGTCAATATCTCGTCATCTGACTTAACAGGCCGACAAGATACCTCTCGCATGTCAACTTCACAGGTAAAAAAGATTTTTATATAATGGAGAACTGAGGGTGATTTGATGAAGTTAATCTGCCAAAAAAACACACCAGCTAGCTGATACGGTTTCATGCTGATTTTCCAGATGATGTTGACTCTTATAAATATTTAATGTTTTACTGAATGTTTGTGATATGGCTGTAGGTACTTTAAAAAAAAAAAAAATCTTTTGTTTTACCATGGCAGCAATAAGCATAAAATACTCAAGTAATACAGACATTAATGTTATGTGATCACACAACATCCTAGAAATGCAGCATTTTTTTAGCCACAATTACAGTGTTTACCTCCTTTGCTCATTGAATTTCCTATATCAGCGAGGAAGCAGAGTAAGTTAGAGGCAGTTGAGAGTTGTGTTTCCAAATCAGAGCAGAAATATTGCTGCAGCACAGATGAGAAATGGCAAAGAACAGAGAAGTGCAAAAGTGAGGAAATGCTGTAGTGCAGCATTGTAATTTAGAGCAGATAAGAAGCCACATATGTGGATGATGGATAGGTCACAGATGGCTCATTTAAAGAGGGTGGCAGGAAGATGAATGATGGAGTGATTCATAACCATAGTTAGCGCTGAAATCATTCTCATTGGTCACAGTGACTTAGCAAAGAAATTATAGGAATGCTTCTTTTTAAGACTGACAAACAATGCTTAAGTATATTTTTACCTCTTTATGCTATAGCTGAAACATTCCTTTTTCAGGGTATTCACACAGACTTGTCCTAAGTAGAGCGTGGCCTGGCTTTGTGCAGCTTGCCTTCAGGCTACAGAATGGGGAATCGCCTGTACTGTGGGCATACTGCAGCGTTACTGGGAGAGCAGTCTGTTACGAGGACTGGTACAGTCGCCTGGGGGTTTTCCATCGTGCCTCAACGCTGTGCTGGAGTTCTAACTGCATAATTTTTGCCATGGACTAATTTTATTCCTCATTGATGGAGTATATTGATAAAAGTTAACTCAATCGCTTTTGGTTTTGTAATTTAATTGGCAGAATTAATTATTTTGGATAGTACGTGTTCTTACATTATAAAATATTACTACTAGAGGGAATGCTGTTTTAGATGGAGTCTGGGTGGGTATCTCTAACAAAGACTGAGTGTGAACTGGATTGGCGAAACAATTCTGCTGTAACAAAAGTGAAGTGGGATTTTTTGGGGTTGGTTTTCAGCTGAATGCTTTCACCATGTAGCTGCACAAATGTTTGTGCTTGCACAGTGGATGAACAGTTCAGGAGCAGAAATGACCGGATGAGAATAGGAGACGGATGAGGCTTTCTGTGCTGGCACTGATAGCATTTTTTGCCAGCTAAAAAATTGTTCACTGAACTACAATTATTGCCACCAGAAATTGTCCTATTAAAATACTTGTGTGGCTGAAATTTGGCAACAGTGTGAAAACAAAGATATTAGCACTGCCTAGTTTGGGTCTAGTAAATATGCACGGACACCGGGTAGAGGGATATAAAGAAGGTGCAGCCAGACTCTTCTCAGCGATACCAGTGAATGAACAACAGGCAGCGGGCACAAATTGACATACATGCAAGAGAAAACAATTTTACAATGAGAGTTAGCAAGGACTGAAACAGGTTGCCCTTAAGAGGCTTTGGAGTCTCCCAAAAGGGAGACTTGGAACCTAGTTGGGCATTGCTGTGAGCAGCCTGCTGTAGCTGACTGTGCTTTGGGTAGTGGCTTTGGACTAAATAATCTTCAGGGGTCCCTTCTGACATCAGCTGTGACTCTGAACATTCACTCAAATGTAAAGGTGGTTTCCTGGTACAGTGTGTTTGCCCAGGGCTTGTCCTTGGCATTCTGCGTAAATCTCAAGTGCTTTGTCTCTGTTACCGGTCAGATAAATAATTAATGAGAGTAACAGAAATAGATGCAGTGATATTACTCGACTATGTTAGGAGAGAGGATATGTTTCATTTTTTCTGTATTACTGACATGTACCTCAGTGTGCATGTGACACCTTTCTAAACATCGTAAGGTATGAGTAATCCAGGTGGCTTTTTGCACATGCTTTTTGGTTCTGCCTAACTTGTAAAATGGGAATACTCTGAGGTTGTGTAGATCTATGGGGTTTTTTTGGGTAGTCTTTGTGTAACTTGTGATGTGGGCCAACAGTCTGGCTTAATAGCACATTTCCTACTTACACCTCTTAACACTTTACTCCCAGTATGGGATCCCTCAGTTGACTTCTTTATAATCCCAGTAGCGGCCTAGTCAGGATCTTCTCTGAGGTTGTTGAAATCATTCATCGTGTCTTCATTTAGTTTTTACAAAGGCAGTGAATCCCTACTGGTCTCCACTCACGGTGACTGAATAGCAGTGTGTGACTGCAGTATAATTTAAACAGCCTCCCATGGGCTCCTTGGATTTGGAAGGCAAGGGGGATATACTTAGATTTTACTTTGTAACATTTCTCCTTGAGCTCATTAGAGAAAACTCTTTTCATTTTCTTAGTTCTTGCTTACTCAATATCAGGCAAGGCTCAAGTTGCAAGCATTCATAGCTTACGCTCTTAGCATCTTCATAGTGTTAAAGGTGTTCTACCATAATCAAAATGTATCCCTAGGTGTTAATGAGCTTATCAGTTAAAGCCATTATCTTTATACCTTGTTCTCAGTCAGCAAAAACTAAAGTATCTGACTCGAACAACAAGGTTATTAAGGAGAATTTTGATGGGCTGGGTATAAGAATATGGAAAATGATCCATACCACTTCTTATCAGGAGAATGGTAAAGAAAAGCAACTGTTTGTCCATGTCCAAGTGTGTGAGTTTCCTTTGTAATAAGTCTTCAGTAATTTGTGGTCCCAGTGTTTCTTTTTCAGGAAGCATTTAGACCATGGTTCTGGTGGAAAGCAACTTTTAACATTTGCTGTGCAGATCTGCACATCTTATGTTAAGAACTACATTTGTTAGAGCTGTTTATGATTTGATAAATTATTTTATTTTTAATTACTCAGATGCCTTGGTTTGGTAAAGCAGCATTGCATTTGTGATCTCCACCTGTCATCATCTAGAGGAGGGGCTGCTGCTCATTAAGCTCTGGGCAATGCAGATGAGCAGAGCTTACTCAAAGAAATAATGAAAGCTACTTACCTCTAAGTAGAGTTCTTAAAGACAACTCCACATTTTTATCTTTTTTCAAAAATGAGTTCTAATCGGTTCAGACTGAAACTGAAAACCAAGGCTGGGAATGTGAATAAGAACCAAAATTCTCTTACGGAAAACAGGCCGCCTCAGAGAAATTTAACGCTCTCAGAAAAATGGTAATTGGTGAGGATAGCAAATAGGTGTCATGTATATTCCTCACCTCCAAGGTATTTTTCCACACAGTACCTAAATCATTCTCATTAGAAAGACTGTCACTTTGTAATACGAAGTAATGAGTGCTTATTAGAGTTACCATTAGCGTGTCTGTGGAACAGTTTGTGAAACTCGTGTTTCTAATGCAATCATGTAAATTCTATGGCATATGTTATTCAGTCCTTTTTTCAGTTTTATAGAACTGAATACAACAGCTAAAAACCTGCAAGTTTTGAGATGTTTGGCAGCGATAAATATTAGTGAGAGTGGAATAGCCAGGTGAAACCTGTTCAATAGTGTGTGTTACTGCAGTGCTCTAAAACCTGGTTAGGATGAAGTGGAGCCTATTGCCATAGATGTAGGAACTGTATCTGTGGTGAGCAGTGACTCAGGCTTTAATATTGAAGAGGTTAGTGTGATGACATAACGAAAGGGCATAATTTCATCCTTGAATCTGTGTATGATACAGTAATGAGCAGAAATGGAGTGGTTATGTCACGTCATTAATGATACAGATACTGGAATATTATGCCTAGTTTAGTTCCCGGTACCTTAAACTGTTGGAAAACTGTAAGTAACACAGAGAAGAGGCATAAATGAGCTTGGGAATACAAACTGTAAAATGCAAGAGTTTCAAATCAGTGCCTTTCAGTTTGTCTGAAAGGTAGGAGATCATCTTTGGTTACCTGGTGTGGTATTTTAGAGACGATTTTAACAGGAACTGGTGTTTTGGAGAAAACATCTGAATAACCTATTGCTTAAAATTAAACCCACTCACATTCTAAAGAAAAGTGAAACAGAGGCCTAAGTGAAGGCAGTTAGCCACTGAAACAGCTTCTAAAAGAAGTAGATCATCTGTCCCCTTGGCATCATAACTGGATTAGTTTCTAGGTGGTGTATTCAGGTCTAAAGCCAACCTAAATTACAGGCCTCCATGTAGTGAAGAGCTGTGATCTGTGCTGGATGGAAAATCATACTAGCTGTTAAAAAATCCTTCTGCTCTTAAGTTCTATGAGTGAGTTGTTCACTGAATCTCCTTTAGGTAGTCAGTTTTTGAATGTCAAGAAGCATTGTGGAGGAGGTAGCACAGGTCATGAGTATTCCATTAAATGCTACTTTACATCAGTTTGATCAGTCCTCATTGCACAGACTGCATCACGAAAGCAGTGATCGCCTCGAGTCTAGTTCTGGGTGAGTAGCTTTCACTTCCTTTTACAGAAGGTTCAAGCCGACTGTCTATGCTATGCACCAAGTTGTTTGATTTTTTTTTTATTTTTTTTTCCCCCCCGAATGTAGCATGTTCAGCACCCAACAGCCAAAGCTCTGGATGATTTCTACTGGTAACAATTATTCTTTCTGTAGCTGGAAGACATGATTGGAATGCTGCACAAAGAAATATTTGATTAAGTCTCTTTGACAGGACAAGTTTTTAGAAGACTGTAGCCACCACTGACATTAAACAACCTAAGTGTTTTGCTGCTTCCTTGGGAAAAAAGCAATGTACTCCCAGTGGCTCTGCATTTCCATCTTCTCATGGGCAAATCTTTCTCCGTAGGTCCATCTTAATAGGGATCATACTCTGCATTGTTCTTCTGATCCTGTCAGCTTTCTTTGAGGAGTAGCATTTTGTTCCTTTTGTGTATCTTTTAATATGATAGAAATGTCTTACAGAAGTCTGAAATCAGAGCTCCTCAAAAGATGCATTTGCTGCTGCAAGTTTAGGTTGGATTATTGTTAGACATCTTTATGTATTGGGGCGGTGGAACTGTTACAAATTGCTGTCTTTTCCCCTACCTCAGAATAGCATTCCTTTCGAACACCATGGCAAGTAGCTGCTCGTCTCCTTTCCTTGGAAGGCAGCACTGGGTGAGTGCTTCTCATTAGACACAAAAAACTTTGGATGGGGTGGGGAGAACAAGAAAATCTTTAGAAACATCTCCTCACATTATCTCGTAATGGTACCCATGCCTTACAGTCAGATGCTTGATGGAGCATTGGTTTTTCTCTAACTTAAAAGTAAACGTTCTTCCAAAAGTTGAATTGTTGCTGCTGTTCCACATGGACTCTTAAGCAGAGTTGATGAAAATAAGTGACATAAAAAGACCCTAAAATTATTCAAGCATCATCAATAAAATAAAATAACCAAGTCTAAATTTTAGGTGTTTGAGAATTACATCTCTCTCCAGGGATGTTCATGCAGAAGTGTGTCATCCATTCAAAACCACGTCTGCTTCAGAATCATAACACCAAAATACTTGGATGAAGACTCAATTGACTATTACTCAAACGAGGCTCTGTCTTGCCATGAATGGAATATTCTACTACAGCCATATCCATTTTCACATTCTTCGTTCCTTATGAGCTGTCATTTTAAAAATACTCAGATCTATCCAGCTCTATATTTAAAAATATTCACGTACTAATGAGAATAGTTTGGACACTGGCATCTAGTAGGTAGACAAGCTTGGACTTGGGTATTTAGGACTCCTTTCCCCGTTCAGTGCAGTAGAAGTTTCAGCATTTCTGTGTGCAGCTTTTGGCTTTTTAGTCTGTTCTGCTTTTGGCAATAACGAGTTTCATCAGGGAAATAACAAGTTTCAGTTGGAATCTGAACCTTGATGGCTGAAGGTTGCTTTCTTAAGTATTTCAGGAGCTTCTTTGCTTTGCTTCTTCTGAAAAAAAGGCTGTGAGATTTTCTGTTCCTTAATAAATTCTGTTGTATAACTCCGTCTGCTGCCTCACTTTCTCTGCAGAGCCTAAGCTTGCACTAATCCCGTATCTCTAGTTGGTGAAGAATACTGCTATTCCTCTTCCATTTTCTTCTCCTGCTTTGTGTGTTTGGCTGCCTGTGCACAAGCTGCTTCATAAACAGTTTCTAACATTAAAAAGATCCAACTGTAAGTGGCAGCTGAACATTTTAAGTTCAATTATCAGACCTGAGTCAAAAATAAAAGAAAGACAAACCTAAAGCTTTGCACTGGAAAGCTTGCGTGTGGGAGACGTGTGGATTCTGGTCTGCTCAGGGTCATGGCTGCATTGGTTGGCCTTTACTGTATGCCTCACTAGTTGTAACACTTTACAGCTGAAATCAATACTGAATACTGACTCAACTGCTTAGACATCTCTCACTTCTTAAACTGCGGTGCTGTGTGGTTGGTTTTCACTTTCACAGCAAAAGCCTTATCGCAAAATGTCACACTGTTACTGAAAGCTATGTCTTTGAACACAACGTCCCATGAAAAAAATGAAAAGCAATGGAAAATAATGAAATTTTTTTTACCCTCTAATCAGGATTTTTTTTTTCCACAACTTAATTATTCATTGAGTCTGTTTCTATACATCGGTGTTGGTTTTGTCTGTTTTTTTCTTTCTTCTGTGCATGTTTATGCTCTGTTTATTTTTCTTCAAAAAATACCCTCTGGCTGGAAAGGTGAATTTTCCATGTTAACTTCTAATAAAGGAGGAAAATGCAGGCAACTTTGTGTAGCTACAGGTGGGTGCCACACATTGTGTAGCTCGTTGGATTTTTAAATTCACGCACTTGCTTTTGACAATGAATTATTTAAAAGTACATTGAGAGGCACTTGTATGGTAACTAGAAGGATGTGTGCTGATATTGTCTTGTTTTTTGGCTTTGGTAGATTCCTGCTCGGGTAACTACCAGTGTTCTCCAGTCTGCTGTGCACCGATGAAAATTATTTTGCCGTGGAGGGCAGATAATGCATGGCTGATCTCCTATGTTACCAATGGCTTTACTAGCAAAAATACCCTAAACTAGAGCGGAAACATTACAATTGGAGTTCTCCATGTGACTTAAAAGGCACTTGGAGGAACGTGGACAGACTCCAGCAGCTGCCATTACAGGACGCTTTTGCCAGAAACCCAGTGACCTTAAGAGAACCCTGTGGTAACAGGGCTGGAAAAGAAAGATGGTTTACAGAGTTGACCGCCTGTTATCGGATGGCCATTTCAGTTTTCCCTCCACAGGCGGCAGACTTTACCCCCTTTTTATTATTCTATTGTAACTATAAATCTTTTACTTGGTTTAAGAAAGTTTTTTGTATCATTTTGCTAAAATTATTGGCTTAATTCTCTGTAAAGAACTCTTGCTTTGTCTGATTTAAAAAAATGTAGAATATAAACAAACCTAAACTAAAGACAGTGACTTGAAATTTCTTGTTTAAAAAAAATTAGTCGGGCAGGGAACATGTAAATGAATCAAAACTATTTGACTTTATTTAAACTGTTTACTTATTTGTATGGTCCCATTCTGACTGAGACAGTTTTCTCATGGAATTTTTAAAACTGTTAGAATTTTACTTTGCTGTTTGCTGTCTTCATTCACATTTAACATTTAACTTTCTGTGTAACACAAAGGAATTTTTAATACTCAGATTTTTTTCATAAAAGAGAACTAAATACCCTGCAGGAGAGTATAAGTATAGTAAAGGTGGTGATAATGGATGTATGTTTTTCTAAGGAATATGAAGGACAAAGTGAAAGACTGGTATTTGAGGGGGTTAGAATTTGAAAGCTTGTCCTATCTCTCTGTGTAATTTGGGTAAATGCAGTTTCAAACATTGTTTTTATTGGTATAATTTTGTTTCCTGCACTCTGAGGCTGGAGGGTATTGGAAGTGGAAAATACACATTGCTACTGAGTCTAGTGAATTTGCACGTTTCATTCAGCATCTACATGTTTAATAATAAATAAATAAATAGATTCAGGCCTTCTGTTTCATGCAAAGTCTCAAAAATAGGAATTCTTTTTCTTGAAAAACAAAAGAAAACAACTTATTCTTGCTGTGAAATCCTGAGAATTTTTACAGTTGAGGCGCATGCCATATTTAATTCTTAACTCTATTCAACCTGAGTGTGCTCAGAATCCTTAGCTAGGAATGAATGACTCAACATGCTTAGATTGTCCAAAAAGCTGTTGCAGGTGTTGTTGGCACCTGTTGGTTATGGAATATGGGAAATCCTTCATAGTGTTTGTTACTGTAAATGGTCTCGTAAAGTAAAAGTAGATATTTTGTCCTCACAGTACTGGGAACAGTATCAGAAGTACTGTTCATGCGAGTATGACTGAAGAAAAGGGAAGTTCCATGTTGGAAATGGAAGTATATGCAGAGATGTTGTTTGAGAAATTCTTCCCTGCTTGAAAACAAAATTTTTTAAAGGCCTATTGGTCTTCAGAGTTTTATGAAGAGTAATTTGTATTGTTCTGGTGTTTACAAATTCATTTTTGCCACTCTCCAAAGTCCACATATTAACTATGAGTCACTCTTGGGTGTTTTCAGAACATTAACTACGTGCTTGTGTGTACTCTGCGTCTGACTGGGGAAACCTGTGTTTGGGGAGAGGATACCTTTCGAGTTGGATCCATGGATAAGTTTGCATAAAAGAATTATTTCCTCAGTTACTATAAACTTCAGTATTTTAGGCATGTGCACTACCATTTGAACAGTTTTACACTGCACTGTGCTTTTCTTGTAAATATCTGTGGTTACTAATGTACTGTTAGAGGGACTTAAAAGGCAGCCTCTTTATTCTCTGTATCTGGAACATTGGATTGCTGTACTATACTTAAAAGTTGACTGCAGACTTCTGGAATTGTACTCACTTGTGGGCAATTTTTGTCCTTCATAATAGTTAAATTCTATCATGCGGAAAATAGTTAGACTGTCTATATAAACCTGTGTATTGGAAACCAGTATCTCAGAGCACTTCATTTGTACTACCACTGTATTTGTGTACTTTAACAATTGTGTAAATACATTCATAATAACTTCCATTCTTCTTTGGTGTAACTTACTTACTTACAGTGAATCCTTGTGCCTTACTTGGTGTTTCTTTCCTCCTTTCCTTCCTCCTTTCCTTCCTCCCTCCTCCTTTCCTTCCTCCCTCCTCCTTTCCTTCCTCCCTCCTCCTTTCCTTCCTCCCTCCTCCTTTCCTTCCTCCCTCCTCCTTTCCTTCCTCCCTCCTCCTTTCCTTCCTCCCTCCTCCTTTCCTTCGTTTTAAGGGGTTTTTGTTCCCACAAAGACTGTTCTCACTTGCGAACATTTAAAGGCATTGTTCTGGTACTAAAACTCACCGAAGGATTTTGAGAGCCATGGTCAGAACATAGCAGTTAGGTTGCACAGGAACAAAGAGAAGGCATTCATTGGTTTGGTCACAGACTGTGTCTTTTGTCTTTTGAAAGGTAAATGAGTTTGTTTGGATATCGCTTCTTTTGCAGAAGTCTTTTTATTTTTACACTTTCTCTTACCCAGAAATACGTGTCACTGATAGGAAGCGTGGGAAGAGAATTGTTATTGAGACTTTATTAGTTGTGCAAGCCAGGATAAAAGCAAGGAAGATACTGAGCTTTGCGCACAGTGCCCTGTATAAGAAAATGTCCTGGGTTTTGGTATATCATTCCCAAAAGTCTGCTCATAATCTGAGGGAAATGCGCCTTCAACAATCCTCCGTGGTTTTGATTAGCAGGCCTTTAAAAGATGGAAGGATGTTTAATTGATCCTCACTGCTTCATTTAGACTGTCTACACTTTTATGTGGAAGATACCACCTGTGCTTCTGCCTTACCTAATCCTGATTGCTACAAGTCCCCGAGTTCTTTGTGGTATAAGAAGAAAACTGAAAATAAATCCTATGCTTTGAGAGATATTAAGTAAAAGCATTTAAAAAGTCCATATAATCCATGTAAACGTCATGAAAGAACACCAGCTCTCCCCTGGACGAAGGCAGGTATAACTTGGAAGTATCTCATCCTTCATTCTCCAGTGAGGAAATCTATCATAAGCACAACTATTTGTCTTCATTTCCTCACATTCCAGTGAGTGGCAGCTCCTCCATAAAATCTGTCAACACTTTCAGGAACTAAATTTCTCAATGAGCGTCTTTACAATGAATTTACAGATTTGTAAGTAGATCAGTGGCTGAAGCCTATATGTTCATTTCTAGAATATTTATTTTCTCTTTGTAATAGAATAAAATAAAAAGGAATTAATTTTGTCCTGTAACTTTGGTTTTACAAAAGCAGCACTTCATGTGTACAAAATACTAAGTGAAAACAAACAGTGCTGCTGATTTTTTAATAGTGCTTAGCCATCTGGTCAGAAATCTAGATTTAATCCAGTTGTGGGGAAGTGTAATCCACCATGAAGTTAATCCTATGGCAAATTAGCTCCTAAAACTCACTGGACAAGACAGGTTAATAATAAAAAAAGTTTTGTTGTTAAAGAATACTTAATTATTAAAAGCAGTACGCTTCCCTCTGGTTCTTTCAAGTGCTAAAGTATATGTCTAGATTTAAGTGACTGCGTGAACCAGAGTTGTGTGGACTCCACATCATTCTGCAGTTTATTCCTAGGAGACCTCATCTTCAGTAAGAATCTGTTTCACAGCAGCATCCTAAAACTTTATCAGCAGATATTTGCACAGGAGTAACACTTCATGACTTTTTCCTCAGACCTGAGACCTTTTTCCATCACCCTAAAGCATTAAGTCCTAATCTGCTGTGTCTTGGCTGTGACCAAACTAGGGTATTTGGGGTGGAGTGGGGTGTGGTACAAAGCAGGAATTCATTGGGTACCTTTATGCAGTAGGGAGAAAATGTCTAGTCCTGATCTCATAACCAGACAAAACATTTAGTTTAATTACAGTCCTCAGCTTAGTTCAGAGCTGCAAGCATTACAGGCTCAAAGGCAATGCAGAGCGTCTGCTATTTCCCATAATCCTTACGGAAAGGATAAACCACTGATTCATAGTATTTTGAGGTCATGTGCAGATTTTTTTTTAAAAGACCCCAAACAGCAAATGTTGCTCTGCTTTCACTGCTAAGAAATTGTATCTTAAATTTGTCAGACACTGTCAAGCACTGGATCTTATACCACATTTTCCAACAATTTTCTGATTTTTCTGTTAAAGAGTTTTAAATACTAAAATGTAGATATACTTCATTGGATTCAGTTTTCCAGTGAAAGGCTTTAAACTGCTGAAGCAATTCAGATGAAGAGTTAGAAGAGCGAGAGCTTCCTTTCTTACTGTTCCGAAGCATTCATGTAGGGATAGTGTGGCAAGTTGCCAGCTGGAAAATTGCTGAGATAATGAAGCAGGTATTGAGGTCAGTGAAGGAACAAATGGAGTTTAACTAGAGGTAAGTAGCTTTTTACTCTGCCTCTAACTTTCCATCCTTTCACAGACACATGCAGGATGCCGACCTCGGTGTCACTAGCAACATACTGCTGAGAGCCCTGTCTTGCAGTAGACGTGCCTTTTTCCTACTTGCACAAAGATGAGGTCTTTCCTAGAAGTGTTGGGCTACTAAAGCAATATTTCAAAGCTGTTGCTTCTTATATGTAGTGCCTCTGGTATTGTCAGAGTTGTTTATTCCAGTCTTAGTCGGTTGCCTTCCTTCCACAGGTCCAGCAGTGGTGCAGCTCAGGTCACGTCCATTTTCCTTCACAGCAAATGGCCCGTCTCCTTCCTTTCAGACTCAGAACCAGAGGCAAAGAAACTCTTTGGTTTCCTGTCACAGGGATGTGCTGACTGCACGCTAGTAAGTTCTGGCATTTCAGTCCACCTGGTAACATTCATTCCTGTAGCACATGGCTTGGTCTGGCCAGCTGGGTAATAAAACATTTGATTACACGTTAAGCCTTACCAATTTAACTAAACTAGCATAAAAAAGATAATCAGATGTCTATTCAAACATGAGGCTTTATGTAAACTAGATATTTTTGGTGTAAATATACAGAGAAACTTACAGAGCTGAGTTTCGAGAGATTTCTCCAGAATTTCTCAGCAGGAATTAAGAGTTGGGCACAAATAGCTGTGAAACCTCTAGACTGTAAAATGCAGTTTCTGTTACATTGAAGAGACTGTAGTTTTGATTTGGTTGAGTGTAGTCTTGAGATTGTTCCTTGAGGAGCCAGTCTTAGCTGGGGTACCATAGGATCCAAAAAAACCCACATAAAAGTGTTAAACTGAAGAGCATCCCTTCAGGATAACGAGAGCGTGCTGGCAGGTCAGCACTCAAAATTATTTAGGGCTTTACAAGTCGAAGTAATTCATAAAACTTTACCTGCAAACAAAACTCTTTAGAGGACCAGAACAATCTTCACGGAGCACCACAAAATTAAGAGTTATTATTTTGAATTAGTTGATGCTTTAAAATAATCTTCAGGATCATTTACAGCAGGAGCCCATACCCATTTTGGAATTGGTCAAACTATGAGTCATGGCAAAAGCAGTCCCCTTGCCCACGTTAAATGTTGGCTGCCTGTCAGCTCAGTGTCACCTCTTATTTTATTCTCGCCAAGCACTCTGTTTCTGTATAGCCGTTTGAGCATGGGCACATGAAGCCAATTTTCCAAATCTGGGTGTTCAAAGTTATTTTTTCTAAGCTTATTTTCTCATACCCACAGTTTTTTGACAACTAAGTAAGTATTTATTCACTACATTTGCAACAGTTTACTAGGAAAGCATTAAAAAAAATAGTCTTAAGTATAAATGTACACATTACAATAAAGTGCATCAAGGAGAAACAAAAACGTCACCTCACTTGCACAAAGCTGCAGTGTAGTCCTGTAGTCACAGAGACACGTGTGGCAGAGGGACGTGGGCACGAGGCAGCACTTACCGCTGTGAGCATTTGCATTGTTGGAAAGCCCTCGACTCATGATCGCCTACCAAACTGCAGCTTTTCTTTGTGATGTGGCAGCAGTGCATTGGTGAGTGTATTTCCAAGTCTGGATTGTCATTTCCAAGTCTGGATTGTTTTATTAGGGGAATGTTTTAATTTCTTTTCAGAGGGTGATTTTACATTGTCTAACACACATTTGTTTGCATGGGATTTAATGTTAAGCACAAGATTTGCCCAGTCCTTCACACCGTGCATGCCTCCCATCGCAAGTCTCAATACTGGGCAAGCGGCTGCTTTAGCAGCAGGTACTGCTGCAGCCTTGCTGTGATGGATTTAAGGACTGGAGAAAAATGAAATCTAGAAATGGTGATTTTAAACAGAAAGCTGCATCACTGTAAGATTTTTTGTTCTGCTGAGGTGATCTAGGCTCCAAGCAGCTAATATTTCTTTAGAAATCGTAAAAAAGCAAACTTATCTACGTATAGGAAGAGAGAGGAAGTAGTTTTAACTTTGTATTGCTTATTGTCTAGTAAATAGGGAAACTCTCTATTCTACTGTTTTCCATGTTTGAGATATATATATAGCTACATACATACGTAAATACATATATGTATATGCACACACATACACACCTCTATGTATTCTGTGTGTTACAGGCATTTGTACACACACCCTCTCCTTGCATCAGGAAATTAAGGGCCTAAGATCCATTACTTGATCAAACATACAATATTTTAAACCTAAATCCTGTAGTACACAATCTATAAGACTGTACAGAGGGGTAAAAAGCTTTAAAAGCTGTGCCAGGCTGTGCACTGAAAGACTGTTCATTAGGGAATAATCTATGAAAACTCTCTTTCAGCTGTTCTGGAGCATTATACTCGGATGGTCTGCCCTTGTGTTTTTCAGTTGGTTTGCTGCATCTGAGGAAGTTACATTGGTTCCCTTAGTGTATTAGGCAAAGGCAAAGGATGACTTTGCTTTTGGGATGCTTGGTAATTCAGTCATACAATTACCTGCCTTCCCTTTCCCCTTTTCTTCCCTTTTCTTTTTGCAAGTCACAACATTTTAACCTGGTGAAGGCTGAACAAAGGTTCATCCAGGGAGATGTTGCACAGACCTGTCGTACTCACTTCCCCGGGCCGTCGGTGTCTCTAGCAGTGCTTTATGGCTCTGACCACGCGCATCCTTGATATGAAAGAGCACATCTCACAAACCACCCTTAAGGGGGTCTTGATGGTGTTGAGATTAAGGAAATATTGGAGGGGTTTAAAAGCAATTCCTTGTGAATTTATAATAAGCAGTTAACAAGCCAGGCTAGCCTTGCCAAGAGAACGGGTCCAATAGTCCTCTCTTTCGGTACCTAATGGTTCCTAGCTGGTGTTCTAAGACAGCACTAAGACCCAGAGAACCTAAGGACTCGCTGCTTGTGCTTTTTTTTAACATAAAAGTTAGGGGCAGGAAGTGGGTCAATCTTCAAAACAGGAGCTCAGCGTGAAGCTCTTTGTCACCGTGTTGGTAGGGGCAGTTGGGTTCGCGCCTCAGCACAGCCCAGCATCCCAGCCCATAGCTCTCCAGGCCAGTCGTGCATGGAGGTTTCCTTCCCATCAGTACTGACAATCTCTTCCCAAGGAAACAAAGGCAACTGAGTAGAGGGAGGAGCAGAGGGCTAGCACACACCTGGATGTCACCCCTGAATGCCACAGCACGGAAGCAGAGAGCTTAATGGGCTCTAGGAGTCAGAAGCACTCTCAAGGTTTGGATGTTAGTAAGAGATCTGTGTTAAGAGTTTCTCATCTCTCTGCTGATGCTTCTTGTAAATAATGAAAATGGTAAAAGGTTTTATTGCCTGCTTAGCAAATTGAATTCCATCCCTTATTTCTCTCAGTCAATAAGAGAGTCCTGTGATTTGACCTCTCCCGTGCATTGACTCCTGCTCCCACCAGTGCTGCGGCCACTTGTGGGTCTGTGCTGACAGCACAGCAGCACTGGTGTCCTGCTCAGAGCCTTTCACCTTTGAGTCAAGGAAAAGAACTTGTGTGGGCCAATGAGAGACACTCTGCCAACAGCAGGCTTTCTTCAGAAATTATTTATGGTGTCTTTTGAAAGATGTTTCCCTCAACCACTTCCTCTTCTGCCCCTCTTCTGTTAAAAAACCTGTAACATAACCTTCTTGATGCCAGCTTAACCATGAAGGTATTATGTACAGAAAATGAAATAATAGTCTGCAGTCAGTGTGGTAAACCCAAATTTTTGAGATGTTACAGTCTAAACGGCTTGCAGGATGTACAGAAACTTAAAATTGTGCCAAAACCTGAGGGCAAGGCAATAACCATTTAGTTCTGTGCTAACAGCATGGCATTATCTAGCAAATAAATCTGTTGATGGAAACCCACAATAAGACAAAAATGGCTGTTTGAGAATCTGAATTCACCTTGGGCAAGGTTTGTAGCTTTTGCTTTTTGAAACAGAACAGGGAACTGGAATCTGGAAGCTATATCAGGCCTTCGTGTATCATCTGAAACAGCCTCCAGGGATATAAACTGATCCGTGGATTCCACTTTCCTCTTACCCTCTCATATGGTGGCCTTTCTGGAACAAGCGGTGTTGTGTTCCAAGTAGTGATTTAGTCTTTAGATGAGTGATATAGTTCTTATAACTAGGACATGCCAGCCCAATTCCTGCTGCTAAATTAATAAAAGCTTTTAAAGTAATGCATTATATGCAATATAAAAATAAACAGTTTATTCAGTGCAGCATCCATTGGTTTTCAAAATCACTCAACAAAAAAAAAAAAGTCACGATCCTAACTTTTCAATCTCTGTGCAAGGTTGTCCTGACAGTGCCCAACCGTTCTGAAAACTACCAGGATGGAGGCTGGTATGCGAAAGAGTTCCTTTAGGGAATGGCTCGTGGTTTTGGCATTTTGTTGGATTTACTGTATGTTTCAGTTAAAAACAGTCAAGTACGAAACAAGTAATGTTATTTTTAAAAGAGATGCAGGGCTTTGGGTCTCTAAGTTTTCAGTTATTAAGCAGAATAATTTTGGCACCTGAAAGCCAATGTTCCTTCGCTACTAACAAACTAGATCTGGAACGCTCACGTCTGTTTGGAAGATCGTTAACTGCAGTCACAGAACCTAGAGAGACTTTTAGGAACCAAAAGGGGGGCTGCAGTAGCGTGATTCGGTATTAAAGATTCCACTTCTTGAACTTCTTGAACGGGCAGGAAAAAAAGAACATATAGAGTGCCTTCCTTTTCCCTCTCTTTTCTGTTCAGCATCCTCACAATGACTCTTTTCCCTTTTGGTGTTTCTTCAAACGTGCTCTCCCTGGCTTGTCTGATCGGTTTGTTCCTCCTTCCCCACACCAGTGTCAGAGATGTAAGGACTGGCCAGAGACTCCCTGTTCTGTTTGTGCACCGAGGAGCTGACCCCATTCTCAGCTGGTCCTTGTGCATCGCTGTCATCAATGTGATCAACATTTCTGTCCTGTTTCCTCAGCCAGCAGGAATGGCACCTTGAACTTAGGCAAAAGGATAGGGATGAGGGATACATTGGGGGGTGAGGGAGTGATGACCTTCTTAAGTTGCTAACATGGCATTTCAGAGATGGCCAACACGTTTCTAAAGATCCCGGCGCTTCCCTCAGTCCACCCCCGCTACAGGTCAGCAGGAAGCTTGTGCTATTTTCTTACATACAAAATAGACACTCAGAAGATTCTACTGAGCCTAAAATCCATTTTCTCCATCTTCCTTGTAATATTTGTCAATGCTGCAGGGAAGCTGTACTGTGAACCACGTGAGCGTAGGCTAACTTTGCTTACGGTCTGTCAGGAACAACTCTGCTCATTTTATTTCCTCCCAGTACTGCCTCAACACCACTGGTGGGATCTGCTGAGGACAGGATCTCTCGTGCCTTTCCACATACAGCATTTCCAGGTGACAGTTACAAAGAGTACAGGCTTGGACAAAACTCAGAAATACATTTACATAATCAAAGCAACAGATATTATCAAAATTAAACTAGGGCTGAGCCAATTCATCTAAAAAGCTAAAAAAGTAAGAAATTCAAAAGCCTAATGGAGACCTTTAAGTTCCTGAGATTTTTGTCCATCTCAAACTTTTTCCCCTTCACAAAGAACACAGAAAGGGAAATTATATTTAGCCACACAGCACAGCGATTTCACCATTACTGTCTGAAAACAAACAAATAATTCTGCTTTTCTTAAAATATATTCTTCCTATCTCTCTTCCAGGTGAGCAGTTTCTGGTGATGCATAGCAAGACTCGACTTGTGTTTATAAAAGCTTTTTAGTTTACATAAAAAGTACAACCACAATGCTCCACCTTTTACTGATAAAGCTAATTTTCCGATAAAAGGTTGTCTAGTTAATCAGCTTCCAGAGACCTGATGAGCTGACCGGCCTCCATTAATAAAGCAGATGGCCCAGCCCTAAACTAGTTCTATTTCTAAAATAAATAGTGTTGAAAATCTTTATTTTCTAAACACTTTGTTGGTTTTCTGTCATGCTCACACACACGTTTCTGGGTTAGTTACAACTTCGCCGTTCTTTTCAGGCTCATCTTTCAGAAACTGCTCCACTTCAATAGAGTCCACCTTGGCATCTTCAGGAGTTTTGTCTTCAGATTTGTTTAATTCCTCTCTTTCTGCTGCTTCCTCTTTTGTATGTGGTTCTTCTGACTTTTTCTTAATGCAGAAGAAGTTTCCCAAGGCCAAGACCAGCGCTGAGGTGGTAACTTCAATTCCGGCAATAATAAAAACAAACATGTACCTCTGTGTTGCATCCAAGAGTTTTCCTGAAAAAGACAACATTCCAGGTAATTAACAAAAATGATCCTCTTGTAATGATTTTTTTCTGCTTTTTTTAGACATTTCAAGGAGTCCTACCTAGAAGCACCATGGCTGCCTAAGCGATTGAAATAGCATTTGAACAAGTTTCTAACAAAATATTTCTCAATTATCTCAATTCAATTTAACATTCACTGATGTTAACTCACACCCTCCCCTGCACACACAGTCACACAGTTCAACTGGAATAAAACACTTGAAGCTTTTTAGTGTCTGGAATAACACTAAACATTTTATGGCAGTGAACTCCTAGCGTTTGAGGGAGAAGTGTTCAGTTCAGGGTCTGTTACATTTATGTCCTTTGACTAGTAATTCATTTGCAATTTATAATTCAAATTGATTAATTGGAATATTTTGTAACGTGCCCTTATTCTTGGGTTGTGAGCTGTGCAACAGAAGCAGTCGACCTTGCTTAAAACAGTCCAGTTTTATAATCCTTGTAAGACTTTTTTATCCTCTCTTTCTTCTGACATTCTCTTTCCTCCTCCAAATCTACCATGGGCACAGAGAATCTGTCCTGGTGCTTCCCAAACAAAACTGACAGGTTCCATATTCTGAATTGTAACTCCAGAGAGGTCTGAACTTCACAAAGTTATTCAGTGTCTGTAAAACATCTCATACATTTTTAGCCATCTGCTAGTAACAGGTTCAATGTAGCTTTCAGTGGAGAAAGAGCATCTCCAGATGGCAATCCAACCAATCCTGAAACAGATCCGAGAAGGAAAAGACTCATCCCACTCTGTCTTGGACTATTTCAGCTTCTAACTGCAGGAAGTCATGGAAGCATGTGCAACACTAGCACAGTGCACACTGCTCGAGTGACTGCTGCTGTCTTTTTCTCTGCTCCTGTATTGTAAAATTCGTTTAAACGGATGCAACGCAAATGATTTTGAATCGTGAACAAAGTGGAATACTTACCTGCGGATGGTGGACCAATGAGAACAGCCATAGCTTCTGCCAGGAGCACTAAACCAATAGCACTGGAGAACTTCTGAGTACCAACAATGGCCATGAGAACTTCAAACTGAAGAGCACCTACCATTCCATAAGAAATGCCAAAGAAAATGCAAAAGACCACCAGGCCACCATAATCGACAGACATGGAGCCCATGAGATCTGTAAAGCCGTTGAAAATCATAGCAAAGCTGAAGAGGTAGACACAGCGTGGTCTAACCCATTTAAGACCAGCTATCATTCCACAAATGGGCCGAGCAAAGATATCAATGAATCCCAGAATAGTCAAAAGAAAAGCTGCTTTGGTGTCTGGATACTTTAAATCCTTGGCATAACTCACAACAAAAACTGGGGGAACAAAGAGACCAAGCACCATGATAGATGCTGCAAGTGTGTAGATTATAAATCCACCATCTTTAAACACGCTAAAATCCAGAAGTTTTTTCTTTGCTTTCTTCTCAGCTGGTTCATTGGTAGCTTCAGACTTTTTGGGTGGCTCCAAAGGTCTCATTAATGCTCCGCACACACAGCAGTTGAGCAGCATCCCACCCAGTATAAGGAACCCTCCTCTCCAACCGTACTCGTGTTGTAGTATCTGCCCCAGCGGTGACAGTGCACAGAGAAACACTGGACTCCCAGCGGCAGACAGCCCGTTGGCCAAGGGACGGCGTTTGTCAAAGTAGCGGTTTAACATGATGAGTGAAGGCTGGAAGTTTAGTGCCAGCCCCAACCCTGTAACAGAGGGTACATAAAGATCAATACTGGCCTACAATATTGCTGTTAAAAAAGAAAAAAAAAAAAAAAGTCTAATTACAGTTTTTCTCATTCGTGATCTGAGAAAAGAGTTTTATTTCAAATGGACAAATGAATTCAAAGGTAACATTTTTAAAAGCATTCCACCTCCCACAATATTCTGGTGCTCTATGGTCACACTTCAGTGATTACAGCAGTAGCTATTAAGCACACTAGAAAAATTAAATGACAGTTTAATTCCACATTTATCTGCCATCTTTATAACATCTGGGTGATTCTGGTGGTTTAGGTATTTGTCACTTATACAGAACTTCAACCTAAAGCTAAGACATGAGCTAACTCATTTTCAACCACGCACACTACTTACCAGTAATCACACCTGCCGTTAGATAGATCTGAATGATGCTCGTGCAGAAGGAGGCAATCACCATCCCCATGGAGGCAAAAAGGCCACCCACCAGCATTACAGGGCGACAGCCAAAGCGATTGACGCATACGCTGCAGAGTGGACCTGGGCAAGAAGAGCAAGCTGCTAGGATAAAGTGATTTTTGGCATTGATTTTGTCAGTTTGTATTTCTTCTTTGGTGAGCTTGGCAGTGTTGGAGTCAGGTTGGAGTCAATGACCGTAAAGGTCTTTTCCAACCTAAATAATTCCATGATTCTTTCTGTATTTTGTCCATACTGTCAGACCAATGCAGAAGAGTGTTCTTTCCTCTACTGGTAAATACTTCATCTTTTTCATCTTCAGGGTGCCATGCAATTTTTCATCATCTTTAGTAGCTACTGAGTTTCATAGATTTAATTTTATATGCAAGTTGGATGTGCTTAAATAACTTTTGGCCTTAGGTGATTCACAGTAATTCTCCTTTGGAATGCCTTACTTGCACACGAGTTATGATACGCAATCATGATTCATGCTGTAAATGGCTGTATGATTCACAAACAGCATTGCATGATGCAAATAGTTTTAAAACAGAGAAGAACCTACCTGTTCCATAAAGCATGGCCAAGAGAATGGAGGAAATCCACGCAGTGTCACTATATCCAATGCCAAATTCCCGGATAAGTTCTTTAAAGAAGACACTAACTGCCTTAGGAAAGGCATAGGAGAATCCTGTGATGATAAAACAGCCAAAAAGGACAGCCCAGCCCCAGCCTCCATCGGGGGCTTTAACACCAGATGGACCATCATCAGCTACGACCGCTCCCATGATGATGCTCCAGAGTGCTCCCTAAGAAACAAAAAGAACAGTCTAGTTTAAATACAGACACAGTGCAATTTTACAATTTGTTCAAGTTAGTCTTTAAAAAGCTTGAAAAAATACATGAAAATGAGAAGCGCAGTTATGTTTTAAATGAATGCCCCTCACAGGTCTCCCACAATCAAAACCGGATTTCAACCAAATCAGCGTTTTATAGAAAACGAGAAGCAATCACAGCAGTCCAGATGTGTTTTTTATTTTCACAAATACATAAGAACTCCTGCATTGAAGTCAGCAGGATTTTTGTTTCAAGACCTTGTTCTATGAAACTCTCAGAGCAGTCGCTGCGGAGACATACACGCAAAATCCTGGTGCATCACAAGTATTCTGTGCAACTGTGGACAAATCACCCAGGCTTTTTGTTCCCTGCTGAGGACAGCAACACAGTCCCAGTGCACCGATATCTTGAAAAGACAGACAGATCCCTCTGAGCTTCTGATGAGCTATCAGTTTTCATGCATCAAGTAAGTACTTAAGCTAAACTGCACTGAAAATCTGCACTGGCTGGTTTTGTGGATGATGGGAGTCACTAACTGCAGCAATGCTCAGCAGCACTGTCTGCCTGAAGCAAATATCTTCCATTATTGTTCTTATCTACATGATCAGTAATTATTTTATATATTTTATTTAATGAATTTGATCTTTCACATCTTCTGTATGCAGCCACAAGCACCTCTGCATCTAAAAAGTAAAACCTTTTCCCACGAGAAAGTCATGCACTACTCAGTAATGTCAGAGTTTTAGAAGAGAGATGGAAGAGAGACACTGAAAAGGCAGACAAGCTATCCTTGTGTGTGCAGAGAGGTATCGCAGCAGAGCAGCAAGGTTTTTGTAACCTCTGTGTGTTACAGAAGTCTTGAAAATGTCAACATGAGCTTCAAACAAGTTATACGTTAAATCTTACATATACAAAAATTGACCATTATTTTAAATGCAATGGATTACTCCTACAGGGTCAATGTTTCCGTATGAAGGTGCCTAAAAGAGGAGTGCAAGCAAATGATGATGTTCATCATTTCTGCTTTAGAAGCACAGCTCCGCATGGTGATGGTTGTGCATTGGGAATAAGGTAGTTCTTACAGCTCCGTTTCAGAACCAGACTGTGTGTGGCACAGCAAACTGCTTGACGCAGACCTGCCGAGATGATGGATGATTGTGAATAGGCCTGTCTGAATGTACCTACGGTGGCATTTAGAGCAGCACTCCCACTTTGTGGAAGAAATGACTTTATATACATGATGCAGAAATAAACCCGGCCATGCCTATAGGTGTTCGTTAGTTACCCTAGGCTGAACAAGGACTGTAAACCTCTTAATACTGGCTTAATCTCTTGTTTTCTGGAAATCGAATAGAAAAGTCTATACGATTAGAACCTAAAATGGTAAAGCAAGAAGTGAAACCTCAGTGAAACCAGACAACCGGGTGCCTGCTGCTACGGGCGGCCGACTGCTGTAGGCGTGTGTAAAGCACACGGCGCGTGGGACAGGGCGAGTTCTGCACCAGACTCTGGGGCGCTAAAGCAAAGCCTTAAGATGACTCCTGCCAGCCCACCGGGATCTGCCCACCCTTCAGAATGGGTTTTCCCAGCAATTCCTGTACGATACGAGGTACATCCTTCAAAAAAAAGTGTTGATATTTGGTTTTAAAACAATAACCAGACAGCGCAGAGCAGGTGCACCAAGTATAATCCTTCAGGACACTGGCAGCTCCCTAATATTTAATTACAGGAAAATATTTAATTACAGAGAAAATGCCAATTCAAGTATCTTGGCTCAAGTGTATAAAGAGAGGAATCAGATGGAAAACTGAAGGAGTTGGGGGGCAGGGGGAATTCATTCCCACTGTTTCAAGTTGTCAGAATGCTTCATTTGGAGTGCATGTTTAAAGTGTGAGAATTAATTGATAAGTTTTGCCGCAGCTGGTTTGTATGTTTAATTATCTTGTCATATAAATCTGTCTTGTATCCAGAGATCATATGCAGACAATCTCCAGGAATAGAAAAATAACCTGAAGGTCCCTTAGAGCTGCAAGAATTTATGGATATGCTTAATTGTCTTGTAAGGTGTAGCTGGTTTAAGTCAGGAGAGAACCTGAAAGGAGGCCAGTCACAAGTGGAGTTCCTCAGGGCTCGGTACTGGGTCCAGCTCTGTTCAATGTCTTTATCAATGACCCGGATGAAGGCATTGAGTGCACCCTCAGCAAGTTTGCAGATGACACTAAGCTGGGTGGAAGTGTGGATCCGCTGGAGGGTAGGGAGGCTCTGCAGAGGGATCTGAACAGGCTGGACTGCTGGGCTGAGACCAATGGGATGAGGTTCAACAAGGCCAAATGCCGGGTCCTGCACTTGGGGCACAACAACCCTATGCAGCGCTACAGACTGGGGGAAGAGGGGCTGGAGAGCTGCACGGAAGAAAAGGACCTGGGGGTAATGGTTGACAGCCGACTGAACATGAGCCAGCAGTGTGCCCAGGTGGCCAAGAAGGCCAATGGCATCTTGGCTTGTATCAGAAATGGGGTCACCAGCAGGTCCAGGGAGGTGATTCTCCCTCTGTACTCGGCACTGGTGAGACCGCACCTTGAATACTGTGTTCAGTTCTGGGCCCCTCACCACAAGAAGGATGTTGAGGCTCTGGAGTGTGTCCAGAGAAGAGCAACAAGGCTGGTGAGGGGCTGGAGAACAAGTCTTACGAGGAGCGGCTGAGAGAGCTGGGGTTGTTTAGCCTGGAGAAGAGGAGGCTGAGGGGAGACCTTATTGCTCTCTACAACTCCCTGAAAGGAGGTTGTGGAGAGGAGGGAGCTGGGCTCTTCTCCCAAGTGACAGGGGACAGGACAAGAGGGAATGGCCTGAAGCTCCGTCAGGGGAGGGTCAGGTTGGATATCAGAAAAAAATTCTTCACAGTAAGAGTCATTGGGCACTGGAACAGCTGCCCAGGGAGGGGGTCGAGTCACTTTCCCTGGAGGTGTTTAAGGAATGGGTGGATGAAGTGCTTAGGGACATGGTTTAGGGAGTGTTAGGAATGGTTGGGCTCGATGATCCAATGGGTCCTTTCCAACCTTGTGATTCTGTGATTCTGTGTGATTCTGTGAGTCTCCATCTGTGGTTGGATAACCTGAAAAATAAGCATTCCTTGGGGATTCAGAGGGCTCTCGGCCTGGAACCAGTCTATCTACAGCTGCTTTTGTACGATGGGATGCTTTATTGAGAAGGGCATCTGATGCACTGTGTAAGGGGATAACAACTTATAACAAATAATCTCTTCCTTCACACCCGATTCAGTGCTGAATCGTAACATAAGATTGTCTTTGCCTCGAAGGCTTTGTCCTTTTCAATATTTCGCCCGTGAATGAGCGTTTCTCACAAATAATCGGGGAAAGGTCGTGTAAATTTATCTTTATGGTCTGAGCCATCAGTGATAACGCAGCCCGGGGCAGGCTGGGCTGGCAAACAGTCCGTGCCTGCATCTCCGTTATCCCCCGAGGGAGCACGGATGCTTCCGGGCGGTCTCTGAGGTGCCGGACACCGCCCCCCCCCCCGCGCCGTTGACGCGCGAAGGCGCCGGGGCCGCCCCTGCAGCGCGCGCTGCACTGAGACGTGCGGGACGTGACCGGGCGGGCGGGCGGGGCGGGGCGATGACGTCACGCCGCGCGGCCCCTCCGCCGGCGCGCGCGCACCCGGCGGTGGGGCGAGAGAGACGCGCCTCGTCGCGGAGGGAGACGCGGGTTGTGGCGGGCGCGCTGCGGCCTGGGAGGGGCGGCGGTGGCGGAGCGGGGCCGGGGCTTCGGAACGCGCCTGTGGGCCAACTGCGGCCGCCGTTTGCTTAAGAATTTATTCGCTGTGAGAGCGGTGAGGCACTGGAACAGGTGTGCTTGAAATAATATAATCTGCAAACTCAAACCATAAGGAATGGGTTAAATCCACAGAAATACATTTTATAAAGTGCCACACAGAAACGAGTTCTCTGCTTCGGAGAACTGTGGTGACGCAGGGAAGTGGTGGCTGCCCCGTCCCTGCAGGTGTGCTGATCCAGTGGGAGGTGCCCCTGCCCATGGCAGGGGGTGGGACTGCATCGGCTTTGAGGTCCTTTCAACCCAAACCGTTCTATGATTCTGAGATTCTATGATTCTTTACGTCACGTCTGGTACTGCGCCTGGCTGAGACTCGCCATAAGCCCACACACCAGCTCTTCCAACATCATCCATTCAAAGTGTATACGCACATCATTCCTGCCCGTCTGGCTGACTCCATCAGCAGCCCCAGCCAGCACAGCGAAATGAAAAGACCCGACACGAGCCTGGTGTCTGCAAACACAGACGAAGGCACATTCATGCAGGGCCCCTCGCTGGGCCCGCCAGTGTTCACCCCATGCACTAGCACAAAGCAGCGGGGATGCTCCCTTGCGCAATGTGCAAAGAAGGGTTCACCTCACCAGAGGTCGGGTCCCAGATTATTTGGCTTCATCCAGTACGGGGACACTGCCCAAGCCTGCCAGGACCGCTGGCTTTGCTTTCTGTTCCTGCTGGCTCAGCCCTGTTTAGAAGGGAAGGATTACAACCGGCAGCAGCTCGGGTTCAGCATCCCCACCACAGACATGGCAGTATTGATTCCAGATGTCGCCTATCATAAATAGGTTCTTGCTTTGTGAATGTCTAAAACGAAGGAAGCAGATGTGGGTAAATCTGTTGGGTTTCATTCTCCTGAGCCTATCTTCCTATTACCACGGAAAGTAACACAGGATGGATCCCTCACATGGAAATAGGAGGTGAAGCACCTCCCATACTAGAACAGGCTGAGAGAGTTGGGCTTGTTCAGCCTGGAGAAGAGAAGGCTCTAAGGAGACCTTAGAGCGACCTTCCAGTACCTGAAGGGGCTACAGGAAAGCTGTGGAGGGGCTGGTTGCAAGGGCTTGGAGTGATAGGACAGTGGGTAACGGGTATACAGTGGAGGGGGGCAGATTTAGAGTAGACATAAGGAGGAATTTCTTCACTAGTGTGGTGAGGCCCTGGAACAGGGAAGTGGTGGCTGCCCCATCCCTGGAGGTGTTCAAGGCCAGGTTGGATGGGCCTTGGGCAACCTGGTCTAGTGGGAGGTGTCCCTGCCCATGGCAGAGGGGCTGGAACTAGATGGGCTTTGAGGTCCCTTCCAACCCAAACTATTCTATGATTCTACAATTCTATGACTGTAGGTAGCATTGTGGGTGGTGCATCCTAAGTAATGGTGCGGTGCATGTAAAAGGACAGTGTCTATCATACAAAAAAGAGCAGAGAGAAATGGCAAATATCTAATATTGGTCTGTAGCCAATACCCTTACTTGCCACTTATCAGTATGGGAAGGAAGGACATTCGTGAGTATATAGGCTGATCTATGTACAGCTTTAGAATTTCCCCTGAATTAATTTGGTTTAACTATGGCAGAAATCTACTCAGCGTTGAATTCCTAGGATAGAAATAAATATCTGTTATCAAAAAGAAAACATGAACTTTCATGTAGGGAACCCAGTTTAGACTGGAATTCAGTCTGGAATCCCAGTAGGTGGGGAACTGCAATTAAAAAATTACGAAGACAGTCTAAGCTGAGCAGGGTAGAGATCTTCCTTCAGTTTCTTACAAAAAAATGAAGAGAATGATGATTCTTTTTTCAGATGGTGCTGGGAGTATGGATATACTGGAAACATAGACTGATCCATACTGCACTAACAGCAGTCATAAACCTCCTATACTTGCCTAAGAGTATTAAGATCTAAGCAGACTAAACAAAAGATGTATGTTATCCTTGGGTTTGAGTGAAGAATGCCAAGACTAACCAACTCTACTGAAATTTTGCAGGAAATGATCCCTGCAAAAATAAAATTATGTTACTATCCTCTAAACCCCGGCTATAGCCCTCTACATATCAAACAAATACTGTTTCCATTCACATCATTGACATCTGCCTAAGCAGCACAACTTCAACTCTTTCCTGATGCTTTAAAGCACCAATGCATAGATCTTTAATTTGCATTTTATTTACTACAACTCATCCTTAGGCACTTTGTACAAGCCATTTTGATGGGCCACTGATATGACACAGTAATACATTTTTTGTGGCTTATCTGCTTAAATATCAGCCAATTGTATTACACATTTGTTTCCAAAGGCTGTTGCAAACTCCCGTTCCCTAAAAAATCATCACCCTATTTAGCAACACCTGCCCTGCCCTCCCTGCAAGGCCCTGCAGTGCCTTTCACTCTCCCATTTGGCCTCCATTGGTTTATCACAGAGTTTTCCGGTTCCGCTGCATCCGCCTTTCTAAAGGGTTTCCCAGCTTTCACCATTCTTCCATCTCTCTTGCAAAACTCCTAGGATAACCCACTCGGTAATGCTGTGCTCTGTGTAGCTGTCCGTGATGTTCCGTACCAACACTTGCTATTAATCAATCTCCAGCCCCTACTTAGCCTCAAACCAATTTAGTGTGCACTGCTACAGCACAGTTAGGAACGTCCATCACAAGTTACCAGCAGCCTGCAATGACACAGTGAATCCACACTGCCATTTTATGTGTAGCAAATAATTCTAATCAGTGTAGATTCTATTATCTGGGTAAAGTGCTCTACAGTGGGAAGTTGTGCTTATTGATTTTTATTTATTAATATAATTAAAACAGTGCAACCCTGTTCTTTACATTATCTGGGAAAAGCAGATTATATTATTGTTTTGGGTTCCTGTTTTAATTTTCCCTTAATGAGCATTATACCAACAAGTACCCCTAGCATACCCTGGGCCATAAGGAAAAGAATAAGCCACAGATTTGTATACTAACATGTCATTTGAGAAAGTATTAATGTGGTGTTCTTCTTAGAAGAAACAGTTTTTTTAATCTCAAGATAAATACTTGCATAAGTATTCTCTTTAATTACAAACACAACAATAACTAACAGTTTGATCTAAACAGGTACCGCCTTCAAAACAAATATACTCGTTCTATAGCGACAGCATTGCCAGCCTCCCTAGCCATTGTCTCTGCAGCAAATGCCCATTTTCTGGAGAAGTGGACTTATGTTTCTGAAGCCTATGGCTTTTTTTATACCACCTCCATTACCACAAGGGCAATAATGTCAGCATCACAGCGGCACCTTAAGACCAGAGAGCACACACCCTTTCTCTGTGCACAGAAAAAGTGACAAATGTGCCTTCAGTTGTGTTTGAATTATCTGGCTGCTTTCTGTGTGTGTTCAAAAATAGAAGTAGCAGAATCCCAACTTCAGCTGAACACTTACAATTCATTCTTCATGTATCACGAAAATTTATTTCAGCCCTAGAGCTACGGGGGCTTTGCTACGGTCAGAGCGTTACAAAACCAAAAATTCTCAGCAATTTATAATAGAAAATTGTCCTCATTTTCTCTAGTACAAACCCAAGAACTAACAGAGCCAGAGAAATGCTAATTAAGGGTCCAGTCCTGTCACCAGCTGAACATATGCCTTTATTTTTGTTGGACACCATGGCACTCCCCCGACACGAAGTGCTGGGGTGCACGTGCCCCGAGCCCAGGCACGGTTCGCGCACGTAGCCGCGGTGGGAACAGATCATCCGGCTGAGAGATGCCCTTTTACACAATCGCTTCGGACAGTGCAGCTGCCTAACATGGTGTCCTACGTCCAGAGACGTAAATTCCCACTTCGCTCACAATTAAAAACGTAACTTTAATATTATTTTTTTCCCGTTTCCCTAGAGTCCTATTTCCAGCTGACCCCCAACAGGTGTATTGTACAAACGGATTTGCATTTTCACGCCGCCACGCCTTACCCAACCACCGCTCCCTTCGAAATAAACATTGCAAAACCATACGTGACTCCGCTCCGTCGCATCCTAAACCGAACCGTTTTCCGACCGATTCTTCCCAAAAGCGCAGCCCCGCCGCCCCCCGGGAACCTCGCGGTGAGGAAGTTGGGTCGCCGCGATTCCACCTCGCCCGTTTCTTCTGCCCACAGACCGGTTTCGAACAAGGCAAGACCAAGAGCTTTTCACGTGGAGCCAAAACAAGGGCTCTTTCCCAAAGGATGCGGAGGAGCGCGGCCGGGAGAACAAAGGTGGGGAGAACCGCGCGGCCGGGACCGGGGATTCGCCCCCCCGGGGCTCGCCACCGAGGGGGAGCGGGAGGGGGGAGACCCTCGGTACCGGCGCGGCGAGGGCAGGACAAAGCCCGAGGGGTGGGGGTCCGGCGGCACCGGGGGGCAGCGGGGCTCGGCCGCCGGCACCGCTCCGCCACCGGAGAGAACGCGCCCGGCGGGGGGACCGCGCTTCGTCCACCCCCGCGCCCGAAGCCCCGCGCCCGCCGCGGAGCCCGGTTCACCCACCCCCTCCCCCCCCGCGCTGCCTTCGACGATCGCGCCCGGCCGGGCGCCACGCGGCACCGCGCTCGCCGGGGGCGCCTCGGTACCTGAGTCCGGTCCTGCGCCTCGGCGTGAGGATGCTGCCCGCGCTCCCCGTGCCGCCCGGGCAGACCCACCCCGCCGCCCGCGCCCCGCCCACGCCGCGCCCGCGGGCCCACCGCCGGCACGTGACCGCCTCCCGCCGCGCCGCGGCCCGGGAACGGCGGCGTGGCGGCTCGCACGGAGCGCGGCGGGGTGGGATTCGGTGGGGTGGGATGCTGCCCCGCACGGAGCCGGGCCGGGCCGGGATGGGATGGGATGGGATGGGATGGGATGGGATGGGATGGGATGGGATGGGATGAGATGAGATGAGATGCTGCTGGCGTAGATGCTGCCCCGCACGGAGCCCGGGCGGGACGGGACGGGACGGGATGGGATGGGATGCTGCCCTGCACAAAGCCCACGCGGGACGAGATAGGACAGGATGCTGCCCGCGTGGATGCTGCCCCACACAGAGCCTGGGCAGGATGGGACAGGATGCTGCCCGTGTGGATGATGCCCCCCCCTTGGATGATGCCAAGAGGAGCAGGAGCGGCGCGAGGGATTTAAATGTAAAGGTCGGCTGCTCTCACCGAGGTGCGGCCGTTTCGGTTTTCCAGGGAGTGATCACAGTTTCTTCCTTGTCTCCTTATATAAGAAAGGCTTTGTGAGCTTCCCTGTTTTTCTTCGTTCTTGTTAGTCATTTTGAGTGTGATCTTTTGCATTCTTGAGCTAACTTACAGGCTTCCCTCCTCATCCTCTACCAAGGGAGCACCCCCTGCAAATGCACCTGCTTGCGCTATCTGTCCTTGCGTATCCACATGGAGTGAGCTTTCTGCACTGATCTGCTGTGGCTCAACCGCTATTCATACAAATGTTGGATTATAACACTGGGTGCATATTGATATTGCTGTTATCTATCATCCATGGGCTTGGAAAGTGCAGTATAGAAAGCAGCGCTCCTTAGGCAACTTGGGGCTTTAGGAAATTCAGGAGCAGGTGCTCCACTCCTTTGTCTGCTTACAGCATACAATCCAGTGTATGGGGAAAGGATTTTCACCCTGTACTTAGCACTGATGAGGACGCACCTCGAATCCTGTGTTCAGTTTTGGGCCCCTCACTATAAGAAAGACATTGAAGAGCTGGAGTGCATCCAGAGAAGGGGAACAGAGCTGGGGAAGGGTCTAGAGCCCAGGGGTTTAGGCTGGAGAAGAGGAGGCTGAGGGGAGACCTCATCGCTCTCTACATCTCCCAGTAAGGATGGTGCGGTGAGATGGGTGTTGGTCTCTTATCCCAAGGAACAAGTGATAGGATGAGAGGAAATGGCCTCGGGTTGTGCCAGGGGGAGTTTTACACTGGATATTAGGAAATATTACTTCACAGAAAGGGCTGTCCAGGACTGGAACAGACTGCCCGGGGCAGTGGTGGAGTCACCATACCTGGAGGGATTTTGAAGAAGTGTAGATGTGATGCTTAGGGACATGGTTTAGTGGTGGAATTGGCAGGGTTAGGTTTACAGTTGGACTTGATGATCTTAAAGGTCTTTTCCAACTAAATGATTCTGTGATTCCTACCACCTCTGTGGAAATACACAGGGGTAGGGTTCTAACTAGATGATAGGCAGGATGCTGTATTGTCTTGTGAGAGCTATGGTTTTGCATAGATTAGTATCTTCCAATATTTTAGAAGGTGCTCAGGTATTACAGAGGGAGAATCTGAAGCACTTTTGACACCATAGAAATTTTTTTTTCCCTGGCACATTACATTTTTCTTGGCTTTTCATGCAGTTCTGCTGTAGTACCCATTTGTACCTGCTCAGGGATTCATTGCAGTTATGTGCAAAGATAAGCGAGGCTGAGTGGTTTCTTTTGGTTAACAGCCAGTGAGACATACACTGCTAATCTTAAAGATAAGTCAAACCAGTATTTGACCATGACTTGAGTTTAGGCCATTAGTTTACAAGCTACATGAAGATACTTGCAGAAGAGCAGAACCCACTGATTCTTGCGGAGTTTCTGAAGTAAGCAATGCAGTAGTTAAGGCCCAACAAAAACCGGTGGAGTTTTGCAGCTGAAGAAATTTTTACGTGTCTTTACAGGTATTCTTGGTTCTTCAGGAAAAGGAAGTGTGATCTCTATTGCCAGTCCCAGAGGACTGGAAAAACTCCCACAGTTTTCGAGAAGGAGATGGTTTTGTCATAACCTCACCCACCCTCTGACTGTAATTTTGTAAGGAGGGTATTTCCGTCTTGCAAAATCTTTTGCTTTGTTACTCCACTTTACTTGAATCATCATAGAAATATATAGCCACCAGTAGAATTTTTAATTCAAACCTCAGAGGTATGTACTTTGTGAAGATGTTTTCAGGAGGGAGAGGTGCCTAGGAGTGGAGAGGTGTTAGCAGTGAAAGTGAAGCTGGCATCCTTGGAGGTATTTAAAAAGATGCGTAGATGTGGTGCTTAGGGACCTGCTTTAGTGGTGAGCTTGGCAGTTTTAGTTTTACAGTTGATCTTGATGATCTTAAAGGCCTTTTCCAACCTAAACGATTCTTTGATTCTAAATACCTAAACCATCAGTATTCCTTACAGCTACTCAAAAGATATAAGAAGGTAAAGAAGGAAAGAAGTGTTAAAAAATGTTAAAAAATGTTAAAAAAATGTTTAAAATGTTAAAAAAAAAACAAAAACCCAAACAAAAGAAAAGGACTGGTATGTCCTTTGCATCTGTCAATATCACCCCTACCAAAGCCTCCATCTCTCCGGAGCTTAGGCAGCTGAGTGCAACACGTGCTCGCTGGTTAGCGTTCAGTTGTAGAACACTCAACAGTATTTATGAGGTCGGTAGCGTTTCTTCTAGAGGCAGAAGAGTGTTACTGCAGTTGGTCTGTTTTTCAGAAGTAATAGTCTGTGGGCACAGACCAGCTGCTGAGAGAACTGACCTGTGGGCTGCGGTCTCACTTCTGTAGCTGAGGGTTCCTACCAGTTTTGAAGAATGCCTTTTCTGAAAGAGATGTGTTCCTAGGGGGTGATGTGCCAGGGCAAATGACACTCCCCCAACATCAGCACTCAGATCACTGGATTTGATTCACTGTTCAACAAGGCAGTAGTGTAAGTGAACAGAACACAGGGCTGCTGTGCTTGCAGAAGCCTGCACAGATTCTGGATAACCTCATTAACACTTGGAACTGAGATAAAGGCACAACCCCGCTATCTGTTAGGTGGAGTTACGTTGCCTGTGTTTAAGCATTAAATATGCTGCACTACACTTACGAGTAGAGGGAACATTAAAGTGGAGCAAAGAGAACTCAAAACAGCAACTTAAGGCATCTAATTAAAAAAGAGCTTTGAAAAATTCTTTACAGTTCTGACTAAATTGAAAAAAAAAACATTCTGCATCTTAGTGTTCATCTATAATATACCACTTACTACAGATATTTGCAGAGTGATGTTAAACTCATGAGGAATCATTAAATAGGCAATGTCTTTGTCCAGAGTAGACTGTGAAAGTCTGTTCAGTTTCTTGTGAAAGGGAATTCTTAATAAGAAAGAATAATATCATTGTGTTATACTTAATAGATGCTAGATTCCACTAACCCTCCATTAAAAAGTCCTTCACTCCATAATTCCTTACCAGTTTCCAAATAAATAAGGATCCTGGTGTGTTCTTTATTTACATACTCTGTTTGACTTTGTTATTTTTTATTTTGTGCCTTTGTGGCAAGGAAAGCTGATGATATTCTGGGTACTGAATAGAAGGGCACGTTTTTGGCTTATGGTCTATCTGTTGTGTGGGAGGACCCCCAGCTTTCTAACTGATTATTCCTCACGAGCTGCAGGACTTCACATTTTCCTCTGTTGACCATCCTGAGATTCCTAGATTGTTTCCATTAAAAACAGAGCAATGCAGTAAATCTAATAACTGTTTCCCATTTACAGCAGTAAAGACAGTCAGAGAATGCTGGAAATCTTTGCCTGAACAGGCTTCCAAAAAGGCAGAAGTGACGGGAGTATTGTTGTTACCGAGGGTAGCTGACATTAGGACAAAGTTTCATTGCTCTGGAAGTTTGGGCTTCTGACAGCAAATGTCTTCTGTAGCACCTCCTGAACTCTAGAAAGGCTTCTGTGTATCGTAACGGTTTTTGGTGGTTTCTGCTTCCTGTTCCAAACTCCAGCTGTACTCTTTGCTGTTCCTGCAGTTTGTAGGCAAGCCCCAAATATTACCTTAAAAAGTGCCTGTAAACATTTATTCTTATTGAGCTTTTCTAGATATTTTGTTTTTAAGACTGTTTACTTATCTGTTGTATTAATGATGGATTTTGACTGCAGTATTTTTAAGAACATAAGAGTAACATCAAACATTTCAAATGGTTTCATAAACGGTTAATGTTGCACTGTGCCATGTGTGCACTTCTGCCTTTGATTCAAAAGGTACACGTAGCAAATCATGTAGTACAAAGAGCCCTTGTAAGATCTTTATTGCAGAAGGGCCACTAATATTTGGAGTTGAGGTTTCAGTAATTTTTAGTTTGTTTCTAAAGCAAGTATGGAAATAAGGGCTTGTTAAATGACTCTCAAGATTCAGTTGAGGAACATGAACTGTACCTACAAAGATGGATATAGGCTTCAAAAATGTGAACCCACAGTTGTTATACAGATAGGCATGGAAAAGAGAAACATGGAAATCAAATTCTTCTAGCTTAGTTGAAACTAGAATTTGAATGTGTCATTTAGTTCCTAAACAACAGCATGCATATTTCAGAGGGGATCAAAAATTCCTCTCGAGTCCTTTGCAAGCTGTAAAGTAGGCCACTTTTACTTACAATATCATCTTTTAAATGATAGCTCTGAATTTCTATATTTTGTTTACATACAGCATAACAAATACATTCCTCGGGGTTCTGTGGCATTAAGTTTATTTATTTGAAGGAAAGCTGCACTTGAAAGACTTTTCTGAATCACATTTTAATTTTTATGTTAAATCAAGGCAGACTGTTGCCCATATTCACCTACTGAGTCTCTGCATGATATTTCTCATAAATCTGTCACCCGGTTGTCCAGGCAGGCAGCGCTGGAGCGTGCCATGGCTCTCAAGTGGCCGTTCTCTGGGACTGCTTCTCCATAGAAACAAGGATGAGGCTGGAAGGATAAATAGTTTGTGTAATCGTAAGTTTTATCGTAGAGCTGGGCCATAATTAGTCAGACATAGCCTTTGGACTGGAAACTTAAAAGTGCTATCGAGACTAATAGTGTATTTGTAGCCAGGAAATACGCTGCTTCTTGTCTCTGAAATGCAGCATTTTCGGAGAGTGGGTCTATTTTCTTTCTTCCTTTGTGAAGCAATGTGTGGTGTTGCTGGTTCACAGTGTAGTGATGGGGTCAAAGACTCGTGCTCACAGGTTGTGACTCTGGAAGTGGTTCTGAAGGTGGCTGTAATCTTCCTTTGAGCCTAAATCTGACTGAACTCACTAGTGTTTGATGAGAACAGAAAATCTGTCTCTCTTTTCTTAGATGCCTGTTCATTTTTACTAACAGGGGAAAAGGTTTCCTTTCATTTCTATCTGTGAAACCAGGACATTTTCTCTACTTATTTTAGGTGTAAGCAGGTTTCTACATTGATCCCCAAATCCATGCCGAGTAGACTGCAATCTTTTTGACTCGCTGCTAAGATTAAAATTTATCCATTTCACACACTATGAATCACTAGAAGCCACCAGTTACTCATGTGGGGAACTAACACGCTTTTAACTACGTGACTAGGGACTGTCGGAAGGTGCCTTGGGGAGATGACATCTGGGTTGAAGGGGTGGGGAGAAAGGGTTGCAAAAGATAGAGTGATTGATAGGTTAGGCAACTCCAGGCTAAGATGTAAGAGGTAGGAGTACACCACCAGTCCAAACGGTGGATGGATTTAGGCATTCACCTACTATGTATTGATTCTACTGAGTGCTTTGAAAGGCCACTGCAGAGGATAAACCACGCTGGGATTTGCACTATAATGTTTCTGTGCTCAGAAGATTTGGAAAATCATTTGAGGCCATATTTCACTGTGGTGTTTTAAAGCAGAGGTGATTCATATAAACAAATGAACTAAAAAGGTGTGAGGTTTACGGTTGGACTTAATGATCTCAAAGGTCTTTTACAACCTAAACGATTCTGTGCTTCTGTGAGTAACTATAGTTTTCTGAAATTCTATATAGATAGACTTCATGTAGCTAAAAGAAACTTGATTTCTTTCAAAAGTCAGATACTCCAGTCACTTCTGCCTTTTTGGAAGCCTGTTCAGGCAAAGATTTCCAGCATTCTCTGACTGTCTTTACTGCTGTAAATGGGAAACAGTTATTAGATTTACAGCATCGCTCTGTTTTTAATGGAAACAATCTAGGAATCTCAGGATGGTCAACAGAGGAAAATGTGAAGTCCTGCAGCTGATTTATTTCAAAAGTCAGATTATTAGTTCCAATTCTAATTTTCAGTAAGAGTTACTGATGGAAATAAACCCCTCCTTTCTTTAGATGAGATGAGATTAGGAAATCCAATTGTCTTCTGATGACCTCAGGAAAGATATAAAAGAACTACTGATAATCTGTTTTCTTCAAATTAGTGTACTTCAGATATAATTCACACAACTTTAAGGTTCTGAAAGGTCTATCATCTGGCAAAGCCATTTATATAAACCAGAAACACAAAAAAGTGAGAGAGCATGACAGGAAGTTTGCCTTATGCCTTCCAGACAAGCGAGTCATCTCGAGTGACTAAGGGAAAATCACGCGTTGCATCCAGCTCCTGCGTGACCTCTCCTCGCTCTCACGTAGGCAGCGCTCTGGTTCAGTCGATAAGTACATTTTTTAATAATTAAATGCCTTGGAAGCAGAACTTCTTGGTCTGTGCCGCATGACCTTGTGCTGCAGTTGGCCTCAGTGCGTTTCACAAGGGTTTCTAACGGGTATAAACTGGAGAGGGACAGATTTAGACTGGACATAAGGAAGAATTGCTTCGCTATGAGAATGGTGAGACCCTGTCCCAGGTTACCCAGGGAAGCTGTGGCTGCCCCATCCCTGGAGGGGTTCCAGGCCAGGTTGGATGGGGCTTGGAGCCCCTGATCCAGTGGGAGGCGTTCCTGTCCATGGCAGGGGTGGGACTGGATGGGCTTTGAGGTCCCTCCCAACCCAAACCATTCTATGATTCCATGATTTTAAGTGTTTCACAGGATGCAGTGGGGGTTTGCAGGGAATGGAAGGTTTGGTCCGTTTGCTCCCATCTCAACAGCTGTGACAGAACGGGGCAGCTCCTTCCTTGCTCCGCAGCTGGAGGAACTAACGCTTTGTATTATACTGCTGAAAAACAGCGTTTAACAAACCAGTCTGGTAAACCAAATGGACAGGAAGGCTGGTGAACAAGAAAACGAGACTGGAAAGCACGAGGCGGGCGTGGCTGCGCTCCGGGAGCAGCGGCTGCGGAGCAGGGCCACGGGGGGATGGAACCTGGGAGCGGGGCGACGGCGGGACCGATGGGGAGCTGAGCGGGGGCGGGGCGGGGCTCTGATTGGCCCGCATGGGGCCGACAGAGCGCTGATTGGTCTGCTCGGAGTGGGCGGGCCAGAACGGGGGCGTTGATTGGCCTGCAGCGGCGAGGGGCCGGGCCTGGCGTGCCGGGCGGAGCACTGATTGGCCCAGAAGGGGCCGGCCTAGCGCTGGTTGGCTCAGGCCGAGGGGCGGGGCCGGGCTGAAGGGGCCGCGGTTCCTATGGAGCCGAGGCCGCGGCGGGTCCCGCAGATCCTTAAGGAGGGTCGAGCCGTTCCGAGCCGCCAGCGAACCCCTCGCGGCGCGACCTTCGGCGCTGCCGGCGCCCTGCTCTCCCCGGGACCTCGCAGCCTCCTCCTGGGACCTGATTGAGGTGTGCAAGGCCTTAGCCCTGCAGCGTGCTCGGCCCCTGGCCGTGCAGTTCCCTTCCCCATCCGTGCGGGTGGAGATCAATATGCGGGAATGGCTTTCAGTTGGAAGGGGGAAGGTTTAGATCAGACGTTAGGAAGAATTTCTTCACCCTGAGAGTGGGGAGGCACAGGCTGCCCAGGGAAGTGGTGGCTGCCCCATCGCTAGAGGTGTTGGAGGCCAGGTTGTCCCTGCCCATGGCAAGGGGGTGGAACTGGATGGGCTTTAAAGTCCCTTCCAACCCAAAGCGTTCTATGGTTCTGTGTGGCTGTCCCTTCATGCCACCCCTAAGGACGTTTGCTCCAGGGCCTCATGGCATGTTTCCCTCTTTACTTTCCTGGACGCTCTAGAACGCAGTGCCCATTTCTCAGTCCTTGGCACAGTTGTTTCTTCCCACCTTCTACATGTGCAGTCCCCTGTGCGTCCCGCTCCTCTGTCCTGCAGGGTGGCAGAGCCTGATGTCATCCTATTGCATACTCTACGGCACAGCACACAGCATCCTTTGCCAGAGGTGTGTCCCTGCTCAGTAGCTGACATCCCAGGTTTCTCTTATGTATTGTTACCTTAGCACCCAGCTTCTGCTATGTTTTATCTGTTCTGACCAGGTCGTATAATGCCTGATGTATATTTGCTGTTTTACATGTCTAACCTTGCTTGTAAAGTAAATGGCAAATCAGCCACTGGCAGTAAAGGAAGTGGCAGCACACAAGAGATGCTAACTTGCACCACCGGCTGTTGTCACTTTTTTCTTGGAACTGTGTTGACGTGATTTCCTTGGTTTTAATGCAACAACACCATGTCACAACTACTTTACAGCGTAGCTGTGGCCTCTGGTGGTTGCCTGTTGTGGTAACATGCAGCACACAGTGAAACAGCAGTGCTGGTACTCATGTGGTGTTGGTTCTGTCTGTTACTGCTTCATCAAGGAAAACAGTTGTGGCTGGAGACACTTGGCTGGAACTGGTTGTGTGCTGTTTTCTTTCTCTTCCTCTTTTCTGTAGTTTTGGAGGCAAGAGAAGCAATCCCAGTTTATTAGCTCTGCTGGTCCGTTATGCACATCTGATACTTGGTACAATCATAGAATGGTTTGGGCTGGTAGGGACATTAAAGTTCATCCAGTTCCAACTCCCCTGCCGTGGGCAGGGAATAATAAAGATATGTCACAAGGATAGCAAGGAAGAGAGTACAAGTTCTTTATACTTTGAACAAAACTTTACAGCTTTATATCTCTTTGACAAATAGGAGTTATATGGAAGTCTGCGTGTTCTCAAGTGTTACTCTGAAATGTTCTTCACTATCACCTTGTCTTCCTTATTTGGTTGGAAAGTGGCTATCTTAAATATGGCATCAAACTTCTTGTTGTTGAAGTAGCATTTAAATAGGAACAGTTGTGATATCTCCACAGAATCGCATGTGCTAACCAGGTTCAGTTGTGTGTGATTTACAGCTAAGCCATCATTTTCCTTTGGAAAAGAGGCTGATTAACCTAGTGAGTTCCATTAGGCCCTTGTGCGGGGTGAGAAGAATCTATCGATCACCTCTTTTGGGATAAGTGGTTCAGTTGTAGTGGGTGTTTTTGCTGTTTAGGTTGTGTGGGTGAGCTCTTACTTGTATGTGTGCTGTTTACTAAGTCATCTTTTATGTCATCATATACAGGTTTACTGTTCTTTTAACTGTAAGACTTCCAGGCAATCGGTGTGATTTCTACTTCAAATTACACTGTTATTTCCATTATGATCCCTGTTGCAACTGGCTTGCAATTATAAATATTGCTGCTATCAAAGGCAAAATGCTCCCTTCTCCCCTGTTAAATTGCATTTCTAAGAAACACAGCTGTCAGTGATGCAAAGCATGATTTTAAAATTACAGGAAGGCTCACTCATTCATATTTTTATATGAAATGAATTATCCCTATGATATATAACCAAAAGTCACCTCAGGATACCACTTCCAATTTACCGGTGAGATATATGGAGATAGGAAGGAAGGTTGTTTTCATAGGAAACTGTGTGGTGCCTTTTAATTCTAAGGTAATTGCAGAGAAACATTGTAAAAGAAGTATCATTTTCTTTAACTACTTCTTTCCAAGAAAAATTGTGACTTCAGTTTGATGATTTCAAGGAAGTAGTGGGCTGGAGCTGTGGTCTTGTTTTTGATTTCTCACACAAAGGCTTGGCTAATAATATATTGCTAATTTTAGCTAATGAAGTATTCATCAGGTTTTTAAAAGGCACTTAGAAAAGTATTTTGATACCTTAATGGGTATAGACCGAGCATAGTTTCTTTCAGTGTTTGTGTCCAGAAAGCATCTCATAGGCCTTTTTTCTCTTTAATGTGTTTGTGATGAGAGTGGAGCAGGGAAGGGAGTTAGATTTCGTTGGACTTTTTAACTGTGGTGTCCATCAGGTGCATTTGGAGCAACAGTAGCTGAAAGGAAGATACAAAATGAACAATTTTTTCCTAGCATTGCCTGTTATAGTCAGGGAGGCAGTTTGGTTCACAGATGTCCTCAACAGTGACTTCTACAAAAAATACAGAATCATAGAATCAGATTTATTTCTTCTTACCCAAATAAAGAGGATACTACTTGCACTATTTTCTACATGGCAGCACGGTTTGAAGATTGCCAACAAGAAGTGGAATATGAATAGAAAACATATTTTTATTGTAATTGCATTAGGGATAAATCTTAAATCCAGGCCAGCAGAACTGAGGCCACCGGTGCATTGTGTCCTCTCACCGTGTTTGTTTCTCAATGTACCTGGGAAGAGAGAGCTTGAATTTTTTTATGCTTGCCTAGCACGGTGATCAGAGACTCATATTTTGATCCTGGAGAATTAGAGTTGTTGAGTTTGTTTGTGAAGAAGAAGGTTGTCTAAATTGTGGCACCCTTTAGCGTAGAGATATTGCACCACATCTGCTGCTCTGGAAATCTCTCTTTCATTTAAAGGGATTAAAGAGCCACTATTTGAAAGGCATGCTTGTCTGATGTGTTCTCTGCATCCCTGTGCTTATCCAGATGGGATTATCTGTAACCACTGACACAGACGAATACCGTACAGTGAGAGAAGCTTTATTGACTTTGACAGATTTGGGAAAATCTGAGCAGAAATTACCATATTAATTTTTTTTTTTGCTTTTAAAAAGCAACCATGGTGCTTAGAAATAAATTCTGAAGAAGTAAAACCAAAACATTATAATTACATATGAAACAGATGTAGAGGATAAACAATAAGAGGAGATGGAAGTGAAGCAGGTAAAGAGCAAATGCACATCCTTGTGGTTTATTTTCTTTTTAATTTTGAAGACAATCTGTGTTACTGAAATACTGCTCTTTCCTTGTACCTGTCGGCCTGTCTAGTAGTAACTTCAAGGTCATTTTAAATGTGGGCTGAATAGTAGCTCTGTAGTCCCATGGGTGATTGTGGGAGGAGAAGACAAATGGGACACAGCAGTTAATATCGCTGAAATAAGAGAGGGCTGGACTGTGGTTTGACTTGTCATCAGTGTCTTCAGGAAAGAGCAATATGCGTGTTGAAGTTTATGGTGACTGAATCTTTTATGCCTCTCTTTTCAGTCTCTGTAAAGAAAGGAGAAAGTTTTCCCACACCAAGATTTAGTGGCATTACATTGCTGATTTGGAAAGTCTTATCCCTGGACGTTGCAGGACTACAAATAAAAGGAAATTCTGTTTCTAGAAGTGGCCAATGCCCGATGGTCCAGAAAACTTTGCAATTTACATGTAATGGTAATTAATTATCAGCTATGCAGTAGATTGGGAGTGATGATATACTTGATTTATATTAGTTAGCAGTCTTAACTGTCTTCTGTCAGCTCCTGTTGCAGATTTATAGTAGTGTTACAAATGGAGAAAGAACTAAATCTCCTCCTTTAATGGAAAGCAAGAGAAGGAAAAGAGCTACCTGCTAGCCAGTTCCCATGTCAAAATAAAATGTTTTGAGATATCAAAAAGCAACTCCAAGACATAAATTTAACAATTTGAAAGACAATTTTGTCTGTTATCTAAGAATTTTATAAGGGCAAGATAAAGAGTTAGAACACTATGGTGTCACAGTCACTCATCTGATAACATCTAAAAGTGCTGGACAGACAGGGATTAGTGATCTTGGAGTACAACCAGGTAAAGCAGAACAAAGACTGATGGAGGGGAAAAAGAAAAAGAAGCAAACTTCATTATCGCTATCGACAACACATCGAAGAACATAAATTAGAACTGGAACGATTTGGTGGGTGAGGTGTGACTTCCTTAGCATGCAGGAAATAGCATGCAGGAAAAAAGAAATGTAGCTTCTCTAAGACGTGTTTGGATTGGAATAAAGCAGTAACATCTTTTATACAGCAGAGAGCACTTTGAGCATGGAGATGGGTTTGTCTGTTCTGACAGAGGAACACCTAGAACATGAACAAAGGGCCAACAAGTGACTTCTTTACACCTCCCATATCTTGCTTTCCACAGTGATTTATCTGATCTCTGGCAATGTGTTAGAGAGGGGATAGCACTAAGTGAAAGTGAGGGCACTTGTAAATACACAGCGTATTCCTATGTAATTTGCAAGGGTGCTTGTAGAGGAAACGATATGACTGGGCGGAGATAGTAGGATTATAACGGAAACAGTTTGGGGAGCAGGAAAGTATTTGTCAGAAGGAAATGCTTTTTTCTTAGATGCTGAAATGCCTCTGGGAAATGGGATTGTGATGCGTACTGTGTGTTATAACAAGATGCATTTGTTTTCTGTGTACATGAGAGGACAAATGATAATGGTATCAACCATTGTTAATAATATTATCTAAGGTTACTAGGCATTGTTTTCTACATTGAGTTGTGGATTCAACACAAACGGTTCAGCTTTCCAAGTATTGTAAGCCATTGCAAGCTAATTTTATGATAGGAGCTGGGTTTGTGTGCTCTTAAATACATTTTGCCTCTATCCTTCTCTGGTAGGGCTCTGTGAAGGAAAGAAGTCTGGAGTATATCCAGTCTAATGCAAGCAATTAAAAGTTGAAGATAGCTAAAGCAATGCACTTGTTTAGTTTGACCATTCTCGCTAATTTTTATGGTTCTGGATAGTCTTCTAAACCTTGTGCAGGGAGTTAAATGCTCATTTCTTGAGATTTGTGTGCACATAGTTCTTGTTTAATGTAACTACTGTCTTCAGATATATCACTATCTTTGTGATTAATCGCTGTTTAAAATGGTAACTGCTGTAAAGTGTTCTGCAAACACAGAACTGCATTTGTTATGTAGAGATGGCTGGTTTAAAATACTTTTTTTTAGTTATTAGAATTATTATCTGGACATGGATCTGCAATTCCTTAAAGGTCACTGATTGATGTTACCGTGGTTCTGGAGCTTATGCAACCTCATTTAAAGCCAGTTGAGGAATTCTATATGGAGCATACCCTGTGGGAATGGAAGGAGGAGTTTGAGTCTTTTACACCCAGTGCTGTCTCTTTGCCAGGCTGAGCTGGGTACTGATCACTAAGCAGAATAGTAATTATTCCTCTGATCTGCCTTGCCCTGGAGAGCTGTGGGGTGAACAAGGGAGGTGTAAAAGTGACTGTCTAGACTACACTGAGATGATACTTCTGTTAGACTTTATGTATATGCATAAGTTTTGGCTATAGGATTCAGATTAATTCAGGTGAAGTGTACATTTAAAAGCAAAATCTAGCAGAATATGAATATGCAGGTAGCTGTTCGTGACTATCCAGTTCTAGTTTGCAGGTCTGTCTATGTCTATGTATAGATCAACTTCATCTAACCAAATGCTTGGAGAGAAAAGTCCAGGAGGTTGAAGAACTTGCCTGTCGGAAACAGGTATAAGACTGTGGAGAAACAATGTTGTGTTGCTGCAGTGCCATCTAGCAAGGCTTTTTTTTTTTCTTTTAATTAAAAATGTTCAATAAGCTTTTTTTTTTTTTTTGGCTTTTTTAGCCTACATTTGTGAAATTTGTAATGACAGTTTAGAAAATTATGCACTACTTGTGTAGTGGCTGTTGCTTTGTTTGTCTGGCAGCTGCCCCTTGTAAGGAACTGTTAATGTGTTTGGTAATCTGAGATTGTGTAGGACCATTCTATGTAGACAGCACATGCTAAATTTGTTAACCTTGAAACAGCAGGAAAGGGCAGCGTCTAGAAAGCAAAAGCAGCCTTAGCTAATGTGGGTAGATATACATTGTTTATCATACTCCCCATCACAAGGTTCCCCCCATTCTACCTTTCATAATTCTTAGAATTTCATCGTAAAAAGATAATCTTACTAACAGTGATTCAACCGATACCTTGGAGGGGCTGTTACACCACCTCTAGATATGTTACAAACTTTAAAGAACACTAGAACCTTCCTTCTTTGTTTCTGTATAAAAATATGTTTGATATTAAAATTACTTTTAATTATTTACATATGAATGTGCTTAATCATTAGAACTAGAATGGCTATTTTTTGGCCTGTCAATGAAACCAATATCTAATATAAATGGGGGTGGTAAAAGAGATTATTAAGCCATTACATCTTGCACCCAACACCTACCAATCCAAAACTTACTCATAGTTCAATTTCTGTTCCTTCTCTTTGCTTTAGTCCTTTGTATCCCAAATTTTGGATATATTTTGGAAATCTATGTGCAGGCCAGTGTCAGAGGATAAGAACATTGCACAACAATTGCTTGCATGTCTCCTCTTTTATTTGCTGTTAGAGTTTTGTTTTCTGTAGGCACTATTCGGTGGTCTTTTCTTCTGACAACTCACTTCTGTCTTATCTTAAACCTAGTCTCTATTTTCGTGTGACTGCATGCTCAGGAGATTAATCTGTGAGTGGAAACTGAATATTCGAGGAAGTATTTTTGACCTCCCTGCAACCTGTTCTGCTGCCAAGCAGATCTTGATTTCTGTTTCCATGACTTCCAAGAATGATTCTTTGAATTTGCTCAAACCGAATTTATAAGGAAGTCAATCAACAGCACTAAAAACTAACGTGCTTGTATTGCTTGGAACCTCACTTTATTCTGTCTCTCTACATCTTTTAGGCAGGAAGAACCAGCTCATGCTGCTCAGGAAAAGGATGCAATGCCAGCTTCAGCGAAAGAAGTCCAAGTCATACAATTCAAAAAATTGAAGCAGCAGGTTAGAGAACTGCAGATGAGGCATAAAAGTCTGGAAACTGAGCTATGCAGAAGAGAATGGAGTCACAGTGCTTGTTTAAGAGAGAAAGATGCTCTTATTGGAAAGTAAGTGACTTGGTTTATCTTGGTTCAGCGGGTGTGATGAAAGAAACTCAGAACATCATACTTACCTGTTTCGTGCCCAACTTATTTATGTTAAAAGCTCACAGTAATTCATAGTTAAACGGATACCGCACCTGCAGTGCCATGTCCAGTTCTGGTCCCCGTAATTAGAAAATTAGACTGGAGAGGGCCACAAAGATGATCAGAGTGCAGGAGAACCTGCCCTGTGAAGAAAGACTGAAGCAGCTGGGTCTTTTCTTCCTGCAGAAGGCTTGGAAGACCTCATTACAGTTTTCTAGTACATAAAGGGCAGCTACAAAGAGGACTGAGGCTCTCTTTTCACAAAGAGCCACATGGAGAAGACAAGGGACCATGGGTACAAGTTGCGCTGGCAGAGGTTTCATCTCAATGTAAAAAAGATTTTTATCTTTTTTTACAGTGAGAACAATCAGTCATTGGAATAACTGCCCCAGGGACACGGTAAAGTCCTCATCACTAAAGGTTTTCAAGATTGGACAGGTTACTAGATAATCTCATCTAGGCTCCTTTTCCCATGAAATGTTGTGCCACTTGAGCTGAAGTGACCTTCAAAGCTGATTCTAAATAGATAAATAAAACACAAAACATCCTCAGTATTTATCCTGCTGAAATCGAAGCTTTGTTCTGTGTATCACAGGTATAAACAGCGACTGTCTTTGGCAGCTGAGCAAGGACAGATTCTGGAACAGAGTAAAATGCAAGCAGAACTGGACTGGCAGCAGCTCTGTGAGCATGCTGAAAGTAATTGGGATCAGAAATCAGAGGATCTAACACAGAGCCTGTCTTCAGTGAGAGAGCAGGTGAGAATTTCAAATTAACACTGCTTAGGAACCATCTGTTGCACAAAGAGCTGTGGAGATTTTTCCCATCGTGGTGTTTCTCAGAGAAGGCATGACTTCCGTCTTTTTTCAAAAATCTGTAAAGTGGTAATTCTGCTTTTTGCATGGCAGTTCATCACGTGTATTTGATCAAAGACCAGATTAACTTTCGTGGACAATCTCTAGTACTGGCCTTTTCTCACTTGTAATGAAGTCAAGTCAGCTTGAGAGACGCCACTGCTTTTTTCTTAGCTTTGTAGCAGAAGAAGATCCATCTTAGAGCAGCACCAGGTCAAAAAGAGTTTCAAGTAACAGTATAGCTTGAATTGTATCAAGGGAACACTCTTAATCCTGTGAAACTGAGAGTATTTTTGTGTGGAAAAAAAATTTCTGTTTTGTGAAGTGTCCAAGCTTCTATTTCTGAAAAGTGAAATGAGTGTTTATTGTTTAGAGACTATTACGCGGTAGGCTAACAATGGTTCTCAGTGACCAGTTGCCTAGCAAACTCATGGGTGCAGAGGAAACAGTTTTTTACGTAGTTTAGAAAGTAGGCATTTACTCTCTGGTATTTTATTGTTCCCAAATAATTCATAGGCCTCGATAGCTGTAGCACAGGAACACATCTGAGAGGAATCGGCAATATAGCAGATGAGATAATGAAACCAAATTATTTTTATATGAAGGCAGTTTTTGACAGAGCCAAAAGGGAGATACCTCAAATCTCTGCCATATAATTTAAAATATCTTTTTCTTTTCTTTTTCTCTTTTCTCTTTTTTAACTCTCTACACCCTCTGTCCTTGAGATACTGACGTCCTCTGCTTTCCCTCCCTCCACTCTCTCCTATTCTGAAGCTGATCTGCAGAAAATAGACTATGGGTTACATGAAATGAAGACTGTTCTTTCTGCTTTGCCTGTGGAGAGAGAGCAAACAACACAAGCATCCTTTAATCACAGTATTTTACCTGAAGGGGAGAAACAGGTCAGACAACACTGAATGTCTTGGCTTCGTTCTGAGACGACAACTTTATGGGGCTTGTTTTCACTGGGCTTCTTGTAAGCAGTTCTTCTGTTTTATATGTTTACTTGAAAATATAGATATATCAAGCCTGGAATACACATAGGTTAGGTGTCATGGGCTTTATTATGGCTCTGATGCGTTACTCACCGGCAAAAGGAGCAAGCTGGATGTAGACAGTTGCTCCAAAATAGAACAATGTACTGTACCATCATGGCACATCAGAATGGGAAGAATTAATTTCTGGAATGTTCCTGAGGCTCTGTTAGTTGGAATTCAGGGTAGATTTTTAAAGTTGTAAAGTTAAAATTTTAGGGCAGTCCTTCAAAATCCTAATTTGTCAGCTGTTTATAATTATGTCTTTTATTTTGCCATCACAAACTATTTTTCCTTTCATTGCTGCTTATTAAAATATATCTATTAAAATACATCTATTAAAAAAGCCATTCAAAATTGCAAACGCAATGCTGGTTTGAGGCCATGCTGAAGGACAGAGCGTTGTGAGAACGTTGTCTTTGGTAGAAGAGTGGGCTGCAGTGCGCCCTACTGGGCAGCTACGGGTACTCAAGAGTGAGCGGTTGGGAGAGGGTTATCAGAGTTTGCTGGTGAGAAACAGCAGCGTTAAGCAATCCTTGTGGTTTCTGAGTGCAGGAAGTGTTGCGTTCAGAAAGGTACTTCCTGAAAACATTGTTTGTAATAAATTAAAAGTACACTGCTAGCAAAAACTTACTATGGAGCAAGTTGTTTTTCCAATGTAATTTCAAACTGTGCTGATTTGCCAACTGATTGCTTGCATACCCGAAGAATCGGGGCTGGGGAGTGGTTCTTTTACTGTTCACATTCACTGCTGTCTTCCACTATAAATGATTGTTACTGTTGTTGGCAAGTCTGTTTTCACTGTCACACTCTTCTGTTGTTCATGTACTCTATCTTGGTTTTGCACTTTTGTCTGCAGGATAAGCAGTCTCTTCTCCTCACCTTAACGGCCTTGGAGAGATTGTAAAAGCAGAATAGAGGTTATCCTCATCTTCTGCGTACGCTGTACTGTCAGAGCAGAAAAAGCCACAGGAGAAAGGGCAGCCGTTGTCTTTACAACAGGAAAATGTGAAGAAGGCCATTAGCATTTCAGATCACACTCACAGAACAGATTTATGACTGGGGAAATAAGGGGGCTGGAGGAAGTGGGAATAATGCAGCGAACAGAAAAGGGGTAGAGCATTTGAGACTGTGCAAAGCGTGAATGTTGAGACTGAAGTATTTTGGTGATACGTGTCCTGTGTGCAGGGCCTCATGGGTTGCCTTTTCATCTCGGAAGGCAGAACTGCTGCGTTGCAACAATTCAAGGTTAAGGTTGAATATAAAGAAACTTTTCTGGGGCTCAGAAACATATATTAGCAGCATTCGATACAAATATTGCAAACACATCGGATGATCTTTTCCTTTTTGGCAATATCTGGTCTGGACAGTCTGCAAATTTGGATTCACTTGGTGACTGTAGGAATGAATATTCCACAATTGAAGAGCTTTCTGATACTCCTGAACCAAACAGTATCTGCATTTCTGAAATGGCTGATTTCAAGTGCTACTGTCAGATAGAGAGGATTTTACAGGGTCTTTATAGACCAGGATATTCCTACACAAATTCCTACTGTTTTTTCTTTTTTTTTCCTGAAGATTGTACTGTGATTTCAAGTGACCAGGAAATATGTTTTCTAATCAATATCTGTGTGTTTGGTTGGGTCTTTTATTTTGTCACATCTGTTTTTTCTTTTTCATTCCTTCCTCAAAGTTGCAAAGTCGGAAACTGAGGAGGCACATGAGAGGGAGCATTTCTATATTTGTCTTTTTTGCAATATTTTTCCTAAAAAGATGTTGCTGACTATTGTCAAGAACTGGGTTCCAGAGATAGCAGCCTTTGGTGAAACAGAGTAAAATAGTTCTTAAAGTCTGTGATCTAGAACATTTCACATTCTTGTCCTGATTAGGCCATCACTTTATTCACGCAGGACCAGCTTTCCGAACTAAATGTCTTAAGATAATGTTGTGCAGCACATGAAGAAAACACTGAACAATTCCCCTTCAAAAATTAAAGAAACAGAATGATTCTGAGATGTATACTCTATGAGCAGGCTGCTCATATTTTACTAATATAAGCTAGGTTTTTTTATTACATGAGTTAAAGAAGCTTTGGCAACTTCAGTCCTGTCAGCTTCTTTGGTTCTGGAAGCCTGTAAGAATGACATTTGCTCATCAGTTAATACTTACACCACATATAATTCCAAAAGGCTGAGAAGACAGAGCTTTGGTTATTATACGATGAATATTCCTTTTACATTGTTCACTGTTAGCTTATCTGTAGCTAATGTGCAGAAGGAAGACATTTCTTAGACCAGACATAAAGAAGAATTTCTTCACTATGAGGGTGGTGAGGCCCTGGCCCAGGTTGCCCAGAGCAGTGGTGGCTGCCCCATCCCTGGAGGTATTCAAGGCCAGGTTGGATGGGCCTTGGGCAGCCTGATCCAGTGGGAGGTGTCCTGCCCATGACAGGGGGGTTGGAACTGGATGGGCTTTGAGGTCCCTTCCAACCCAAACTGTTCTATGATTTTGTGATTTCCACCTACTTTAGAATTGCAGTGCTTATAGGTTTTCTAGATGTTGTCCATTGTCCAGGTTGTCTAGATGTCATCCACAGACTCTTTCCCCTTTTCCAGTTCAGCAAAAGCTGTCCAGCCTCTTTATGTTCTTGTGAACAAACAATCCCCAATGACACTTTCAAGAGTTTGGCAGGTTGGAAAGGAGACTGCTGTTGAGCCTGTAAGGTCCTTAAGGAGCTGGGGTGCCCATGCGTGGAAGAGAGAAACAGCACAGTTTGAAGAACAATGTTGACCAGACAGAGCCGCCTCTGGCCATCCTCCTCCCCATCTGTGCCTCCTCCCCCATCTCATTTTCTTGTCATAGCACTTTTTTTTTCCTGGCAAATCCCCAGTATAATCAAATCTCTTTCTTTTCTTCCTGTGGTTCTTTTTTCACAAGTCTCTTCATGGATTCAAAGCATTAGGTTCTCTGTGTTTTATGGTGTGGAGAGAATGTGTTGCTCATTAATGAAGCATTGTTATTGTGTTGTACTTTTATTTTGCAGGTATGTAAGCATGCTGATAGAAGTTCTTTGAGCAAAGACATTCCTACCTTGGAAATAAAAAAGCTGCAGGAGCAGAATTCCAACCTTCGGGCTGCTGTTGCACAAATGAGGAAAGAAATGGAGAGTCTTAATGACCAGATGGTGTCTTCTCTTCCTCTGACTGAAAACAGGCAGCTTGCAGAGCAAGGTGATGACTCTTGCCACAGAACTCTAAATTCGATTAAGGAAGTGTAGTGGTCACAGTCACAAACTATGACGGCTACTCGACCCACAGGTGTATGAAGAACGTGGCTGTGGGGTTCTCGAGTTTCCACAATACACAAGCACACAGAGGTCTGAGATTCTGAGTGTGTCTCTATTACAAATTACTACAAAAATATTATTAGTCAAAACAAATGTATACACGCTGTAAGTCCCTACAAAATTATCACCAGGAAAGCAGGGCTCTGTGTGTGTGTATATATATCTCAAGTGTAAATGTATATTACAATTTATTACAGAATTCCAACTAGTGAAGCAATAGAATCATAGAATCACGGAATGGTTTGAATTGGAAAGGACCTTTTAAAGATCACCTCATCCAACCCCCCTGCCATGGGCAGGGACACATTTCACTGGATCAGGTTGCTCAAAGCAACATCCAAATGCATCCCTTTGACAGGTATTGTCACACGAGTCACATGATTTTTAGCATCCGTTAGAAACGTTTCAGTATCTCATGGCTTACACTTTCATTTTTTACTTTTTTCATTATCGTTCACGGGAAGATCAATGCCGATAACATTAAAATAAAATGACAAACCTGCGGAAGATCTGTCCATTACAACTGGGTATGTTTAGTAGTAAATTTCTGATAATTTGTTAAATTTGGGTTTGATTGACTCTTGTGCAGGACTGCTTAGAAACAAAACTGGATTTTTTTTCTTCATAAACTTTCTTGTGACTTTTGGAAGTCTGGACGAAGGAGGAAAGGAAATCAGCTGTAACTTGGGGATAGAATAACCAGCTCTGATTTGGTTTGATTTTTTTTTTTTAAAGAAAATAGGCAAGGTAGAAGTTTTTCAAGGACATTTTACTTCTCTGGAATAAGTAACCCTGTGTTTAGCACCTTTACCAGCTACATAAGTGTGGGTACGTTGTTGCTTACTACAGCTCTGTGCCTCATCTATGTAAACATTTAACTTCTAATTGCTTCAAGCTATTCCAGAATCACTGTGCATTGTTTTCTGTGTTTCAGGAAAATGTGGGTTTGATGAAAAGATTTTGTTGCACCAACCGTTCCACTGTCACTATGTTTCTCCGTTTTAATTTTGCAGTGAGACTGGATCTGTGCTACCAGTTCGCAGAGTTAGTTTTCAACTGTAATCTATACAGTGGTGTGATATCACGATCAGATTTATTGTACAGGCATTTTAACAAATACTGGCGTTTCTAGCTTTTTTAATAATGAGACATTAATAACTAAATAAAGAAAAACTTTGGTTAATTTTAAATAAAAAACCCAAATTCAAGCATAGATTTTTGCCACAGGCAGCTGAAGTTAGTTACCTGTGCTTTGGAGATGTTATATTCCAATATGTAAAAGATTTGCTGCTGCCAGAGTTTAGCAGTGTCCAAGAGAAGCAATAATCTTTGTCAACTGGTAATACATTTCTGAAAACTTATATTTATCTGTTTTCTTTGTGGTTGAAATACTTCATCAACTAAAATGATCTTCCTTATATCCCTTTTAAAAATGTATGGAGATTCTTTTCAGTCATTAGAAGAGATGAGGATGTTAAATTTGAAATTTTTGAGACAATGGGAGTAACTTGGAGGGATACTTCTGATTTCTAGAAAGATGTCTGTTCTTTCCCCTGACTTGTCCGTACACATCAGTGTGTTCAGACTCACATTTTTCCTGGCACTAAAAGAAGAATTTTTTTGGATTAACTTCTGTTTGTTGGTGATTTTTTTTTTTAAACTGTTCTTGAAAGACGCTACTGTGTCTAATTATTCTTGTTATACTCAGTATTGCCAGTGTCCCAAGAATGATTAAATAATGCAGTATTGGAAGCATCAAAAACTTCTCTGTGCTCCTTACCAACGAATTAGCTTTTCTAATGTGTCATCTCTATTCAGTTCTGTATTTTGTAGCTGACTGATGTTTGTGTATGGTGAGATGACTGATTCTTATATTTTTTCACTCTGTTCACCATACATCGACTGAAGTGGTGTACGTGTATATTAGCAAGACAAAGTTCTGAATCATTTGTTGCTATGAAGGCCTAAACTCTGTATAAATACATATGCATTCATATTACACTCCTTTTCTCTTTTAGGTTCATTGTACACAAATAAAATTCCACCTGGAACAGCTTTGAGCAATATCAAAGTCAGCTCAACCGACTTGGATTCTGTAGCAAACCCAGACACAGACAAGGTATGAAGAGGTTTCAACTACCTAAAATATCTGCATGCACGTGTGTGTAATTAAATACATAGCATGTTATTTTTGTTTGAATAAATATTAAAAACTGAAGCATTATAAGCTTGTGTGGCCAGTTAGTAATGAATGTAAGTTCAGTGAGAACCAGCAATGATGTTTCCAGCCAAACTTATGCTCATTCTTTCTAGGGAATAAATTTTGACTGGCACAAGACACTTGTGATCTTTCAAGCCCTTCCTGATACATTGTTTTCCCACTTGGAAATTCTTAAACTACTGGGTATCACCTCTTCAAGTTTTCCATTGTAAATCTACATTTTAGACTTTTTTCTAAAGACTAAAAATTTTTCACTCTGCCTTGTAATGAGGTCAATAGAGATAGAACTGTCACTACTGCGCTCTGACGAGTGTACTAAATGGAGTCTACAGCAAGACAGGTTAAAATACAGTCGTGCTTTAATCTTCATGTTAAGACTCACTAGTAACCACTTAAGTTCAAGAAAATAGAAATGATAGCTAAGTAATAAATAAGGACGAGAGGTGCTGATACATTATCAGCTAAGAGCTTGAAGAACTGAAAAAATATCCGGGTTTAAATAAAATTTTGGAGCCTTGGGAACCTTGTCTGAAAACATACGCAACCCACCAGGTGCAGACTGTGTTTAATCTTAGTTGTATCTTTTTGCTGAATATAGAAGGAGATTTGTTTGTTCCTGCTGTCAAGTTATGTTTAGGATATCACCGTGTGCCAGTATAGACAACACAGATTTATTTTTTTCTCTTTGTCCTCTTCCAGAATTGGGTGGGAAGTGAATTTTATAGCAACTATTCTTTTCTGTTGCAGAAAGTGCTTTACAAACTGCTGTCCAAGATGCCTTCTTGTTTTCTTCATGTTTCTTTAGTGGTGATAGAGCCTTAATAGAGAAGTAGAGAGTGGCTTTGCCTTGGAGACACTAAGATAGGAACTGAATATCTCTGGGCCAGAGCATCATGCTGTTAACCCTTTGCATCATGCTGCTAGACTAGAATTGAGTGCTCAGGGCTGGATATGAGAACAAGAACATTTTTCAGGGAGCGATGTGCATCTTCAGTGTGGAATGCTTAATTACTTGTGCTTTATATGTATAGGCATGTAGTAAATAGCTGAAGTGCTTATCTTTTAACGTTCTTCTATGCTGCCTCTTTGCTCCTTACATTTATTAATTGCGGGCTAGGGAGGTAACTTGAGACCATGATGAATTACAGGCAAAAGTATTTCTACATTGGGGAGCTCAGAATCTGTTGAGCAATACTGGTAGCTAACCTTGGGGGTTTCAGGTGTGAAGTCAATACAGGAAGCCATAGTGTTATTTTTTTTTTCCTGTTTAATATAACAGAGGCTCTGGGACTATAATATCAAAATGATGGATTCCTGAGCTAAAGATACAGCTAAGGAAAAAAGAAGAAGTTTTATTGTGGAAACCAGTAAAATAGGCCTGTAGACTTTTGAGTGTAAGGTTATTTTTCTTCTTCTCTCTTTGTTCAGCTCAGAGGACAGTTTGTCCTCTCAGCTTTTTTAATTACTCATCTTTTCCGTGTTTTCTCTCTTTGTATTGTGAAGTTTTACTCTGGAGACACCTCTAAAGGTAAAAAGATTTCTGGCTTCCACTCTTAATTCTACACTATTTTCTCCACCTTTCTACCCCATAGTGTTTGTGGACCTGGGTGCTTTCTGTGCATGTTCTCAAGGCCTTCCTCTTTTATGGTGAAGCTATCCAAAGAAATAAGAGAATGGGCATTGTGTGACACAATGTGCAGTATTTGAAAAGCCTATAGGGTGGTGATTTGTTCAATGAACGATGAGCATTTAAACGAACATTGAAAAGTCTCTCTAATAAGGGGGCTGAAAGAAGACAATATATAGCTCTGAAAAACAAGGATGTGATCGTTGGGGCAAAATATCGTAATTTATATGTACAAGTGAATTCAATTAGATTTGCAGATACAAAACCAATTACAGAATCTTTACTTTTCACTCTGTAGCCTTACTTTAAAACAATGTTGTGAGTTGTATCTACCCCATATGTGTGTAGGCATGCAGTGATTACAGAAATGAGGTTTTGTGGTAGCTTGTTATCTGCTGTAAAGTGGGTTTTTACACATTTTATCTTAAAATTAACTGCTTTCTAGTTTGCAGTTATACTGTGTTTATCGTATGTGTGTTATTTTACACTTAGGGTTAACAATATCTGTGGGAACGTTCCAGGCTGGTGTAGTGATTTGCTGCACAGTTTATTTTGCCCTATATTGCTAACCAAATTTTGAAGATCGACCCTCAAAAATGGGCTGTAAACTTCAACTTTACACTTTCTCTTCAACTGGCTTTTAATGTGTATTTGTACAAATCTCTAAACGTTCAGACCACAATTTCAAAATGTTTGTTATAAGAACTCTTTTTTTTTTCAGGGGCCAAACCCCAAAGTTCTTGAAGAAAAGATGGTAGATCTTGGACAACAGTTACCTGACATTGGTCCTGGTGTTGGTCTTCAGTATGGTGTCAGCTGCACTATACAAGGAATGCAAAATAAGCTGAAGGAAGCAGCCAGAAAAATTTCAATTCTGAGCCAAGAGAAGCAGCAGCTGATTGAAATGGGAAACAGACTCAGAGCAGAACTCAGAGTGGTATTGAAGGAAGGTAAATATATTCTACCGGATAATTTTAGCTTATATATTTAGAATATAACCTGGGAATCAGCTCATCCTTTAAGCTGGAGAGAGCCAGGCTTTAATATGAAAGCAAAACACTGGACCTGACTGATTCTTGATCTGCATGGTTTGTGTGAGACTGTGGTGCTAATTGTTGTAAGATTATCCTGTGGTAGGAGGAGCTGCAATAGAACACAGAGTCAGTAGGCAGTAACTTTTTATTGACGAATACCTTAGATTAAAGACTCCCTGGTGCATAGATGTCAGTGTGGGAACTGGAAGTTGAACTGAGACTTCTTTTAGGAGCAGAAAAGAAATAGTTTATCTCTTAGAATAAAAACTAATACTTTATGAATGTGGAAGAGAAAGCAGAATAAGCTTACTATAGAGTAAACTTGAATTAAGGATATATCTACTGTAAGGAGAGTTCGCTGTGGACATTTATGTTCCATGCAACAATTGCTCTGGCAATAAAGCAAAGGAAAAAAACACGAGACCCGTCTGCACGTAGCATTGAATTCATCTGCAGTGAGAAGCCTGTGTTCTGTGGTTCATTTATATCCACTGTAAACACTTGCTGGGAGTGTAATACTGGTGACAAAATAACAACGGAGAATGCCTTCCTCGGTATTTTCTCTCCTCTGTAGGACTTTGGCATCCTGTTAGCTCTAAGCGCTGCACGGTTTGTTTTGCTTCTGGTACTCTTTTTCCAAGAGAGCTTATCAAAAGAATACAGTGTCAGCTATCAGCTTTAAAGCATCTGCAGCACGGACTTGCAACTCAGGTAATAATGTACTCTCTGAAATCTAGTGATAATGAGCAGTAAAGCCAGTTCTATTTCCATGATTATAACTTTCCTTAAAATACTATGTTTAGATGTCTTTTACTGACTTTAGCTCAAATCTTCCTTTGATACCTTGGAAGATTTTGTAGAATCACAGAATATCTTGAGCTGGATGGGACCCATGAGGATCTTCACACGGAGCAACCTAGAAGTTAAACCGTATATCTAAGAGCAGTCTCCGAATGCTTATTGAACCACCAACAGATTTGGGGCTATCACCACTCCCTGGGGAGCTTGTTCCAGTGCTTGATGATCTGCTGAGTGAAGAACTTCTTCCTAATATCCAGCCAGAACTGATGCAGCTTTAAGCCATTCCCTCACATCCTATCACTGGACACCAGAGGGGAGAGATCGCCACTTCCCTATCTGCTCCCCCTCGCAAGGAAGATATAGACAGCAATGAGGTCATCCCTCAGTCTTCTCTTTTCCCAACTAAAGAAACCAAGTATCCTCAGCTGCTCCTCATGCGTCTTGTCCTTTGGTCCTTTCATCATCTTTGATGCCCTCCTTTGGACAGCCAAAACTCCCAGATCCCTTGCTGCAGGGCTGCACCCAGCCTCTTATCCTCCGGTCTGTATGGACATCCAGAATTACACCATCCCAGGTGCAGGATCCAGCATTTGCTCTTGTTAAATTTCATGTGGTTGGTGATTGCCAAACTCTCCAATCTGTCACTATCTTTCTAATTTAGTATCATCGGCAAACTTGCTTAGTGTGCAGTTGGCTCTTGTGGTCCAGGTCACTGATAAAACCATTGAAGAGAACTGGCCCTAAAAATGTGCCCTGTGGAACACCAGTAGTGACTGGCCACCAGCCAAATGTTACCCCATTTATTGGGACTTAAAGTTTAACTTTTTAAAACATTATTTTCATCCAAGGAATTTCAGAAACACTTGTGTTAGTGCAGCGTAAATGCAATGCTGCATTACAAGTATGAGTTTCATAAAGCTTCGTTTTAAATAAGTAAGATGGGCCATTTGAAGGATTTGCAGTATGTTCTCAGATAAACTTGAAAATGATTAATCAGTGAGCACATTTCCAAATGTCCACAGTGGTGGAATTTTAAAGCACTCTTGTCCAAGTTATTGTAATAGCATATTTTCCATATATAAAAGCATGATATGCAATTAATCTGTCTCTTTTGTAATTAAAATAGAACTTTTAATCGTTCAGTTGCAGCCTTCATCAGAGGGACAAATGGATAAATCTGGCTCCTCTAGTTGTTAGTGCCAGACCTCCCAGTGACTTCAATCATCAGGATTTCATGATGTACTTTACTTCATTGATCAGCACATTTGTTCGTGTGAGGATTGAGTCAGAGCAGCTGATTGTCATTGTAGTTTTGAGGGGAGTAAACAATGTTGTTTCAAAAAGGGTGAGGTGGTTGCTCTGAGGCATCAAACTTCAGTAGAATTATTAACCAAGTTCAACTGGGGAAACACTTCCTCTGGGAACCTCTGTGGGCAGCTTGTTCCAGTGTTTAATCACCCTCCCAGTAAAGAAGGTTGGCGTTTGGGTTTTTCTCCTCTTTATGCTTAAACAGTGTCCCCTGTACTTCACTTTCTGCCTGTTGCCTCTTGTTCCTCCGCTGCCTACCACTGAGTCTGCCTCAGTTGTCTTTACTGCCTCCCACATCCCCATCAGGTGCTTCTCCATGTCAAAAAGATCACCCCTGGATCTCTTCTGGGGGTCAGGCAAGGCCAGCTTCCCCAGCCTCTTCTCGTGTGTCATGCTCCAAGGCATTGACTGTCTTTGTGGCTGTTTGCTGGACTTGCTCCAGTATGTCTGTGTCTTTTCTGTACTGGGGAGTCCAAAGGTGGATGCAATGCTCTGAATGTGCTTGCACCAGTGCTTGGTAGAGGGAAATAATTGCCTCCCTTGACCTGCTGGCAGTGCTTTTCCCGATGTCAGCCCAGGGTGCTGTAGGCCAAAGGCATCAAGAAAGCATCACTGCCTCACATTCAACTTGTAGTCCATCAGATTTCCTGTCTCTTTTCTGCTGAACCGCTTTCCAAGCAGCCTCCAGCCTATTAGTTTGAAACTGCAATCTCCTCTGCCTCTGGGGAAAAATTAACTGAATTAAAGCTAATCTCCTCTGGACAATTCTGTTTATTTCTTACTTAATGCATTCTTATTTCTCTTAATTGAAATCAAGAACAGATTGAGAGCCTTCTTGTGGACTGCTAATGTTTATCCAGCAATATGTAGGAGATTGAAGTTTACTGTTTCTCTTGCTAAATACCAAATCTCTGTGATAGTATGAAACCAGACAGGAGATAATCCTATAGTGTTGCCAGATTGCCCTAAGAAATCACAACTGTCATCCATTTACTTGAAACACATTCTAAAAATGCCTTAAATGTTTTTACATCTAGACCCATTTTAAAAAGATGGGATAACCACATATTTTTTTGTTATCACAAATTTCTCCAGATGTTATCTGGTCAGCCAGATAACACTACAGAGTGTATGTATGGTATTAGAGTTTATGAACCATCTGGCCAGTTTGAGTGACAAAGGGGAATTTCCTAGAAGAGCCAATGGAAGGAAATTCTGATGAATACTTGACTTTTCTTACCATTAAGAATGGTGTTAAAGAAAAAAAAAAACATATTAACCTCTGTATTTGCTTAGAAGAGCTGCTACAAATTAAATAAATGAGAGTCAAATGGCTCATCTGGCACCACTATAACCAGTTGTATGTCTAGGGATAACGCACTTTTAATTTGTAATTTAGTTCTGCCAGAAAAGATATATTTTTTTTCCTGTGCAGTAAAACAGTGCTACAGATTAGCCATGTAACTATGCCCATGGGAGCATTAGCTGGAGTAATTACAAAAACTTCTGGGTCAGTAGATTTAAGAAAATAGTCTAAAAAGTTGAAGTGCAAAGATCATCCAGTAATTAATTAAATCTGAGAACAAGTGCTGACAGGGTCAAGTTCAGTGTTCTGCCATCAGGTCTTTAGGCAGACAGTTATCCAGCTTCTGCATAAGGTGCTATTCTCTTGGATAAAGAACAGTAGTAAAAGCAGGTAGTAATTGTTTGGAGAGCTCAAATGTTTGAATATGAAAGGAAAAGGCTCTCCAAGCCTCCAAGTACACAGCAGTATTTCAGCCTGGAAAGGCACCTCTCTGGGGAAGAAAATGAGTACCTGTGTTTCTTGGCTGAGGTGAATTGATCAGACTGAATCTATGGTAATGTTTTGGAATGTGTTCTAAGGGAGCCTGGCAGAGAAGAACTCTGTGTTTGGACATTCTGACATAGGTGCTTGAATTTCTCTTCCTAGAAGAAGATACCAAACAGGAGGGGCACTCCTGAAGGTTGCCTGAAGTCTGTGCTGTTAGGTTCAATTAGAACTGAACTTGAACAGATTGCTTGAGTGCAAGTAAGCCCCTGTTCTTCTTTATCGCCCATTAGTCAATGAAGAAGTTTTAAAGGTTGCAGTGTGAGCAAACATTGTAAACCATCCATCAGACAGTGATAAACTGGGAATGCCGTCTGGTGTCCCTTTACAGTGCTACTGGAGACTTATTCTTCCTTAGATATAGCAGAGAGTCTAAGGTAAGAGAGACTGAGAACTGTAACAGGTCAGCCAGGTAAGTGCAACGTGAGCTGGAGAATCTGGTATGTTTTACCAAATGTATCTAATCAAGTTCTTTTGATATCAAAAGTATGAGTCAGGGCATCAAAAATACGTGTTAGGACGTAGCATTGAGAAAGCTGTCTGGGTTCTGAGATGGGGAAGGCTCAAATTATTGGATCTATATCAGAAAGGTCTGGGAATGTGGCACTGCTTTGCAGCTCTTCATTGACAGTCTGAGGACCTGATCAAGACCTGTCACAGCAACACTGTCACAAGCACTGTTAGCATCTTGTTGTAGCATGAAGAAGATCCTCGGAGAAAAGAATCGGGGAGCATTAAATGAATAGCCTCGCTGGCCTATCAGCAATTCATCCTATGGGACAGTGGTGTGGGCTACCTCTGGAGCAGAAGATCTTAAAATTCTTGTAAAACTCCAAGGGGAAAAAGGTCAACTCTGGTTCTAGAGGACTGTCCTGAGAGTAGGATTCAGATCTCCCTCTTGTGGGGTTTCAGAAGGGAATAGGTGAGAGCTGTTGAAGTGTGCAGGAAGCCTGGAAAGGCTACCTGCAGGTGAAGTCCCCGCGGAATGCTTCCACGGGCTTGTGGATATGTAATTTGTTCAGGAAGCTTGTAAACATCTTATTAACTATAAGTCAGAAGCTTGGCATCTTCTATTCACTTTTACATTCCGTTCATTGAACTGTTTCTTAAACTCCAACACTGGGAATAATTTTTCCAAAGGAGATGAGGGTGCAGCCAAGCATTTGAGGACACCTTTTGTACCCTGTTTGTTTCATCTGTGTGCTGCTCGGATTGAGGTCTGAAAAGGATAAGCTAAATGCTTATACTAAACATGTGTAAAAGTGATTTCCAGATCTGAGAGAAATTGCTGCAATTCAAATCCACATTTTTACAGTTTATTTTTTTCTTTTCCACCGCTTTAATTTTTCTTTCTTTCACAACTCATCTTGGAACTCATCTGACTCTTAAATTGAGACCAATGGATTTTTTTTTTTGCCCATCCATCTTAGCCTTCCCTTACCTTATTATTAATGTGTTTGCTATTCTTCTGTCTCCTATGTTCTTTTTAAAATTGTTAAAGATTGTTCTTGGTTTTGTAAAAATGACTGGATTTTAAAAATACAGTGAGTCCATGGCTCTTGGAGAAGTAGGATTTCCTTGTGAGTTTCCAGATTGGGTGCTGACCTCCAGGAGCAGCCGTCCAACCTCTCCCACTCATGTGCTGCTTGGAGGTCATCGTTGAAGTGGCTGTCATTGGGGATCTTTCCAGCTCTGAAACCTTTGAGATAGTCTCTGTTACTGCTGGAATTTGTCCAGACTACGAAGAAGGATAGTGCTTCTTATATTCAAGCTGTTCATCTTCAGCAGTCTCACTCCCGACTGCTCTTTACCCAGGACATACCTGCTGAGGCTTCAGCTCCTGCACTGGTGCTGAGCTCCGTGTTGAGTTTCCAAACTTTACTATTGCAGTTTGGGTGGTTTTCTTCTAGACAATCATTCTCACTGGCCAGGCTACATCTGCTTCTATGTTCAAGATCACCATCCTTAACGAAAATGGAGAGAATTTATTACTGTCACACCTACAGGCATTTCAGTGCCAATGGCTTTACATGATGGGCTCATGTTTTGTGTCTTTAGTCTTAAATACACAGCCCTTTAACAGGACTGAAGCCGTTCACTTTTCATCAAATCTCACTCTAATTGCTATGTGCTGAAAGCAGGTGAAACTTTGGGGGTAATTAGGTTTGTTTAGTTGCTGACAAATTATGTTTCTGTAGCTGCTTTATCTTATTTGAGGCTTTTGGGACTTTATTGGGAATTTTTCTTCGGTAATTTAATTAGGGGGAAAAGACAAAACTGAAGAATGACCCTGACAATATAAACTTCAGTAAGAAGCAGGCGTATAGTTACAGCAGCAAGAAATGTAGATCTTGAACAGATTAAGTAAGAGGTTTATTAGGAAGGAAGTTTGGCCACGTCCATCTGAAGGGAACAATTTCACTTAATGTGTTTTTTTAATATTTTAGTTTTTAACTGATTGTTTTAAATCTAGGGGTGTAACAGCAAACAGAGCTGTAAATGTATTATTTTTAGAGGCCATGGTTAATTTGTAATGTAATATTTCATCAGTTCTCTGATTGCCTGCTATATCTTAAAGGAAGAAGAAGCTCCAAGCAGCTGTAGTGAAGAAACAAAATTATGATCTGCTGAGGTACAGTGCTGCTTATCATCAATGTAATTTGCCTTCGGTTGGATTTTTCGATTGCAGTTGCCCAACAGTCATCCCCTAGAAGGCTTAAAAATATATGTGTTTAAGTTATGCATTGTTCCTGTGCAAAGCAGTATTTGTTAACACTTAATAAACTATTGTTTCTCAATCACTTTCATGATGATGTCCGACCTTCCAACATTAAAAACAATAATTTTCTTTTGTCTTGCCTCTTGCTAAAACATCCTCTCTTCTGAGACCAGGACACCTCTTTGAGATTTAACCAATTTTCAGTTGTCTTTGATATGAAAAGTATGTGGTTTTGCAGGACTGTGTTTGAATTTGAACAGGTTCAACTGGACTTCGCTCTTGAACATCATGGGCCAGAGCCACGAAAGGCAGATACATCCTCAAAGGTCATTCAAGGTCAGCCACTCAGGAAGAGTCCTGGTCAAGCACAGCAGGTCCAGCTTTTTTCATCTGGAGCACGTAATTTCTGCCAAGGTATTTGGCAAGCTTTAGAAATGGAATCAAGCCCTTCCGTTCTCAGTCCTCAGAAGAACACCAATGAGGGTAAGCATGCTTTGTAAAGTAGCTGCAGCATTTGGCTCTTCTGGAAAAATGGAAGTATGGCAGAGGATTCTGCCCCTTCCGCTATTGTTTTTACATGACCGCTACTGTTGTTACAGTTCTGTAATCAGAATCTGAAGATCTAATGAGTTACTTAAAGGGAATTTCGCTGTTGCCAGCAGAAAAAAGAACTAAGAGGAGTGCCTGTATAGCTCTCTGTTTTTGATTCCTTTGTTGGGAATATTCCTCCCCTTTTATTAAATACTCATGGCAAATGGAAGTACCCTTCTGTCCTAACATTGTCTAAACCTTATCTGGGACAGATATGAAAGTGTCTGTCTGAGAACTGCACACTTCATGTGTTGCCAGGTGACTGTTAGATCAAATTGCAATTTGACAAATCCTTGCTTACTCATTAAATTTGTGGCAGGTTAATAGCTACGGTACTACTTTGTGTGCCGAGACCTAAAGGCCAAGAGCAAAATCATGGGCATAATGTGGTACGTGCTGTGGGCACACGGTGAACTAGGTATTGTTCACTAGAACAGTATAGTCCAGTGCTAGGAGTTCGAACATAAAAATATAAGAGCAGGCACAAATTCTTATATGTGAGGCAGCATCCTGACCTTACCTGTCAGACAGTGTCAGGGTTAGGATGAGAGATAAAACCTACGGTGTAGACTGAGCATTAATTTATGTTATACTTCAAAAAACACCAGGTGTTCTTGGAAATTTTAGCAGGAGAGCCATTGGTGAGAGATGTGCGGTAACGTATGGCCTCTGCATGGGCACATTGTAAAGGAACTTGTGAATGCTAGCCAGACACTTAGAGATGCACAGTGGAGAGAAAAAAAGCAGTGGACACAAGTTGTGTCAAGGTACATTCTGAGGAGGGAGCCATAAGCTCCATGACATTTCACCCCAACGTCCTTTCCAAACTACGTTGCATCTGTTTTTAAATTAGCTTATAGGTGCAATCAACTACCTTGAGCAGCACACAAGGACAAAAAATAATATTTATAAGGGCTTTCTTAACGAAGAATGCATTATAAGTGTATTTACTCACAACAGCAGTGCATTGTAAGGTCAAAGTGATGTACGCTGGCAGATCTGTAGGGCTGGAATGGACATGGTGCTGACCTGTCAGGGTCTGCGTGGTTTTTTTGTGGGGCTGAGGCTGAAATGGTAGCTCAGGTCAGGCCTATATTGACAGGATAAGCAAAATAATGTCTTTGAAACATTACTGATAGTGTCATGCAGTCGCAAGCTGCCGTATGCGTGATGCAACACTGCTGGCAGCCTTACAAGGACATCAGTTTCTTAATGTCTAGAAATTTCCAGCCACCGTTGCAAAACTTAGTGTAGATTCAGGGGACCTAGAGAATAGCGAAAGGGAAAGATGATACTGCCAATGTGGCAGAAGTGAAGCATCAACAAGGGATGATATTTTCCTGACAACAACCTTAATTTACTCCCTGCATCCAGGTTTATGCTAAGGACCCCTGAACAGAGCTTCTCACTCTCACGTGCAGACCCTGAAATACTGCACTGCAAGAACAGGAATTCTGTAAACTTTTTTTGTGTTGCTTAGCTTTTCTCCTCCAGGAAACCGTCCAAGTGTTATCTTTAATTTTACTAGAATGATTCTTGCATTTCAGAAAATGAGATCATGAAAGCAAAATCTTTAACATCACCGCAGGGCAGAATGTACAAAATTGTCGAGGAATTCTGCTTCTCATTTTCAGCAGAGGCTTGCATTATTTTTCATGCCTGAGATAATGGAAAATTAATTCAGTCTTTCCTGTTTAAAACCACTCACTTGAATTTAGTACATTCATCAGACGCATGGTTACAGTGGATAGAACTGTCATTAAGATGGAGTGACTCAGTACTGGGCTTTCAGATACAAGTGGCACACACACAGACTTAAAAGCTCAGTAACAAAAAATGGTTTGCAACAAAGCAAGCAAGTTATTTCACTTACTCAAACATTTCTTTTGCAAGTTCAACTGTGTAGAAATCTGTCACACTAGTAGCTGTGTTTTATGGACATTTCTGGTGAAAGATGAGCGATTGCAGTGTGAGATCATTTTTCTGAACCTGTCGAACAGCTTCATTCATTTTTTTTGTGTACAAAATGGCCTGTTGGGACTTAAAACAGTTGGCATGTCAAGTAAGCCCTGCAGGTTGCTATATTCCCAGCATATGACACAATTCAATGACTCAGTGTGTTTTGAAGGGTTTATGCTATGTGTTAACACTGGGTTAGTGAAGTGGACTGTTACATACTTTATTCATTTCTACATTGAATTCAGAACTTGTGGAAGCTTCCAAGCAAGTCAGAAGGCTATGAGATATTTTAATTTTCTCTCTGCTTACTCTACCTGCTGACTCAGTTTGTACTGCAGGAATGAGACGGATCTAATGTGTGTGTTAATTCTACAAGAAAGTAGTGAGAAAGGGTTTAAAAGGAACACTGTTTCCCTGTTCGGGTGTTTTTATTGTTGTTTATTATTGAAAGAAAAAGATCCTGCTGCAGAGGTAGTTGGATACAAGTCATGGTGATGTTAAACACATCTGTTATATACATAGACTGAACTAGTGAGGCATACACTCTGCATTTATTTAATTTTTATTGCCCTATCCCAAAGGCTTGAGAGCAGGTGGGAAAAGGGTTTTATGCTTTCCTCTGAAAATCATGACAGGCGTGTACAACCATGTGATTAACTTCTGTGTATGCTGCAAGGTTTCTCTGTTCACCTTTGGGTTATAGGGTCTTTTCTGAATTTAGATAAATGTTAGGCAGGAGGAGCAGAAGCTCTGGGAAACATTTAGAAAAGTGGAAATAATTTTTCTTCCAACTAATTCAGCTTAATGAAGTTTTTACTTGCTATTAGAGACACTTAGTTTTTTTTTTCTGGAGAGAAAGGAAGACATCAGCCATTAAAGTTTGACTGTAAGACTGCATTTAGATTAAGGCCAAATGTTGTGAAGCGTGCTTTGTGGTGCGAGCAAATGAAAAGCTCTTGGTCAGCTGTACCTCCTTAGGTCAACAGAGGCTGGGGTCAGCGCAGAGGGAGGAAGAATGTAACGCAAGCTGCGTTTGCACCTTGAATGTCCCTGCCAGTCACTTGTTTTATACACTTGCAGGGAAGATGAAACATCGTATTTTCCATGCCAGAGGAGGTCTCCAGTTGAGGTGGATGGTTTTGAGAGGCCCCACCTCCACAGATACCCAGAACTGCCTCCTTGAGTTTACACTGTAGCCTAACAAAGAACAGATTGAGCTGCTTTGAGGCAAACTAACTTTTCTGGGTTACTATTTAAACTTAGAGAGGGAAGGTTTCTTTTCCTATAGCTCTCATTGTTACTGCTACTTGCCAGGCTGTGTGGTCTGAAATTCTACACTTTGTGGATCAAAAGTTATCTGAAGTGTTTCCACATTAGACAGAATTTCAACAGCTTTGACATCACTGACAGTTCTAAGAGCAATCCATGTGGGTAAAAAGCTGGCCAGAGAAAGGATCTGGTGAAATATTAACAAACAGAAAGAGCGCCCTGGCTCTGGCTTCAGTCCGCCTCCAATCGGAGAAAGGCTCATGGTTCCTTTTCTGCGTTACATAAAACTTCATCTTTGAAGTGTTTCACAAATATTAACTAATCCTCTAGTTACATTTTCTTCACTTGAATGTTCTTCTCCTGAATAGAAACCTGTTTGAGTTTGTATTCCTTCAGAAGCACTGTTAGCCATGAGCAAACATCTAGTGACAAGTTTCTTTAAATGAAATTTTCCGTCTGCAGAAATTTCAGCTTGCTCATACAAGGGGTCTACCTGTGTCTCTGTAGTTCTGGAAAAACATCTGCGAATGTTAATTTCTGACTGTAGTTAACACACATCAAATAGAAGGTACGTTAAGCATTGCAATACACTAAACATCTAGGTCCATTTTCAAACGCACTTTAGTCTCCTAACTAGCTTTGTTGCTGAGGTTGCTTCTGTAAGTCAGCTACAGGCTTGTAAATTAGGTATGTTTTTTCATTGTTTGTGAAAAGCAAGCTACTGCATTTAAATTTTACTGCACGGTGTCTTTTCATCTTTACTTTATTCAAGGTTCTTCATACATGTGAACAGCCCCAAGCAGAACCAGCAACGTACGAAAGTCCTTACTCAGTGTTCTCTTAGGATCTTTCACTTTACTGAAAGAGCATTTCTGTTTCTGGGGTATTTGTTTGCAATTTTTGGTTTTAAATTTCTGTGTTAACATGGATTTTTGACAGTCCAAAGCTTTACAATAGCCATATAGAATGCTCGTGTTCTGTGTTGTTGTTCTAAACACCTACCTACGAAGCAGCCTTTACGAGTTATAACTGTACTAATGTCAAGAGAGAAGCATACAGAACACAGAGGAAGGGATGTGATGCGTTGGTGCTTGGTTACTTTACCTCTGGATCTATAGGAGTGGGGCTGTTATTCATGAAAGTCATTTTCTTGGCTGAATACAAAAGACTCTTCAAAACTAAGAGAGTATTTAAAAAAAAAAAAAAAAACAGACTGTCTGTGAGCATTGTTCACTGTCTGCTATTTATGGATCTGCCCATTGCTGTTATTTAGACCATGAACCAGGTAATCTCATTCTGCTGCAGCTCTTGTTTAAGCAAAATAAACTCTGAAGCTGTATCCAGTACCTTGCAGACATGACTGCCTGCACTGTTCTGAACTGTTGATGTTGTGACATTTGCTTTATTGTCTGTCAGATGTGGTAGAGGTCTAGGGTAAAGCCTTTTTTCCAGGCAGGAAAATACACCCAAAGGTCTTTCCGTGGGCTCAAGCATCCTCTTTCACTGCCCGTAGGTAACCACGAGGTGGCAAGCTGAACACTGTGAGCTGACATCAACAGCACAGGGTGCCCTGAGCCTTTGCCACCTGCAATAACAAATGCCGCCAGCCTGATTCCATGCGGCGATTGCACACACACGAGTGAACAGCTTGTTCAAGCTAAGCCAGAACATAACTAATTTGGAAAGTGCCATGTTTTGATGCTAGCCACAATGTCATGCTTTGCATACAGCTATAAACTCTCAATAGATTAATTCATTCTGTAATACGAGAATGTTTTTTATTTCTTTCCACATAGAATTCTGTTTGGACTTTCTACCATCTTCTGTTTACTATGAATATTTACCTTATCCCACTAATAACTTATCTTTATCAGTTTGTGCACCTCCTCTTCTTTCTCTGCGGTTGGACAGTGCCTGGGATTGAAGCCTGTTGTGCTCAAAAACAACTGGTACGCGGTGCTGTGGTGTGTATTACTGCAAGTCTGTTATAATTACTGCTACTATCTGCTTTGGCTCTCCACAGAAAATCTGAAGTTAAAATCCCAGTGCCTTGAAAAATAAGGATTATGTGGATGGAGCCAAGCACCTGTAAATATCACCTATAGCTTACAATGAATACCGTGACTGACCAATTCCACTAATCTTACCTAATGAAATCTGTAGTAACACTGAAGTTCAGTTTGTTTGAGAAAGTGAGGGGATTATGTGAGAGGCTGCAGAGTAGACTCGAATTGGTATTGTAACCAGTCTCCCTGCTTCCCAGCCGAAGACATTGCTTTTTGAGTTAGTGCTGTCTAGTGCACACAGATCTTTTAGACAATAAAAATGAAGATTTCCATGGTAAATGCCTTCCTATATCAGAGAAGAGATATTGGTAGTAGTGCAGCTTTGCCAAGCAGCCAGACTTGCCTTTGTGCCCTTTGCATCATGCATATCCAAACATGTTTTACTGAAGCTTATATGACTGCTGGTGATGTCTCAAAAAAGATCAAGCTGTTGCAGCCAGCTACTTTATACTGTTTCACAACAAGGGGATGGGTAGCTCTGACTTTATATGGTGTTCTCCAGTGTGTTGACATTGCTTTGAATGATACCATGACCCCTCACAGAGGAGAGAAGGGTAAACTTGTAAAATATGGTGTTTAAAAACAGCTGAACAGATAGGTGATGCTTGATTTGAATAGTTACACCGATCTTTCAGCTGTCTTCCTTTCTACCCTCTGAAGCAGTCTGCTGCTAATGAAGGATGGGCAGGTACAGATGAAGTGAGGACTGAGACAGAGATGCTGATGTGTTACTCCATCACCGTAGCAAGCCTTAAGGGACAGTTCTGTACCTCTGATGTACAGAAATGGTTCTGTTACTCAGTATAAGGCTTCAACAATGTGGCACTATTACAGCAACATATTTGGAGAAAAAGAGTAAACTTGTTCCAGTCTCACAGTTAAATACAAACAAAGTGGTTTAATTTTTTATTTTTTTTTGAGCAGTGGAGTTTGAAGTTGTATGTTCAACTGAGCGAGCTGAAGAATCTCAGCAAAATATCAAAGCCAAGGATAAACTTGAAATACCACCTGCAGATTTGACAGTCAGAGGAACCAGGCTGGAAGTTCAGCAGAAGTTAAAATCCAGGAGTTTATCTTGTGCTTATCCCAGAAAACCAAAAATCTCTTCTAACAGGGCAAAAATCCGCAACTATAACATTAAAGACTGATTTCTTTGTTGGCAGCAAATTCCAGGTCCACATTCACTACTACTTCACTTTGGAATCTGTAAATCAGTTCTAAATATCAGCTTCGTTTTTATTTGTCAAGTTGGGATGTTCTCAGCCAGAAGAGTGAGCAGGTACCACGTTTCATGGTGTGAACCCTAAAATAAAGGTTTAATCTGTCTATATTATGAGATTAGTCTTCACTGTTAATACTGATTTATTTTAATTACAGAGGTTAAATATTGCTTGCATCATGGATTTAGAAATGCCAAGTTAATACATACGAAAAGCCTTGTGTCTTCAGGCAGGGCTTGCAAGTCTTTAGCAAATATTTTGTTGAGAAACTATAGATGTAATTTAAGTTTACAAGTGGGATGCCTCAACCTACTTTTCTTTCATAATTAACAGTGTAACCGTTAATCCCGCACAGCTGTCTTTCTACTTGAACGCAAGGGGTTTTAAAAGATTACACTTGAATCTGTTTTGTTTCTCATCTTCTGTAGCTCTTTCCCCTTAAGACAGCGTGGAAGAACGTAAAGTAAAACTCTTGCTGTCACACCAACGGTTATGTTTTTCTTTAACAAGAGATTGCATAGTGAAAAAACACCTTCATTAACAAGACTTAGAATAATACAGAAGCACTGTGAGAAATAAGTCTCACAACAGATAAAACTAAAAGAAAACTTGATCGAGTTGTGATGTAACGAGGGATATCTGTATAGTTATGAACACACCAGGATGCTGAAACAAGTAATCATCTATGTTTGCAATGTTCCCAGTAATGCAAAGATGTCTTGAGCTATTACAGTGATGACTTTTGCTATAAATGAAGGAAATACACATGAAAAACACAAGAAAAATGTTTTTACAGTGAGGATGCTCAAGCACTAGAACAAATGGCCCAGAGAGGTTATGGAGTCTCCGTCTGTGGAGGTAACTCCAAACTCAACCGGACACGGTTCTGGGCAACCTGTTTGAGCTGGCCCTCCTTGAGTAGAGGGATTGGGCTGGGTTATCGCAGGAGATCTCTTCCACCAGAAGCGACTCGATGACTGGTATCACCGAGTTCAGTAACTTTTCTCAGTTGCAGCTAAAAACGTATAAAATCAAGGCAGGGTTAATGAAGGAGGAGCGCTATTTAACCATGAGTGCTTTTTTTTCCTGCAGCGCTTTTCTTTTTAGAAATGCTCTCCTGGTATTCTTTACAAACAGCTGTTCTTTTTCACACCTGATGATGTGGTAGTAATCATTCTGAGAATCTGAATTATTCTTCTACTCCCTGCTGAAAATATTTTGCTTTAGTGCAAAAGTTGCAATGATAGCGTAATCAGATGCTAAATCTGCAATAAATTTCATTGAGAAATTACCAAGCCAGTGCGATGCCTGAGAGACTTTGTGAGCTTCTTTCTAAATAGTTTAATTACTTGAAAATCCTGTCATTGGATTCAACATTTAACATTGTTCATGAGCCGGAACAACATGATGCATTCCCTTGAACCAGGCCCTGAATGAGCTCTTTCTGCAGCTCAAAGCAGAGTGGTTTCTAACAAGAACAGGAATTTTGGCCCAGAGCACACCAGTTACAGCATTCGCTGGTTATTTCCAGAACACAATGTGTAAATTCTGAAGTTTTTAATAGCTATAGATGGTCCTGAAAAATAACTTTTTTATGTTTGCAATGCCACGTTTAATACTGAATTTTGGAGTTGCACAGGATTTCAGTGCTGGGAGATTGTGTGCACTTATAGGTGCCCTTAGAGAAAGGGTGGTTTGTTCCGTAATCTCTGTAACGCTGCATCTGAGCCTGCAAAACATTATTCCTACATCGTGGATACAAACTTGTGAGATACAGGCTTCAGAGATGCCTTTGTGTATGTTTCTTTGCAGGTTTGGGGTTTATTTGTTTCCTCGTTTGAGAGGTTTGGGGTTTTTTTTGGTGATTGGTGTCATCGCCGTCCCCTGTACATCACCCAGCATGCCCGGTCATGCAGATCTCTTGCCAGGAATGCAACTTTAATTTATTCAGGTTCCCTGAGGAACAGGTTTCCTTATGGCAACTGGCGGTAAAGATGAGGATGGCTCTTCATTGTTTCGTTTTGGCCATAGGAAAAAAAGGAGTTCAATCATTGCAACCTTTGTTTCAGAGTAACTATAAAAACATAGCATGTGAGCACACTGAAAATTATCAAAGTATGCATAATAACTATAAATATCATCAAGGTATTGCTTGGGTCCGGCTGGGGGAGGTTGTGCGAAGTGTGTTAAACACAGGAATTTCTCATCTTTTTCTCTGATGGCCAAAACACTTAAATGGGGCACCGTCGGAAGAGGGGCAGAGTTAGACTGGACAGCGGGAGGAAATTCTGCACCACCCGAGCCGGGCGGCCCCGGCCCAGGCTGCCCCATCCGGGAGCGGCTCAGGGCCGGGTTGGATGGGGTCGGAGCCCCCGATCCAGCGGGAGGTGCCCCTGCCCAGGGCAGGGGGTTGGAACTGAGTGGGCTTCGAGGTCCCTTCCACCCCAAACCATTGCGGGATGCTCGGGGTGGGGTTTGGAGCCCCCGACCCAAGGGGAGGTGTCCCTGCCCGTGGCATGGGGTGGAGCTGGATGGGCTTTGAGGTCCCTTCCAGCCCAAACTGTTCGATTATTCCATTATTCTTAAAAAGAAGATGAAATTCTAAGATTCTCAGAAAAGGAGCGGGCGCGGGGCGCGCTGGGGCTGCGGGTGCAGCGAGAGGAGGGCCTGAAAAACGAGGGTTCCCCGCGCTCGCGGGGTTCGGGGCAGGCGAGAGCGTGCGAAGGGCTGATTTTTGTCACTTTAGCCCCATTGGCAGAGCAGAGGCGGCGGAAGGAGCGCGCATCCCCGGCCCTGGGCGGGCGGCTGCCCTCTGGTAACCCCGCGGCGGGGTGAACGCCCGCCGCCCCTCGCCGCCCCCTCAGCCGTCACCACATCGCCTTATCGCCTAGCAACGCCCCGCGCCGCCGCCATTGGCCGCGCCCGCCCCCGCCCCCGCGCCGCCGCCTCCCCATTGGCCGCGGCCCAGCGCCCCCCCCCCGCTTTGTGTCCGCGGGACCCGCCGCGAGTGGGCACCGAAACCCCTGCAGCGGGGGGGGCGCTCCGAGACGGTGGGGGACACGGGGACGTGGGGACACGGAGAGGGATGGGGACAGCGAGAGGGACGCGGGCACGAGGAGGGACGAGGCCGTGGGGAAGAACGGCGACACAAGGAGGGATGGGGACACGAGGAGGGATGAGGACATGGGGAAGAACGGGGACACGAGGAAGGATGGGGACACGGGTAGGGACGCGGCGCCTCCCCCGCATCCCCGGTGCGGGGCGGGGCCGAAGCTTTTGGACCCGGTCCCGGCGGCTCCGCCCCGTCCCAGCCCCCCTTCCTCCTCCTCCTCCTCCCGAGCGGGCGCTGGCATCAACCCCCGAGCGGGCCGGCGGGGCCCTGCCCGGGCTCTCATTGGACTGCGGCGAGGAGTAAACCGTCAGCCCATGTGGCGTGGCCGCCGGAGGTGGCGGCTGCTTAAATAGCGGTGGGAGCTAGAGGGAGACAGAGAGGGGAGCGCGGAGCGTCGGCGCCGCACTCATCCCACCGCTGACACCGCACCCGCTCGGCACCGGCCCTTCCTCCCCTGCGCAGGTACCGCCGGGGATGCCCGGGGAGCGGCGGGACCGGGACGGGTGTGGGATGGAGTGATGGGGACGATGGGGATAATGAGGACGATGGGGACCGTGGCGACGTTTGAGGTGATGGGGGACGTGGGGACACTCGTGCCGGGGCCGCACGGCCGCGAGGTTTCCCCGCCCCGGCCGCGCGGTGGCGGCTCCGCCGGGGCCGAGCCCGGTTCCCGGGAGGCTGAGCCGCGGCTTTGTGGCGCGGGCGCTCTCGGCCATCTTGGCGCGGGCGGGGACCCCGCAGCCCCCGGGACGGAGCCCCCCGGCCGCTCCGTGCGGGGCGGAGCTGTGGCACCGCTGCGAGCAGCCCCCGGGGTGGAGAAACCCCTCCGCGACGTGCGATTGCGGGGCCGGGGCTGCGGTGCCACAGGCCCTGCGGTGGAGCCCCTGGCCGCGCCGCGGCCATCCGTGCGGTCGCGGGGCCGGAGCACCGGTGCCCCCTCGGAGCCCCTTGACGCCCCCGCAGCCCCATTCATTTCGGGGTCGCGAGTTCGAACCCCGCCCCGCCCCGGGGCGGCGGGCGCTGTTGCGAAGGAGCCCCTCGGACGAGGAGGGACGAGGCGATCCGCTCCGAAAGCTGCGGGACCCACGTGCGGAGCGTCCCCGCGGGGCTGCGGGTGCGGGAGCGCCTCCTCTGCCCGCTGCGGCTCAGCCCCTCGGGATTTATTCCACGTTCCTTCCCTGGCTCGGGGCCCTTCGGGATCCCGCATGCGTATTTTCGCAGCTGAAAGCTCCATCCCAGGTGCTTGGGTCGGACAGGCAGCCCTCGGGCTGCGGGTGGTCCCCGCTGCTCCTCCAGCCAGAGATTTTGGGGGGTTTAGGGAGTGTCCGGCCTTAAAAAAAAGGCAGGAGAAGCTTCAAACCGCATGAGCGAATGGTTCTTTTTTGCGTACTCTGTTCTTATTGAGACAGAGAATAATGGTGCGTATTGAAAGGCAGCGTTTAGCCCATGGATTCGGAGCATACGGTCGCTGTGTGCAGGGCAGTGACGAGCAGACCCTGACAAACGCGGTACGGTGATGCCAGGGGCCCCAATTTTTGTACAGATGGATTCTGACTGGGGGTCGGCAGAGCTGTGTGGGTTCTGTGAGCAGAACCTAACCTGCTTCTTGCAAAGAGCAGCTCTGGATCGGGTTGTGTGTCCTACACGATGCCATTTTTCATTTGTCGTGGAGTCAATGGGACAAACCCAGCCTTGAAACAGAAAGAGACAGGCAGCTCTTTGTTAAATCAAACGCATAGCACACAGATTAATGGTAGCCAAATGCTCTCCAAAAATGAAAAGCAGCCTGTGTTTGCCTCTTGTTTTAAGGTTTTTGTTTGAGGCGGGCCTTAGCCCCTTACAAGTGAAGCTCCCATGTAATGTCAGTTTTAATTACGTATTGTAGAAGTGATAATCGGACATTGGGAAACCTGGATTGTGATGTAGTAGTACAGAAAAACTAAGAAAGCAATCCTTTTGTCACTATCTATGCTGAAAGAGCATATGGAGGAGTCATGGCTGTTTCATTTTACAGCAGGAGTTCCGGAAGAGATGAAGATTTGGACTGCCTAGGCACGGTAGCAGAATTGGCTTTGATTCTGTTCCATCGTGATGACAGCCATCAAAATAACAGTGAAATAAATACAAGTGATACGCTCCTATCCAGGAAGGAGATCTGTGCGTCAAGCAAAACGAGATTTGTGGTTTATTTGTTCTTTCTTTGCAAACAGTTTCTTCTTCCTTCCCTCTCTCTCCACCCTCTGCTCGCTCACTGAACCTTGGGTGGAGATCGGTGCAGCAGAATGAGAAAAGTATTCACTTTGGGTGGTTGTTGGCAAGTCAGATACGAGCGGGAGAAGTCATCACATTTTGCCTTCGCTTTTTTTATCTTTCTTGTCTGCCTTTGCCTTTCCCCCTCTGAAAGGCTATGAGCTTAATGGGCACAGAGGTATTTTTGTAGAGAAACAGTAGATAAAATTATTACACAAAGAGAGGTTGTATAGCTGCCAAGGATGTTGGAAAATGATGGTGAATACTTCTCTATTCATTATTGGTGCTGCATTAGTGAGGTACTGAAAAACAACTGTTTTAAATGCAATGGAGAACAGTATTTCAACTGAGTTTCATAATAAAGTTAAGCTAACATGATACCGATAGGCTTCCGAGCCATAGAGAATGAGGTTAAGAAGGTAAGGCATGACATGATGGGAGAAAGGAAATGGCATCAATAAACAAACCAGCTTTGTCAAGCGGCTAATGTGGGAGGGAGATAACCAGAGCACAGGCATAAAGTGATGAAAGTTGTAATTCGTCAATAATACCAGAAGGGATTGTTAGTTATTATCAGTCACAAACTGGATGAGTCAGCAATCCAATGTCATTGCAAAAAAATATTGTGTAAATCTGGTGAGGTGGTAGCTCCCACTGAACCGAGGTGTCTCTTGGGCTGGGGACGGGGTTTGCTTCTTCCCACTCTCCCCTTGGTTACAAATCCAGGCTCTCGGGGAAGAATTCACAGAATTCAAGCAAAGCCATGAGGCAGACAAAGGAAAAAGGATGTTAGATGTCTAGTTGGATCCTACAAAATACAGAAGAAATCTGTATTTACATTAAGAATACATTAAGAAATCAGAGAGTTCTGTGTGTCCCTGTTTATCTTTGTCTGCTTTTTTTACCTGTTGATTTTGTTCGCCTTGCCCATCAAATTCAGTGGGAACAATCTCTTCTGTAGGTTTGCTGTAGTCCAATCTCCTTTAAAACAACTGTAGACATAATTTTTCTTCCTTGATCTGTGCTACGTCCTATACTTCAAGAGCTGTCAGCATGCTTTGTGTAGTCTAGAAGTGCTCTGCCAGAAACAAAGTGAATCTCTGGTACGTAAAAATAGCACAATGCACCATCTTGGGGTAAAGTCAGACTTTAAATGGCCTGTCATTGTTAAGGAAGACCAAAGCCATAACATCTACTTTAACCACTGTTCAATCAGTGATTAAACTTAGTGATTTTTCCTCTTCCCAGTCCTATTTTCCACAGCAAGTCATCTCTACTGACTGCTACAGTAAATCTGCAATTTATGTGTTTACTTTAAATATGGGCATTTGGAGTGCTCTGTATCAAATCTAAATCTTTTAGGTTTTTGTATGCAAGTCCTTAAGTTGTGGCTCTTCTTACCCATCCACCCAGCTAAAATTAACTTTTTGGCTCTTGTTCTTCTACATTTTGATTACTGCAACATCTTTTTCTGTGCCTTTGACACAGTCTTGCTCAACTACATTCATGATACAAAAATTGCTTTGCTGATGAATTCCCTTCCTTCACTGTCTCAAAGTAACAATTTGTCAAGGTTGGCTGTGCCTGGATGGATCTTCAGTAGTGCTCCAGGGAGTGATGTGGAATGGGGAGGAACGATCCCAGAAGTGACGCTTCTGTCCCCTGAAATAGGAATTACACTTCTCTCCCTGACGATCACTGCCTAAAGAGCTCAGGCATAAAAAAGAATCATAATTGTGTTATCTTGTACATTGCTTTTCTCGGGCCTCGATTGTAGGCTTTGTGCTCTTTTTCTATGCAGAACAGGCTGCCCAGAGCAGTGGGGGCTGCCCCATCCCTGGGGGTGTTCCAGGCCAGGTTGGATGGGGCTTGGAGCCCCTGATCCAGCGGGAGGTGTCCCTGCCCATGGCAGGGGGTGGGACTGGATGGGCTTTGAGGTCTCTTCCGACCCAGACCATTCTCTGATTCTATGAAGCACAGACTGCAGCAGAGTTGCGGTCCATGAGTTTTCCAGGTGCAGCAAAGACACCCATCTGACTTTAGATTTACATGAGTGGAAAACCAGCGCGGCTCCTCTTCAGGAGAGTGGACTGGGCCTGTCACTATCAACTTTGGTTTCGGAGAATAGTTTCTCAGTAAAGGCTTTGAAGGTTTGACCCTCAGTGCTTCCCTTTGTACATGAACAGTCGGAGTGGAATGGAAGTTCTGTTGTGTGGGTATTTAGCTTAAGAGTGGGAAATCCAAGATGTCCTTTTGGGAGCACTTCTGTTTCTGCTCCCAGAAGGGATGGACTGGATGAGGTAATCGTCTCCTACTTAAGTGTGGCATAATTCCACGGTTACTCCACAGATCTCAATCATGATAACAGGAAGGAAGGAAGGAAGGAAGGAAGGAAGGAAGGAAGGAAGGAAGGAAGCCAGCCTCTGGTGTTTGGTGCAGGCGAGGCTGTACCTCAGCTCACCAGAGGACTTTACATTCCCTCCACGCATCCCAACCTCTTTCAGCTGCAGGAAGGCATCACGCCGGAGGAGTATGTCGGTAGAGGAGAGGCCTATTTCATGCTCATAAGCATCAGGAACCCCCGAAACAGGCAAAACAATGCCTAAATGAACTGTCTTGAGTTGGAAAAACAGCTATGAACTGCTCGTCTAAGAGTACTCGTTAGTGCTGGTTTGTGGAGGAGATGATCAAACACCAGCAGCACTTAAGCAAAGAACCTGCATGGCATCAGGGAGTGTAATCTGTGATGGAAGTCAAACTTCAGGTGTTTCATAGCAAAGCCTCGCCTTCAAAGTTATCGAGGCAGAGTTTTAGCTTCATGACTACCTATGTACTAAGTACTCAGGTACTCTTCATGGTTGTTACTTCTTAAGATCCCACACATCGTTAACTCTGACGAATATTTTGCTCCTCTGTTACCAGAAGAACTGTTTAAGGAAGTGCTGTGAATGCGTACTACCTCTCTTGTTCATGCAATCACACTTTATTTTTATATATCCCATATCTATGGGGTTTCCCTCCCCTCCTTAAACTTGCCCACTCAGGGTCTACAAATTGTAATGTGAATTTAACTGAAACATCAGGGTAAGTTACTTTCTCTCTGATTAATTGTTAATATATTTTTAGCTTAAATAAATAAATAAATATTTCTTGACTGCAGTATATGAGCTATCATTCAGTGTTGTGTTCAGTATAGATGGCCTGCCAGGCCATGTTATGCACCATGATGTTGGCTTGTGTTGGATGAAATCGAGGTCTTGGAATGTGTATTTATCGGGACAAAAGTGCTCAGTTCCCTGGTTCTCTAAACATGTGGCAGTGCAGGCTCCAGTTGGGAAACACTTTGTATGTAAAAGCTTCTTGCTTAAGGTATTTAAAATGATTCTAGGTTCTATTGTAATCGTGCTTTTGTGTAGGTTTTCTCCTGGGTGTGTGTTTTGGAAGGGTTTTTTGTTTGTAGTTTTTTTGATTTGTTGGTTTTGTGGAGTTCTGGAGGTTTCCCCCCCCCCCCAACAAACTTGGTGTCTGATTATTGATTCTTAAATTAGCATTTAAGTTTATAATGATTGTAGAACTTGTTTTGCTACCTGTTAGGTTTGCCTTGTAATTATGTATTTTACTATATGTATTTCGTAACTCCTCCACCCACCTCTGCTCCAGCTTGTTAATCTTTCCTCTCTGCTGACTTCAGAGGCTCCTCATTTAGTAGAGCTCAACCTGTTAATTTTCCAGTTGTCATGTACAAACTGGTGATTCTTGGAGCCCAGTGCTCCTTCAGGATCAGTTTTCTCATCCTCATTGTCCCCGTGGTCCATTTGGTTAGTTGGGATGTTGTTTTGGATTGGAGACTCCGTGGTCTGTTCCTGTGGGGGTGTTTCTCCTGCAGATATGTTTGTTTGTCGCAACGTGTTGGGAAGACTCGGGAGTCGTATACTGTCCTTCTCTGTCTGAAATCTTACTAGTCTTGCTGTTTTCTGGATCTCAGTAACAGGGAGAAGTTAAGAGATGGAGGAGGTGGTGATTGCAGGCATGGCAGGAAAGCTGCCAGAATCGGCAAACTTGCAAGAGTTTTGGGAGAACCTGATGAATGGAGTTGATATGGTCACAGAAGATGATCGGAGGTGGAAACCAGGTAAGTGCTCTTTGTCTCTCCTTTTAGAGCCCTGAGTTCTAGAGTGCAATTATCTTAGGAAAGGATTTATCAAACGTGAAATCCTGTCAGAGCTTCTGAATTCACTTCTCATGCGTATTCGTGAAGAAATTCAAGAACAGAACACTTCTATGAAGGTCTCGGGCAGTCCTTTTTATATTGTCATGTCCCATGCAGTAGTAGCTTATAAATGTGTAGCTGACTTCCAAATAGAAGAACCATCTGACAGAGCAGCTCAGCAACACCAATCCTGTACCAGCTGTTGATAGCTGTGGCACTAAGGCAGCTCTGTCATCTCTTTCTGTGTTTGGAAGTAGCACAGGGACTCCAGTCCTGTGGTTTATGGCTATTTCAAACTTTCTTTTCTGTTTGGTGTCTTTCTGAAGCGTTTCGCACATGTCTGTCCAGTTCAAGCTAGTGATTTGGGGAACTGAAAAGTCGCTTCTGTTTTCCTTCTTTCTGGTGACTGACTGGAACCACTGATTTATATGCTTGGTACTCTGTGTATATGCTTGGTACAACTTGCCGAAGCAAATACTTAAACTAGATAGATGCCTTTTATTGCCATATCCAGGAGAGTATTAATGACAGTTGTGTTTGTTAATGCAGTGTTCTCGTTTTCAAATGAGATTCGGAGAGATGGGTAGGTAGACATTAATGCAGCACTCAGCAATTGGGAAATGCAGTTTCTCATGTAATCGAGAATGGGCTGTGGTCATTCTGTACCTTGTCTCAACTGCTAAATGCTTTAAAAAAGAGGTATTCTGTGACTCAGTGTTGAATTTTTCTTCTCAGGAATTTATGGACTGCCCAGGAGAAATGGAAAGCTCAAGGACTTAACCAAATTTGATGCATCCTTTTTTGGGGTTCACCCCAAACAAGCTGAGACAATGGATCCTCAACTTCGCATGCTGTTAGAAGTTTCTTATGAAGCTATTTTGGATGCAGGTAGGCAACTGAATGACCGAAGAGGGAGAATTGTGCTGTGTTGTCTCTGTGCAGCAGATGCAAACATGTGGTGTGATCTCTGACAAGAGAAAGCCATCGCAGTAGAGAGGAGACCAAAGAACTGGTATGGGAGTTACAACAAAGCTATTTTCTCTGGAACTCAACCTAGAGAGTCTATGCCTACTGCTAGCAGATCTATTCCTGCCCCATATGGTATGGCAACTACAACAGAAACACTTAGACAGTCGACAGTATTGGAGCTTTTGTATGTTCTACTATAACCTGATATTGCATAATAGATCCCTCTGTTAAGGGCATATTTGTAATGCAGAAGGAAAACGACTTGATTAGAATTCTCATCCATGGTCTTAAAGAGTGGCAGATAGCCTGATTTATTCCTGTCTATTGGCCAGGTTAATGGAAAATTTGTGACATTTGATCTGCTCCTATAGAAGGTTTGCCGGGGAAGTGTGCCTTTAGAAACAGGAGCTTCTTTCCTCCTTTGCTGCCAATGTTTTGAGTTACTTGCCCACGGAGCAAAAAAAATGTATTCTTCACATTGATCAGCTTCATGCCTGAACATAAGCAGCACATGGGAAGAAGTTGTAACCACCTCATTAGTACTGACTTACTAAAATTAACACTTGCTCCTCTGTTGCTGAGCCTCAGTCTGCAGTCTTGAATATTCTTCTTGTCTCTAGGACTCTGGAAGCACAGAGGAGAAACAGCGGAAATTGCTGAAAGTTGAGCATGTGATTTTCTAGAGCAGAGTTGCTTTTGGTTCCAGTTGTTGGCTTTTGTGCTTAAGGATTTTTCCTTTCTGTCTTGTACTCCAGATCTGGGCTTTGTGTGTGGCTAGAGATAGATATTCATGTACTCAAATGGTGTTCCAGGTGCTGTGATTTTTCTCCCCTTCAGTCTCCTCCTTGTCTCAGCACTGGAAGTCTGCTGTCAGCTTATCTGATGAGTGTTTGTCTTTCATAGTCCATTCACTTTTTTTTACACAAGACTCCAGCAATGTTTCAGCTAAGCTGAGGCTCTGTGTTAGCTCAGTATGTTCTGGTCAAAGTCAGATATCATAGTTCTGATGGACTCTGCAGTAGGATTTGTGAGGTGTGCGCTTGAAACAGATAAAAGGTAACTGTAGGCAAGGGAACAACACCACAGGCGTACTGGAAAGAGACAGTAAGTAGCATTTTGTCAGCGTACCCAATATCTTCTCATTTTGCATCTCATTATGAGTTTTGCTGCTGTAATCTATCTTTCAATGTCCTCACAGGTATTAATCCAGCCACGCTCCGTGGCACAGACACAGGTGTCTGGATTGGTACCGGTGGGTCAGAAGCTGGTGAAGCCCTCAGCCAAGATCCAGAAGAGCTTTCAGGGTACAGTATGACTGGCTGCCAGCGTGCTATGCTTGCCAACAGGCTTTCCTACTTTTATGACATTAAAGGTAAGTGCCCTCAAACCTGTCAATGCTGATCAGCAATTGCAATTTGAGCAGGATTGTGCCGCGGTTTCTGTAGAGGAGTGGGATGGTGGTGTAGACCCCTTCTGGCATGACAAAGTAGCGTGCAACTATTGTAGGGGGGCATATGAGAAGCAGAAAATGTATTGTAGCTGTGTGATAAGACTCATTGTAAGGCTTTGTGACTTTAACTGCTGCTGCTGCTGGGCTGAAAGATGATGATGCCAGGAGGCCTATGTAAAAAAGGTGTAGATTCTTTCCTGCCTTTAGACTGCTGTTTGGTACCAAGCTGTGCAAAAGTCCAAGAGCTAGCCCAGAGACAGCCTGGAACAGTCAGCCCTTATTAAGTAAAGCAGAAGAAATGGGAGAGACACCGAAATGATCTGATTGGAGGTGTAGACATGACTTGAGCTGTGTGTGGCATTGAAGATAAGAGTGGAGGGGTAGGAATTGCTCTGAAGAGCATTGGAGGACAGAGATAATGCTTATGGGTAGCACCAGGGAAAGGGAGGGATTTTTATTGGTGAGAATGAGGAAACAGATGAGACCTGCCTGTGAAGCTACAGCATCTCTTTTTGATGGAAATGGAGTTGGAGTTAAAAAAAATACCCTTAAAGCCAAACTGCTTTTATTTTTTTCTCACTTTTCTCATCCCTTATTACCTGGTAAGCAGGCAGAGATAGTGATTCTTTTCTCCCATTCTATCAGGATTACCTGTTGTGTTCTGAAGCAACTCTTATTTAACACTGTTTTTTAGTATGTTTCTCTTGTGACCCCATCCTGTAGTCTTTGGAGAGCAACTCTAGGAAATAAACAGTAAAAACCAGATTTTTACTTTTTTTTTTTCTTTTCCCTTTTTGTTCCCTAAGGACCAAGCGTAACTATTGACACAGCCTGCTCCTCAAGTCTTGTTGCTATGGAAAATGCTTTCAAGGCAATTCGTGCAGGACAGTGCCATACAGCACTGGTGGGAGGGTGCAGCCTTTTGCTGAAACCCAACACTTCTGTGCAGTTCATGAAACTGGGTTTGCTTAGTCCCAATGGTGTCTGCAAGTCTTTTGATGCTTCAGGTAAGGCACTAGTGCAAAGGCTTGTTAGGTTGTGTGAGGGGATCTTATTAGCCTGACAATATCCCCGAAGCATTTGGACAAGGCTCTCAGACACATGGTGTGAATGTTGGGGTTATTCTGTGCAGGGATAGGAGTTGGACTAGATGATCAATCCTTGTGGGTCCCTCCCAACTCTGGTAATTCTGGCATTCTATTGTGGACTCCGTGACCAGATATTCTCTGTCAGACAGCAAAACCTCATAGTTGTTGCAAGGTGCACTTTTGGGGGCGTACCCTGGAGCTGATCTGTTGAACTTGGAAAACTAACTGGGGGGAAGAATGGTTCATTCCTCAGCCACTGGGGAGAGAAAATAGCTTTCTTCTGATGGAAACTCTCTCATTATTTGTGGTGAGCAGCGAGCCTCTCTAGGACATATTTGGTTTTGGTTTATTTTTTAAGAAACGGATCTGCCATGCTCGGAGGCCTGTTGTAGGAGGTAGCTCAGGAATAAGATGAAGTTACTTCATGGTGCTTTGCAACTTCATTCAAGGCAGAGTAGAATTACTGACTTGTTCTTCTCTCTCTGCTCTCAGGAGATGGATATTGTCGCTCGGAAGCTATCGTTGTCCTTTTTTTGACCAAGAGATCTCTGGCTAAGCGGATCTATGCCACAATAGTCAATGCTGGAATCAATGCTGATGGCTTTAAAGAGCAAGGTGGGTCCTGAGCTCCTGAAAAGTGGGATGCCTGCAGAACTGCTCAGTTTAGGGTCTTTGTCATCAAAAACAGGCTGTTGTGCAGTGGTTCTTTCAATGTGTGAAGGGTTTTTACTGTTTGGTTTTTACCTATTCTGTTCTGATAATGCAGAGTTCAGAACCCTATTTTGTAAAGAAGTTGAAGGAAACAAGTGGTTGTTTCTACTATATAAAGTAGCAGGAATGTCCTGTTGCTAGTTTAGTCTTCCTCAGGACATGTCTAGTGTAGCTTCTGCACTGAGAGTAGAAATGTACGTAGTGTTATTACCATGAGGCTTTTTCCCTACTGCTGTCCCATTTCTCTCTCTCTCTCTCTCCCCCCCCCAGTTATGGAGACAAGAAGTTTTGCATAGTCTGCTCAATCTAGACATCATATCCTGTTAACTAGTCTCTTCCCACAATAGTCTAACTCACTGCTTTGTAGTTCCTCTGCTCTTCTTACAAAGAGCCTGAAAGGTTTATTGTGTTTGATGCTAAAAACATCGGTGTAAATCCTGAAAAAGTCTCTCCCTGGTTTTTTTTGGACCTGGTAGTCCCAAGCGGTTGAAAGGGTGCTAAAATCAGAACAGGAGATCATCTGATAGGAGAAAGGAATTGATGGCAATTTTGGTCCTAGGTGTGATGTTCCCATCTGGAGAGATGCAGCAGAAGCTGGCCAGCTCTTTGCTTAAAGAAAGCGGTATCAGGCCTGAAGAAGTAGAGTATGTTGAAACTCATGGGACAGGCACCAAGGTCAGCATCGCTCCTTTGGGTTTGGAGTGTTTTCTTGTCCCTTATTTTCATTCCTTGCATCACTTGCCACTCTTTTCCATTAAATTATCCTTTATTTTACCAAAATGAACTGTATTTCTCCCTTCTACAAGTTACTGGAATGTGTACTTCTTCACCACTTTTGGATTTTGCCTAAATTTTATTCTTTCTGATTTCTTTTATGGTGTGTTTTGGAAGTGCTAGCTAATAGCCATTCTGGTTCTCTTCCTACTAGATTGGAGATCCACAGGAACTAAATGGCATTACAAATGTCCTCTGTCGATGCGAGAGAGCGCCACTGTTGATTGGGTCAGTCAAGTCAAACATGGGTCATTCCGAGCCTGCCTCTGGCGTTGCTGCATTAGCCAAGGTAACGGGTGGCTTGAGAAGGAAAAATGGGAGGGGACAACAATGTGTGAGTATTTAATGTTTGTTTTGAGGAAAACTTGCACTCAATGGTCGTGAGAGTAACTCAGGTGATTCTTACTAATTATCTACTTGCTCCACCTGCAGATACTTTTAAAAGCTCAGGTGGCTTTTCTGTAAGCTGGACAGGAATGCCCGGCTTGCCCTCCACTGTGTGCGTACACAGTGTCTGCATGCACACACACGCACTTCAGTTCCCCCTTCTGCTGAACTCCACGGGAGCATAACTTCATTCTAAATAAAGGCTTTGGGTTCATTTCACTGATTACCCTTCCACTGGACCTTCCAACAGAACTTTGCGCTAAGTCATTTGAGTTTGAGGGATATACAAGTAGAGGGCTTTACATGTTTGGAGTAGTTGGCAGTGACCAGCAAGGCTGTGTGGGCTTTCTGTGCCAAAAGAGTAGCTGATCCTTCTGGCTGTTTGTCAGGAATGGATCATCTCTTGCTCTTCACTCTTGTGTTGGCAAGAAGCCAGATGAGCTCTTTGGGATGAGGCTACTGGCTTGAATAACTGGTTGTCTTAGCAACCAGCCTGCTAACTACAGCTTTCAGCAGGCAATCGTCTACTGGCTCGGGCTGCTAAACTGCTTAGCAGAGAGCTAGCTGATGTTCACACTTGGTTGTAAGCATATTACTGACAGCCTTAGAGCCACGCAAATTGAAGTCACCTACAATGTCACCACTAAAACTTTAGGGTCCTTAAAGTAGTTCTTGTGACTTGAATACATACAACTTGCTGTGAATAGCATCTGCAGGAAAGCCCCACGGAGACAGCAGTGTCTGTCTCTCTGTAGAGGAAAGTTTACTTTTTTTAGCATCTCTACCCCTCAGACTGACACCTTCTTTATAGATGGAATGATAAGAAAGTCATGAAATAAACCTCTCTATCCCTACTGTGTTGTGAGTTGAAACCAGTTTGTTTTGTGCAGTTCTGCTGTGATCTGTCAGGCAGAATCATAACTTCGAGGTACTCTTTCCCTGGCTCTGTTACTTAGAGAATGGAGGACAGCAAAGACAAGGGGCACAATGTCCTTCTGAAGACTTCTGTGACACCATATTTTATTTTCTCACTGTTTTAGGGTTTTCATTTGTCAGCTTTCTCACTTAACTTTGTTTCAGAACTTACAGCTGCAGGCAGGAGCCCATGGTACCCGTCATGCCTGCTAGAGTATCTTTTTGCTGTACTTCCATTTAGTTGTATTAGGCCTTGTTTCCAAATGCGGTATCTTGAAAGCACCTGAAGCTTTGGAAGGATATTGGAAGCTCTGTCTCTGTTCTTGATTCTTTGAAAGTTGGGCAGCGCTTGGTATTTTAAGATTTGGAAGTTAATTGGAACCAGGTGTCCTTGAGACCAAGCCAGAGACAGCAGCAAGGCCACTGTCTCTTAGACAGTAACTGTTTCAGGAATTCTACAGTTGCCATAAATGTGTTCTTTTGAAATTCCATAAAATGCTCTCATATGTGAGATGTCAGTTAGGAAAATAGATCTTGAAAGTATCTGATTTCAGACTGTAAGAGGTTACGTTAATTATGCGGCTAGATAAGAAAGAAATCAGCACGTGCCGAGGCCACTTCAGTTAAATTCACTTTTAAACTACTCAGCCTGTCTAATTTGTCTTTGCTGTACAGCAAGTAGACTTCTTGGTGGCTTTGGTGCACACTTACCAGGTGAGAATACTGTACTGTGCAGGTGTCGTGGCGGACTTAAAAGTACAAATATGTACGTTGTGTAAAGCAACAGCGAATTTGTAGTGTTGTAGGTGTAGGATGGTGTGCATGAAAGCACTCGGGTAACTGCAGCTGTGAACATCCTGACTGGTGTTGAAATCATGCGTTTATGCTGGTCATTCTCCCAAGCAGGCTGCCATATCTGATAGTCAACTTGGAATAACAGTTCCCAAGCCAATAGCTATTTCTGTGATCATTTTGGGGGTCATGAAGGAACTGCCAGGCATGCAGAGCACTGAGTGTTTGCAGCTGATTTGCTGCACTTGTGCTGCAGAGGAGCGTGGGCTTGGTGTCATGGGCTGTTTGTAGTGATGCTACTGGGAGAAGGGAGCTTTTGCTTTTTTTTTTTTGGCACAGCTATTCTAACTCACACTGTTTCTGGCCCTGCCAATTCTGACCAGTCTGCTGTTCCTTCTTTTTTGGATCAAAAGGACAACAAATGGGTGTGAGACAGCAAGCGTTTCACCTCATCTCTTTTGCAGCAAAGGCAGAAATGGAAGCATCTGTTGAGTTTCTGCTGGCTGTGTGTGACTGGGGAGAGACGGAGCAGAGTGTGATAAAGGGACAGGATCTAGAAAGGAGAGAGATGATGTGATACTCTTAGTAGGCAGGCTGCTTTTTCAGCAGGATCACATGGCTTTCAGTTAGAAAGGACCTGGAAGCTAAACTGAAAACTACTGCCCTTACCTTCACTGCTGATTTCCTACACGGACTTAAAATTTGCCTATATGAGGTAGGTACTGTCTCAGTAACATCAATAATGCTGTTCTCTGAAGTGTCCTTTTATCCAAACATAGACAGCTGCTTTAGTGTATGCTATGTGGTCATGTATAGTAAAACAATAACGAAAGAATGTTTATTTCAAGAAAATGTGGAGCATGAACACTTTTTTTTTTCTTCCAGGTCCTTCTCTCTCTGCAACATGGGATGTGGGCTCCAAATATTCATTTTGTTACCCCAAATCCAGATATTCCTGCCTTACATGATGGCTCTATGCAGGTAGTTTGTAAACCGACACCAGTGAAAGGTGGCTTTGTCAGTATCAACTCTTTTGGCTTTGGAGGTGCAAATGCTAATGTCCTTTTGAAGCCAAATATGAAGAAACAACAGCCTGTGGAGACTTCTAATGTGCCAAGACTGATTCAGTTTTGTGGCAGAACTCAGGAAGCTGTGGAAGTACTAATTGAAGAGAGCAAAAAACATGCAGAGTGTATCCCATTTATAAGCCTACTCAGTGATATCTCTGGAATTCCTGCATCTTCCATGCCCTACAGGGGCTACACGATACTTGGTTCTGAGAGCGACATAAGAGAGGTTCAGCAAGTTCAGTCAACTGGTCGACCGCTTTGGTACATCTGCTCAGGTAGGTGTGTGGTAGTGGGTTCAGGTTACTGTATTCCTATATAGATCTGGCACTTGAGCTACTGGATTCTGTGGTCTTAATGTTGTTTTCCATTCTGGCATGAAGAAATATCTTGCAGCCCTGTGATATCACAGAATAGTCAGAGTTGGAAGGGACATCTGGAGCTCATCCAGTCCAGCCCCCCTGCCTAAGCAGGCTCACCTCAAACGGGTTGCATAGGAACGCATCCAGGCAGGTTGTGAATATCTCCAGGGAAGGAGACTCCACAGCCTTCCCGGTCGGCCTGTTCCAGTGCTCTGGCGCTATGTTCAGGTGGAACTTCCTGTGTTCCTGTTTGTTCCCGTTGCCCCTTGTCCTGTTGCTCGTCACCACTGAAAAGAATCTGTCCCACTCCTCCTGCCCCGACCCTTTAGATAAGATCCCCTCTCAGACTTCTCTTCAGGCTAAACAGATCCAGGTCTCTCAACCTTTTCTTAGAAGAGAGGTATTCCTGCCTTCTCATCTCCGTGGCCTCCACTGGACTCTCTCCAGTAGTTCCTTGTCTTTCTTGATCTGGAGAGCCCAGAACTGCACACAGGACTTCAGGTGGAGCCTCACTAGAGCAGAGTAGAGAGGGAGGAGAACCTCCCTCGCCCTGATGGCCACACTCTTCTTAGTGCACCCCAGGATACCCTTGGCTTTATTGGCCACGAGGGCACATCACTGGCTCGTGGTGAGCTTGTCCACCAGAGCTCCCAAGTCCTTCTCCACAGAGCTGCTTTCTAGCCGGTCAACTGGTGCATGGGGCTTTTCCTGCCAAGGTGTAGGACTCTACATTTATCTTTGCTGAACTTCGTCAGGTTCCTCTCCGCCCAGCTCTCCAGCCTGTCCAGGTCTCACTGAATGGCAGCACAACATTCTACTGTATTGGCTGCTCTTCCCAGTTTTGTCATCAGCAAACTTGCTAAGGGTGCACTCTGTCCCCTCATCCAGGTCATTGATGGCAGCAGAGTTCAAGAAAATAAAAAGCAGTGCCTAATTTGAAGGATGTTAGAAATGTATTTTTTGCTCTCAGAATTCAGAGCAAGTGTGTGATGTCCACTCCTTTTGTGGAGTGTTACTAAAGCTCACTTTCTCCTTGCCTATTCTGCAGGCATGGGCACGCAGTGGAAGGGCATGGGCCTGAGCCTTATGAAGTTGGATTTGTTTCGCCAGTCTGTATTGCGCTCGGATGAGGCTTTGAAGCACACAGGCCTAAAGGTGTCAGAGCTCCTTCTGAATGAAGATGAGAACACTTTTGATGACACTGTCCATGCATTTGTTGGACTGGCTGCTATTCAGGTAAAACTCAGCTGGCTGGTGGAGGGCGTCATGGGCTCGGTCTGCGTAAGCATGCTCTGCTAGTGCGTCTGCTTGGACAGTAACTCTTCACAATAATTTGTGGAAGATTGTTTTGTGTTGTGGCAGCTGGTAGAAATATCCCTCTGATAGGAGGAAGGGTGTTGCATCCTGGATAGTTTTGGGCTCCGACACTTGCAAGATGCTTGGGCGAGTATCGATCCAGTCTGATTTGCACGTATATCCGTGTGTGGACATGGGGCAGTTCCTCCTCTTAAGAGACCTAGGAATGTCTTGGATTTTATGTAAATGTTTATGCCAAGGAACAAGGTTCCATGGAATACCTTCTGAAGTTTGTTCTGCAAATGAACTAAATGATGCTAAATGAAGTCTTTTAATTCTGAGTGTAAATGCGGGATTCATGGTTTCTTAACGAACAAGAGGCAGAACTTCTAAAGTGATCTGGAAAGCTGGCATTGCCTCTCTGTACGGGCATGCTCTTGGCAACCTGCTGTTGTTGGAAATGGCTTATTGGGGGAAAGCTACACAGTGGAGAGGCCCAAACACTGGAGTTGTGTAACAATTCTTGGAATTGTTTTGAAATGAGACTGGAGCTGCCGTTGTGGGGGGGGAAAGGGCACTAAGGCCAAGGAGAATGGCTGTACCAAAAGACCATTTTGCAATGTCCTCACTGAGGCCTGACACCTGTTTGCTTACTCTGGCATGGAATCACTGATCCTGCTTTTCCTTGCAGATCGCCCAGATTGATATACTGAAGGCTGCAGGTCTGGAACCCGATGGGATCGTGGGTCACTCAGTGGGAGAACTTGCTTGTGGCTATGCAGATAACTCCTTAAGTCATGAAGAAGCCATTCTTGCCGCTTATTGGCGGGGACGATGTGTTAAAGATGCCAAACTGCCCCCAGGAGGAATGGCTGCTGTTGGTAGGTATATCCTTAACCAAAAGAGTGATCTGATCTCTGTGTGGCATTGGGGTAAAAATGGGCTCTGAATTCTGTTGGTAGAGAATCATGTCTGTGAGATTTTTTGGATACTATTGCCTCTTTTTTTCTTCTGGTGTAGAAGAGGTTATTAAATATTGAAGATGATGTAATGATGGTAATTTCTGACCTGGCATACAGAAGAATTTTATTAATCCAACTTAGAACTAAATGGAAATGATGAGATTTATTGACAGGAGACCAGTGTGAGAGGCCTGATAAATAATGTCCTTGCAAAGAGAGGTGAAAATCTAAGGCACTGGGATTTTTGTATCTTGATAGATATAGAAGGGATGGGGGTGTGCGCACGTATATATATTTAAATTATTAAAAAAAAGAGGTATTTTTGATTGTCTGCAAGAGTAATGAGGTGTGAAATAAACCACTGTTATGTAGTGGGCAACTGGCTAGTGGAACTTAACACCATTAGAACTTACTTGGGCCTAATAGCACTTCCAAAGAAGCTTTCTCCTAAACAAACTTTGCTCAGTGTCTCTAGCTTCTTTGAAAGTGTGTGTGTGTGTGTTTCCCCATCCCTTAATGAGGTGGTACAAAGATTCAGTCCTCTGTTCTTGTGCTTGATATCACAATGATTAGTGTCTTAAAGCCTTGAGATAAATATTCTTAGCTTTTGGAGAATCATTTTTGGATGAAGGGGGGAATCCTTCCCAGTTTTGCAAAATGTTGACTCAAACATAGTTGTTGTGCAGTTAAGATTGCCTCCCCTTGTGAGGCTTCACAGCTGGAAACACGTGTGTTGTCCTGACACCTTCCTTCCGCAGGTCTGTCATGGGAGGAATGTAAGCAAATCTGTCCTCCAAATGTGGTGCCGGCCTGTCACAACTCCGAAGATACCGTCACTGTTTCGGGGCCTCTGGTGAGCAAGGAGCTGATATGGGCCATACCGGTTGCTGTGGGGACCTGGGAAGTTCTTGACTGAGGGAGGCATGAAGCTCAGTTGAAGCTCAGCTGCCTGCAAAAGGGAGCTGGATTAAAGTGGTGGGAGGGGATGTGGTGCTTTGTATAAGCTTAAACACTCCAATGTTCTTTGAGACGAAGTGATATTAGTGCCTCAGTAAAGTAGTAATGAAACATCTTTTGTGCTGAATAGTCTTATAGCCATGGGCATAATGAGTGATGAATTGTAAGACCGAGAAGGGCAATAACCTCATCCCAGATATGGCTCCCCTTAAGTGACAAGTGATGAAGGGCATGGGGGGGAAAGCAGTGACACATACGAATCCCAGATACGTTGTGAGCTTTTACTTTTAGTTCATTTATATTCCTCTTCTTAGGGTGCTGTGAGTGAGTTTGTAGCCAAACTGAAAAAGGACGGTGTGTTTGCAAAGGAGGTGCGCACTTCTGGAGTCGCATTTCATTCCCATTACATGGCATCTATTGCACCAGTGCTGCTCAGTGCCCTGAAAAAGGTAATGTTGCCAAACTGTGGCTCGCGTGGCTTCTGCTAGGGCACCTGCATTTGATTATGGGTGATGTTAAGTCTAAGGGGGGTTCCTTCCTTTAGGAGAAGAAGGAAGTCTCTTGAAGAGCATGTAGACCTCTTTGAGACCTACGTTTTGAAGTCTGTGGCCTCAACCAGAAGGGTGCCCTGAGCAATTAAGCTGAGAAAAATAGCCTGCAAAAAGAGGGGCTGCTTGCTTGTATTTGTCTTATAGTTATCTATGACACGTAACTCTTCCTCCTTTCCCTTGTCCTTGTCTGTCTGTAGGTCATTCCACACCCTAAACCTCGTTCGCCACGATGGATCAGTACATCTATCCCTGAATCTCAGTGGCAGAGTGATCTGGCAAGGTATTCCTCTGCAGAGTATCATGTGAACAACTTAGTGAATCCAGTCCTGTTCCACGAAGGTCTGAGTCATGTTCCAGGGAACGCTCTTGTGGTAGAGATTGCTCCGCATGCTCTTTTGCAGGTATCGTGTTTGACTGTGTCACTGTGGTACTATATTGATACGCTGCAGCAGGAAGGCGGGTCTGAGGACTGGGGAATGCTGCGCTTCCTCTGCTGAGTTCCAAGAACACTCCCTCCCTCCTGTACTTGAGTGTCTCCCAGTTTTAACATTTTCTTGATGGGCTTTGGGGAGGGGGGAATTGGTGTATGTTAATACTTACAAATCAGTAAATCCCAGCACAGTACCACTTCCCCATCCAGACATAGACATTGTTGCCTTTATTCGTGACTGTGCATTTCAGATAGCTGATAGTCAGCTCTCTGAGCTCTAACTCTTAATAAGTTACAAAAGCTTTTCAGTTTTTGCATCTAATGGAAAGTATGTGCGAAAATTGGGATGGGGAAAGAATTTTGAGACTAACAGACTCTCTCTATGGAAAATCTGTTATCACTATCTGTACGCTGAATTTGATTTAAGGTTCTTCTCTTAGAAGACAGTGGTGTCTTCCCCTCTTCTCCTAGACCAAGTAGCCTGAGACCACAGGAGCTTTCATTCTCTGTAAACTCCCCTAACAATCAGCTCCATTATTCCTTTCTCCTCGCTCCATGAGGACTTATATTTGTAGCAAGTGCAAAATATGAGATACATTAGGATGCACTTGCTCGCAAGATCAGTGCTGTTGTCTTGTGCCTGTCCAGTCTTAAGGACTGGTTTCTTGTATTTGGTCTGTGCATGCAAGAGGGGGGAAAACCTTAAGAAGAATTGTAGTTATTTGTGAATCAAATTTAATTGCTCTGCAGCACTTCTGAGTTCTAATCCGGTGTGTCTTTATTAATAATGTCATGTTACTCTTATTTATGTTTTGAATGTGACTTAAATGGAGAATCAGAGCAGAGCTTTTAAATTAGGGAGGTATTTTCCCCTATAAAAAGGTTTTACACTGCATGTTAAAATCATTATGCGATTCTGGACTCTAATGCAAGTGTCTAAAGACTTCATCAGCTGGGCTTGAGGGCATTCTGGGTTTATCCCCTCCCACACCATTTAAAGACTGTTGGGATCAAATTGAGGAGAAGATACAAGTTGGGTCAGGTGTTCAAGGTTGTGGTTTTTGTTTTAATAGCTGTCACTTGGAAAATGCTCTACGATGCTTCAGACTAAAAGGGACTGCTCCTGGGAATAAGGGCCTAAGCTGTGTCTGGGGGGATGTGTATGCATGTGAGTGGGAGGTTTGGGAGGGTAACCGTGCAGTTCTTGAAGTAATTTTTGCCATTTTTGATTCCACTTGACAGTCTGCTTGAGAAAGGGAGGTTTGCGTCTTGGCAGAATTTCATTAGGATTATGTAGGTTCTGCTTTTCTAGATGTGCAACTTCTTGGGTTGCTGGAAGGAGGTTGTGCTGCTCTTCCTCTTGTTGAAATGGCATACGTTCTAGCACCTAGTATGGAGCTCTTGGTACAGAGACACGTGGGGTTTGAGACTTACAGAGAAAAATTTAGAGACAAAGTAGTAAGCAATGCCTTCCACCAATAATTTGTGGACTCTACTTGAACAGGCCATCTTGAAGAGGTCCTTGAAACCAACTTGCATCATTTTACCTTTGATGAAGAAAGAACACAAAAATAATTTGGAGTTCTTCCTAACACAGCTGGGAAAGTTTCATATGTCTGGGTAAGGAGACTAAGAGAGGAGGGCGAGTGGGGTATCAATTAGGAGAGAATTCAAGTTTCTTCTCTAGCATGCATATCTTCACAAGGATTGAAATACTCCCTTCAACAAACCTGGAACAAAATTAGGTTTATTTCTGTGCTTTACATATTTAACATGTTCACTTATAAAACATTGCCTTGGGTTAGAGACTGCTTGGGCTGGGAAGATGCTTTGTAAAGAGGGGGAGTCCCATTCTAGAGGCCTGGGAACCTGGAACTAACTCTTGGAAATAAACTTTGCATCTTCTAGACTGTTAGAATTACAAATTGGGCTGCAGTAAGAGTTCAGAGTACTCTCAGAAAAGTTTTGGACATAGAACACAAGATGAGTTACTGTCTGACCTCCAAGTGATATGGTCAGTTTTAGTTCCCTTCTCCACTGCTCACCATTGTCTTGATCCTTTTTGTCTTCCTAGGGTAAATTTTAATGGAAATAACTTGTTCCCACGTGTGGAATATCCTGTCCCAGTGGAAACACCCCTTATTTCTCCACACATCAAATGGGACCACAGTCAGGAGTGGTATGTTCCACAAGCTAAAGACTTTCCATCGGGTTCCAAAGGCACTTCATCTGCTTCAGTCTACAATATCGGTGTGTTTGCCTCTTCAGGTTTTTTCGGTTGGTTTGTCTCTTTCCTGAGATACATCTGTATTTCTTTTGTAAAACTAGGAAAAGGATACTCAAAGCAGCATTCATGAAGCCATCTTCTGAAGCTTAATATTTGTTTTGATTGAAAAAGACTGTATCTGCTTCTGAAATGGGATAAAAGACCGTGAACAGAGTGGGAAATTGTCTTGATTCAGGCTCACGGTAGTTTTAAGACCTGCATGTTTCCAGGCAGGATAGCTGGGAAAACCACTAGAACCTCTTCCAGACATTGAGGGGAAAAGACCTCTTTACTAGGGTGTTTGTATTATATTTCTGTTCCTCTCTTTAATCTTTGACAGATATAAGTCCTGAATCTCCTGACCACTACTTGGTTGATCACTGCATTGATGGCAGAGTCCTGTTCCCAGCAACTGGGTACCTGGTACTGGCTTGGCGAACTCTGGCACGGTCTCTCGGCATGACTATCGAGAAAATGCCTGTTACATTTGAAGATGTCACAATTCATCAGGCAACTATCCTTCCCAAAAAGGGTGAGTGAGGACTGATGGTGCAACTGCAAAACTATTAAGATGGAGTGGGAGGAAAGAAATGCAAAGGAAAAGTGAGGAGGAACACAGGAGAAAAAATACAAATAGGAGTGCAACACAACTGAACGAAGAAGTGAATTCGCAGAGTCAAGCAGCACAGTTCTAGAGTCTTCAGTATAGAAAGGACATGGATCTGTTAGAGCAAGTCCAGAGGAGGCCACAGAGGTGATCCGAGGGATGGAGCACCTCCCCTGTGAGGAGAGGCTGAGTATTTGGAATTCTTCGGCGTTGAGAAGAGAAGGCTCCGGGGAGACCTTAGAGCAGCTTCCAGTACTGAAAGGAGCTACAGGAAGGCTGGAGAGGGGCTCTCGATCAGGGAGTGCAAGGATAGAATGAGGGGGAATGGTTTTAAGCTGAAAGAGGAGATTGAGATGAGATCTTAGGAAGAAATGCTTTCTTATGAGGGTGAGGAGCCCTGTCCCAGGTTGCTCAGGGAAGTTGTGGCTGCCCCATCCCTGGAGGGGTTCAAGGCCAGGATGGATGGGGTTTTGAGCAACCTGATCCAGTGGGAGGTGTCCCTGCCCATGGCAGGGCGATTGGAACTGGATGGATTTTGGGGTCCCTTCTAACCCAAACCATTCTATCATTCTCTGTTATGGTTGTCTTTACTCCATGTCGTGCCTGATGAGTCTGGAGATGGTGAAAGAGAAGGCTGTGCTGCAGGATAGTAGCAGCAATTAATCTCACACTCCTGTTCCTCAATGTTTTTTTTGCAGGAGCAGTACAGCTGGAAGTAAGACTCATGCCTGTTTCCCACTGCTTTGAGGTGTCAGGGAATGGGAATCTGGCTGTGAGTGGTAAGTGAAGGAAGAAGCGTATGGACTGTTCTACTGAAATCTAATATTTATGGACACTGATTCTTACTCTTGCCACTGTCCCTATCAGGAAAGATTTTCGTCCTAGAAAATGATGCTGCAAAGAAATTGGATAACCAGCCAGTTGACTGTGGCACTCAAGTAGACGTGAGCTCGAAGGTCAACCTCCTGAAAGAAGACATTTACCAAGAGCTGCATCTACGTGGATATAATTATGGACCAAATTTCCAGGGTGTTCTGGAATGGAACAGTGAAGGTGAATTTACTTTGTATAGAAGAATGAGAATGGTTATTGTAATGATGAATATCTGAGCTTTTAATTCCATTTGTATTGGCAGTCACCTGACTGTGCTTTGCACAGTAAATTATACTTTGTGTGATGTGGAGAACAACTAAGTGTTCTGACAGGGAACTGGGAAAGCTGTTATCTCCAGTGTAGAACTGGAGTTGGAGTTTACAGGGGCACCTGGGTACATACAGCAGACTTTGTGTCGGATAAGCAGCAGCTTCTGGCATCTGCTGAAGAATAAAATCTCAGTGAGGCTTCCTCTTCCTCTTTTGCAGGTACCAAAAGCAAAGTTCTGTGGAATGGGAACTGGGTGACCTTCCTTGACACCCTGCTGCACGTTGTAATCTTGGTTGAATCAGGGCGCAGTCTACGCTTACCCACCAGGATTCGCACAATGTCTATTGACCCAGTGCTGCATCAGGAGCGGGTGTGCCAATACAAGGATGATGTCAAAGGTAATGTTTTTTGCTTGGGCTTTTGCTAGTCACAATGACTGCTCTGTGGGTGAATATATGACTTCTTGTTAAGAAGGAGGATGGACTTCGGGGGGCCTCTTTAGTCTCCAGGCTGCTCTGCAGCTCTAACAGCCTGACATAGCACAATACCTCTGATCACCTTCAATGAAATGCTTGATTTTGACGCAAACTTACGGGTTTTTTTCCTGTCTTTCAGCTATTGATGTTGTTACGGACCGCTGTCTTGCTAGCGTTAGAGCAGGAGGTGTTCAGTTCAGTGGTCTTCATGCTTCAGTGGCACCACGACGACAACAGGAACGGATCCCTCCCACACTGGAAAAATTCTGCTTTGTGCCCTATACTGAGAAAAATTGTTTGTCTTCCAGTGTCCATCTTCATGACTACCTGAAGCAGTGCAAAGGTAGAGCGGGACTGTTTTTTTATCACACTGACAGAAATGTCTGAGAGAAGGTGTTCAACATACTTCAGAACAAACAAAATGAAGTGTTAGTCTCTGTAGAAGACTTCAGCAGGAGTCCTATGTCTGTATGCTTGCTAGCAACTAGAAGCTGCTTCTACCTAAGGTATCTTTAAAATGTGGGTAGGAGTAGAGCTGTGGGGAAGGACCTCTACCCTTCTGTAACAGTCCATGTAGTGTCAGATGATACAGCTGCCTCTGCAAGTAGAAAGGCACAAATCATCATCTTTAGGGAGGAATCCAGCCTAGTTGCTTCAAACACTGTCAGAAGATTCTATTTCCCAAGTCTCTAGCTTCCTTGTTTTATTATTCCCTGTGAACCACCATGATGGGCGAACTGACGTGACTGTTCCCATTTGGTTGTGGGTGCAAGAGCGTATCCGTGGAGGGAAAGTGGTTAAGTGAGGCAGGCCAAAGAAAAAGTTTGTTTGCGGCAAGAATAGAACAGGAGCAGCTTAGCGTACTGTGAACCTAGTGGCCTGGTTACTCACCTCTTTGGATGCGGTGGCAGCCACCCAGCTTATCACTTGAAGTGTCTTTTCATCGAAGGGAAAAAAACTACTGTTTTTTAAGGTTTTTACTCTAGTGATGAATTTTGCTGTATCTTGAGACAGCAGTTTTGCTGTTCTGTATTGACGAAGTGTCTTCACGCTCACCCTTTGATTTGGTAATCGATTTTCAAGATTTCTTTTTTTCCTGTGTGTCCAAAGACTGTCCCTGGAGTTTTTCTACGTATGCTGTAGTGAGATTTTTATTTTATTTTTTGTAATGCTGTTTCTGATCTCGATTTCTCATCTGGTTATAAAGCAAAAAAAAAAACATTTTAGTAGCTGTGGAAATGTACAACTTGCCTCCGCAGCTCTCTACATCAGTTGCAGGTTTTCTGTTAGTTGCCCTCTCTGTCAGGGTCCTGCCACAGGTAATTTTAGTGGTTTAGATTGTCTTGCCTCAAAACTTACGTGTTTAGGGGCTGTAATTAGTGCACAATATGTGTGCATGCTGTACGTTCACGTGATTTGTGTCTTTGTGGCTAGGCTGATCATAGAAGATGCTGTAATTTATGGTGCTGATCAGCCTTTATAGTAAATGGGACAAGGAGGAAAAGAGAAACCTGTGGAAGATCTGACTCTTCTTTCATTTCCCCTTCTCTTCCATAGATCTGATCCAGAACTTAGTGAATAAAGTGGTGGTGCATGGCATCAAATTAGTCATCCCTGGACTGGAAACTGCAGACCCTGATGCAGAGCCTTTATCCGTACAGAAGGGCCTTCAGCATATCCTTGCTGAAATGCGCAAATTGGAACCAAATGGAAACCTCCATTCAGAGCTGCAACAGATTGTAACCCGAGAGAAAATGCACCTCCGGGATGACCCTCTTCTCAATGGGTTATTAGATTCTTCAGAGTTGAAGACTTGCCTGGATGTGGCAGTGGAGAATGTATCCAGTCGCAGGATGAAGATAATAGAGGTTAGCTGGAAGCCCAGGATGGAACCATAGCTAGCGTTTCCAGGCCTTCCAGTAAACTGATTGCATGCTTCTATTGTTTCATTTATAATTCCGGATATCACTCATGTTTCAACTTGGTTTTCCCTTTTCTCACAGGTTCTTGCAGGAAGCGGACAACTGTTCTCTCGTGTCAAAAGCGTTCTGACTACTCAGCCTCTGCTGCAACCTGACTACATTGCCACTGACCGCAGCCTGGAAGCTCTTTCAGCTGCTGAAACAGAGCTGCAAGATGCTGGAGTTGTCTTTAGCCAGTGGGATCCGTCTAGCCCTCCCGCTGGAAACCTGACTGATGCTGACCTGGTGGTATACAACTGCTCAAGTGTTACAGAGAACACCCCTGAAATCTTCTCTAATTTGGCGGCTGCAGTGAAAGAAGAAGGGTTTGTTTTGATACACACCCTTCTTAGAGGAGAAACGGTTGGAGAATTTGTCAGCTTCCTTACAAGTCCAGATCTACAGCAGAAACACCAGTTCCTGAGTGAGGTAAGGCTCACAAATACTTTCTTGGTGGATAGTCTGGAGTCTGCTGCTTGCGGGTGCTCTTGTGATGAATGTGAAGTAGCCAATGCTTACGTCGCTCTCTGTTGAAGCCCTCTGCAGGAATATTTAATAAACACCTGCTCAGAAGAGTTACAAATTTCCACATATTAGATTGGGAGAGAAAACTGTGAGCTCAGTGAGGAAAGCCTTAATGCGTTGAAAATTATTCCTTGTAATTTGTGTATCTGCATAATCTGTATGAAAACACTAATTCAGGACAGTTCCTTTATAGCTAAAATAATGTGCTGTGGTTTTGGATGGGGGTTGGCTTTGTCACTGTAGGATGCTAAAATGCTTCATTATCAGAATATTTCTCTTCCTTTTGATATCACTGCTAGGAGTGAGACTTTACAAACTAGTTAAGTTCTAGCACAGAAGTGCTCCCAGAGAAGGCGGCTTTTCTCTTGCATTTTTATTTCCTTCCTTTCTTTCCTTCCCACTTTATCTGATTCTATAACAGGATACAGCAAAATAAGCCCATAGGGGCAAGATGTCTGCTTTAAATCTGCAAACTGGTCTAACACACAGATGAACTAATGCCAATGCTGGCACAAGAGAGGAGAGTGAGGGATAAGGGTGGGAACTGGGGCATGACTTTCTCTTGGCAGCTGATGGACTAAAGCAGTAGTGGGAAACTGCCTCTACAGAATATATGGATTCTTCCTGCTTTGATTGGCTGTAGCCTTTCACCTCTTGGTTTGGAATAAGGAAACAGTAGCACTTCTAATTAACTTTTTTGTTTATAATCCTGGAGTGTTGGATTTTGAATTTTGCAATGGCCTGGATTCTAGCCCTTTACTTTCTGCAAAGATGTTTCATGGAGAAAGGTTGAATTCTTTGGATTTGCATCTTACTCTGTGAAGAGGGAGATAGAAGGATGACTGAGATGCTACTGAAGCTGATAAATTAAAACCTAGATCTATCGTAAGCGTCAGTAGCCTGGTATTAGCAAATCCCTTAGATAAGATACATGCAAGTTGAATGTACCTTCTCTAAAGAAAATTATAGTACACAGCTGAGAACAGGCAGGACTTTATATATAGTTCTTGAGGTTTTCTGGATAGGGATGCTGTCCCTAGTCCTTGATGTAAGGGATCATGCTGTAAAAACCTTCTGCTGTTTTCTGCCTGGTACACAAAAAGCAAATGGATGCTTTTCTAAGAGCCTGAGGTCACCTTTGTTTCATTCAGATAGATGAGCCACAGTGTTTCTGGTTATGCCATATGTGCATTTTTTGTTCTGTTCTTTTTCTGAGATGTTGTTTCAGTTGAACTTCAGTGTGTAGGTGCCTCCTCCCTGCTAGTGGTTCGTTGCTTCCCCTCACTCCCCTGCAGCCAAGGGGTTTGGGTGACTTAGTTTTTCATGTTTCCTCTTGTCCTGCTTTGCTTTCTCTGTTGCAGACAAGGGCTAACGTGACATAGACTGGTAATGTCTAAATTCAGTCTTTCCACTTCCGTTGCTTTCTGTGTTGGGATCTGTACATTCTTTGTCTCTGGACATCTTCCTTACTGCTGGTATTAAATTCTTGACACTTTCAAATACCTTATGGGATTTGACAGCGCGGTCACCGCTGTGTGGTACAACTATTTCCTCAACCAGGGCTTCGTGATACTTGTACTACTGCTTTCTGAGGAACTTTTATTAATGTCTAGACTATTCCTTCTCCCCTAGAATACTGTTATGTTAATTAAATATATGTTTGTACTGAGGCAATACAGAACGGATGCCAAGATTTCAAGCAAAAGCATGAAAGAGGTAGACAGTGCCTGTTATTCTTGGTGAAGCTGTCTTTGAGGAAACCCAACAAGAAGTATAGATGTGACTTGTATTTTTAATTGACTTTCCTGTTAACTGATGCTTTTCCTGGTTTGACAGGCACAGTGGGATAGCTTATTCAACAGTGCCTCACTGAATCTGGTTGCCATGAAGAAATCGTTCTTTGGCTCTGTTATTTTCCTGTGTCGCCGGCGAGCCCCTGCCAAAACACCCATTTTTCTGCCAGTAGATGAGAATGATTTTAAGTGGGTTGAATCTTTAAAGGTGAGAATTCCTGTATCCTAGATATCTGAATTTCCAAATCATTACGCTTTCTAAATGAGGTATTTAGCAGTGTTAAAAGAAGCGTGTGTGTTCAGTTACTTTTCTTAAACTAAAAGTTATACATCCCTGTCTTAAGGGTGTGAGGGCCGTTTCCTTTCTGTGGTTCCTAGTAAAACAGTTTGGGGTTTGTCCTGTAGGGGATCCTGGCTGAGCAATCAGAGCAGCCTGTGTGGTTGACTGCCACCAGTTGTGGGATCTCGGGAATTTTGGGAATGGTGAATTGCCTCCGCCTTGAAGCAGAAGGCCACAGAATCAGGTATGTAAGCATGCCCTTGGGTCACAACTGGAGATGAGATATTTTTGAGTTAGCTACCTTCTTTTGAGACTTACAGAGAAAAAAACAAAATGTCAACTCCTGGCTTTTAGGTGTTTGTTCGTTTCCAACTTGAAGCCTTCATCAGTTGTCCCGCCCACAAGTCCTTCTTGCCCAGAGATGCAGAATATTGTTCAGAAGGACTTGGTGATGAACGTGTATCGTGATGGAACGTGGGGCTCCTTCAGGCATCTCCCATTGCAGCAAGGTAACTCCTTTGAGGTCTGAGGATCACATGCAGGGCCTTGAGTCTGAATGGACTTGGAATAGCTATTCCTGCAATTCTTTTTAAATGGATAGTTTGGAATTCTGCTCCAGCTCAGAGTGCATGGCAGTGTGGTCTGGTGCCAGGAGGAGGGATGAGCTATTTGATGTATGGGTACAATTGCAGAGTAAGAAAGGAATTTCTGGAGAGCAAGTGGAGAAAGAGATAGCAATTACACAGGGAATTTACTTGCTCTGAAAGGTGTGTGGCTCTGTTTAATGTGTATAAAATTGTTATTGTTCCTTCCTCAGCGCAACCTCAGGAGCTGACAGAATATGCCTATGTAAATGTATTGACTCGTGGTGATCTCTCGTCTCTTCGATGGATTGCCTCCCCACTTCGTCACTTCCAAAGAACTAATCCCGATGTTCAACTCTGCAAAGTTTATTACTCATCTCTCAACTTCCGGGACATTATGCTGGCCACAGGAAAGCTCCCTCCAGATGCTATCCCTGGTGAGTTAAAATTGCACTAGAAGAAAGTGTGTTTATGTATTACCGCTCTGGAATCTGTTCACATAATCTCCTGAACGTTAGCTATGCACTGGCTGAAGTGTATATCAGATTTTGTTTAGCATGAAAACATACTTCTGAAAAGGAAGGTGGTCTTGTAGTTGCAATCCCATATTTTCATGTGGCAGAATAATAAACCTCTGAGGAAACATGAGTAGGCCCGTCGATATCAGGTGTGAGGTGAAAGAACTTTATAGAGGTTCCAGAGATGGGCAAGGAACATACCAAGCTGAGAATGTAGGAAGTTTCGTGCTGCCGTACTACTGGACATGCTGTGCTTTTACAGGAGAAAAAACAAGGTGAAGTTATCTTCTGTCTACAAAATGGAGGTATCTTGTCCCATAGGAAGTTAAGAGTTGATGTAATGTCTGTGTGGTTTTAAAGCTCTGTTGAAAGGAAGAGGGGCAGAAAGTGTAAAAACTGCATTTGGAGATCATTAGAGGTGACTTGATTAGGGCTGGGCTTCCCTTCAGTGCTGAGATTAGTGTCTGCTTGAAGTGGGTGTTTGCAAAAATTTAAGGTTTTGCGGTAGAGCTGGTTTTGCTGTGGTCATCCTTTGCAGTTCATTGGTCATCCTTTGTAGTTCATATATCATTCTTTTTAAGAGAGGAACGAAATTGTTTCTGAAACGCGGTGTTTCCGTTACATTTCTGAAAACTGAAAACTAAGGCAATACCATCAAGGCTAAAGTGTAAGACTTAATGAGACCAAGTCCTTTTCTGCTACTCTCCTTATTGTTAAGAGTGAAAAATCAACTATGGTGACTTACAAAATGTGTAAATAGTAGACAAATCACAGCAGATATCTGTCTCTGGGGTTCCAACTTTTGGCAACTCCTTAGTCTGTGCTTGACTGTGGATTTTGGAAGAGTAATTTCATTTTAAGATGTCTGTGTTCTTTCAGGTAACTGGGCTTTGCAGCAGTGTATGCTGGGCATGGAGTTCTCAGGACGGGACATGTCTGGAAGAAGAGTGATGGGGTTGCTGCCAGCGAAGGGGCTGGCTACAGTGGTAGACTGCGATAAGAAGTTTCTGTGGGAGGTGCCTAAAAACTGGTAGGTCAACTTCTGTTTTCTTGTTTGTGTATGTGGTTAAGATTTGCCTTCCTACCTGCACCTGACAGGCCTGATGAGACCAGAGGATCACATAATGGGAAATAACAGAGCTATAGTCTTCTGAGCAGCTGTAGGGTTTGATTTAGATTCACTGCAGAAGCTTGAGTTCTGTTTTTTGACGGTGGCTCTTTACAGGGGGTTTGACTCTTTCTTTGGGCTCTTAGCTCAATGTCTTTGAGTGTGCAGTGGGATTTTGGTGTTGGTTGTGTTACTGGCTAGTTATTAAAATACTCTTGCAGAAGGTGAAACTCGGCTGTGCTCTGCAGCGGTGATAGTCTGCTATGTGATGGAGAACCATTTATACCTTTTGATCTATCCCAGCAATTTAACCTTTCCATGCAGAAAAGCAAATTTCACCAGAAGAATCGGGTAGTCTGTTCCAAAGCTAAAGATCTCTCTTTCACTTTCTTCCTTAGGACTCTGGAAGAAGCAGCTTCTGTGCCTGTGGTTTATGCCACTGCTTACTATGCTTTGGTGGTTCGAGGTGGTATGAAGAAGGGTGAGAGTGTCCTCATTCACTCTGGCTCAGGTGGTGTGGGCCAAGCAGCCATTGCCATTGCCCTGAGCATGGGCTGCCGCGTCTTTGCTACTGTGGGTGAGTACTGAGGGTCCATCTTATGGCAAGGTTAAAAAAAATATGTATTTTTTATATATATATTTTTAAAAAAACAGAAGAAACGTGTGTGCACACGTGTTTATGTATAAAAACATGTATTCACTTATGTACTCTTCCCCCAATATAGTCACCCGTAATGTTGATCTAGTTTCTAGACTGAGAACAGGATACCTGGTAAACACAGCTACTGACTATGTGCTTCAAAATTCCACAGCACAGACAAATTTATCTACCTCCGTACACTTCATTTTAAATTCAGTGATGTGACCAAAGAACGTGTACCCATTGTAAGGCTTGGTCCATTTCTGGTTCTTGCTCTATCTCTTAACTGAGCAGTAACAACTGGACAGCCTTTGTCCTAAGGTTTGACACTTTAAAAGCCTGAGAGCTTCAAGGCAAGTGTTCCATGGTGGTTCAGTCTTTGTATCCTTGGGGAAAAGATGTGTGGATGAAAATGGGCTGTTTGATCATAAAAAAACTTAATGTGAGAGTACTGGTGTCACTCAACCTGTCTTCTACATTCAGGCTCCACTGAGAAACGCGAGTATCTCCAAGCAAGATTCCCACAGCTGGATGCTAATAGCTTCGCCAGCTCCCGAAACACTAGCTTTGAGCAGCACATAATGCGAGTTACCAAAGGAAAAGGTAAGGTCAAGGAATACTTTTCCTTCCTTTGTCAGGTATGCCGCATTGTGGCTGCATTTCCTAAAGACAAGAAGAGTCACTAGAAAACAGTGTTAGGCTCTCAGCAGAGTTGAGTTTATTAAATAGTTGCTTCTCCTTTCATTGCAGGTGTCAACCTCGTGTTAAATTCCTTGGCAGAAGAGAAGCTCCAAGCCAGTTTGCGCTGTCTTGCTCAACATGGGCGCTTCTTGGAAATAGGCAAATTTGATCTGTCTAACAACAGTCAGCTTGGTAAGTTGGGACATCAAGAAATACATCTCACTAGGTTTAACCAAGCACCTCTCATTTTTTTGTGGCACAGGGACAAGATTAGCCTGTTTTCTCTTGCACAAGAAAATAAATGTTTTAATCTGATGTGTTAGTGAAAAGTGGCAAGAATGTTCACCTGTTGTAGAATAATTGCATGCAGCAAGTGTTGACAGTCATCTTTCTTATTCTAATTAGATTTCAGAAGACCCTAGCAGCATGGAAAGCTTCCTATGAGGAAGAGTTTCCTGTGGAGATTGGCAGGATGCACATGGGATTCTAGCTTCTATGTAACTGCTACTCAGCTGTTGCTAGACACAAACTGTCCTTTATACTACTTGACTGACCATGTTATAGCTTGTCCTCTTGACACACAATTTTTGTGAGCGGAGTTTCTGTTACATTGATCTTGTTAGAGAGCAACCTCATTTAAAAGTCATTTAGAAAGCATGTGCAAGAATGAGTTTGCAAAATGCAGAATTCTAGTGACTAGTGACAGCTTTACCCCTCAGTCTTACACTCCTGACTGACAAGAAATGTTTCTGAAGCAGAAAATAGACTCTGTTTTGAAATGTGGGCGGCATCGGCTGATAACCAAGCTGCTTTTTCTAGGAATGGCGCTCTTCCTCAAGAATGTGGCGTTCCATGGAATCCTGCTAGATGCACTCTTTGAGGATGGAAACCAAGACTGGAACATAGTGTCAGAATTGTTGATGAAAGGCATAAAAGATGGTGTGGTAAAGCCTCTGAGAAGTACAGTCTTCAACAAAGAAGAGGTAGAAGCTGCCTTCAGGTTCATGGCACAAGGAAAACATATTGGCAAAGTTATGATCAAGGTAATGAGATGATGACTTTGAATCTCTGCATCTATCATTTGCTGTAGGTGACTTTATTGGATATTTTGATCCAGTTAAAGTTGAAATTGTCTATCTAGGACAGCACAGGGTTATTGTTTTTACTACTGACATTGTAGTGTGTGTAACTGCCAAGTCTGTTGCTGTTTCTATAAGGTTCATTCCCACTGTATGGTTTTTATATTTATATTTATATATAAAGTGCCTATCACCATATTGATAAACATTCTTTGGAACCACGCTGATGGCAGAGGTGAGGACAGGGTTCAGCCTGCGAGTACCTCAGCACTTCGGTTTCCGATTTAAAAATGAAAAAGCTGCAAGACTTTGCGGCCAGCTGGCGTTTAATACTGCTACTCCGTCAGGGTTGGAGGGAGACCTATTGTGAATGGCAGGAGCTTGACAAAGGAAGATAAGAAATGCATTCTGTATCCAAACTTAACTACTTTTTTTGTTTTCATGGGGGCAAAGGTCCAAGAAGAAGAAAAGGAATATCCTTTGAGAAGATCTGAACCGGTTAGAATCTCTGCCATCTCCCGAACTGCCTGTCCTCCTACCAAGTCTTACGTCCTCGTAGGGGGCCTAGGAGGATTTGGGCTTGAGCTGGCACAGTGGCTAGTTGAGAGAGGAGCACAGAAGCTTGTACTGACATCTCGTTCTGGCATACGAACAGGTAAGCAAAAACTGTAAAGGAACAGGGAATGTGACTGCCTTTCAACAGAGCTCAATGTGTAGTTTCTCTCCATTTCTAACTGTCCTGTTGGCAAATAATAATGTCTTGAAGTCTTTTCTTTCCTCTTGGGTATATATTCTCTCACTTCAAACAAGCTCTTGTTCCTTGTATTCTAAAGGAGGAAATATCTTTGAACTTTGGAACCTCTTTTCCAACTACTTCCTTCCTCTTTGTATGCTTCCTAAGTCTATCAACCCACTTTCTGCCTTATTCAGGATTTTTTCTGCAGCCTTACTTTTACCTTTACCCCTTCGACAAAGTCTGTATCCAGCTACCCCAGTGACTTGTCCAGTGACTGTTAGCATGTCAGAATGCATAACACAAGGAAAGGCCTATAAACGCCTTGGTAAAGGTACTCTGTCCCTCAGGGTAGATGTGTGGATGCTTGCTCTTCCTCCTTCAGGTAGCTCAGCTCAACTATAGTGATGTGCCCTCCTGTCTGATAACATCAGTAAGCATTTTTACTCAGTTTTAAGTCATTAGTTTGATTACTACTGCGCCATTGAGGTTTCTTATCCATGGTAGTCTTCAGTGTTTCCTCATACATATTTGGTCATAACAGAACTTCTTTCTTCTACAGACTCCTTTCTGTTGGCAAGTTCACAATTACACCACTTGTATAAACACACAGATCAAACACTTCTGCTTCTCAAGTTCTGATTATGCTACTACAATCTGTTGCCTTGCTCTAATCTAGCTATTCTTTCCTGTCTCTACCCAAATTCTTATTAATTTCACTTCACTGTTGTACTTTTTCTACCCTCCCCCACTTTACATTCTCCTGACTCTTTTCTCTATTTTGATCTATTTAGGATATTTCTGAAACTCAAGTGATTTCTATCTACTATTCAAGTTTTGACCAATTTTTCTCTTGTAGCTGAATCCAGAATTATGTAGCTATTCAGTTCCTGTCTAGTCAGAAAAGCTTTTAAAGAGCAAGTTAACCAAAGCCTTATGGTTTGAATGCTTCATCAGGCACTGTTCACCTTTTTTGTAGGCTACCAGGCTAAACGTGTTGAAGAGTGGAAGGCGCTGGGAGTCCAAGTGTTGATATCTACCAGAGATGCTGCAACACTAGAAGGAGCACAGCAATTGATAGAAGAAGCGTTGCGGCTTGGCCCGATTGGAGGCATCTTTAATTTGGCTGTGGTAAGTGACAAAAATCCTTAGGACTTGTAAGAGACAGCAGCCATTCAAGTGGCTTTTTTTACTGAAGACAGTCAGGGTTCTTATGGTTTTACATTGGTTCTCTGTGTTTCAAAAGACACTTTGCTCTGGCCTTACCTGATTAAAGTCCTATGGATCTGATTCCTTCACTTGGGAAGCAACAGTGTTTGGCCAGCAAGCTCAGCTCCAAGACAGGATGAATGTTGTCCAAGATTCTCAGGGACAAGAAAAATCCCATACAGGACTTGCAAGCTGAAGGCTGTGGTGATGTACTGACAAAGCAGACTTGTCAAAAGCCACAGTACTTGTCATAATTCAAGACATTCAAGATATGTCTGTACTGTGAAGTTACAAAAATGCATTGTTTAGTGGTGTCTTCTCATATCTCAAACCACATGGTGAATGTAAATGGAGGAACTGGAGTTACTGAAACAGCGCCTTTTTCTGCTCTCTCACCTCCCCTATAGGTCCTTAGAGACAGCATGATTGAAAACCAGACCCCAGAATTGTACTTGGAGGTAAACAAGCCGAAGTACTCAGGCACTCTTCATTTGGATCAGTAAGTGTCTGTAGAAGGGACAAACGAACTGCTTTTATGGTCACAGACATGATCAAATTTAGTTCTTTTAGCCTGGCACTGGCCTGCCGTGGTAACACACGCTCAGCAGGTTTGTCTGATGGGTTTTCTCTCTGCTGCTCTCCTTCTAGGGTGTCTCGTAAAAAGTGTCCAGACCTGGACTATTTTGTTGTGTTCTCCTCTGTAAGCTGTGGAAGAGGAAATGCTGGGCAGAGTAATTATGGCTTTGCCAATTCTACCATGGAGCGTATCTGTGAGCAGCGACAACATGATGGACTCCCAGGTAAGATAACTTTACTCCATTGCACAGAATAATCCATCCCAGCAAACATCCAGAGGAGAACCAGCTCACCAGAAACCATAACGAATGTTAAAGGCTGTTTCCTCTCTTAGCTGTTACCCTAAATCTTTCATGTGTGGATGAACACTGAACTAGCAGTACAAAGGAAGCCCAGGCCTTCGCCTAGCTGCTTTGAACTTCTTTTGGTTGCTGCCATGTGCTTTAGTTAGTTGCCTAGTGTGTTCTTTCTTCTGATTTCTCCTCCAGGACTGGCAATCCAATGGGGAGCCATTGGTGATGTGGGTGTCCTTGTGAAGACAATTGGAAACAAAGACGTTGTGGTTGGGGGAACCGTTCCTCAGCCAATCAGCTCATGCCTGGAGGTGCTTGATGTCTTCCTGCATCAACCTCATCCTGTCATGTCCAGTTTTGTCCTGGCAGAGAAGGTCTCTGTGAAAAGTGATGGAGGCAGTCAGCGTGATCTTGTAGAAGCTGTTGGTAACATTCTGGGTATGTGCTCTCTACTATGTCCTACTTCAGTTGTCTCTTTTGCAAACAGAAGTGTCAACTGATGCTTTGTTTACTACCGAAAGAGGTAGTGATAAATTTAAGACATTCACCTGAGTAGTACTTAGGAACTGTGTGCTGTAACTGACAGCAAATCTGTCCTGAGGGAACAGATGTGGCTTTTCAAAGTTGTAGGGAAGTGTCTGGGAAATTGTACCAGCTGTAGGGTTAGTTGGGAAGGAGAGAGTGTGCAAAGACAACAAAAGAAGCTAGTAAGAAGCCTTATTTTGGGAAGAATGGCAACATGGGGCAACACAAGGTAGAGGAGAGGAGGAGGAGCTGTAGATGCAAATGTTATGAGAAGCCTTCTGCAGGTAAGGAATGGGTAGAGACATAAACTGAAAACGTGAAGGGGAAGAGATGGTGAAGTCTATGACATTAAAGGAGGAGATGATTCGTCTGGTGTTCAAGTGCTGCAGTCAACCATCATTGACACTGATAACTATTTCATCTCATGTTCTAGCTGAGGAATAGTTGTACTATGTCTAGGACTGCAGTTTTTGGTTACGGCCTCCAGTATGTGAAATTCCTCTGTCTGAGTGTTCTTAACTTAGTCTAGAGCTGAAGGGACAATGTTCACAGCTGTTTAGCTGGGGCTGATGTATCCCCTGTCAGAAAGCTGTGCACATTTAATGTGTGCTCTAAACTTTAGATGCCACCTGACCAGATGCGGATTGTAGGAGAGGTGACTTGTGAAAGCATTAGGTGATACTGGAACATAATTCTCTGAGGCAACAGTTTATTCAGGTTTTAGGAGAGAGAAGGAAGCTGAGAAGACTGCTAGGGAGGCCTAGAGCTGAAAATAAATTAGCCTTCTGCTAACGTGCTATTTTTATTTTCAGGTATCCGTGATATGAGTACCCTGAATCCTGATACTTCATTGGCAGACTTGGGCCTGGATTCCTTGATGGGTGTAGAGGTGCGCCAGACACTGGAGAGAGACTATGATATCATTATGAACATGAGGGAAATTCGACTCCTTACAATCAACAAACTGCGCGAACTTTCCTCCATGTCTGGAAGAACTGAAGGTATGGTGTCTGCATCAGGGTTGCTACCAGTCACCTGAGTCCAAACAATTAAGCTCCCAATCCATTGCTTTCAATCACAGCCTCTATCAAACCATGAAATAAGGTTATAGCTGAAGGGCTTTTAAGTGACAGACATGTCGCTGAAGCACATTGACCACTGGGTCAGGCCCATCAGTTCTGGGAGCGGTGGTGTATCTGGCTAGTATCTGCCGGCATGAGTTTGCTTATGCAGCTGCATGCAGGATGTAATTTGAGACCTTTTACCTGTCTGAGGAATAAACAATGCAATGTCATGCTTACTGTAAGCTAAAAGCATATGCAGTTGCTGCAGAGCAACTGCCAATAGGAATATCCCTGTGTCCATGCCCTAAGGATTTAGTGAGCCAGTAGGCTAATGCAGAGCAACCCTGAGATTCTCCTTTAGGACTGTGGGTGCGTGGCCAAGACTGTTCCTGAATCCAATTGTGTTTGTCTGGTGTTCTTCCCATGAAAGAAATGAAGCCATCCCAAATGATGAAGGCTGGTTTTCCTGAACTTCCAAAACTAAATTTGAACAACTTGTTGGTGAACCCAGAAGGGCCAACGATCACCCGTCTCAACGATGTTCAGAGCACAGAACGGCCTCTCTTCCTTATTCACCCCATTGAAGGATCCATTACGTTTTTCCACACTCTCGCCTCCAGACTTCATATACCCTGCTATGGGTTCCAGTGCACAAAAGGTATCTCAGTTCTTCTTCATCTTGAATTCTACAAACATCATTCTTAATTTTAGTTGCCGTATAGAGAAACAAAGCTCTCTAGACACTTAGACTGGAAGGATCAAGTCGTAATGCTATAGTGTGCATAGGATAGTGTCAAACATCCCCAAGAAACAAGAGAAGTACTAGGTTAGACTGAAGAGCTTGTGTATGGGGAAATGGAACAGTTGGATGTTCTACTGAGTTCCTGCCAGCACATAGGCATGCAGGAGAAAGTGCTGTTCTTGCTGTCTTTGGAAAGCAGGAACATTACTATTCCTTGCTAACCATAATTTAGAATCACAGAATAGTTTGGGTTGGAAGGGACCTGAAAGATCATCTAGTTCCAACCCCCATGCAATGGGCAGAGACGTGTCCCACTAGATCAGGCTGCCCAAGAAAACTTACCTTCAAAATAACCTGTATGTTTCCAACAGGACTGTTTCTGAGCTCATGAAAATGTAATTGTCTATGTCAGTTTCTTTTCACCAGTGTCTATTTCTAACTTGCTTCTATGTTCTAGCTGCTCCCTTGGACAGTATACAGACCCTGGCATCCTATTACATTGATTGTATGAAGCAGATACAGCCTGAAGGACCTTACCGCATTGCTGGATATTCTTTCGGTGCCTGTGTAGCCTTTGAAATGTGCTCTCAGCTACAAGCACAACAAAATGCTTCTCATACACTCAACAATCTATTCCTCTTTGATGGGTCCCATTCTTTTGTGGCAGCATACACTCAGGTAAGAGATACAAAGAAAATCTTCTGTCTGAGGACCGTCCTGTATCATCACAGCTCATGTTCTTGGAGCTTACTCTTCTAGATATGAGCCATCTGAAAAGGTGGCAGACTTTTCTTGATAGGGGAGCTGGGAGACAGCTGTAGGCAGTGGGTGCTTCAGGATGGCTTAAAGGTGGGAGCACGTGGGCTTCATGAACCGGCAAGGGCTGGGACACAAATGTTGCTCTTGCTATCACATTAGAATGTCTTCTAGGAGCTCATGGAGCCTACAAGACATGATCTTTGGACAGGGGTGCTAGGAAACCTTGCTTAAGCCTTCCTTTCCCTTTTCATTGTACTTTCTAGGGTATGCTAGGCTCTTGGTAATTGCCACTGATGTATTCTAATGCATCCTCAAGGGATCCTCCTCTCCCACCCCATCCCAGGCTTCAGTATATCTTTTTTCTTTCCCCCCACCGACCTCCCTTCCCTCAGTTCAAAGCCCTTTGTTCTCTAATTGTTTTTAGCCAACGTTCAAGATCAGGCGTATCCCTCTCATGTTCACATTTTATTCTTCTGTTTTCCAGAGCTACAGAGCCACCCTGGATGAAGGAGATCTGGCCGCAGTGGAGACTGAAGCATTGTCCGTCTTTGTTCAGCAATTTACAGGCATGGAATACAATAAGGTAATGTTTCTTTTTTTTATTATTATATCTAAGTTGCATAGGAGGGATGTGGGTTTTTTTGTTTAACAGAGATTGTCAGATTTTGAGACTAATGGGAAAAAATGTTAATATTTCTAGCTGCTGGAGATTCTTCTGCCCTTGGAAGATTTGGCGGCTCGTGTGAATGCTACTGTAGACCTGATAACTCAGGTTCATACAGATATCAATCGTGAAGAACTCAGCTTTGCTGCTACTTCCTATTTCTATAAACTAAAGGCTGCTGACCAGTATGTACCAGCGTCCAAGTATCATGGGAATGTGACACTGATGCGGGTGAAGGCTCGCAGTGAATATGAAGAAGGTCTGGGTACAGACTACAGACTCTCAGAGGTCAGTCCGAGGCCCACTGGTAACTGTTGAGATTCTCTTGATATTTGGGGGAACAAAAGAAAAGCATGGAAAATCATCCTTACTGAGGGAGAAGAGATGAAAACTAACCTCAAAGAAGTTTTCATTCTGCAGTTCTCATACTCTGACAAGAATTAAGTCCCCAAAAGCAAATTAGTTGATTGGTTCCAGGCATTTTCTCAGGGTAGTGAGGGCCAGGAGAAGGTCTAGCATCTATATTGGATAAGTGTTTTCTGTAGCTAATGTATAGCTATAGCTAATTCTTGCAGCTCTTTAGACAGACTTTAGATAGTAAAGTTATTGAAAGAGAATAACTTAAGAGAAGTGATGTTCAGTCTCCTTCATTGTAGACCCCTAAATTTGTCCGCTGCACAAGGGCAGACTTTTGAAGAGCAAGTGTCACTCTTCTGACAATAGAGGTGGCCTTTTCTTAGCTACCTTTTGTGGATCACTTAGAAGTTAGTAACTGGATTTCTTATGTGCCTAAAAAGCTTAGGTTTTCAGCCTGTAGTCCAGATAAGGTCACTGTTCTTTAGCCCCTCTTCATGTAAAACGGTTAGGTCTCTTACATTATGGAGGAGAGACCAGGGAAAAAGAAGCAGTTTTCAGAATTGCCCTCCTACTTCTGGCACCTTCCATCCCATCAGACTTCTAACTTATATTTGTTATTGATTCCAAGCTAACTTGTATGTTATTAAAGTTATGTAATGACCTTGAAGGAAGTTTTATAGTGATAGGAGAAAGATTATGTGAAGGGAAGGGTTATTTGGTTTTCTTGGGGGTGGCTTGGAAATAGCTACTTTATCATTCACTCTTTGATACTGTAGGTAAATTATTCTGTTAACATCAGGTTGGCTGGCTTCCTGCTTAGCTTATATTTGAGTGCATCGCCTGCCAGGCTGTCAAACTGTTGTGCTTTAGAGCACTGGTTCCAATCAGTGTCCTGCAGCTGATCTATGAAAATACATCAGAGTAAAACTGGTGCCGTTTTCAACTGAGACAGTGGTGTAAGACATTAATAACTTCAACTGATGAACCCAAAACAACTAGGTGAGCAGTTGGTTGTAAATTGTGAATGTAAAGCTTTGCTTTTTTGCATCTGTGCAGGTATGTGATGGGAAAATATCTGTCCATATGGTTGACGGGGACCACAACACCTTATTGGAAGATGGTGTTGAATCAATCGTTGGGATCATCCACAGCTCACTGGCAGAACCACGTGTCAGTGTCAGAGAGGGTTAACTTCTGCTTACTTACTGTCAATGGTGAAGAGAATGCCAACAACATTCCTTGTTACAACAGACCCAAAGGAACTCTTCTTGTTCAACATCTCATCTGCGCTGCTGCCAGAACTGGGAAGTCCAGCTGAACTTGATTGGTCTCTTCCTCTTTTTCTCTCTCACTTGTATTTTCCTTTCCCAGCTTTTATGGGATCTTTCCTCTTTTCTTTCCTATGCTTTCTTTTCCCCTAGTATCCCTGTCCGTGTTACTCTAGTGCTGTGACTCTGTCATGGCACTGCTATGAGGGTTCACCACCAATGGTTGCTTCCTACACCCGTGGCAGTATGAAAAACAAATTTAGGAGTAGATTGCTTGTGCTCTATATTGTTTTTGTCTTAACAGTATTCCAAAGGGTATGTGATAGCAGTTGTTGACCAAGCCCAGTGAGCAGAGAAGGGAGCTGCAGCTGATTTCGGAGATACCTTTTGTCTGTGAAGAATCTGTCTGTAGTTAGGTCAGAAAGAGAATTCCATTGAGGCTTTTGTAACTATATTTTTTTAATTTGATATATTCTAAGTATTTATTGTGTCAAACCAGAGACTTCTTACTTGGTTTTAATTTATCGTGGGTTATAGGAGAAATGAAACATTCCTTTTTGGAGGAGAAGGTTTATTCTACAAAGGGAAGTCACCCATTTGTTAAACCAAAGTGCAGCTTTGAACAGTCTGGTTGCTTTTGTTGGTTTTTTTTTTTTCCTCTTTCCCTCTTTCTCCCCCTGTCCTGCCCTGTTCAGGAAGGAAAATAGTAGAAGAGAGAGTGCTTGCACATCATGCACTCTTTGAGGAGGGGGTGGGGAAGGGTGGGTGGTTTGACAGATGCTGCTGTGTATTGAATCATAGAATCGTAGAATAGTTAGGGTTGGAAGGGACCTTAAAGATCATCCAGTTCCAACCCCTCTGCCATGGGCAGGGACCCCCTGAACAGCCTTAACTTGGGCATGATAAAAACAGGCAAAGCTGTCCCTAGGCAGATATTTTGTTTATATTTGTGCAAGGTTCTGTGCTGAATCAGAACCTTAGTAAAGCATTAAGGCTATTACTTTACCTTATTCCCTCCCACCTCCAGTCTCATTACCCAACCAGACGTTTGGAATGGGGTGGGAAAGAGAATTCTTCAACGATGACTGAACAAATCCTCCTACCCCTGCTCTCCCATAACCGAAGCTCAGGCAAACATACGAGCATCTACCCAAAGCCCTTGTATATTTTATTTAGTGCAGCTTAAGCCTTGTGTATTCCTTTCAGTGATGAAACTGGAGATCCCACGTAAGTTAGCTAAGTAATCAGTTTGATGGTCTGATTTTAAGATCCAGTACCTTTTAAAAGGAAACATGCTTAAAATTCAATTAAAAAAATCCCTTGCCTTTGCTATGCTGGATTTGTCTTTTCCGAAATCAGTAAATCCTTGCTACACTTATGATACAGAGGAGACCTGAGTAGCAACAAGCACCAACTAGGAGGAGCGATTGTGCCTCAGAACTGCTGTGAACCCCAGTTCTCTCCACCGTTATCCCCTAGTGAAGTATCCTGTTAGCACAGGAGCGTTCCAGTGTCGGGAATGGGTGGCTCTTCACTGCAGGTTCTGACCTAGTGTCTTTTGCTTATACTACCCTCTGTTGATAGCAGCTGGATTAACTGGTTTTAGTTTTATAATGTATTTCTTTTGTGAAATCTGAAATGAAACCAACATAATGTCCGCTTCAAGCATTTCCAAATTAAGTCTTATTCTTTCTTTTACTTTTTTTTCCTTCCTTTTTTTTAATACTTTTTGGTCTGAAAAGTGTCTTTTTCTCTTTGGCTTTCCTAATATTAAATGGAATTGATCACTGGTTGGCATTTTGTCTTGCTCTCTACCACCATTTCTTAATGCTGTGTTTCATGTGGAATCTCTCATTTCTTGGTATAAAGCAAAAACTGCTGCTGGCATATCTGACTTGGAATCTGTAGAAATAATAACAATAATAAAGAACTCTTATTCTGGAGCATGGCTTCTTGTTGCCATGATATTGGTACTTTAGATAAAACCAAACCACACAACCACAAGAATAAAGTGGAAACTCTCAAATTCTAATTCTGGCTTCCATTGTTGTAGTTTTGGACAAGTCATTAAGGTTTCTGCCTTAGTTTCCACATCTGAAAAATGGGACTGATAGCATCTACCTCAGGGTTGTTGGGAGTGTTAGGTAGGCAATAGGTATAAATGCTATTACATTTTTAGGTGTGATGGCAAGGTCTTAGGTGGTAACGGGAGGAGGGAAGCAGGCAATGCGAGGGTGAGGTGCCTTACAGCCACAAAGACTCTAATACTGAAGAGTGGCTGTGTCAACTGGGCATACGTCCATAATAGGGGACTTCTTTATATCAGCTGCATACTATCCATGCACATCTGAGAGTGGGACACTATGTAAACCGCAACAAATGTGGGCTGGTTGGTTGGTTTCGAATTTAATGACTAATGGTTTTATTGAGCCTGAAAGAAACTAGTTGCCTTTGTATTAAAATTCTCGAAGGAAAAAGAAAGGAGTAATTGAATTTAAGCAGACGTACGATAGTGCTGTGTTGAAGTATCTTAACAAATCTGAATGGGCTGTGTGGAGGGAGCAAGGGCTAATGCCGTCCCAGCTGTTGAAGCAGGAGTTGGACAAGGTCTCTGCATAAACGTAAATATGCGTGGTCTCATGTAAGCAAAGCTTGATGATACTGGTTTAGTAATAGAAGTTCCTCAAGAATTACTTACATGCTCTCAATGTTCTCGTGGTTGTTATTTGAAAAGCAGAAGGTTGTTTTGGTTTTGGTTCCCCCCCCCCCCCCCCCGCCAATAATTGTCTAATTATGAGCTGCTGCCCTGTAACCCATCATGTAACTGCTCAATACAGTGTGCCAAAATTAAAACCCTTATTAGTGCTGGTACTACTTGTTGTTTCTTAGTGGTCTGTCAGATAGGCAGAGGTAGGACAGTAATACTATAATGCAAAATGAAATGCCACAGTTGCTTGTTTTGAGAAGGCAAGGGCACAGGTGAAGTTCTTCATAGCCTTCTAAGTGAAACTGAAGTGGGAGTCATTTTCCATCCTCCTTTTCAGCTAGCTTCTTCCAGGCTTCTCTGCACCATCCTGCTCTTAATCTCAAGACTGTAACATAGTTCCCTGTTGGCCTTATAAACTTATTTTGGCGCACAAAGTCACATTGCAAAGGTGGGCAGCGTACCTGGAACCTGCAGAATAGCCTTCATAGTAAGAATAAGAATGTACAGAACAGAGACCTTTGGTCATCAGTGTTAAAGCTGCTATTTTCTATTCCACCACCCTCCTCAGGGGAAAGAAATCACAGAATCATAGAAAGGCAATGGCTAAAAAAAATGTGAGGAAGGTCACAGTGTAACAGAGCAGGTGACTTCAAACAGCAGCACTACCAGACACGGGGGTACTAGAGAAGCCTTCTGGTGCTGAGAGGGAGGTCAAATAAAAGACTGAAGACATAATATTAACAAAGGCAGCAGGTTTTTGTTTCTCCTGCACTTGATTGAGTTTCTATAATTAAAGATTGCACACATTACCAGCAAATTGAGGTCAAAATTTGGGGGAAGCTGTGTAAGGGGAAATGGGAGTGTGGAAGGCAGGAGGCAGAGGCTGGGTAGTTAAAATAGCACAACTGGTTGCTTAGGCATCTGGAAGGCAGTCGAAGATGCTTGAAAAGAATCAGAAAACCTCTAAGCTTGGCTGTGTCTTGCAGCAGAATTCATTGCAGCCACGAGCGCTAGAAACCAGGGAGGGAGATGGAACCGCAGGCGGGCAGTGAGCTGTCCTGGCCAGGCTGTGACAGACAGCACGCGGACCCTGCCGAGGCTTCGTGGTCTGCTGCCACACAAATGGCTTTACCAGAGTTTTTCACTTGGGAAGAGCCCACCCAAAGCCCCGTGACTGCAGTTAGAGCAGAGATGGAGGGTGTTGGTGTTCAGGGGGTACGGGTGACTGAGAGGAGATGCCCCCTGCCCTGCTTGTTGGTTTTGGTTCCACCTCCCTGCTCGTGATACTGAAAATGCTGGGAAATAGACTCTCTAGTTCTGGTTTTGGGGCTTTAGCAAGCGAACATTCTTTATCAGGACTAGACAACAGGAGGGAGTGATCCCCATCTATCGTGTGCAGCCAGGCAGGAGCTGGACATGACCTGTTTCACACTCACATGCACGTGGATATATTTTCCTAGAAATCTTATGCATATTCTATTACTTTCCAAGGACTCGTTTTAATGTTATTATGAACATCACAAAAGTCAAAACTCTTGCTAATTTGGAGCTTTGGAGCCAGCTCTGCCTGAGCTTGCCTTTGAGACGGGGAAAGGCTGCAAAGAGAGGGGATTAGAGAGGAAGACACACCTGCCTGGCACAGATCACACTGAACACAAGGTATAATCATCTCCGAACAATGAACAGCGTAACAGCGAAAAACACTATTTGATGAAAAAACATGTTATGAAAACCATGCTCTCAGAGGAACACTGTGTAACTTTCAAAAAATACACTTTGATGAAATGAACTCTACTTTAGATCAAAACTTTCCATTTCTTTTTAGTTGTAAATACTTTTTGTATCAATGGGGATACAAAAAGAGAGAGGGGGTGAGAGAAGACACACCTGTCCGGCACTGATCACACTGAACACAAGGCATTATCGTCTCCAGCAGATGAACGGTGTGGGGAAAACAGTGATTGAAAGGAAACGCTCTCAGAGGGACGTTCTGTCAAAAAGTAGTCAGTTGGATGAAAACTCATTTAGCTTAAAGAAAAACACTCCACTTTTTGTACCAGTAACCACTTCTTATTTCTCCTGCAATTCACTGAGAGCCCATAATTGATGATCACACCGAGGACAGAAGGCAGGAAAAGACACGGTAACCCTGCCGGGGCACTGGCGGCCGCGGACCGTTCGGCAGCGCCGCGGTTTCCGGGGGGCGGCGGTGGCACCGCGGCGCCGCCCGGAGCGGGATGGCGGTGGCACCGTCCGGCCGCCCCGCGGGGGCGCAGCGATCGCGGCGGCCTTGGGCCCCGGTGGCGGCGGGCGATGCCGAAGCTGCGAGGGGAGGCGTTCTGGAGGGAGACTCTGCGGAGCGCTCACTACGTGGTGGCGCCCATGGTGGACCAGAGCGAGCTGGCGTGGCGGCTGCTGAGCCGGCGGCACGGGGCGCAGCTCTGTTACACGCCCATGCTGCACGCCCAGGTCTTCCTCAGGGACCCCAACTACCGCCGCGAGAACCTCTACGACGAGGCCTGCCCCGAGGACCGACCGCTCATCGTGCAGGTGAGCAGCGGGGGCGCCTGGGGAGCCGCCCCAGCCCGTCCTCCCGGTGTGGTGCCCCGTCCGATCGTTGACGGCGGTGAAAAGCTGTGATACTTGAAGAGTAAAAGCAAGGAAGGGTGCAGAAGGGCGGTGTCTGGCAGCATCTGAAAGGGGCTACAAGAAAGCTGAAGAGGGACTATTCATAAAGGCTTGTGGTGATAGGATGAGGGGCAATGGGTGTAAACTGGAGAGGGGCAGATTTAGACTGGAAATAAGGAAGAATTTCTTCATCATGAGAGTGGGGAGGCCCTGGCCCAGGTTGCCCAGGGAAGCTGTGGCTGCCCCATCCCTGGAGGTGTTCAAGGCCAGGTTGGATGGGCTTTGGGCAGCCTGATCCAGTGGGATGTCCCTGCCCATGGCAGGGGGATTGGAACTAGATAATATTTAAGGTCCCTTCCAACCCAAACTTCTGTGATTCAGGAGCCAAAAAAGATGGGAGGTCAGTAAAACCCATATTCTGAACCTCTGTGGAATCTTCAAAGGGGGGCGAATGCCAGTGAAATAGGGTAGGAGCTGCTCTGCAGACCTCAGACTCAATGAAGAATGGTGGAGAGCAAGGGGGAGGGCATCTGTTATAATTCTAGTTATAATTAGTGTTGGGAAATGTGATTAATATACATGTTTTTTACGAGATGTGTAATAGAATCATAGAATCACCAGGTTGGAAAGGACCCACTGGATCATCAAGTCCAACCATAAACACATACATATAAGTGTTTGGAACCTTGAGCAGCCTGATCTAGTGGGCTGTCTCTCTAACCATGGCAGGGAGGTTGGAACTAGATGATCTTTAAGGTCCCTTCCAACCCAAACTATTCTATGATTCTATGATAAATTCAGTGTATAAAAAACATGCTCCTTGTAGTTGCCGGTGTATATGGCAGGAGAATCAGCGCCCCCCCCAATTTATCCAGTGCTGTATTAAAGAATGCCTGCTTCTTAAGATCTCGGTTGGTGTTTTTTTCCTGATTTCGGTGATGGCAGAGCTCCCCAGTGATGCTGCAGAGCAAGGCCGTGTGGCCACACCAGCCGTCCCCCTGGCTGTCTGCACAGATCCAGGCGTTTTCCAGGTGTGTAGGGACATGAACACGAGTCAGCAGTGCCCTGGTAACCAAAAGAGCCAGCCATGTCCTGGGGTGCGTCCGGTGCTGCATCGCCAGCCGGGCAAGGGAGGGGATTGTCCTGCTCTGCTCCGCACTGGGGAGGCCCCACCTCGAGCATGGGGTGCAGTTTTGGGTACCAAAGGATATAAAGGATCTGAAGCTACTGGAGAGTCTCCAGAGGAGGGCACGAAGATAATGAAAGGTTTAGAGGGGAAGCCATATGGGGAGCAGCTGAGGTCACTGGTTCTGTTTAGCCTGGAGTAGAGGAGACTGAGGGGAGACTTCATCATGGTCTGCAGCCTCCTTACAAGATGAGGAGGAGGAGCTGATCTGGTCTCTCAGGTGACCAATGGTAGGATCCAAGGGAATGACAGGAAGATGCGTCAGGGAAGGGGTAGGTTGGATATTAGGAAAAGGTTCACCCAAAGGGTGATGGAGCCCTGGAACAGCTCCCCAGGGAAGCGGTCACAGCGCCAAGCCTGACAATATGCCGGAAGCATTTGGACAACTCTCTCAGACACACGATGTGAATGTAGAGGTTGCCCTTTGCACGGACAGGAGTTGGACCTGATGATCTTTGTGTTTCCAACTTGGGACATTCTGTGGTTCTATGACATCTTCACCCAGATCAGGTTGCTTGGAGCCTCTTCGCTAGACAAGTGATAAACAGAAAAAGACACTTATCTTCATGAAACAAGTATTACTAGTAGGGGAGAAAATGAAGTTTCTGTCATCCTATATAATCACTTTGAAATCTGGGTGAGACTGATTACGTCATAGAATCATAAGATGTCCTGAGTTGGAAGGGGCCCACAAGGATCATTGAGTCCAACTTGTGCTTTGCTGTAGAAGAAAGATGCAAGAAAGGCAGCACACACTTTTAAGCTTCTGTTGCTTCTGCTTCTTGCGTGCTGAAGTTCAGGTACTTCCCTCTACTCCATTCCAAAGAAGGCCTTCGGAGCTGAAGAGTAACACAGGGAAAGACAGTCGGCATGAGCAGAGAAATGACATGAATTCCACATGTGAAGCAGTTAAATGGATGAGAACTTCTCCCCCGAGGGACAAGTGTCTGCCCTGACTGAGGGGAGGGATGAGAGAACTCTGACAGGCTGGTTAGGAGATGGTGCATGAGAAACAGGAGTGTTAACGAAGGTACGACAGTTAGAAACTGCAAAATTCATTACTATGGGGTGTACTGGATGCTGAAAGATCACATGAGTTTAGAAATGAAACTAAAGAAAACTACTGAGGGTCACTAGATGCAGGAGACACCAGTTCTGCTTCCAAAGTCCTTGACACTTTCCAGCTTCTGCTGTTCCTTGGACATCTGTTGTTGGCTGTTGTCAGAGCAGGATGATGGGGACCCTTGGTCTGTCTCAGTACAGCTTTGCATATTCTCCTTCTTCTGTGGGAGGTAGTTTCATTTGTCACAAGAAAATACAGGTGGCAGAAGTTTAAATAGTCCAGGAGCGCCTGTTACTGTGAGCTTGCTGCATTATCCCTCTTCGTGCTGGCTGCTGTTGGGCATAAGGCACGGAACAGACCAGATTGGTCTTTGGGTTGAGCCGGTGCAGCAATCCTTACTGAGGTCTGCGATGTTTCTGGACAGGCTTGGGTTTTGGTCACAGACTGCTGGAAATAGATCAGGCAGGGCTAGATCTGAGCCTCCCCACTCTGCGGGCTGTGTTCACTGTGTGAAATCCTCACCGATGTGGCTTGATTGGAGCCTTTCCACGGCTTCAGTCATCGCAGAGAAAGCAAATCCCTTTGTGGTTTGAGTTGGTGTCAGCCATGGTTTATGTAGTGGTGCAGGGTTTAAGCAACACCTTCTGCTCACAGTTTAAATCCATATTCTTTCAAAATGGCATTGATTTTTCTTAATAACGAATTTTAGAAAATCTGTTTAAAAGCATAAATGAGAAGAATAGTCTGGCCCTGTCCTCTTCAACAAAGCAGCTTCAAATTAACCCAGTTTTTCTTAGTAAATTGATTTTTGCACTGTGCTTTAAGGGAAATACAAGTTACATTTAAGACTGAGCATTTGACTGACAGCCCAATGTGTCCCTTCCACACTCCACACTGATGTGAATTGACTTTAGAGGCAGTGATGCTTATTGGTACCTGCAAAGTCTGAGTTGTCTTGAGAGACGAAGACACCACAGGTATCTCTCTCCTCCTGCACCGCCTTTATGTGCTGCATGCTACAGCTGTTTTAAAGGGAAATTTAAGAGTCATTCCCTCTTATTCTTGGGTGCTACATGTGAAATATTCTGCGAATATTTCTTTGCCTCTTGAACACTCATCTTTCTTATTTTGTTGTTTGAAGGCTGAGGATCTTTAGCTGGTGAGTGGCACAGGTTTTGTTTGTTGGGTTTTTTTTTTGAGCAATGGAGTTTGCTGTTGTTAATTGTGCATGTTATGCCTATTTTCTGCAGGAAGCGGTTGCTTTGTAACTGTGTCATAACGTGTTATTAGTACTTGAAGAAAGCTATTGCCTGATTATCCCACTTTTCCTTCTCTTTCTCAGTTCTGTGCCAATGACCCTGAAGTGTTTGTCCAAGCAGCACTGTTGGCTCAGGATTATTGTGATGCCATAGATCTGAATTTGGGTTGCCCCCAAATGATTGCAAAGAGAGGTATGTGCAAATCTGAACCCTGGGTAACAGAGAAATGGCACGTTTCAGTGTCAGCGTTGGCAGTAAAACATCAGGAGGACCAAATAAAGCCTTGGTTGGGGGTGGCTGTGATACCACTGAAGTCAGACGTGGTTATGCCACTTCAACAGGTTATGCTTTGTACTGTGAAAAGCAAAAATTAGATATACTAATCCTTAATTCCAGTTTCTCTTGACCCCTCTTGCATCTAGAATATCCTTCAGAAAAAGTATTTTTAGCAAGAGCTTGATTTTCATTCTGATTTCATTTGTTCAGATAGCTTAATTTTGCAAAACTACATTTAAAATCATATCGTGCAGGCGCTTGGTGTCTCCTTTTTCCTTGATACTTACACAGAGTTTATTCATGTTGGCATGTAATGGGGTAACAACTCCTGAATCCCTGAACGATATTGCAAAGATGGTATGAAATCCAGAACCAATGTTTGAAAATGTTGCATCGGTGAGGATGTTGAGGAAAGATTCATTCAGTTTTTGCCCTTTCCTCTGCTACAATGTATCTTAAAGGCTGGTAGGAAATATCACTGTGCACAGGACAAATACATCTTTCAATCTGAGCAGTTGCTGTCCTGAATGGATTTTTTAAACACGTGGTATAAACCCCTGGGAGCTGGACTTCGAGCTGCCAGTGTCAAAACATCAGCCTTAGGGAATCACCGTGAAGGCAGGGCATGAGGATTCATTGTTTATCCTGTAAATTTCGGGTGGCATGGGGAACAGAATGATCCGATTCCTTCCAGTGTGGAAGAGTTTCTGTATTTCTGCCAGTGAGGTGAATGAGTGTCTGAATCTTTGCACATGAGCGGTTATGAAAGCTGTGTACTTCAGAATCCCACTCTCCCATACAGGTCTGTCGTATGCTATTTTAATACAGGTCATTACGGAGCATTTCTGCAAGAGGAGTGGGATCTTCTTCAGAGAATGAGTAAGTCTTTAGAGAAGTGTTGCTTTACAGAGTCTTCACTTTGAGAGCGAATGGAGTGGACTCATCATTTAGGGATTTCCAGGGAAAGGTGCAGCATGTTTCTTTGGGGAGGGTTGTGTTTGGTTTGGATTCTTTTTTCTTTCTTACTGTACTCCAGTGGCACTTCAGGATACTTGGTGATGGTATCCCACTACAAACTCATGCTAGACCCACTAAAAGATTTCAGAAGCAGACTTTAAGTGAAAGGGAGTCTATTAAGTCCCAATCTCATGATGGCTTAGAGGCTCTCCAGCTCGGGAATCAGCAGATCTCCCAGTGCCTTACTTTTTCCCTTTGAAGTTCTTGGGTGCCAGGAGTTGTGTTTCTGCTTGAAGCCACTTTGCCTTTTTCTGATCATCTCAGCGCACTTGTCCACACCGTAGCAAGTTAGACCTCTCTTCTCCAAATTGGTGTAGGATGTTTTCAGACTCCTGGTAGTGGTTGTGAGCAGTATCATATTTTTTTAAGAAGTACATTCAGACTTGATCTAAAAAGCAAGGTTTTGGTCATTGCTTAGAGCTGAGAGTGTGCCTTTACCCCACTTCAAAGCAAATATCTGAACTATGAAGTCAGAGTCTCGCTTCTGTTTGCATTCCCTGTGGTCCAGGGAATCTTGAATGATGTTTGGCACAGAGACACTGCTGAGAACCTGGAAAGGCAGACAGCGCTCCCCTGCCCAGCATGTAATGTGGCTGTTAGGCCACGTTTCTTAGGAGTGAGAGATGAAAATCAGAACAGCCCCAAGGTGAGAATGGAACCCAGGTCATCTAGCTGGGTGAGCACCCGCACTGTCTAGTAAAAGAGTTGTCTTATTAGGCTGTTGTATAAAAGGCGATCAAAGCTTCCTCTTCCTTCTCCTCCCCCAGCCTTCTTTACAGTGATGGAGCACTGTTTTTTGCTTGCATCTGTATACACCTTGCTCCTTTGAAGGGGTGATAGGATGTCCCTGTTGTTTGAGCTTCTAGGATTTGGACTAGGAGAAGGCGGGTGACTTCCTACTTCATACACCCAAGCTCTGGAAGAGAAGAGAGTTTCAGGCATGCCGTTGCTCAGTGTTTTTCGGTTTGCTGTCTTTGTAAGCTCTCTTTTTGTTAGTTTTCCGATTCCATGCACTTTGTAAAGACTGCGGGAGTTTGCCATGTTGTTCTAGATTCCACACTGACTTTACCCTACATTTGCTACTTAGCTGGGCCCACAGCCTGCCTCAGCTGATAAGCCTCTGCTTGCCATGGACAAGATTCTACTTGTCATGATTATGTGGATGGTAATTTGGAAAGAAGCAAAGAATCTCTTGTAGGAAAGGTAGACAGGCAGGAGTTAATGTTGTTGGCAGAGTAGGAAGAGTCCAATAGCCTGTAAGCCTCTATCAGTGGTTAAGATTTGAAGGGGGTGGTCCTTGAAAGTGAAGATTTGATGCAGTGGAAACGTTAGAACTATTAAATGCTGACTATTCCATCCCTTCTTGTCAGAATGCAGCTTTTGTGCTTCATGTTTTACTGTTACTTGATTAATCTGTGCAGTACGACTGCAGAGGACATGGCTGACTGTTTAAGCTGTGGGAACTGTGTAGCATTAAGTGTTTAGGCTTTTTCCATAGCACAGCCAGTATCAGACCTTGAGGAGAGCAGGCACTTTTCATAGCATTGTGCAGCCCACTTACCTGTCTTTTCAATCTTCCCCAGTTTTACTGGCTAACGAGAAGCTCTCTGTTCCCATCACATGCAAAATCCGCGTTTTCCCAGACATTGACAAGACAGTGAAGTATGCACAGATGCTGGAGAAAGCTGGCTGCCAGGTAAGGAGGCAGCTGCTCCTACTCTTGCGTTGGACATTTATCTCTTTGTAAAGCATCCAACAACCAGATCTGGGTGTACTGTGGAGATGAACAGGCTGCGTTGTTTTACAGACAGAGGAAATGGGGTGCAGAGAGATTGTATTTGCAGTCATAAGCAGCAGGTCGATAGTATGATATAGAAGACATCAGAGTATCTCTTGTAATCACTGCACGGTGTAGCGTCCTTCACTGTGGTTGAGCATCTCAGTTTAACAGCGCTGTGGGAAGCAGTGTGGATGCAGGAAATCCACAGGGCTATAGAAAAAAAGAGTTTCAAGGATGGTCCCCACCAGTGAAGAAACAGGCAGCCTTCTAGGGTTTAACTGCAGTTAAATTGGAAGGGATGGACTGTAGTGAGAGCCAGCAGTGACAGTATTCAGGCCTTCTGCCGAGGAGCCAGACAGATCAGTATATCACAAACTGCAAAGTGATTCGCAAGTGGGAGCACATGCAATAGGAAATCTGTAGGTTCTCCCAAGATATGATCTTGTCATGCTGTGGAATAGCAAGCTGAGAGAAGCCTGAGGCCGTGTCGTGGTAGGTGAACTGCTGATATCTTTCTGCGATACCAAATTCCCTGCATTGTTAAAATGGCAGTGGGAATTCAGTCGCATCTGTGAAGTGCATGGGGTGAAAGGGATTTTTTGTCAGTGGGTTTGTTCCAGTGGTTCATACACACGGAAAGTAAATGTAACTTTGTGTTCTAGCTGCTCACTGTGCACGGCCGTACTAAAGAACAGAAAGGACCACTTGCTGGTGTGGCATCGTGGGAGCACATTCAAGCTGTCAGGTTAGTGAGCACCACAGATCCCAGGTTTCTGCCAAAACACCATGAAGGCAGATTGTCAGCAGAGCGTGTAGTGGCATTGAAGATCACACAATTTATGTGACAGAAGTAGAATTTCTGGGTTGACTCTAAACATTTTAATTCTCAATTTTATGTATCCGTTTTATTTGCCGGTATAGAAAAGCTGTGAGCATTCCTGTGTTTGCAAATGGAAACATCCAGTGTCTCCGAGATGTGGAAGAATGTATCCGTAAGACAGGAGTGCATGGTGTCATGAGTGCAGGTAAAAAAAATGAACTTTACTTATAATAGATGAGAACACAAACTGTTTCTTACTCTCTTAGCATCCCTGTATGCATTTATAAAAGGTTTACATTGGACTGACTTAGTGAACAGCTTTGATTGAAAGCTGAGTGGCCGTTGTCTCTCCTCTTAAAGTAGCCAACTTTTACCAGGACCAGGAATCACTTCAGATTTGTTCTAAGAATTATGTTGGACTTGTAGGACTATTGAGTGGACAGCTCAAATCTAATTCCTTGACAAAGCTTTATGGGACTGCTGTTGTCCTGGAGTGTTTTCGTCACATCTGTTAATCAATGACATGGTTTTTTAATGGGTCTTGATGTAGTAAGTGTATCCATTGATTAATATTCCTGCAGATGGTTCATGTTGGATTGGGACAAGAAAGTATCGGCATAACTTTCTACGGAAAGTTCTAGGACAGACATGAGAAAACACTTCCAATCACTTGCACTGTTAAATCAATGAAACATTTTTTGGGAGGTTGTAGAATCTTATTTTCAGCAAGTATGGGTTAACAAATGCCCTGTGAAGCTAGTAGACATATGCATAGTGGGATGCGGTGTCTGTAAACGCAGGCCAGACAGGTGTGAGTGCAGACATAAGGTAAGACACCCATTGTCTTTATGTTCCGATTCATGAGGCTGACGTGCCTGTGACTGGCCAGTAGCATCACAACAGAGCTGATCAACCTTCAGATGTTTTCTGTTTCAATCCTGAAATGAAAGCTTGCGTATTTCTTTTCCTTCCCTAGAGGGTAATCTTCATAACCCGGCTTTGTTTGAGGGCCGAAACCCGTTGGTGTGGGAGATGGCTGAGGAGTATCTGGAGATAGTGCAGAAGTACCCTTGTCCATTGTCTTACGTTAGGGCTCATCTCTTCAAGCTCTGGCATCACACGTGAGTATCTGTGGAGAACTCTTAATGTTTTCAGGACTCATTTTGCTTAGCAAATGTCTGGCTCTTCTGGAGAAGGATGTGTTTAGCCAGAATTAGTATGCTGCAAGGTTTTCTTTCATGTACCTAGCTGAAATGTGGCTGAGGCCTTTGCCCTTCACTGGATATCTGGGAAACAAGGCATGAAACATGAACTAGTTAGCACGAGATAAGCCAGGGTGTGAGCTCACAGCACAGCAGCTACCGTGTGGTCATTTCCCACATGCACTTAGGGCAAATGTGAGTTAAACAACTTGTTCCTTGTGAGGCAAGCTGTCTTGTGGAGTAAGAGCATGGGCAGTTACTGAGGGGCAGCTGATGCTCATGTTCACTTATCTCAAAGTACATTGGTTCTGTCTCAAGTATTTTATTTGAAAAAAAGAGGAGCCAGGTATGTGTGCTTTTCTGTGAACTTACAAGAAAGAGAATACACTTCTACCAAAGGCAAATGCAGCAAGAAAAATCTACAAAAAAGCTTTTGTAAAGACAATTTTAGTTGATCTCAGTCTCGCAGTAATCGCTAAATATGACTTAATGTTTGGGATTTGCTTCAGGCTTCAAGTTTACCAGCAGCTGCGTGAAGAATTGGCAAAAGTGAAGACTCTAGAGGGGATTGTAGATGTCAACAGGGAGCTGAAACTACGATGCCAGGTACCAAGATGCAGACTGATCTCCCCAAACAAAACTGTCCGTGCTTGGTGGGAACTTACTGTGTATGTAATGCAGTTGATGTCTGTTAGCCACTTAACTGGAGCTTTGTGGCTTACCAACCTTGATAGTGGTAGTTTACTACAGTAGCAGCCCCTTAAAGCTGAACAGCTTTACATGGGATAAAGTTGATTTAGGCGTTGCAAATCTGCTTCATTTCTTCCGCCTTAGTAGAGGGTTTTTGCCCGCGTTTAACTGTCGGTAACAGTTTAAATTCCCCTTTGTGGTTTACTGGAGTTTGAAGTGTTATGTAAAGTATTTCCTGAGAACTCCAGGAAAACTGACTGTAACTCTGTGCTGCAGGAAGAAATAGCAAATCAGAAAGAAGGAGAAAAGCCGAAAGAAGGGTTGCCTTTTTTCCACTGGATCTGTCAGCCATACATCAGGCCAGGGTGAGTTACTTATTCTGCCACAGACAGGTACCCAGAGGCCTTTTCCACCCATCCTATCTCACAGAGCCATTCCGTAATGTTCCAAGAACTTACGTTCGTTTGAAAATAAGTGAAAACTGGATTATTTGGCTTTAAATTGGAGAGGTGAAGATTTAAACTAGACATTAGGAAGAAATTCTTCACTATGAGGGTGGTAAGACACTGGAGGAGGTTGGCCAGGGAAGTCTGGCTGCCCCATCCCTGGAGGTGTCCAAGGCCAGTTTGGATGGAGCTTGAGCACCCTGATCCAGTGGGAGCTGTCCCTGCCCATTGCAGGGGGGTTGGAACTGGATGATCTTTGAGTTCCCTTCCAACCCAAACCATGTTTCTATTTTTATTCTGGTTTGGTATTTTTTCCAGTTCTTGCTTTGTTCGTGGGGATGTTGCTCATTGTACACATCTTCTCCTTTAGATCCTCCTTCAATTTCTGTGTCTCTGCAAAGTCAAAACCCAGAATTCCACTGCAACTCAGAAAGAGAACCTGATGTGCAACAGATAGGCTACCTGACAGTGCTTTATGTTATATGTAACACGATGTACTGGTAACTGCCAGGGTAGCAAAAATGGGAACTAAATTGTATTGTAGAAAGGATGCTTGTGTTGTATGAACAAGCTTTTTGGATAGCTTTCTTCCTTTCCATTGTGAAAATTGGGCTGAAGAGAGAATGAGCTGTCAGGATTAATAAATTAATACTTAAATAAATACTTAAGTAAAACCTGGGAATAACAGGTTAACAGTCCCTAACTAATTTATCTGGCTGACGTTCATTGGCTTTCCAACCAATATATCTTAGTGTGTCTGTTATTAACAGCCAGTGTTTACAAAAAAAGTTTTTTCTATTCGACTTCTAAAGGCAATGACACTTCCATGTCATTTAGCTGGGATAGAAAGGTTTACAGCTTACCCATGTTTCTGTAAACCAGAATAGTGGCCAGGGAACACCTGCCTCTTCCCTTCAGCCAACTCATGGTGAATATTCACTGTTGCAGGCCAAAAGAGAGATGCAAGGAGAATGGTGGCAGTGAGACTGAAAAAGGTGTGCGAGGAAAACGTGCTCTGGAAGATGAGGAAGATGGAAATTCTGAGCTGCTGTCGAAGAATAAGCAGAAAAAGAAGTTAAGAAATCCAAATAAAAGCTTTGATCCATCTTTGAAACGTAAGTTCCATTTATTGGCCTAAATGCATGGCAAGTTGCTGATACCACATTTGATGTAAATTGCTACTAGTTTATTTTCCTTGTTTATGTAGTTGTACAAACTTCTTTAAGGAGAGAGGGGATTGTCAGGAATTTTTAGTAGATGACAATGTGATTCAAATTATGTTCATTAGTAAAGAAAGCAGGGATCAAAGGAGTAGGTCAGTGATCCACAGTGAGCATGTTTTTATGGTCAAAATGCCTTACAAACTAAACTGCAGCTATCACTAGTGTTTGAAATGGAAATGTCATGTGCATTTCAAGCAGATGTCCTCCTCTTTACACATTACTTGACGATTAAAATTTTCTATGTTTGGATTTAGCTTAGAGGCACTTAAAAAGTCAAAGCATCTTTACCTTTGCATTCTTCTTTGAGGTACTGTATTTTGTATTTCCAAGAGTCTCTCTCTGGCTAGAAAAGCACCGAGCTTTGTCTGATCCTGATTTTTTTTTTTTAAATTACCTTTTCTGCATCAAAATGCCCTTGCTGAAATGGGATCTCTCTTTTCCAGCCAAATACGCAAAATGTGATCAATGTGGAAACCCTAAGGTAAGTCGATGCCAGTGTTCATTAACACATTTCCATTAAATGGAAATAAAATGACCGTGTAGTGTTCAACAGCTCCATGTCCAGATGGAGATCAGTGACAAGTGGTGTCCTTCAGGGTTCCATACTGGGACCAGTGCTGTTTAATATCTTCATGAGTGACATAGACAGTGGGATCAAGTGTCCCCTCAGCAAGCTGGCAGACAACAGCAAGCTGAGTGGTGCAGGTGACACACCTGAGGGACGGGATGGCATCCAGAGGGACCTGGAGAAGTGGGCCCTTGTGAACCTTATGAGTTTCAACAAGGCCAAGTGCAAGGTCCTACACCTTGGTTGGGGCAATCCCTGGTATCAATACAGGAAATACTGGGGAATTAAGGGATTGGGAGCAGATGTCTGTCACCCACAGTGTGGCACACCCACAGTGTGAGGGAGGGGATTCTCCATCTCTGCTCCGGTGAGAGCTCACCTACATCCAGCTCTGGGGCCCTTGGCACAGGAAAGACATGGACCTGTTGTAGTGGGTCCAGAGGAGTCACAAAGATGATCAGGGGGACTGAACATCTCACCTGTGGGGAAAGGCTGAGAGAGTTGAGGCTGCTCAGCTTGGAGAAGGCTCGAGGGAGACCTTATAGCAGCCTTCCAGAACTGAAAGGGGACTGATAAGAAAGGTGGGGACAAACCTTTTCGCAGAAGCTGTTGAGGTAGGACAAGGGAAGGTGTTTTTAAACTAAAAGAAGGGAGATTCAGGCTAGATATTAGGAAGAAATGTTTTGTGCAGAGCACGATGAGACACTGGCACAGGTTGCCCAGAGAGGTGGTGGGTGCCCCAATCCCTGTAAACATTCCAGGCCAGATTGGACAGGGCTCTGAGCAACCTGATCGAGTTGAAGATGTCCCTGTTCACTTGCAGGGGATTTGGACTGGATGGGCTTTAAAGGTCCTTTCCAACCCAAACCATTCTGTGATCCTATTCCATGATTCTAAATCCTGAGGCAGATCCATGCCAGTGTCCAGTAATGCACACACGCCAGCTCTTCTGCAATGACTAACTGGTGTGGTTGTAGGTGTACTGATACAAATCCTTCAAACATCCTCACAGCACAGTCTATAGTGAGCATGAGGCTGCTGGCTGCAACTCTGCATTTTGTTGGTTTTGGATCTATGCTCTTAATCACAACAATGACCTTAACCATAACCTGGTCATCCCGGTTTTGCTAGCAGATTAACCTCAGCTTTCGCCACTTGCAGTGTGAAAAAAGCCAGCTGGTTCCCAGGTTGTGTATAGCACATATGTTTGAAACTTCATGTATAAACCTTCAAATAGTTGAAGAGAGTTCATTGGGTTTTTTGTTTGTTTTCCCTTGGGGAACATAGCTGTATTCTTGGCAGGGAGATGTTGTTGAACTGAGGAAGCAGAGAGCATTGATTACTGCTCACACACATGTACATGCAGACATACAAGCGGGGCTTAAGATGCAAGGATTAATTTTGTGTTCTAGCTGAAACAGTGGCATTACAGCTCCAGGGTGGGGAGACCGAGATACAGCCACGTAGCTTTGCTGTCTTGTAACACCGTCAGAGCACCTTGGAAACAGCAGCCTGCACGGGCTGAGTTTGGAGCTGCAGCTACAGACCAAAATGTTTTTCTTGCTGTGTTTGTTATTGGGACAAAAAGCATCCACCTGGCTTGCTTCAAGTCCTCCTGTTTCACAGCAGTGCAGGTGGCAGAGCTCAGCTCAGGATGACTTGTGCGCACGTGCGCACACACTCTCTCTCTTTCTCAGCCAACTGCTCCCTAAACATGAAGGAATTTTTAATAGGGATGGAGGGAGACATAGCAAATGCCAAAGCCTCACTTTCCTGAACCTCAGCACTCAAGAGCCAAAGCCCACAGCCACACAGCCACCCAGTCTCTATAGGCAGGTTGTCAGCGATCCCAGACTAAATTTTTGCTGTCCCCTAAGGATCCTATGTTCTAGTGTTCCACACGCTGCTTTTGCAGAGAACTGCAGCAAGCTCAGCTGCAACAGATGTTTATTGGCCCTTGCTGGCTGGTGGTGAGCAGCTCAGGCTGCCCAGCAGGTTCCTGAGGGTGCAGAAGTCCAACGTGGAAATTTTTGTTTGTTTTGCTTTTTTTTTCCCTTTGTGTACGAAGTTTTGGGCTCCCCCCATGGCACCTACTCTGCCGTCTGCATTAGGCTGAGGGGGGACTCCCTTGGACCCGCATTCATGGTTTTATCCAAAGGTCTGAAAGCGCAGAGCTTTATTGTTGTTGCTTATTATAGTAAACAGTAATAATTCTTTTCACTGATATGAGCTTCTTTACATCCCCATCCCAACCCAGGGCAATAAATGTGTGTTCAACATGTGTCGAGGATGCTGTAAGAAAAGAGCATTCAAAGAGACAGCAGACTGTCCTGGTGAGTGCAGCATGTGGACGAGCCACTGAGCAAACGTCTTCCTCTCCTGTCTATATTCATCACTTGAATCTTTGTTGTGTTGGGGTGTTAAAATCTACACACACAGCTGTATAAAGTTTTATAATGCAAGTTGAAAAGCCTGCTCCTCCTTCTGCGTATGGGATTTCTTCTGCTTCCCAAGCCCTGGGATGCAGAGTTGCCAAACTGTAAGGTCTTGTTCTTTATAACTACGAGGAATGAGCTGTTCTGTTACCACTGCACTTGACTCATTTTAGTTTCTTTGGTTTTCTCCCCTCTCATCCTTGCTTCTTCAGGTCATGGATTACTTTTTAAGAGCAAATATGAAAAATCCCTTTTATGGCAGAGTAATCAAAGAGTAACTCAGACCCCAGAGGTCACTCGGAGAGGAGATTTAGCTGGGGGGGAGCCGGCGGTGCTACAGGAGGCTGGCGACACTGCTGTGTGACACTTGAGAAAAGAAGGAACAGTCACAGAGCTCCTGCTGGGCCACTGCTTCCCTGGGCCAAAGAACATCTCCAGCTCACCATCAGCTGTGTGGACTTGTGCCACATGTTCATTTTAAGTTCTGGAAAAGTTTTATTTAAGTAAAAAGCTGTTTACTCAGGGAATTATCCTGCATTTGAAATAAAAAGAATGCAATTAAATTTCTCATGCTGTGTTTTAAAGACTGAAAATGCTGCATTTTGGGGTGGGAGTAACCTATAGAAGCTGCTGTCATAATCTGTTGTTTGTATGTTCGTTAGTCCTTTGTGTCCTGTTTTACTATTAGGAAATACATTTCTTGTATTGGAACAGCCCTCTGGCACGCTAGAAGTAGCAAATGTCAGTGGCTGCTTTGCTCACGGAAAATGTCTCTCAGTTGTCTGAGTGGCCGCAGGCCACAGTTTCAATGCAGAAAGGAATCCAGCTGTACTCTGTTAATGTAGAAGTGTAAGATGTTACTATACCCACAGTGTGTGAACAGTTTTGTACAGCAGGGTAAAGCATAACAGTCTCCCATGAGCCAAAGGCTGGGGGAAAAGCACATTGTCGGAAATTATGTGCCAAGTTAGAACCAAGTCCATGACCCTTTCCCAGCTTTTTTTCACTATAGGATCATAATTCCTCCTTCCCACCTGGTAAGTTCGGTGAGCTGTGTGTCAAACCCAGATGCAGGGCTGCATGTTTCCCCGAGGCACTCGGTTGGTGTGGCCTTCTAGGGTTCACTGCACTGCAAAGCATGGCACCGCTCAAAACAGATCCCAGAATCAGCAATCAGAGGCAGCTGTTTGATAATCATCCACACCACATCCTCTACTGCACTGCAAGAGGTCAGAACCCCACAGCCATTTCAATGTTAGACTTGGATGCTGCCCTGACATTCAGCTGTGACTTATGACAATGAGAGCAGTTCAGACTCTCCTACTCAGTCTTCCGATTTCATTTGCTCATTACTTGAACACTGTATTTTCCATGATGTTCTGGGAATAGCATCTTCCAGCCTTAACCACCCTGTTAACCAAGACTTCCGGCAGCTTTCATCATTTCTGACTGCCCTGCATTCAAGTCAAGTTTAGACACTGAGCCGTAGGTGTTATCTGAGCTTGCCTTGTGCCCTGTACTAGCACGGAAGCTGAGGGCGAGGGAAAGGGTGTGGCAATTCCAAAGAGCCTGGTGATTTGCGTGGGAGAACCAGGTTTAAAAATGCTTCTCTGCCACATTTAAAGATAGGAACTTGATACCATGTCTCGCACCTCCCGTGGAAATGGCCCCCTTCCCTCACAGACACTTAAAAGCTGTCAAGAATTCCAAGTTTCTGTCTGAAAAGCCCTCTTCTAATAAAAAGCCAAATGTTCATTATTGTGGAATTTCAAACTGCTTCCCTGACCCCTTTCCATTTAAACAGTTCCCCCAAAACACAGGAAACCCCCTCTTTCTGCCCCCTGTGCCAGCAACACCTGCTGTTCCGGCACAGCCAGGGGCTGCTTCTGTTCTGAACTGCCCCGGGGATTTCACAGCACAGCTCTCACGAGTGCGAGCTCTTCACAGAATCTTTTAATGATGTGGAGAAAGGACCAACCTGGCTTTAGGCTCCTAAATTCAGGAAGGTTCTTGAAGTCCTAAATGGACGCATTTCTATACAGAATTCAGATTTAATCACAGAATCGTTAAGTCTGGAAAGACCTCCAAGATCATCAGTCCAACACCACCGTGCCTACTAAACCATGTCCCAAAGTGCCATGTCTACATCTTCATCCCCCACAATTCCTCCAAGGCACTTCCCTCACACCAGCTCTTCCCCCCGCCACAGGTGGAGGCTGCCGTGCTAACACCCAACTGCAATGCTCAGGCACCGCAATGCAAAATCATACAATCACAGACTCATAGAATCATAGAATAGTTTGGGTTGGAAGGGACTTGAAAGCCCATCCAGTCCCACCCCCTGCCATGGGCAGGGACACCTCCCACTGGATCAGGCTCCCCAAGCCCCATCCAACCCAGCCTTGAACACCTCCAGGGATGGGGCAGCCACCACGTCCCTGGGAAACCTTTTCCAGGGCCTCCCCACTCTCATGGTGAAGAGATTCCTCCCTACGTCCAGTCTAAATCTGCCCCTCCCCAGTTTATACCTGTTCCCCCACGTCCTATCACTACAAGCCTTTGTAAACAGCCCCTCCCCAGCTTTCTTGTAGCCCCTTTCAGATACTGGAAGGTCGCTGTAAGATCTCTTTGGAGCCGTCTCTTCTCCAGGCTGAATAACCCCAACTCTCTCAGCCTGTCCTCGTATGGGAGGTGCTCCAGCCCTCAGCTCAATCCCACTTTGCGCACCGAACTACACATCTCCATGCTAATGGAAAACGCTGCAATCTGAGCTTCCAGCAGACCTTCTGAAGATGAAAACCTTGCAATTAATGAAGTGAAGATGACCAGTGTGTATCAGTTTCTTAACAACACTTGCCAATGAGGAGGCCCCATACAAGATAAGCAAAGCCAGGCCATTTACCATTCATGCCGGGCACGCCTGCACCTACCCTGACTGGGGATTACTGAGCAATTTACTCATTACCTGGTTTATCTCACAATCGAAAGATTGCAGCCCGCCAACTCAGTGAGGTATCGTCCCATTTTGTTCTGTTTCACAGGCCCTCAAGAAGATACACACGGTTTGATGTTAATGGCAGCGGGGGAGGAGAAAGCAGTGCTCTGCACATAGAATGACAGAGAAAATGATCCTTAGCCTTCAAGTTTGAGGGAGACTGGAATCTTGTTATCTAATTCACCTGACACAAAGAAACCAGACTGCCTTTGTTTGGCAAACGCCTTATGCAATATCAGAAAGCTTAAAAATTACGAAAAGCAGCACATCAAAACAAAGACTGAAAAGCCTGGATCTCAGCACATATTTACAGGGCACAAATTTATGTACACATAGACCTGAGGCACACAGCGTGTAATGGGCAAAGCTGCAGCTGCACAAGCACTAGAGAACTGCAGCGGTGCTGTGGGACCAAGGACAACACTGTCACCCAGACGGATCGACCACACACAACAGATTTTCAGGTCTTGCCACCTGAATTCTGGTTTGACTCAGACCATCGCTTGCTAAAGTGGCTCCCCTTCAGTTTGCGGCTTTTTAATAAGCCTAAACTTGAATTATTTATTTGCTGTCACGAAACTGTCTTCCTTGCATTTTGAGTTTACTGAGCTTCTAACTACCAAATCTCAGATATTTCTCTTGGAGTTTGACACCCTGTGAGCCAGTTTCTGTTGCCTGTCCAATCAGTTCAGCCCAATGATGTCATCCTACGTGACAGTTTAAAGCTGGGTTGTTCTATCAGACCCTACAAAACACTGACTGGAACTCACAGACCCCCAGCAACACAGAAGCCAAAACAATACCAGTTGAAGTGCAAAGATCATTTGCAAAGCAGAGAGTAATTAATTCATCTCCTCTTCCCTAACAGCATCAGGGGTAAGTGGAAATCAGTTCCGTGCCAGTTTGGTGTATTTCACCCTTTATCCCTAGGTCAGCTAAGAAAAGCAAGATCTGTACTGCATGAAGTTATGGTCTCACACTGGCATCATCAACACAGAAGTGCTGCACAAGTCCGTGAAATCCACTTAAGTTGCTTTAACACATCCTGGGCAAACCAACATGCTATGATCCCACAAAACTTCATTCCCTGAACTACCTTGAAGGTCACAGGGAATCACTAGAAATTCATTCTATGCGATTCACAATTTTCCCATGTATTAATTGGGAAATTACTGAGAAATTTAAGGTAAGAATCATCCTTCACTGGGGAAAACTGCTTATGAATGCAAGTTATACAGAACTATATCTGTGCCGTGTTGAATTTCCCAATTTTTGGACTGGCAGGTTGAACCATGTCTAGAAACACGCCTGGACAGCCCCGACTCACATCTACAGGATCCTAAAGCAACAGCTTCTTTCACAGGCTGAAGAGAAGTCACACACCAGTAACTCTACACAACCCCCACACAATGCATGACAGCACCAATGAGCCAAGCAATGAAAGAGAAATGCTGTCTGTCCAGAAGAGGTGGTAAGCATTTTGTCCAGAGAGAAGCAGCCAATCACCTCTGCCCTGGCTATGGAACTGCCTCGGGCCACAGCAAGGGCTGCTGTTGCCACCTCGTGGGCTCCATGCCAACTCCTGAAGGAGACACACTTCCAACCACTTCCCAAGAGCAGACAAACGTTTCTGGAAGAGGAGACTCTCAAGTCAGCATGCTGAAGACATCCATGTATAACCAAGGATTCCTCCAGCAGAAAGCCTCCAGGAACAGAAGTAACCCAGTAAATCCTGAGAGTGGAAACCATGCATGAGAGAGTCAGACAACATGATGTGCTTCAGTGGGTGCAAAACCACCTTTTCAGGAGCAGAGCATCAGCTCTTCCCCTTAGAAAAAGCAGCAGTGTCCCATTGTAGGGAGAAACCAAGAAGGTTTCAGCAGCATTACAGGACTGGATGGTTTTCCTTCAGCACGAGCAGAAGGCATCGAAATATCTTTAATAGCATTTCCACAAAGATCTACAGCAATTCACCCAAGGACTCAACTTGCCTTTCTCTCTAAACTGGCTCAATGTTCTTGATTAAGGAGCCCTCTCATTTCTCCCCTCAAAAGAGGGCAATTTTTCTATGCTAAATGAAGACGTTTAAAAAGAAAGCCAGATGGAGAGAGCACTGTTGCCATTCAGCAGCTGTGCAAATGTAGTGCAGGGATTTTGGTGTTAAAACATTCCCTGAAACTGCACTTTCTTCACGGTTCATCCAGGCTATGTCTCCAACCACATCAGAAAGCAAAATGCACCAGCCTACAGAACACCACTGAGCTTCGCAAAACATCAGTGGCTTGAGATCAAAATACCTAAAACACAGCCTTAACACAAAACTCGCAGTACTCCGAAGCTTTTTCATCCTGCTGTTTAATGCACTAGAGAGAACAACTTGTTTAAAAAACAACCCAAACAAATAAGCACTAACACATGAACAGTAACATCTGTAGTCGGTTGCCAGACCAGGCAGGGCTGGATCAGAATTTATCACTTGCCTTACGGATTGGATGAACGCAAGGCCGCAGTGACTTCAGAAAACTCAGTGCATATCTCCTTTCATTAATACAGAACACGCACTTGGGCTGCCACCTTTAATCCCTTTATAAAAGGAAAAGCAGGACAAATGCACCTGGAAAGCGGGCACCTGGGTCGGCTGCTTTCAGCTCCTCCACAGAGCTTAAGTGGTATTTTATGGCATTTAACCACACTACCAGAAGCACACGTTGGGAAACCATCACACACCATGGCAGTAAGACTGGACAAGCAGCAATATTTGCATGAAGTAGAGATTTACTGCTATGATAACACTGGACCCCAAAGCCAGGTCACGCACAAGTGGGGAACGCATCAGGAAACAGGCCTTTGAAAACAGAGACCGGAGAGAAAGAATCTGGATCCAGGTAAATGTAACACCCTAAAATAAAGGCCTGTGACTGAGTGCACGGAAGCAATGCCATGTTTTCTGGTGTTGGTGAAAAAGCTGTAAGATTTCTCAAAGGAAATCGCCTCTCCCATCAGAACTCTAGCTCCATAATTGAGAGCAACACAATTGTAAGTTTATCTCGAATAAAGAGAAAGCTCAGCATTGCTCAGCATCAAGGCAATACACTTTCAGGCCAGCAAAATTAATCTTAGATCACGCCTGTCCATTCAACTTAACGCTAACTATTTTTGCTTTGAAACAAGAAAACTAACAGCAGCTGGAAAACTCAAATCAGTATCTGTATGAATAACCTGACAGCTCTTTACGGAGTGGTGGAAGGCAGAGAATGGAGGAATATGTTATACCAAAACTGAAATGATGGCCCTTTGCAGGGATTCTTTTTAGAAAGAATTTCCTTTCAAGAACTGAAGTTATTGGAATACTCATGTTATCCACCGTCAGCCCTAACCCTCTCAATCCAAGCAAGAAGTGAGGGAGGCAGGGACAGTTTGTGTAGTTCAGCAGTTAGTGGGCGAGACACTGGGAACAGTCTTGGAGGGACCATTTCTTTTGGTAGTGCACGAAGTTTGTCACATGTTGGTGCTCATCCTGGACTGGCTGTTAGCTGGAGTAAGTTCCCCTTGGCTACCTTCTCTTGGAGGAGACTGCAACAAGACCAAAACACATCCTAGTTAGTGATGTGTTAACATCCTCCAACAGCACTTTCTGAGAGACCAAACGAAGCACAGGTGAAGCGTGGCAGGGTAACAGCAGGGGGAGAGCAGATCCCCAACTCAGAAATAACAATGGCTTTGCAAAAGCTTTGTGTTTACAACTTCTACAGTTACAGCTCTTAAGAACTGCTCCTAAAAAAAAAAAATCAAAGAACTTTTAAGCCACTCTTATTTACTATGAACAAGGTGCTGTTGGCCCCAGATGTTAAATCCTACCTAGCATTTAGTTATCACAGAAATTAATACATGATAGAGTTTAACATGTTCTGTGGCAGATGGCCCATCCTCCCTCAGGGTGTTCTTTTGGAACTGCATCCTGGAAGGAATACTCCAAGCAATTAATGCATTTTTTACTTCCTCTACTAAAGAAATTACTTCAAACAATTTTTGTTTTGGTAAGATAGAAGATATGTGGATCAAGAATTAGTTGAAATGATTTAGTCAGAATCAACCCAAGCATATGAACTTCAGAGGATGCTCTGTGTTGTACAAGCAGGTCAATGTATTCTCTACAAACACTCATTCCTTATACATTTCATATTTACTATAGTAAGAATTTGTCCAAACATGAGCACAATAAACCCACTCCCCTTCAGAATCTTCCATTCATCAACTTTTATAGCTTTAGTTAAAAAGAAAATCAAAAGACTTAACACTGTCTCCCAAGTCCACGCTTAACGTGCCCATACCTTGACGTGTATCTGGTTGCGCAGGACGGCTGCTCGCAGGATCATGGCTTTGGCACGTCGCTGGAACTCTTTGCCCATTAGTAAAGACTTCTCAAAGGTTGTGCTGCGCTGATCTACATCTCGAGCATAAAGAATCTGTAACCAACACAGAGACCTGTACATGGGAGCCACACCAGGGTTCCACAGCAAGAAGCTCTTTCTGCGCAAGGGAACAAAGCTAAAGTATCACAGAGCCCAAGTTAACACACATATCAGCCCTACTGGAAACACCAGTCACAACAGACAAATGCAGCTTCCACATGTCCCAAGAATAGTTTTTAATCTCAACAGAGCTGTTTAGTCTGTGGCTCAGACGCACTCACCTTGCTGTGCGAGTCTATCCTGGCATTGATCAGTCCCTCCAGGATCAGCTGAGTGAGTTCATCTTCCAGAGCAGCCACTGTAGTATTAAAGGCAGTGGCCATCTTGCGCATGTCTGCCGACACGTAGGGGCTGAAGTACTAGGAAGAATTAAAAACATTCCGTTGCCAAGTGTACTCCCTGCCCTCTGAAAAACCATGGGCAAAGCAACAACAAAGAGATGGCTTCTCTTACTATTATTCCACCTCTCGGGATTACGGGAGCAATTACCTGGATAAGGGCACGATTTCGAATCTGGGTATAAAGTGTCCTGACATGAGGTGCAAGGTACATATCCAGCAGCAGGTTGTCCTGTGCAAAGAGACACATCAGAAGCTGGGAAGCAGCCTGGAAAAATACATTATTGCTATGTTCTGAAAGGCACGTGTGTATGTACTTAAACCTTTAGGATATTACACTACAGCAAGACAACACCATCAAACAAGAATGAATGAAATAGCAATATAATTTAAAAATGTCTCATTTCTCCTCACCCTCTACTGCTGAACCCCACCCGGTTTCCATTCACCATGTCAGGAGACAGAAGACACAGAACACCAAACACTCTTAGTAACCTTTTAACAGTCGCTGCTTCTCACAGGAGGCCAGCTGAAGGGACCGTTTATGGTCTGTTCTGCACTGCTTTCCTGCAACTCACCTTCATCTCATCCAGCATCTTCAGGCAAGAAGCATATTTAGATTCATAAAACTTGAAGATGATGTCACGAACCTGTGGCTCCAGCTCCAAAAACAATTTGAAGGAGCTACAGATAAAGACAGCAGTGATCAGACATTGGAAACCAACACTTACGTATCCCAGCAACCCCACTATTTCAACGGGCAAGGTTACAAATTCTCATTATAGTTTATTTATCAACAGTTTACCCTCTAAGAGAGTAGACAGACCATTTTCAGCAGGACTGGGAGCATAGAACACAGAGAGGTGCAGCACAGCATTAGAGCTGCAACAGAAGTGTAGTAAGTGTTTGTCCACCCAACACACAAAAAAAAAGAGTGGGAGTAGGTCAAAACCAGGACACGCCACCAGAAAACATCAGCCACATCTGTGCCTGCACTGTAGTCTGGGTTGGCCAGATTTGTGCTTCCTTTCCAAGTCCAGCGTTTGCTAAGCACAGCATGCTACGGGCAGCTTAAGCGTGCAACTGTCTCAGGAAAATGACCTATCATGAGTGTGAGACATCTTTGGGGTGCACACCTCTCTCAGCAGTCTCCTCATTATCCATCACAAATTTCCACGCCTTGGGTTCTCAACCCAATGAATAAGCCAATAAAAAGTCAGAGTAACAACCCTTTTTCCACATTAATTTAAAATTAGTGCTTCCACACACTCAGCTGACAGGAGTTCAGTATCGCTGTAATTCAACCTATGACTCACAAATATCTATTCTCTTCCAAAGACTAATTCTCTTAACCTCATGTATGTCATCGTTAAGATTACACTGAGTTGTATGACTGATTATTAAGTTGTATTAATACGGTTAACATACACCAGAACAAGTGGTGACATGAAGGCAAATCATTTCACAGCTGCCTTCTGCAGGGCTCTGTCCCTCTGATTTAATATCTGATATGGATGGCTGATGGAGATGGAAAACTGGGCTGTGTACGTGTTGAATTTGACCTGGGTTGGAAACTGCCATTGTACTATGAAAATTTCAGCTCTGTGATTAACCACTGTGTTTTAGACAGTGAAATATCACTTGATGGTAAAGCCAAACTAAGGCTCAGTGATTCTTTCTCTCCTGTATAAGAAAGCTATTAACCGAGCCTGAAGCCACTCCCAACCCAAAGGTATGTCCAGTACATACAAACTCCTCTCAAGGCATCGCTTACCTGCTGGAGATAACATTTCGTTGCAGTTCCTGACGGTCAAAAGTAGCAAGGGCACAGAGACCACCATACACAGCCACGTTGCTAGGAGAGAGCAGCTAGAGGAAGGGAGAGCGTGAGCCATCACCAACTGTAGAAGGTTGGAATTATGTATTCTACCCCAGGCGTTTCCTTCAGGCAGTGACAAGATGGGTCCTTGCCAAATGCAGTGGAGCCACTCAGCGTGCTCTCAGGCATTCACCCAGGGCAGAAACCAATTCCAACAGCCAGTCCCTTGATTAAGCTACACAGATACACAAATCCCATAGGTCAGTCCTACGTGATTTAGAGAAGATTATTTAGGGAACCTGAGAACAGAGACTTTTAAAGAAAAAAGAAATTAAGCCCACAGTTCACTCCACCACCAACCTGCACAGGAATGCTGTGAGAATAATGCAATATCTGAATTTTACAACCTAATGCTTAGAAGAATGATATCCCCTCCAAGACCCGCACACAAGACCCTCTTCGTCCTCACCTCAGGGAAATCACAGTGATCAAACGATGCCAACAAGAAGCACTTTGCTGCCTGTTTGTACTTCCGCGCAGCCAGTTCAGCCAAGCCTGGGAAACAGAAACAGTTAGTCCTTTGTTCATGGAGCATACAAATTAGGAGAAATTGCAAAGTCTGGGGAGCAGGATAGGCCCCCACACAGTGCTAGTGCCTTCACTACTGGAGGGAAACAAGACTGTCAGACAGTATCTGGCATCCTTGGAACTGCACTGATTCACACTGGCATCCTTGCTGAAGAAACCTGCAGAAAGAAATGGCAAAACCAAGCCAGCAGTTCCATCGCATCAGCTTTATTAAATTTTGCATTGCTGGTAGGAAAATACAAAGCCTATCAAATCCGAGAAAGAAAAAAATAAACCAAGCGCATGCTGCTGTCAAAGAGCCCTGTGGACAGCTGACAGGCAGAAAGATAGGCAGACAACACAGGAAGCTGAAGGATTCACTCACCTGCTGCACATTTCAGTTTGGTGAGAATTGCTTGGGTCTGGCTGTCCCTTTCTCCTCTTTGCTAAAGGATAAAAAAAAAGCAGTGGTGAGCAAGCAGTATGAAAACCATTTTGATGATAACTGTGCTTGGGATACTTCACCTTCATTATTAACTTGCAAATCTCAGCAGTGAGGTAACTTCATCTCATTTATAATGGGACAAACTCAACAATGAATCTCAAAAGAAATAGTTTAGCAGCCAAGGAGGCTGGATCAGAGGAAGAACAGGCTGAGAGATGAAGGGAGTCTTATAGGGAGCAAGAAGGGAAAGGAAGAAATAATTTTACAAATTTTGGAGACAAAAAACAAAGGCAAAACTCCTGCAAGTTAAAAAGCAGGACCTTACCTCTGCAATTTCTGGTGTAGATTCTGCCTTGCTTACGTAGCTCAGAACATGCGACCAATTCTGGAGGTAGACACTGACCTGTCGAGAGCCAGGAACAGTGCAGAGCAAGCATGGTTAAATGGTGTTACTTCGATCAGCAGCATTGCTGCGGACACCAGAAGTGTAATCTGGGTAAAGTACAGGTGGACTTTGCAGAAAGACACCAAGTACTACTCCCTGCAAACCCTCCTACCTTGATGACATTGAGACACATGTTGATAACATGTTTAGCACTTGTGCAGTAATCACGGGCTCGTGAGTAACATTTGAGAGCGTTGCTGAGGTCCCCACAGTCAAGGTAATGATCACCCAAGTCATCGTGGCCTCTCCTGAAGCAGAGGAATTAAAATACCAATGAATGGCGTGCTCAGGAAGGGACACAGTCAGCTTGTTCCAAACAAGTAACTTGACACACTGACCTAAGGCACTGAATGCAGCTGACATCCTGTGCCTGGAGGAGCAAAATGCTCTTCCTTGCTCCAGCAGAGCCTTCTGCATCTCACCTGATACTCTCCTTGATGGAGTTCCCTTTGTAATTTTTCAGATCTGTGTCGAGTTTCTCCAGTTTAAGAAGAGCTTTTTTGCGTGTCGCTTCAACCCAAGCTGTGTCAAGAGGAGGGGGTTCAATTCCACTATCAGGAACAGCATCAGGTGTATTCTGCAGTTCTCTAAAAGCAAAGGGTTTGAATGTGACTATTATGCTACTAGCTTTTCAAAACAGAGGTCTGTTAAGTACCCAGCACTGTTACCCAAGCAAGCAGCACTGCATACAGAAAAGAGACCAAGGACAAACAAAGGATGGTGGGAGAAAGAAGAAAAATACTGCTAAGATTTACAGTGAAAACAGAAATATAAGCATCCCACATGTTTAGATTCTTCTCAACATTTCCCTAACGATCTACTGCAGGTATTTTGATAATAAGCAAACCCTTGCTAATTTTAAAGAACAGCCTACTCTATAAATCAATTAAAAAGCAAGCAAGTAACGGTGCTACAAGGAATTATGACATTCTATGAAAGTACTTAATGACTCTAAAGAGTCATGGAATTCAATCACACATCTCTACATGGGAGACAGCGTGCACGTTTACTCATTCTCTCTTTAGCTGTATTGCAATGGCTCAATAGCAAAGCTACGCTGTACGGATATCAGCCAGCTTCTTTTTCCATCCAGCAACTTGCACTTAACTCTCTTTCCAATGTTTTAAACAAAAAAACCCACATTCTGAGTTTTCTGGGTTTTTCTCTGGTTTGTTTTTTTGTTACCAACAGTCCTTTTCACCTGTAAGAAAGCAATGATCACACTGGCACACACAGGGCAAAACAAACAAAAATCAGCAAATCCACATAGCAACAAACATCATGCAAAGGCAGAAGTGTGGATGGGTACGTGAAGTATCAAAGGCAGCCCCCAACAGCACACCTGTTGTTATGGGTGTAACCAAAACAAAACAAGGCAAACAGTTATGACAAGGTTTTAATTTATGAATACAAGAGCATTTAAAGGAGGCTTCATCTCCATAATCTACCTAAGGAAAGACAAGCACGTTCATTAATGTTTGAAGCAGTTACAAGGACTTAAACTCTCCTGAATACCTACCTGTTGCCTTTTAAAACACTAAGCTTCAGAACGAGAGAATGTCTTCCTGTTCAATCTTTACAGGAGCGTGAGAGCTTAGGCCTGAACACACATTTCACTGCTATCACATTCTAACGACAAAGACAATTTGCACAAGGAACGTGCGAGTGCAACACGCCAAGTCCCCCAGCGTGACACACTGGTCTTGACCCAGTCAAAATAGCTCCCCGAGCCCCCATCACCTCCTGGTACCTGGTGGCCTCACACAGCTTTCTGTGGATTTCTTCGTACACATCAACATTGAAAGTTCTCTGGACAAATGACAGTGCCATCTTGAGAGCCTCCACCCGCAGCTGTGGGCAGTGATCGGCAATAAACTGCAGCCGCTCAATCCGCATCAGCCCACTGTAGCTGGACGCATACTGCTCCAGGTCCTGCAAACAACACTGGGGCTTAGGAGGTGAAGGCAGCAACGCTACATCAGGCTACCACACTGTGACCTGACCCTTCCTGGAGGGCAGCATGACTCAGACAGATTTAAAAACAGGTAAGATTATTCCATTTCTGCCTTCTTCAAGCACTAGCCATTTCCTCAGAAATATGCAGTAAGTTACAATTTACCTTTTTTGTATTCAAGCTGTGATGTTGTCAGTTAAGGCCCATCAGTTCACCCACTTTAATCACCACTTAGATCACCTGTTAATAATTCTGTTGAGATTCTATCATTCCATCATATCGCTTCCTAAGCCACACAGCCATTCCAGATGTAGCTTTTTCTTGAAAAATAGTTTCCATAGGACAATCTGCATTTTTTGCTCATACTAATTTCTTAAAACGTCTGCTTTGAGAACAAACAGGGTCTCTTCCTCTTGAGGAAAGATCTGAGGTTTAAATTCTGAACGCTTCATGGATTTTAAGCCTTGGGGTGGGGGACAGAAGAGGAGCACAAAAAGTCTAGAAAAGATAGGATACAGCACTGCAGGGAGATTTCCTAACAACAGAAGTACACGTGCAAACAGCCACAGCAGAACATTCAGGACAAAGTCAGGCATCCTGGCAGTAGGAAACACTAGATTCAGGCTGCCTGTCGACATTTAACATACAGAGGAGGTTGCTGCTGTTCTTGCTTTGAATAAACTCTATTAAATAATCTCTAAATAACAATTTGACAAGGAGTAAAACGAGGGAGTTTTTCAAATGCCTGAAAGGAAGAGGCCATGTGTCAGAAAGGTAACCCAGGAGCCCTCAGCCAGCACGTACCAGTGTCGGGTTCTCCACCACGTAGTTGATATCAGGTGCATTTTGCTGATCTTCCTGTGGATCCACGTCGATCTGCATGGGCTCAACTGCACCCTGGAATGACAAAATGAACTTATTATGGCTGAGCAGGAAACAACTACGTGGCTCAATCTGTGAAGGACTTCCTTACAGACACATTAAATTTACAAATGAAAAACCACTCCTCGGCCTTCAGACACGTTCAGGATTTTTCTCTAGCAACACTACTCAGCATGACGCGCTGTCTAAAATGAGCAGCACTGCATTCGCACAGAGCATTTTATTTTGTTTGGTAGGTTATCTAGCAAGTAAGTGAAGAGGTCAGTAAATCTGATTCTCCAAAGTACCTCAGGCATGCATGTTCCAAATGACATTCCATCTCTCTTCTTTGAGGAACAGTAGGCATTAACACTCAGCTCAAGAAACTCCAAAACTCAAAAAGTACCCAAAAACCTCATCAAAACTTTGCAAAGCTGCTTTAATGCTTAATAGTAATATTTTTTTGGGAAAAAAGAGACAACTGTTACACTTTAAAGACTTAAGAAGAGAATGCAGAATGGCAATTCTACAGTTCCTAACAAATACTGGGGAAAAACTGATCTACACTGCAAAAATTCATCGTCAGTTGAACTACTGCACTGTAGTTATCCAAGTCCGGCTGTTCAGGTAGATTCGCTTTTGCAGGAACAACAGAGTTTTATTCTCCCAGCGTCTCTCACACTGCTGTGAACCACAGGAGTCACACCTGCACAGCGACCTCAGCACAACCGCATCAGTACCATCCTGCCCCTGCTCCCCCAGGGAAGACCCCGTTGCTGTGCAGTCCCACAAACACAATGGTATACTGTCATGGAACTCTTTTCCCTCTCCTAGTCAGAAGCGTGCAGAACATTCCCTCCCAGCATCACTGATTTAAGGTCAGGAAAACTAAGCAGAATGTCATCTTATAAAACACTGAATATGTGCAGATGTCACTGTAAGCAACATCTGATTTGAGGAAAACAGAGGATGTGAGAAAGGACACTAGTTCCAACCACTCTGGCCCCACCAACACTGAATTATTACCATAACTGTATTGATTTTGCTGTCTGTTAAGAAACCAAAGACAGAGGGGCTTTGGATTGCGTTGGTGGTTCGGTTTGGGGTTTTTAATTTTGCAAGGAGGATCCAGATTTTTTTCCGAGGAAGACCTTTTTGTGCGAGGATCCAGATTTTCTAACTCTAAAACCTGATGGCCACACATGGCCATTCTACTCTTTCACAGCCAAGGAGGCACCAAATATGCACCTTAATGCTGATATAGAACAACTCAAAATCTGAAGTAAAAGCAAGTAAAGCCTCAAAAAGTTTGTTTTCTGATTTGTTACTCTCTGCATGATGGAAAGGGAAGGAAAGTGCAAAGGAGTGTTTGATTGTTTAGCTCACCACTTAGGAAAACCATGCATGAAACCATTTAAGTCCTCATATCCCAAGACTATTACTTTTTCCATTTTTATCTGTCTTATCTCTTTTCTCATCTCATAAACACTAAGGGCCAGGGTTGCTTTTTTTTTTAGGCTGTGTTTGCTTACCACAGTAAAAACCTGTCACGGACTCCTTAGAAATCAGCACGGCAGAAGCTAACGGTAACTCCGGCTGCTGGAACAGAACAATTTGTGTTCCACTATGCTGGCAGGCTCTGCTCTGCGTTTCACTCTTAACTCCCAGACAGGGAAAACCACAAGTGGGCTGGAAGTCTCACTAGGACAGCTGAACTCCGCTGTTCTCAAGCTAACTCTATTTTGGAAGGAAGATACGAGGTTTAAGAACTACTTGCAAAGCAAACACGGCCAAGCTCCCTCCCCAGGATGCATCAGCCCGTCGGGCCGGAGGGACCCGTGAAACCTCCCAGGAGCTGCGCAGCGGGGAACGGAGGCTCCTGCTGTGCTGGGGAGGGGGCGCCGGGCCTCACGGGGGCAGGGGCGGCACAGATCTCCTTCTGCTGAGGAACCCGAGCTACACCACCTCGAGCCCTGTCCCGACCCCGAGCCCCGATAGCGAGGCAGCGAACTGCGGGGGAGGGCACGGTTCTGCGGGGCGGATCCCCGCGCCTTCCCCTCCCCCGCGGGGCTCCCGGTTCCCCTCCCTCCCCTGCGGCGAACCCCCTTCTGCCTCCCAGGCCCCGCCTGCGGCTCGCACAGCACCACAGCCCAGCGGCGGAGGAAGGCACCGGATCAGATGGGACCGGATCACCCAGAGGGGACGAAGGCACCGGGTCGTCCCGGACCGGATCGCCTCGAGACTTAGAGGGCGAAGGCGCCGGATCGGACCGTATCGCCCCGAAGCCGGGCCGGCAAAGGCATCGGATCAGACGGGACCGTATCGCCTCGATACCGTGAGGGCGAAGACACCGGATCGCCCCAAAGCCGGGAGGACGAAGGCACGGATCGTACCGGACAGGACCGCCCGGAGGCACCGATCGTACCGGCCCGGATGTCCCGGAGGCCAGGGGGATGAAGGCACCGATCGTACCGGAGAGGACCACCCGGAGGCCGCAGGGCCGGAGTCACCGGCTCAGATGGGTCCGGATCGCCCGGAGAAGACGAAGGCACCGGCTGGGCCTGTACCGGCCGGAGGCCCCGGCGCGGAAGCCCCGGCGGGTGCCGGCGGTTCCCGGGCGCAGCGCGGGGCGGCAGCCCCGTACCTGCAGGTTAAAGACCTGGACGGGCAACGGCATCCTTCCCCTCGCGAAGGCCACTTCCGGTGGCCGCTTCCGGCCCGCCCCCTCTGGCGCCACTTCCGGTTCCGGCGGCGGCGCGCGCGACGGTAGTGGGGGGGCGGCGGCGGGAGCGCGCGGGGCCGGGGGCGCTCCGCTCCGCCGCCGCGGGGCCATGGCGGGGCGCGGGGCTACGCCATGAGCGGGCCCTGCCCGGCGCTGCGCAGGGCCTGCCCGCTGCTCTGCCTCGGCGCCGCCGCGCTCCTGCTGCTGCTGCTGCCGCGGGGGCGCCCGCCGCCCCCCCCCGCCGCCGCCCCGCCGCCCCACGGCCCCGCCGCGCCCTGCCCGGCCCCGCCGAACCGACCCGGCGGCGCTGCGGGGGCGGCGCGGAGCGGGGGCGCAGCCGGGGAGGGCCTGGAGCTGAAAGATATCTTCATCGCGGTGAAGACCACGCGGAAGCATCACCGGAGCCGGCTGGACCTGCTCCTGCAAACCTGGATCTCCCGGGCGCGGGGGCAGGTGAGGATTCGCTCCGACAGACCCAGCGCCGCCTCCAGCACCAGCTCATCCGCTCTGCCCAGTCCCTACCCCCTGAGCACCGTCCGTGTCCCTTGGCCCCCCTGGACGGACACCGTTTCTCTGACTCCCGAGCACTGTCCCTGTCGTCACCCTCCCTAAACGCCGTCCCTGCCCCCAGTCAGACATCGTCCCTGCTCCCCGAGCACTCATAGATTCATAGAATGGTTTGAGCTGTAAGGGACCTTAAAGATCATTCAGTTCCACCCCCTGCCATGGGCAGGGACACCTCCCACTGGATCAGGCTGCCCAAGGCCCATCCAACCCGGCCTTGAACCCCTCCAGGGATGGGGCAGCCACAACTTCCCTGGGCGACCTGGGCCAAGGCCTCCCCACTCTCATGGTGAAGAAATTCTTCGTTATATCAAGCCTAAATCTGCCCTTCTCCAGTTTATACCTAGTCTTCCTATCCTATCACTACAAGCCTGTAGGAACAGTCCCTTTCCATCTTTCTTGTAGGCCCCTTTTCGGGTACTGGAAAGTTGCTATAAGATCTCCTTGGAGCCTTCTTCAGGCTGAACAACCTCAGTTCTCTCAGCCTGTCCTCGTATGGGAGGTGCTCCAGTCCTCTGATCATCTTAGTAGCCTGCTCTGGACCTGTTCCAGCAGTTCCATCCTTATGTTCCGGATTCCAGCACTGGAGCACTGTCTCAGTCCATCCCAGCACCACCCCAAATTGCTGTCCCAGCCCTCCCCAAGCATCATTCCAGTCCCCCTGTGCCATCCCTCTACCCAGCACCATCCCACCTGCTCTGACCCATCCCTGCTCCCCCAGGTGCTGTGTTCACCCCCCCCAACATTGTCCCTGCATCTCCAGAAGCATTTGCGTCAGCTGAGCTGGTTCCTTACGCTCCAGGCAGTTTGCTAACCCTTGTGCTACCTGGTAGTGGGAAGTGCCCAGTGCCAATGGGGCGCAGCTGATGTTTTGACCCAAGCAGTTCAGTGACTTAGATTTTCCCATAGAATCACACAGAACTTGTTCCCTTGTTGTGGGATTTCAGTCCATTCAAGCACATTAGGCAGCGTTACCACCTGACGTTTCCTATTCTGGCTGTCATTCCTCCTTTTGGGCTGTTAAATGACTCCTAGCCAGGGAGGAGAGTAAGTTGCAGAGGTACTACTGAAAAAATCAGCTGTTCCTACCCGGAAGTTGATATTCAGTACCCTAAGAAGAGGAGAGTAAAATCTTGGCCGCTGTACTGAAATTAGACTCTTGGTTTGCTGTGCAAACACCCATAGAAGCAGGCGGGGGCTGCTGGGGTTCTCTCCACCACTGCTTCCCACCCTGCTCCCAGTGGCTACCGAGAAATAAGCTCACAAGAGAAAACATCCAGAATTGTGACTGCAACTGAGCAAAGTTGAAATTGGTTCCTGAAATCCTCACATGTGGTCACGTCGTTTTTGTCTCCCATAGACATTCATATTCACAGACTGGGAGGACCGGGAGCTACGCCTGAAAGCAGGTAAGCTGCGTGGCATAGCTGCATGCCATCTCTTATAACTGAGTTTTGTTTCTGTCACGTTTTCACTATAAGTCCTTGTTTTTGTGCTTTGTGAGCAATTAGGGAAGGTAAGATGGAGAAAATGGAGACAACGTCTCCTTTCACAGGAGAATACAGTGTTCCTACTTAGCGCCTGGACAAGATGCCTGGAACTTCTGAATACTGGGTTTGCCTTTGCCATTGCTCCCTTCCTGTTAATGAACTTAAGACCTTATGCTCTGATGTTGCATGAGGCCTTTCCTTTGTGCACAGTCTCACGTCACTCTTTATATACCCTGCACTCACGTGTTTCCATGTGCTCTCAGCGTGCCTACCATGGGCAGAGCCCCTGTGTCCCACCAGCCTTGCCGCTCGCTCTCCACCTGTGCACCATCTGCACTTCAGATGCACAACATCAATGCCACATGCGCCCTTTTGTAGCCTTTTGGACTGCATGTGCTCCTCAAGCCTGAGAGACCTGGTCTGTGTTTTTCTAGGAGACCATATGATCAACACCAACTGTTCTGCTGTCCATACCCGGCAAGCTCTCTGCTGCAAGATGTCTGTAGAATATGATAAATTCCTGGAATCTGGGCAAAAGTAGGTGAAACACGTTCTGATTGACTTTGTTTCTTCCAGTGCTCTGTTTGCGGGAAGCTTGAGTATCCTGCTCTGCTCCAAGTAAGGAGCTCAGCATTAGCTAAAGCGTGGGGATGAGCCTAGGGAAGGGAGCGCCGCTTGAAGCAGTGCTTACAGACAAGCAGCATCTGAAAGGCAGAGAGGATGTTAATCTAATGGGGGTGATTAATTTCAGACTTTTCCCAGGAACAGGAGTTGTGAGTGCTTTCAGCTTCCAAATTCTGTAATTCAGGACAATGGGAAATGCTTTTTGCTTCAAGCCTGAAAGACTAAGACTCAGCTCTAGACCCGTAACTCGTTTCTTTGTCACTGGTCTGCAGTAACTTTCTTATTTTGTTTTATTTGAAGATGGTTTTGCCATGTGGATGATGACAACTACGTGAACCCTCGGACTCTCCTGCGTCTCTTGTCTGCCTTCTCACACAGCCAGGATGTCTACGTGGGGCGACCGAGTCTGGACCATCCCATCGAAGCAGCCGACCACGTCCAAAGCGATGGATCAGTAAGCAAACTTCACAGTTAGCCTGAGACACATTCTGACCTTCTAAGCTTTTAAAACCTTGAGAGTTTCTAGGATTCACACGTAAAAGAAAGTCACTCAGTCTGCCAGCAATGAAACTGGCACTGGGGGTTTTCAGAGACAGGGTGCTGGATTAAACAAACCTTCAGTCTGAGCTCACATGCAGTGGAGTTTGTCTCCTGGGTGGATGGCTGTTTCCCTTCCTTTGCTCACGTATGGAGGTCGCTGAAGCAAGTAGGGCCTCCCCACCTTGGCTTTTTTTCCTTTAGTGGTTTTGGGGGCAGTGTCCCTTGTTTTAGGATTTAGTTTAGGCTTCTTTGTTTGTTTTGAGAGCAGTGTCACACTGTCATCATCCTGCACCAGCCTCAGGTAGCGAGAAGGGCCATCAAGTGTACAAGGCTTTTTTGTTACTGGGTTTCCAAGAAGTGGAAGCAAACTTACCTCAGTCAGGAGATACCTGTGCCAAAGGATGAGTACTCACCAGGTCACCTGTACCGACAGACCTGAGGATAAATCAATCCACTGGCTGGGAAGGTAGTTACAAAGCAGCTTGTTAGAGAAAACTCTGCACAAGAAAATAGTCTTCCTAGAAATGGAGTGAGTAATCCTTTGAGGATCACCTTTGATTTCCCTGGGGACACTGAGCTGTCTGTGACCCTTGGGTGAATGACCCAGGGACAGACAGAATTGGGTAGGAGCGGGACTGTAGTTTCTCACTTCATGTATGCTACCTCAGTTGTGCTAATTTGATGGTTCATTTGCTGTCAGTTCCAGGGTAGAGTTCCCATTGAGAGAACGGCTGCCTGGGCTTCCAGCAGCCTGAAGAAATGGGAATCAGTCTGTAGACTCCAGTGCAGTATCTGATATCCAATAGAACCTCGAGTTCCCTTCCCTGTCCAGGCTAATGGGAAAAGCTGATTATCAGTAACTAGTGTGTGTTTTTCTTGTTGCTCTTCAGAAGACAACCGTGAAATTCTGGTTTGCCACAGGTGGAGCAGGGTTCTGTATCAGCAGAGGTCTTGCCCTGAAGATGAGTCCCTGGGCCAGGTAAACACTGTTCTAGCTGAGCTCCATCAGAGTGTGTCTGGCAAATTTTAAAGCGTCCTTTGTTTTGTCTCCTGTGCTCTGTCTCGCAGCCTGGGTAATTTCATCAGTACTGCGGAAAGAGTGCGTCTTCCTGACGACTGCACTATTGGCTACATCATTGAAGGGCTGCTGGAGGTAAAGCTGCTGCACAGCCCCTTGTTCCATTCACACCTGGAAAATCTGCAGAGGCTTCAAGGCGATTCTGTGCTGCAGCAGGTAGGGCTAAGCCTCATATCCTTATCCTCACACCTCAATCTGATAAGAAGGAATGCTCTTCATAGACTTAACGCTCTTCATAGACTTAACACTCTTCAGCAAAGAGGGGAGTGGGCAGATTTGCTCAGAGCTGGGTCCTGTCCCGTTCCCTCATGTAGGTAAAAAGCACTTCCACCCTAGTCAGTTAGGTCATGTAGCTGTCCCCTCCTTCGAGGACATATTCTGCTACGTTCAGCCTAAATATGGTCTTTCCCATCACCTTCTAAATTGACTTTCTGTGAGTCACAGAAGCAGCAGGTATAGAAGGAGACAATGCTTAGTTTGCCTACCGTGTAAGGAAGTGTTTTGATCTTTGCCTTGCAGAGTTTCAGTCTTAATTCATGCTGTTCAAAAAGGCTTGCCTTGCAGCTGTAGCAAGTGCCTCTTTGGTAACTAAGATACAGTTAAATGTTTAATTATTTTTCAGAATAACTTGTCAGAATGTCAAGAAACTTAATCAACATTTCTTAGGAAAAAAACAAGCAATGTTTAATTGCTGGGACAGCTTTTCACTCTTGGGCAGTAGATGGAGCTATGAGGCTGTCCAGACGCCTTGTCTGCCTCTTGCTGTTCTGCACCATGAAAACCCAGTGTGGTTTTGCCCATACAAACTGCTTGGTTATATTTTCCTGGCAATTGTTAGGCAACAGAAATGCACACTTGGGGCCAATTTCCATCATGATGCAATCTCTTTCATGTCGGCGAATTTGACTGTAGGCTGAACACAGACTCTACCAGCTAACCCAAAATCCAGGCAGTCTGCAGTTACAAAGAAAACACAAGTCATCTTGTACCTGGCACCTGAAAATTTCCTAATTCAGTGCTTTTGTGGGAGATTAGTGCTGAATCAGAGTTCCAGAAATCTAGATTTTGTTGCCAGGTTTGTCACATGCAGTCCTTCGCGTGCCATTTAACAGCCAAATGTTTCTGGTTTTCCTCTGTGCTGAGGCAGACTGCAGGCAGTGTCTGCTGAGGATGAACGCATGGTATTGACCGAAGGCACAGACATCAGCAGGATTAATGTCCTTACAAAGCTCACAGTTGTAACTCACCTTGTCCTTCGCAGCAATGCAGCTTTCTGCTCCTTTGTTTATTCTCCCACGTTGCCCATGGATGAGCAGTGGTCTGTTTAGCCAACACTGCTTATGTCAAAACAAACCACCGTCTTGCAGATGGGATCCACCCTTCAGATGGGACAGGATCCTTGAAGTCTTCCTTCATAGCTCATTAATAATCCTGCTGTCCGCACTCTGTTTTTCTGTGTCAGTGTTGCACTTGGTGAATGTTGATTTGCTTTTACAGGTAACCCTAAGTTATGGGGACCCTGAGAACAAGCACAATGTCGTGAATGTGGGAGGAGTGTTTGGCCTTCAGCAAGATCCAACACGGTGAGTGCCCACTTCCAAAGCAAGATCTCCCTACCTTGTTCTTGCTTATCACCTATAAGATGATCAGGATAACCCCGTGGGGTTATTTTCCTCTACTGTCTCTTGTCGCTGTGCCAAAGGCAGGCCCTTTCTGCTCTGTCAGACAGCTCCACATTTAATGCCAGGACTTTCCTTGTATAGAGAATTCCAATTTAATATTTTCTTTTTATTTTTCCCTTCATAGGTTTAAATCTGTCCATTGTCTGCTCTATCCTGACACTGTTTGGTGCCCGGCTAAGAAGGTGGTGTAAATCTTGACCAGCCATTGACACCTATACCTGAGTGAGTTTGTGTAAGACAGGAGTTGTGGTGGACTTTTGGGTTTTTCTTCCTTCTGGGAGACAACCAGAGGTATCTACAAAGGAAGCAGACAGACTCTTATTTACAAAGCAAGAAGGTGTGGTTTGTTTGGCTGCAGCCTGGGACATTCCAAGAAGATTCCTTGTTCTTTTGTCCAGCAGCTCTTCGTACAACGACTACAGTCAAATGTGTACAAGTCACTTTACACTTTTGTCTGGTGTCACGGGAATCTGTGCTTGGACACGTCCTGGGCAAACGCAGTGCTCGGAATGACAGCGTTCTTAGCACTGCCAGGGGCTTTTGGAGGCCATTGTTGGGAAGCTGGAGTGCTACAGCAGAACTGTAGTCCCCATGGTGACAAGAGAGGGGAAGTTTTCACTCGTCTTTCTTGGGAACAGAATTATTTAAGAGCTGCTGTGGCTGCCAAATTAAAATCCCACCTGTGGGCTGGAACGAGGTCTGTTGGTAAACACCAGAAACCCTGGAATCATTAGAGCAAACAAAGCTGGGAGCCTTTGTCGTGGGAACACCCTGTGTAAGGGTAAGCTTACTCAGGACTGGACAAGAGCTGCTTACTGCGCACGTTCTCCCCGCAGTTCCTTGTACCTCCCATGGAGGTGATTGTCAGACTGGGCACTCTCACCAGCTGAATCGCAATGGTTGATTACGGTGATGGTCTGCCAGGCCCGAATATTCCTTTGATATTTGATACTGAAGAAGTATTTGCCAGACTAGATGGCAATTGTTTCTCCTGCGTTGCCCGCAGCAGGCTGTATGAGCTAGAGTGTGCCCACTGGCTGAGGAAACATGCCCTGTTTCTGAGGCTGGGCTGTATCTATCCTGTCTGTGAGGGAGGAGGAATTCTCGATAGCTGCAGTACCCCAAAGAGATTGGTGATGGGTGTCGTTTGAGGACCTTTAATTGTATGACTGTGGTTACTCCACTGCAGCTTCTTCAGATAATTGTTTGATTACCTTAAGGTCTAGATCAATGTTAATATTTACTCTGCTACTTAAAGTTTCAGTAAATAGTTCATGCAACCACTAAGAGGAAACTGCACGCTCGCGCAAAGGCAGAAGATCAGTGCTACAGCAGTATCGCCTGCTGCCGCTTCTTAAATAGTTTGGGTTTGAAAGTGGAGGAAATGGGGCTCCGTATATTTACTTCTCTATTAGCCCAAACTTTGGCCATGTGCAGTCCCTACTGGACAGGAAGAACAGCAGAAAAAAAATGACTTTGCAAAACCACTTTTTGCCCTCACAAACTCCTCAGAAAATACTTGCTGGTTTAATGCTAGAGTCTGAATTATGGGGAGAATAATAGAATGACATTGTATAAGCTGGAACTGATGAACGGCTAGAATGTGGACCTAGCAAAAGCTTCACATTTCTAAACAGCTCTGCCAAGCTGTACTGTGGACTTCAGCTATTTGCAAATTATTAGCGTATTCAAGTGTGAAACTTAGCAGAGGTGTCAGCCTCGTGAAACACATAATTCCCTGCATTCCATTTTTAACATAAACTGTTCAGCCTTTACCTGGCTACGCAACCCTCTGCATCATTTTACTTAGTTCCACTGAAGAGCAAAGAAGCCAACTGCTGCTTGCTACAGTCGTGCAGCTCATTCTTAAGTTTCTCCTTCCCTTCATGTCTGCTAAGGTGATGATGAGGGATGGGAATAAGGAAGCTGCAGAGAATGGGACCAAGTCCAGCTGGCGCAGTGGCCGTCTGGGTAGGCCTCTAGCATGGACAGTCTTTTAGAGAGCAGAGGAGGACGTGGGGAACAGTCGGTTGTGTGTGTTCTACCTCTTCATTAGGTTTCTGCTCACTAGAACTCAGTCCTGTGGTTTAATGATTTGTCAGTAATAGCCCTGGGGATTCCCGGTATCTACATAAACACTTGTTAGGTTCTTGTTTTCAACCTCCTGTAGCAAAAAGCCATGAAACTTCATGAGCTCTTGATAAGATTTTTGTCTTCAAATACTCTGATTCTGAACTCTTCCATTGGAGCTTTTCTTCCTTTTCCACTGGAAGCAGCCTCTTGTAAGGTATCACAGACAATGGGGACCAGGAGTGGTTACGTGGCCAACTGTGGTTCAAATGTGACACAACTTCACACGGGTGCAGCAGAACTGTGCAGTGGCAGTTTGTCACTGGTCACCCTGAGACTGTTTGCCAGGGGCAGCACGGTCGGGGCTGTGGGAGTGAGGGAAGCTGGGAGTGGCCCACCTTCTCCTGCTTGGAGCTCAGGCTGCTCCAGGCATGGACGCTGCTTGTAAGGTTTCTTGTGCTGACAATGCGGTAGGCTCTGTGGACTTATGGGATGCAGCTTTTTAATCAAACTACTGTCTCATACATAAAGTGATTCTGCAAAATAAATATTTAAATATGCCAAAGGCTGTGTTTTGTCATGTTTCTTGACACATTCTCTGCATGAAAAATAGACCATAAACCTTGCAGTGCAGCAAATAACAGCCTCCTGTGATGCCAACAGGACAAAAAGCACACAAGTTCGGGTACTTGGATGTGCAGAGGAAGAAACGTGGATGAGATGAATCCTCGCAGAGGATGATTAACAGAGTAAAGTAAAAGAATTTAGGTAAGGAGTAGCTTAATTGTTGTAAACTTGCCTCTGCACTTTCCTGCTCTGTTTCTGCACTCAGTAACTATGCTGCAGCAGCTCTTGGAGAGTCTTCAGAAAGCAATGTCTGATTTAGTTGCTAATTACCAACAAACCTGTTGGTCATTGCAGGCTGCTCTGCTGTACTGCTCTGTGCTGACCGTCATGGGAAGTGAAGCGTGGGGCACGGCTCGTGGCGGCAGCAGCCTTTCCGTTCCACCTCCCAGCACCATGTCTTGTCTCGATGGAGCTGTGTGAGGAGGAATCCTGCCTGCCCGGGTCCCCAGGCCAGCAGAGCAGGGTGCCTTTGGCCAGGCTGGAGAGGGTCCAGGAGGGTTACTAAGCTGATCAGAGGACCAGGAAACCTTACTATGAAATAAGGCTGAAAGAACTGGGTTCGTTGAGCCTTGAGAGGAGAAGGCTTAGCGGAGACCTTATTACCATATACCAGTACATAACGCGTGTCCACCGAGAGGACAGAGACTCCCTTTTTATGAGGAGTCACATGGAAAAGACAAAGGGCAATGGGTACAAGTTGCTCCTGAGGAGATTCCTATTGGATTCCAGAAGAGAATTTCTCACCCTGAGAACAGTGAAACCTTGGAATCATCTCCCAGGGGAGTGGTGGATTCCTCTGCGCTGGACACGAAAGGCTCAGCTGGACAGGACAGGGCGCTGGGCCGCCTCCTTTAAATAGAATAGTAACGCCTAAAAGGTTGGACCAGGAGATCCCTGAGGTCCCTTCCAGCCCGGCGCTCTGTGCACCGCCGCCCACAGCGGGCAGAGAGGGCGGCTCCCTCCGACAGCGCCGCTGCCGCTCCCGTCACCCGCCGGGACCGAGCTCCGCCCGCACCATGGAGCCGCAGCTGCCCTTCCGCGGCCGCCGGGCGCTGGTCACCGGGGCCGGCAAAGGTGTCCGTGGGCCGTGTCCGTGGGCCGTGTCCGGGCGGGGCGGGCGGGGCCGGGGCCGCGTGTGACGCCGTGTCCCCCCGCAGGGATCGGCCGCGCCGTGGCCGTGGCGCTGAGCCGCGCCGGGGCCCGAGTAACCGCGCTGAGCCGCACGGCGGCGGATCTGGAGAGCCTGGCCGGGGAGGTGCGGGACCCCCACCGGGACACCCCTGCCCCAGCACGCCCTGCCCCGGGACCCTCGCCCTGCCCCCCTGGGCCCCCCTGTCCCGGGACACCCCCCCTACCCTGGCCCGCAATCCCTGCCCTGCCCTGGACCCCCCGCCCTATGGCCTCGTACTCTGCCCCAGGACCCTCTGCCCAACCCTGATACCCCCCCTGCCCTGCCCCGGGACCCCCGATGCCCCTTGGACGCCCCCTGTGCTGGGACCCCCCTTGCCCTGCCTCGCAATCCCTGCCCTACCCTGGGACCCTCTCTCTGCCCCCCAGACCCACTCTGTCCCAGGCCCCCCCCCGCCCTGGGACCCTCCCTACCCTGCCCTCGTACATCCCCCTGCCCTGCCCCAGAACCCTCTCCCTGCCCCCTGGGTCCCCCCTGTCCCAGGGCCCCCCTGCCCTGCCCTGGGACCCGCTGCCTAGCCCTGATGCCCCCTAACCCTGATCTCCCCCCTGCCCCAGTCCTCCTCCCCTGCCCCGGGGCCCCCTGCCCAGCCCTGCCCGCGGTGACCCCCAGCCGGCCCCGCCACAGTGCCCGGGCATCGAGCCGCTGTGCGTGGACCTGGCTGACTGGGCTGCCACCGAGGCAGCGGTGGGTGCAGCGGGGCCCTTCGAGCTGCTGGTGAACAACGCGGCTGTGGCCGTGCTTCAGCCCTTCCTGGAGGTGTCGCAGGAGGCCCTGGACCGGTGAGTGCGCCAGGCCTCAGCCCCAGCTCTGCCCTGCGCCCGCCTGCTGAGCCCCAGCGAAGCAGCCAGGCTAAAAATGCCGATAACGCTCTCTTGGAATTGGTTTCTCTTACAAAAGGAAGCAGCTGGTGCATAGGCACCAGACACATGTGCTTTTAGAAACGCCCAACATCCACTTTCACAGCGGTCTGCTGATTGTTACTGTTCATAGAATCATAGAATCACCAGGTTGGAAAGGACCCACTGGATCATCAAGTCCAACCATTCCTAACAATTCCTAAACCATGCCCCTCAGCACCTCATCCACTCGTCCCTTAAACACCTCCAGGGAAGGCGACTCAACCACCTCCCTGGGCAGCTGTTCCAGTGCCCAATGACCCTTTCCGTGAAAAATTTTTTCCTGATGTCCAGCCTGAACCTCCCCTGGCGGAGCTTCAGGCCATTCCCCCTTGTCCTGTCCCCTGTCAGTTGGGAGAAGAGCCCAGCTCCCTCCTCTCCACAACCTCCTTTCAGGGAGTTGTAGAGAGTAATAAGGTCTCCCCTCAGCCTCCTCTTCTCCAGGCTAAACAACCCCAGCTCTCTCAGCCGCTCCTCGTAACCCTTGTTCTCCAGCCCCCTCACCAGCTTCGTTGCTCTTCTCTGGACACACTCCAGAGTCTCAACATCCTTCTTGTGGTGAGGGGCCCAGAACTGAACACAGTATTCAAGGTGCGGTCTCACCAGTGCTGAGTACAGAGGGAGAATCACCTCCCTGGACCTGCTGGTCACACCGTTTCTGATCCAAGCCAAGATGCCATTGGCCTTCTTGGCCACCTGGGCACACTGCTGCCTCATGTTCAGTTGCTATCAATCATTACCCCCAGGTCCATCTCCTCCAGGCAGCTTTCTAGCCAGACTTCTAGTCTGTAGCACTGCACAGGGTTGTTTTGCCCCAAGTGCAGAACCCGGCTTTGGCCTTGTTAGACCTCATGCCATTGGTCTCAGCCCATTGGCCCAGCCTGTTCAGATCCCTTTGCAGAGCCTTCCTACCCTCCAGCAGATCCATGCTTCCACCCAGCTTCATGTCCACTTGCTTTTCATCCTTCACATACCTTCCACCCTGTAAATATAGAAAGGAAACCAAGTGGAGCCTTGAGCTATCCCACAGTTACTGAGCAGCCAGAGCCTGCAGTTCCTTTGCTCGGTCAGTGTGCACAGGCTGTCCGGCCCACACCAGGGAGGAGAGTGCCTCTCACTGTTCATCAAACTCACAGCTTCCAGTTTAGCTCCAACTTAGTCTCTGCTAAATTGAAAGGTGCTTGCTGGTAAAGCAATTCAGAAAGAAAGAGGATGACACCAGGTAAGGGAGGATAGAATTGTTGCAGCGGGAACTGAAATTGCTTACTGCAATAACATGACATTATTTTTCCTAATAGGTGGGGGTAAGCTTTAGGATACAGGATGTGGTGAGTCCGCTTCCTTTGGAGAAGATGGGCCATGCTTTGTCCCTGCAGTAAGAATGGCTGTTCTGGGTCTATAATAAAGAATTCGTTTGTCATTGAGATGTAAAACGTATGGTTCTAAGTCTGTTCTGCAGCACTAACAGGTAAAAGCCTGAACAAGAACTACGTGGCAAATGGAAGCTGCTTCCACACATCGTACAGCAGACCGATTTGCTGTGCTAAAGCTTGTGAAGCGTTTGGTTGACCTTGAGAGTCGCTGGCTGAGGCCCAGGGCACCCTGTTTAAACTGTAATAGAGGAAGGACCTTAGTCTGCTGAGGATCAGAGTCCTGCTGAAAACGGAACAACACATGAGTGCACCGTCCACCCTGCACATAAAACAGCTTATATCTCATGAACAGTTTATTGTTGAAAGCCCGCCTCATCGTTCCTGCTAGCCAGTCAGCCTGGCACTTCTGTCCATGTTCTAGAGTAACTCCAGTTCTTCTAAGACACTCGCAGCACTTCTCGTCTGCCTCCCAGAACAACTCCTCTCTGGCCTAGGCTGCAACCACTCTAACTTTTAAATTTGCTTTATTTGTAGGTCTTTTGATGTGAATTTTCGGGCTGTGCTTCACGTTTCCCAGGTAAGGAAGAATTGTCACTAGGGTCTCCATGAACAGCAGTGACTGAGTTTTCTGCCCAGCAGAGATGAGTGTCCACTGTGGGCTAAAGGAATCATAATCCATGTTACCCTGACCATTTGCGCACACAGCCCCTTCACTCTGTCTCTTGTAAGTGAGAGGCAGTGAGGACAGACTCCTGGATGTTCTTGCCCCTTTGGCTCCCGTAATAGCCCAGAAAGATTCCTACTGAATAATATAATGATGTCTCTTATTACAGTTCTGGCATCCCTTTTCTTTTTTTCCCTTCCCTCCCCAGATTGTTGCTCGGCAGATGATTGCGCAGGGGCTGCCAGGTGCTATTGTGAATGTCTCTAGCCAAGCATCTCAGCGCGCTCTGCGGGATCACGCTGTTTACTGTAAGTGTGTCTGGCTTCAGCAGTGCCCCTCTCTCTTTCAGTGAGCTGCAGACTGCAGCCACCAAGCTGCTGGCTGCCACGTCTGGGCAGTGAAACACTTCAGGGTGTTCCAGAACAACTGCTGTGCACTGAAATGCCTCCTGTTTATCCCTTCTCTTAAAGGTTCCACAAAAAGTGCTTTGGATATGCTGACCAAAGTAATGGCAATGGAATTGGGACCCCACAAGGTAGGATTCCTTGTGAGAGAAAGGGAAGTGAAAGCTGAACCTGAGCCTTTCCTCTAGAGTAGTCTGGTTAGACTGACTGTTGCTCTTGGTCCCAGATCAGGGTGAACACTGTGAACCCCACCGTAGTTATGACCAACATGGGGAGAATTAACTGGAGTGATCCTCAGAAATCTGCTGCCATGATTAATCGGATTCCACTGGGAAAGTTTGCAGGTCGGTGGTGTGGATTTCTTGTCAGGCTGGGCTCTGTTTCTCCAAGCCTTCCCTCTAACTTAGCACCACAGCCAGAGGTAGCTCGCTGCTTTTGTGGGCAAAGCCACAACTCTGCTGAACAACTGTGGTTGAATTCCCAAAGCATTTGATGAGGACAGGGTGTGAATCAACCTCCCCTCCCCTCTTTTAGAGCCTTCTCATCTTAGGACAAGTGAAATGCACTTGCTCTGTTGTCCATAAATTTGACTACAAGGGGAGCATAGGTCCTTGCTGTGAACCAAGCATCATTTGATCACAACAAGGACTGTTTGATGCCCAGCTCTCAGCCATGCTGTCCTCTGTACTGCACCAAGCACAGTTTGGGGGCAGAGATTCTCCTGCTCCAGTTATGTGTAGAGGTCAAACATATCTTTTGTGATGCTTGTTTTTCTAGTACGGTTTGAGGGTTGCATTGAGTGTTCTCTGTGTTTGATTCCAGAGGTGGATGATGTGGTGAACAGCATTCTCTTCCTGCTGAGTGATCAGAGTGCTATGACAACGGGCAGCTCCCTGATGGTTGACGGGGGGTTTCTTGTCTCCTAAGAGGACACCTGCATTCCACACTTGGCCTTCATTTTCCTACTAGATCTGCAGAGCTCTAAACTAGACAGAAAACAATGACACAGACCCAGTCTTGCTAGAGAAGAGGGGCAGCGGAGCTGGAACCTCTATGAGAAGTGAGGCAGAAAATTACCTTTAGCAGGCTGCTGTAGAATAAAGCTCAGATACACCGTCATGGAGAATGTTTATTGCACCAAATAAGGTTTGATCTTGTCACTCTACATGATGATTAGAAATTGGACCTGTCATTCTTCCAACCCTATTCCCCGCCCCCAACCCTTCAGAAACTCTCCCAATTCCATCCAAATCCATAGAGCCTGCCTGCACTTTCAGTGGGAAGGGAAAGAAGAAGTTAGCATACTCCTCATTGCTTCCTTTGCTGTCTTTAGTAGAAAAAAAATAAAACAGAGGCAACAACCACAGTCCTGCTCTGCAGAGACTGGATTTGGGCGGGGGGGGAGGCCCTGCTAAAGGCCGATGGGGGAGCAGCACCACGCTGTCCTGGGGTGCGCACGCACGAAAAGGCAAATACATGGATTGCACAGAGCTGTTCCACTCACTGAGTCAGGCTAGAACCCAGTAAAGCACCTAATGGTTAGTTCTTCTTCTCTCATCTACTTGGACCCCTCCTGGGGCTGTTGAGGATTTCTGTAAGTCTCAGGCACGTATCTGCTAGAGCACCAGTTTGTTAGCTGTTAGCCACAGAAGGCTGGGCAAGGAGACCCTACCACTCTCCCAGCCACTCTTGTCATGCAGCACCATTCCTATCGGCTCCCTCCCCACTCCCACGAGGATCTTCACCAGCAGTTTCACCTGCAGGTTGAAACCAGGTGCTTCCAGGACAGGATGGATGTCTCGGCCCTTTCAGCGTGGAGTTCAGGAGAGCCAAAACAGCCTGTTGTCCCAAGAAGCTACCTTGCCTTCCCCACTGTACCTCCCCTGGGGGCTGCAAAGCCCCCGGCTGGTCTCCTGCCCCCGCTGCCCCTTCACATCAACACTGACGTTAAATCAAAGAGACATTTAAAAAACACTGACTTCGTACATGATGAAGGGCCCTACACATCCCAGCCCCCTCCAGAAACACCCAGCTAATACGCAATCCATCAGAGGACGACAACATGCTGAGCCAGCACCTTGGCCGCAGCCCTCAAAACACAGTACACTTTTTGCCAGGCTTCTTCACGGGCGGTGGGCAGAGCACAGCCCGGATGGCTTCATCAAACACCGTCTTCAAGCCCCGCTGCGTCAGGGCAGAGCACTCGAGGTACTTTACGGACCCTAAGGGAAAGAGAGCTCTGGCTCAACCACTCCGGTCTTGCCAGGACACACCGTCCCTCACCCCAACACCATGGAGATCTGCTGGCCGATGGGACTCACCAATCTCCCGGGCCATGGCCAAACCTTGGGGGTAGGTGATGGGGGCCAGCTTCTTATCACGTAACCTTTCAATGGTGTCCTTATCATCCCTCAAGTCCAGCTTGGTGCCCACCAGGATGATGGGTGTGTTTGGACAATGGTGTCGGACCTCAGGGTACCACTGAAACAGAGAGGCATGATAAGAAAAGTTGCTGTAGCAGGAGAGGCACCACAAGGATGCATTTCCTATGAGGAAGATTTTTACTGCTGTCTGACATGGTGGCAACACCTGAACAGAACAATTTTGCGTACAGTTCTGAATACACTCTGCAAAGAGATTGGTGCAGGTGTACTAATGAAGGTGCTGAGACAGGGAATCCTGACAGCCAGTGCCAGACAGCTGCACACACAGCTTCCCTTAACCCCATTTTAGCTTCTAGGACATCCCTTATCTTTTTCAAGATGCAGATTCAGAAAGGCAAAAACATAGCCAATACAAAGTAAGCTGCTCTTAAAACTGACAGACTGTGGCCTTCGCTTATTGAAACACAACTGCTGGAAATTCTGGGCTTGTAGTTGTGGGGCAGGGGACTTCCCTGGTGTTTCACTCAGGAGGAGAACACTTTACCTTGGCTCTGACATTCTCGAAGGAGGCTGGACTCACGAGGGAGAAGCAGATCAAGAAAACATCCTGTGTGGAAACAAGAGGGTCAGCCGTGTAGAAAGAAACAGTGAGAAAAAATAGAGGGAGGGCGGAGAGGGAGCCTGACCAAGGACAACCTCCTCTCACCCGTGGTGGTGAGAAACTTTTCCCCCTAAAAGGGTGCTAAACCAGTTGAGAGAGGGAAGGAATGGAATGCACGACTTCTTCTTTTCCAATACTGGGCTCTGAATGTTAAGGGCCTGCAGCCATAGATCCCTCATCAGAGCCATAGGCCTCAGCCCTGGTCAGGGGGCCAGGCGGGAATTGTGGCAGCCAGGGCAACACTCTTAGTGTACCCAGCAACCAGCTGTGCCACCAAGAGAGACAGGGAATACGGAACAGGGCTCGGCAGTACAGCAGGCCCACACCAGTCCTTCCACTTGAGCCTCCCTGTGGCATGCACTGCTGTTCAAACACCATTACGAGGCAGGGAATAGAACGAGACAATCTCTTAGGGGAAATACAGTTGTGACACTTCTTAAACAACAGAATTATGGTTACAGCTGCAGGAACTTAGACTTTCCTCAAAGGAAAGAAGCCTGGCTGTCCTTGGGAGCCTCCCTGTCCCCACAAGGGAGCACTTACAAGCCAGTCCTAGCCCAGCACTCACCGTCTGTGGATAGGAGAGAGGCCGCAGCCGGTCATAATCCTCTTGCCCTGCTGTATCCCAGAGGCCTAGGTTCACCGGCTTTCCATCTACCATGACATTGGCAGAGTAGTTATCAAACCTGCCAAGGAAGAGTCCCCATCAGTGACAATCCTGTTGTGACCCACACACCTCTCTCTACGAAATCCAAAGAGCGGTGAATCAGAGAGGACACCACAGTGCCACTCCAGTAGGGACAGTCTGCCTTCCTCACACATAGCCGTACCACTGGCACCCTCCTCATGCCTCCTCACCTCCAAAACTAGCTTTTACAGAGCAAAAAGCACTCAAAGCCCAAGGCCATTACTCACACAGTGGGGATGTATTCTCCAGGAAAGGCATTTGTGGTGTAACTGATCAGCAAGCAGGTCTTCCCAACAGCTCTGCAGGGGATGAGAGTGACAAGCATTAAGGGTACAGCAGGAAGCACTGTAAAACCCACCCTTTCCCCACTCAAAGAAGAGATTGGGTAAAACACTATCATGTGAGAAAACAAACCTTCAGCAGGCTGGAATTCTGGAGCTGCCAGGGACCAGGCCTGCACTCATGACGTGCCCCTTGACTGAGCACTTATGGACCCTGCTTCTCCCATGCCTTTTTTCCACATCCTCAGCCTCAGCAAAACTGGCAAAATTTATTTGTTCCAGGAGCCAAAAGAGAGGGAATAAATTAGGGTTCTGTGCTGGGCTCAACACATCTATAATAATCTAGCAAAATAGGTAAACGGTGAGGAGAAAAAAACGTGCAACAGTACAGAATTATTTGAGCCCCCTCAGATGCAGGAATACAATATTGATAAATACAAAGGGGAAAAAAAGTATCCATAAGCAAAAATGAACTTTTCCATTGACCCTTGTCAGTTTGGAAAGAGATTTTGGTACCAGAAAACACCAGCTCTGGGCTTTGTCAAAGGTGGGAAGGATCATCCAGTGGTGGCAGCCGGCAGGGGCTTGCTGGCTCGGTAAGATCATAAGCATACAAACCTCCATCAGCCCTGCAGGACAGGGGAAAATCTTGATTCTAAGAACTGAGGAGCACTAGGAGTGCGCGCAACTTCTTTACCACTGTGAAGACTGAACTGCAGAGAACCTCACAGAGACACAGACCATGAACTGTGAAAGCTGCCTGTCAGGTGCCCGAGTGAAGCTGAACAGCCAAGAGGGATGGGATGCTCCATCCAGTGCTGTAAAGGCCTCCTCAGGAGTAAGGGAGAAATGCCAGGGCACCCCACAGTCCTGCACGAGGATTACACAAAGCACAGCAAGAACCACTACAGCAACCACAGAATCGTTAAGGCTGGAAAAGATCCCTAAGCTCTTCTAGTCCGACCATCAGCTCAACCCCACCATGCCTACTAAACCATGTCACGAAGTGCCACTGCTACCCATCTTTTAAATCCCTCCAGAAATGGTGACTCCACCACCTCCCTAGGCACCCTGTTCCAGTGTCTGATAACCCTTTCTGGGAAGAAATTTTTCCTAATATCCAATCTGGTGCAACTTGAGGCCATTTCCTCCCATTGTATCACTTGTTACTTAGGAGAAGAGACCAACACTCCCCTCACTACAACCACCTTTCAGGGAGCTGACGAGCGATGAGGTCTTTGAGCGATGAGGTCTAGGACTCTGCTCTTGAAACGTGACCCCTCCCATCAAGCAGGGAACTCCGGTAACTCACAGAACCGCACAGGTATCTACAGCAGAAGTGTTTTGGTATCTGAGTTCATGTAGTCTCTGCACTATCAATCTGGTCTTAAAGCAAAGCACAGATCTGCAAAACTTCAGCTGAAGCCCATTTTCAATGTGCTGTGCTCCCAGCTGTTGCTCTCCCCACCACAACAGGGCTCTGCTGTGTGGGTGGCTCTTTCTCCTCCTCCTCAGTTTGTCCCCACAAGCTCAAACTGGGAAGGCCTCACTCCAAATGTGCATTTGAGAGGTGGCTGCACAGGGAGGTGGAACAACCAGTCCTTGCCTAAGACCAGCTCACATTCAGTTCTCTGTATCTCAGCTCTGTGCTTGCTGTGGTGACTAGAAAAGCAAATGGGAATTATAAGGAAAAATATGCCCTAGGAAAAATTACGAAGCATTAGAGATGTCCCTGTGAAAAGAGGCTGAGTTGAGGTTTTCAGCTTGGAGAAGAGAAAACTGAGGAGACCTTATTGCGGCCTTTCAATACTAAAAGGGGGCTGATAAGAAAGGTGGGGAAGAACTTTTTAACAGGGCCTGTATCAATAGGGCAAGGGGTGATGGTTTTATACTAAAAGAGGAGACGTTTAGATTAGATAGTGGGAAGAAATGGTTTACGCTGAGGGGCTGCCCAGAGCAGTGGTGGCTGCCCCATCCCTGGAGGTATCCAAGGCCAGATTGGATGGGGCTTGGAGCAACCTGATCCAGGTGTCCTGGAGGAGTCCCTGCCCATGGCAGGGGAAGGAACTGGATGGGCTTTGAGTTCCCTTCCAACCCAAACCATTCCACATCCATTCTGCCAGGTTCTCCAGGAGGAGAAGACAACCCACTTGGCTCATCCCCCTTTCTCGGAGAGGGGATTCACAGAATCATTTGGTTGGAAAAGCCCTTTGAGATCATGGAGTCCAACCATACCTGCCCACTCCTAAACCACAGCACCACACCTCCCCATCTTTCCAATCCCTCCAGAGGTGGGGACTCCACCACCTCACAGATGCCTTCTCGGAATAAATGCGGGTGGAAATACCCTCTAGGAAAGAAGCAGGAGGGAGGAGAAGCAGCACATGGCAGTATCAGAAACACATTTCACCTCGCCACACCAACAACAAAAGGACCTGCGAAAAAGAGACAATTTTAGGGAAGACTCCGGGATGCAGCACGCTCGGGCGTTGGAAAAGAGATAAAGAGGGGCTTCTCGCTAATAAAAAACGAGGGGGAGGGTTCAGAAGCCACCGGGTTTCCAAGCAGCGACGGGGAATCGGTTCCAAGCGCCCAAACCAGAGGGAGGCCGGGCCGGGCCGCGACTCCCCAATCGCCTGGTATCGAGGAGGAGCCCTGCGGGACCCCCCGGCCGCCTCGCACTCACCCGTCGCCCACCACCACACACTTGATCGCCTGCATCTGCCCGCGATGGCGGCGCCGCCGCGAGTCCCGCCGCAGTGACAGCCCGCGCGGGCGGGGCGGGGGAGCCGAGCGGAGCCGAGGCGAGAGGAGCCGAGCGGAGCCGAATGGAGCCGAGCGGAGTCGAACTCAGCCGAGGCGAGAGAAGCCGAACGGAGCCGAACGCAGCCGAGACGAGAGGAGCCCAACGGAGCCGAACGGAGCCGAGCGGAGCCGAGTGGAGCCGAGGCGAGAGGAGCCGAATGGAGCCGAACGGAGCCGAGTGCAGTCGAACTCAGCCGAGGCGAGAGAAGCCGAACGGAGCCGAACGCAGACGAACCGGGAGGAGCGGAGAGCCGAGTGGAGTCGAACTCAGCCGAGCCGAGAGGAGGCGAATGGAGCCGAACTCAGCCGAATCTAGCGCAGCCGAGCCCTGCGGCAGGACGTGGCCTCCTCCCTCCTCCCCCGTCTCCCCTTGCCCAGGAGCCGCGGGCGAGCTGCCCCGGTGACCCCTGAGGTGCCCCCAGTGACCCCCGAGCTGCCCCCAGTGAACCCCAGTGGTCCCCGTGGCTCCTGAGCTGCCTCAGTGTCCTCTGAGCGGTCCCCAGTGTCCCCGGAGCTGTTCCAGTGACTCCCGAGCCGTCCCCAGCGTCCTTCGAGCTGCCTCCATGTCCCCCGCAGGGAACGGACCCCGGAGTGCCCCGGGGCTCCAGGGTGAAGCTTTCTTTCCAGTCTGGTTGCGTTGAGCTGCAGGTTTCACCATTACCTGCCCCGAGGTGCTGGGAAAGCTGCCTGTGAGCAGCAAAATTCCTGCATAAGCACCACTTTTGGATTCCTCCACCTCTCCAAATGGAGAACAGCGATCACTCTGTAACGGTGCTGTCTCAAAACAGGCTTTTCTGTTCCCTTACCTCCACCCCTTGACTGGGGCTCTCCTGTCCTTGTGACTGGCACACGGGTTCCCTGCCTCTGCTACCTTAGTTTAGATCCAAACCCTGTAGGCATCCTCGAGCGTACCGACCTGCAGCAGCCCTTCAGCTCCAGGACAGAGTGGCAGGGTCTTCATGAGGGTCAGAGAGCAGCAGGCCCTTCCTCCACATCAGCCAAACATCCAGCTTGGCATTGGCCAGCATCACAGCAAAACCCAAAAGCTCTTTATTATAAAAACAGAGCAAACCCCAATATGAAACAGCAGGAACACAAAACAATCAGGCCACGCAGTTTCATTTCCCAGTTGCCTCTAAAAATACAGGATAGGACGTTCACTTCTCCCACCGCAGACTCCCTACAGAAGCTAATAGGAGGCTCTCATGCTGCTGTCCTGACAAAGGTCTCCTCTGGCTCCGATTCAGACCCTCGCATCCCTTCCCCTTTCTCCATGCTGCATGAAGACTTCTGCAGCCAGGAAAAGGAAGCACTTTCTTCCATTTGTGCAGAAGCAACTCCCCAGTGGTGACTCGAAACATCGCTCCTCTCCTATCTAAGGCCCAGGAAACAGCATTCAGGGCCAGGATCCCGAGAAGCCAGCAGGACAGTTTTACTGTTTGTCATAACGGGATGAAATGCTGCTACATTCTGGCAAGAGGAACTCCAGCCAAGGGCTGCAGATCACACATGAGGAAGCACAGACACTGAGCCCTGACACCTCACCCTTTCTGTGCCGGGAGATGTTGTAGAGGCTCAAACCATGGCTAAAGCCCAGAAAGGATAAGGATCACGACTGCACAGCTGTCCCACTCTGCATAGCTGTTTCTAGACATAATGAAGGTGTATCTACTGCCCACCACCACAGCCACAGGACAGAAGGGCTGGAAAAGCCAAAGTAAGTCCTGACAGCCGCTGCTTCTGTCTGTGAGTATGAAGGCACAGGATGGTAAGGTCTATTTTTTCCAGCAGCTTCCGAACACCGTAAGTAAATGGCTCCTACCTGCAGGAAACTGTAAACACTGCTGCCCATCATTTATCGGGTTTCACCGTGAGCAGCCCTGACATCTAAACAAAAGCTTCAGAGGGATCGCTGCCCAGGGAACATACAAACCCTGGGCAACAACAGGGCGTGCCAACAGATTGGTGCTGTACAAGAGGACACAAAACCCACTTCAAATGCTGTAGCAGAGCAGAGCTCCACATCATGAACGCACACCCAGAAGGCTCCATCCCAGCCACGCATGGCTGTTTTATCCTCTCCTTTATGTGGCCAGAAGCAAGATTTCTGAACAGCACAAGCAATTTTTCCTCTGTTTGCAAGTCTTTGAGTCACTCTACTCTGACAAAAGTGTTCCACTTGGAAAGAAGTGGCTACACCTAAGTTGTTCACCTTCCTCCTGAGAGCAGGTATCAGGATTCTTTAAGCCACACTCTCACTTCCTAGAACTGTGAGTTCCCAAGGGGGAGCCCTGCACGTATGCCATGATGGCATTCTGCAAGAAACTTGCTCGCTGTGCCTCTACTTCCCTCATCCTAGAGATTTCAGCCTCTCTCATTCTCAGCTTCTCCAGCAGCATAGAGATTTCACTTTCTTTGTTCAGCAGTGCCTCGCGGTGATTGCTTGATAAGGCTGTGAAAGAAAAGCAGAAAAAATATTAGGGTGTCCCTAGAATAAATAGGAACAAATGTTATAGGCAGAGCCAAAGGCAATGGAAGCAGAATGATCAACAGGCACACAAGAGAAACTGTGATGCTCTCACATCACAAGATGCTGTGAGAAGTTTTGCAGAGACAAGATGTTACATTTCACTGCACATGGAATCAAAGCATTTTGCTTGCTGTGCAGCATTGGGGAGTTATGAGTTTCAGTCTGTAGAAAATGAGGACAAGAATGGCTGCAAATACATCAGGATGGATGGGCGTACACATAAGCAGAGGAAGCATCACTGGCACCACCTGTCAGCGTAGCTCAGTTCCAGGCTCACTGTAGGGTTAACCTAGTGTTACCATTTCAGAAGCATGAAAAGATCCATCACCTTTCATCTCTCTTTCCAGGGCTGCAATCTTCTCTCTCAGCCCGTCCTGTGCTGTGCGTTCTGCCTGCAAGTGTCCAATCTGCTCCTGTAATTCCACTTTCACTTTATTCACCTCTGTCACTTTCTCCTCTTCTTTACTGTTCATGTCCTGACATACACAGACAAATCCATGAATAACCAAACAACCTCAGCATTTGCTCTGCCCCTGTGGTGACCATGCCTCTACTCCAGCTCAAATCACCTGCTGAAGTTCCTCTAGCCGCCGTTGGAGTCCAACAGTGTGCAGGTTCAGCTGAGTGGCTTTGGCTTGGGCCTCAGCAACCATTTGTTTTTGCTTAAGGCAGCAGTTCTGTGCTTCATACCATAACTCAGTCATCAGTCGCAGCTTCTCTTCTAGCTGTTCCAGTCGTTGCTGCTGTAAGACACAAAGGATAAAGAAAACATGCCAGTCCCATTCCATTCCTGCAAAGGGATTCTCCCCTTTTTGTCCCCAACACAGCAAACCCTTGGTTGAGTCAACTGGCACTGAAGACCAAGCACAGGACTTGGACAAAATAGACACAGCACTTCTCCCTTGCATTCAGGAGTGAATCTGAGCTGCTTTCTGTTGCCAGGCAAAACACTCTCGTGGAGGCACTACAAAGCCCAACTCACTCGCTGAGAAACAGAGGCAAGTCCTTGGTAAAAGCACCAACGCCACTGCCAATGTTTACAACTAATGCTCTGTCTCTACTTCTTCTGTATCCCAAATGGCTCTGAAACACCACGGTATGCAGCTAAGTAACTGCCGTGCCCCGCACAGACACATGTGGCAGCTCTTATGCATCTGTAAGTCAGTAGAGCATTTTCTTTCGCGATGTTACATGTAAGTAAACATTCTAATAGTTGTGGTGTATTTTCCTCATCCCTTGTTCTTTTTCACAGGGTGCTGATGTCATTGCCATTTTCAGAAATTCTACAGTGACTTGTTTTATCCAGCAGCAGCTGCCACTTGCAGAAATTCCTGAGTCCAGAGAAACAGAAGCAGCCCACGAAAGCTGCTGTTAAACATCTCGCTGTTGGCTTCAAAAGTTTGCAACTTAAAATCTGCAATGACAATACCCACACCAATTCTGTTACTGCTGGAAAGAGCAGAGCACGTGGAGATAGCAGTTCCATCCTGAAGACAATTTGAAGCAGACTTTTCAGGACTCCTTCCTCAGAAATCACACTATTTGCAAGCCAGTGAAGCCCAGAGCAGGGAGTTCCCCAGGACAAAACCAGACACAGCCAAATCCACCACTTCCCATAGAGGCAGGGGCCACAGACAGGTCTTGTCCTTACCTCCTCCAACCGTGCCTGATTCCGGACTTTTATTAACTCCTCCTCTGCTCGGCCTCGCTCAGCGAGTGTGGCTGCTTTGACTTGGCTCAGTTCCTGCCACAGAAACATGGAAGATCATCCCAGACAGAGAAGCTGCATCACCACAACACTGACCAGAAAACGTCAGGAGCTTCCACTTGCAGGCTACAACATGACATGTCTGTGTCTCTCACACAGTGGCAGGGAAAACAAACACAGATTACACACCTTTTCTCACCCCAAGACTTCCATTTGAATTCAATGAGAATTTCAGTTATCTGAGGGCATGTAATGGGTGAGGCTTTCCAAAGACGGGGGAATAGAAGGGGCAGTGCTGGATCTAGCTGGGGGAACAGATAAGGATAAACATGCTACACTACTTGGGACCACGTGGGAAACCTGTGAAGTAAAATCCTAGTAAGAATCTAACTACATTAATGGAAACTTTATTTTTGTGCTATCAGTATCTACAAGTTTCTCCTTCGAGCCTTCTCCTTCCTTAGTCCAAAGCATTTAACCTAATTTTAGCAGGCAAACTGCAGTTGTCTTCCTCCCAACAGCACTTGACAATCTTTGCATAGGTCAACAATGGAAGACTCCACAAAGCTCCCCTGGCAGCCTTCTCCTGCCACTGCTACCTGAGCAATCCAGCGTGCCTGGAGCATCCGTTCTCACCTCCTCCAGAGCTATCCTGATGCCCTCCAGCTTCTGGATCCGGTCCTGCATGGAACGCTGACTGGTCTCCATGTGCTGTGTCATATGATCCACCTGCAAAGCAGTAGAAATCACTCACGCAAGCACCATAAAACCACTCCTATATCCAGGCACAGCAGCACGGCCATTCAGCATGACGAAGAGCATCCTCACACTGACCCACCGACAACCAAATAAGAACTCTGACCTCACTTAAAACCCCACTAGGAAACTGTAATATAGATAGAATCTGCCCTCTAGAAAGTAGGTACTTTAGACAGAGATCCCCTCCAGACCAAAATGAAAGATACAGAGTATGAGCTCTCGTCTTCAAGTGGTAGGAGCATCAGAAACTCATTTTCTACTTGCAATGTGGCTAAAATCTTCCTGGGTTATATCCTTCCTTATAAGATCTCAAAATCTTCAGAGAAATCTATTGGTATAATTTTACTTTTGAGAGATTTCATACCCCAGTGAACACCCCCAAGAGAGTTGATCACAGCCTCTTGTCCTGTCCACACAGACAGAATCCCCCTGAAACGTAACAGAGAAGGAACTAGCAAGCAGAGCCCTGTTAAAGAATTGGTTGTATATAGCATGTGTCTTGATGCATTCCATTAATGCATCTTTATTCTAGTGAGCATGACTAGACTTATAAATACATAATCACCTCTAGGCACAGCAAGATGGACACAGGCACCAGCCTCCAAGCCTCTTTTATCGAATCATGTACCACTCTAGTCCATACTTTTGCAAGCTACAAAATCTTATTATACTAGGCAGCAGAGTGCCTTGTGATCTCTCCAGCTAGGCTTTGCTTGTAGAAACGGATTGTTATTCCCACAGCAACTCTGAGTTCACTGATTTTTAAACTTGTTTAAGAGCAGCTGGCAGCAAATAATGACCTCCAGTGGCACCAGGATGTCAGGACCAAAGAGAGACTAATCTCAGGATGCTGCAGAAAGCCTATTCTTACCTCTTTCACCCGAAGAGATTCCATATCGTCAAGGCTTTTTTTAAATCTTTTTTTCTCCACTTCCAAGCGTTCTGCAGATTAAAAGCAGGCATATCACCATTATGGCATTCCTGCTACGCAAGCTGTATTTATGCTCTATCACAAACTATTCCACCCTTTCTCTTTGGCTGCCTTGCACCATCGACTCACAGACAGTAATTCCAACCCATGGGTGTCCACGAGCTGTTTCTGCTCACTCACCCTCAGCCTGCACAGCCCGCAGCTTCAGCTCTGCTCTTGTGTTGGTCAAGTCTTGTTTGACCTGGAACAGCTGATCCTGCTGGGCTTTGCACTTCTTCTCCAACTCATCCACCTAGGAGGAAGTTATCACCACAACAGATTTTCTTTTGCTATTAGCAGAGAAAGTTTGCTGTACACATCAATCAGCAGAGACACAGAGCAGAAGCAAACAATGTCCGAATCCCACCTCCCACCCTTGCACTTGCTTTCCTACCTCGTTTCTTAGAAGCAGATTTTTCTCACTGGCAGCAGACAAGTCACGCCGAAGCTTGCCTTCCCGATCAATACCTTCCTGGAAAGAGAATCAAAATTCTAGACTCACCTTAGTTCTTGCACTGCCAACCTACTCAAATGACTGACAACCTGATCCAAAACACTACAGCTGTTTTCCAGGCCTAGCACTCACCGATCTAATTTACACGTGGAATTTGGTCATGGCAGCTGTAGTTAACCCAAGAGAAGTAAAAATCATGCTTGTCTATCCCATCCAGCATCCCCCAAATCTACACAAACCAGGTACAACCTGGAACTCTGCTCTCAAAACCAATTAGGACTTATCCAGCTCACCTGCTTCTGTTGCTGGAGCTCCATAAAGTGGCGTTCAGCCATGCTGGTTTGGTCCTGTTTTGCAGCATTCAGTAGCTCTCCCAAGTCATGCACCTTCTGCTCAGACAGAGCCAGAGCAGCTTCAGTCATCTGCAGCCTATACAGAGAAACACTTCCCAGAGTCCTTTCTAAGGCAGATACTTACAGGGTGCAAGATGTTAACGGGTATTTGGCGGCAGATGAAATCAGGCTAGCTAAATGAGGAATTTTTTATGCCTAGTAAAAGGACACCGCTTATGTCTGCGCTCACCAGCCTCTGCAAGCAGTGAGTGACCTAGCACTTCTCAGAGCCGGGTGTTCTGATGCCCCATCGCATCTCCCCTGTGTTACCTTGCACGAGCAGTTTTCCCTGCCTGGATCAGTGCCTGTGGTCTAACCACCGTCATGTGAACAGAGCTCTGCACAATCGAAAACTGCTTTTGGGCAGCTCCAACTCCCTGTTCCAAAGCAGGCAATCCTGCTGGTCAGTTCTTCCATACTGGCGGTGTTTCTTGGAAGGTGTTGCCAGCTGCCAGGGGAAGCACGTACAGGCTCTCCCCAGGCTGTAAACTGCATAAAGAACCTGCCCTCATCCCCACAACCATTTTTTCCCCTTTTTACACTCTGCAATTCACTTCCTCTTACACCGATGGACTGTAATTTTACTTAAGAACAGGCATGGCAAACCCAAAGGCCTGATCTGACTTCAATTTCTGGATATACTGCAGAGCTAAAGAAAACAGTAAGTCAGCTGCTCTGCAAGATTACTCCCTTCTTAACAGCTCTGCTCAGCACTTCCTGTGCAGCACAGAACAGTGAGACAGCTCAGGATTTTCCTCCTTACTTGGCTTTCAGTGAATTCATAATAGAGTGCTGCTCATCCAGCGCTTCCTGCAGCTGTCTGACTCGTGCTGTGGCCACCCTGCATTTGCGGGGAAAAAAAAAAGGGGAAAAAAAAGGTAGGTAATTCCTCCAGGAAGTGGAGAAGGCCGAGTTCTGCTATCAAAGAGCAGAAAGTACTCAGAGCTTCACCTCACCTGTCACCCTTGGCTATTTCTTCTCTCTGCTTGTCTATAGTGTCCATCAAATCCAAGAACTGTGAAAAAGGCAACATCAGTGAGGAAACGAACTGCAACAGCTTGAAGCAATGATATCTCTCATCCTTCTCTCCCTAGTGACAGCTGAAGACAGGTCAAGCCACGGAGCACAGAGACTGGAGGTTTGACAGGTTCATTAGCACATCTGAGGTCATCAGCTATAGGGATTCTGCGCCATTAGGTGTCAGAAGGAAAACAGACTCATATTTCTAGGTTTTCACCACTTGGAAAATATCAAACCAGTTGCAAAAGAAGAACTGAAAGCATGAATATGGTTGAAAAAAATCATCAAAATGCCACCAGGATCCAGAGTGAACGTGTTCAGCCAGGCATGTGTCCATACTCATGCTGTCATGAATTTGATTCCTGCTGAGTCTAACTCAGAGGAAAAGACGCAGTTTGCTAAATCATGCTTTGTGCCCACCCGTAAAGATGCACAAGCAGCTTCAGGTACACAATAATCCTGTAACCGAGTGTTTCACGGGGTCACCAAGGGAAAGCTGCCCCATTTGAACTGCCAACATCAGAGACTGCTGACCTGTTTGGTCTTCTCATCCTTCAGACTCAAAACCTCCTTGCTGAGTATGTCTGCTCGGTTCTGGGCCTCACTCAGGATAGCCTGGCAGTGTTGGTTGTGATCCATCGCCTGTTCTGGTGCAGAGAGAGCAGGAGAGCATGCATGTGTTTCTAAAGCAATGGAACAGCAAGTGCTGCTGGGGGAGATAACTCTTGGGATGACACTTGGCTGTCAGAAGCATGAGGACAGTTGCCCTATCCAGGACGGCCCACGTAGAGAGACCACTCTCACCTTACAGAGCCAAGCTGGGGCAGAACGGGAGAGCGGCGAGTGTCACTCTCCTGTGGCTGGGCTGTTGGTTATCCCATTCAGCTCCACCACAGGCAGGACAACGACAAAGGATGTGCTGTATTAGCTATAGCCAAACTTGGCTACTCAGAGGCAAACTAGAGCCCCAAGGTCTCCCACATTCCCAAGGCAGTGTAAGCTCTAAGTCAATCCTAATTATATTTCCCCTCTTGTTGGTAAAAGCAACATCTCCAACCTGATCAGCCCTCATTATAGGACAAGAGGAAGCAAATAAGGGCACTCTGTAAATGTTGCTGAAAAAGGAAGGGGGGAAGAACAGATCTCTTCTGGAGCCACCAGTGCCCCATACCTCTCAAGTGCTGAAATGTGAAAGGAGTTACTGATTCATTCCTGTGCAACAAGCAGCACTCACCCACAGCCTTCAGGATGTCACTAGGAACATTGTTCCCAGCCAGCTTCAGCCTCTTCAGAGTCTTGTTGCTGTGCAGGCAATTCAACAAAGCTCGGCCACCCAGAAGCCCGATATTATTCCAACGCAAATCTATACAGAAAACAAACTTTCACCCTGGAGGTCACACATCCACTGGTAAACACTGGGTTCAAGAGAAACCAGGCTCCTCACACATCTACAGGTGTGACTACCTAGTTCCATGGGGTCTCAGCACAACCACAGGCGAATACCATCTCCCTTTGCAAGATGAGCGAGAGGAAGGGAAAACTACTAAAAAGGAGGAAATGCAAGGTTGAATAATAAGTGCAGTAAAGTGCAAGAAGTCATTGAACTGTAGTTCAAAAGGCACATAAGTCTGCCCCTCACATTTTCATCTCACCAGCTTGCCTTCCACAACCACCATCTATGGGTGAGAAAGAACTGGCACTAAGGGCCACATCTTCCTGAGAGAAATTCTAGCAAAACTTTTAAGGACAAAGCAAATGTGAAGTGGAGGTGTTCAAGGCCAGGTTGGATGGGGCCTTGAGCAGCCTGATTCTACTGGGAGGTGTCCCTGCCCGTGGCAGACGGGGTAAAATTAGATGATCTTTAAGGTCCCTTCCAACTCAAACCATTCTATGATTCTGTAAGTAAGACTCAGAGTCTCATACGGGGCACGTCAACAGCACCACAAATGGGAATGAACCCATTCCCTCCTCCAAGAACAGTTCTGCTTGAAGGACGCAGTCTTCATCTGTGGGTTTGGTTCCAGAGGTTCCAATAACAGTATCCACTCTCTAAGGTCCACGCAGCTGTGACCTCCACACCTCGCACAAAACCTGCAAAGCACTCCAGGCTGATAGAAACTGGGAACAAACTGGGAATGACACTGACCAGTTGGCTGAGATCAGAGCAGGCTGTAACAAACCTCAAGATACACATGTGAGTGCAGGTGTATACATAGGTGTGCAAACAACTCACCACTCCTACCTAATTCCTGAAGGCTGGAATTTTGTTCCAGTGCCAGGGCCAGCTCTCCAGCCCCTTGATGGCTGATCTGGTTACTGCGCAGATCAAGCCGTTGGAGAACACTGTTTGCTCCCAGTCCTTGGCAGAAAAGGGAGAAGCTCTCCTCCCACACGCCAAGGTTGTTCCATTCCAAGGTGAGGCTAGAGAAAATCAGACAGGATTTGAGTTCATGGAATAAATGGATAGTTTCAAGAGCATGAATGCTACCTGGATCATGGTACACCCAGCTTCCCTAACACAGACTGAGGTTCAGAGAGCAGGATGCTGCCATGGCCCTGCATCCTCCGAGAGGGCATCTCCACTTCTCCCTCCCTCACAGGAAATTGCACCACTTGATATTCCTCCTGCCCCAACAAAAAACACCCTCAGCCCTTTTCTAATGTTGTGCTCCATCTGGCACAAATGACAGAAAGAGAAGCAGACACAAATTCTTACCTCCTGATGGTTTTGTTCTTTGCAAGAAGTTTTCCCAAAGCCTCAGCTCCCCCAGTTCGCAGGTTATTTCCCTGAAACAAAAGTCCTAGGTGATCAGTAGGGTACACCCAGTCCCAACACAGCTACCCTATTGGACACCACCATCCCAGCAGAAACACCGATTTCGGTCTGTCAGAGATGGTCTGAGGAACATTCATTTCAGGTACCAGTGTGCTTTCCAGAAAAGCGACCCCCTAGGAGAAGCAGTGGATACACAGACCTCTCACTTTGTGATAAATGTGACAGGTTAGCATAGGATCAGCACCATCCCCGAAGGGATGGAAAATGCTGATTCTACATAAGCAGGACCATTTCAACATATTCCATCAAAATGGACTCAGCTAGCACCAGCACAAATGAGAAGGAAAGGTGGGATGCAGCTCAGGACTGCAGTTCAGTGCCAGAGGACAAACAGAAAGTCACTCTCGCGGCAGAGCGACCATCACGTCTGAAGGTGGACACTTAGTTAGCTGGAAGATACTGGCAAGCTGGACAAACCCTACAAAAGCGCAAGTCAAACAACTAGTAATTCGCTGATTAATATAGAAACTCAAGGAAAAGCCTGCATATGCCTCATCCTACCAAGTGGCAACTGACGAAAGATATACAGCAATAATTTCCTATCAACAAGAGTAACTAAATAAAACTGGACAAAGATGACTTGCAAAGTGACTCTGGAAAATCATGACATAGCGTTAGGGACACCAGGACTGAGTCAACTGAGAACAAGAACTGTAACCAACTTGTAGAACAATCCTGCCCCAGGACCCTCTATTTTTAACTCTGATTAAGCTTGTGCTCCCATTTCCTTCCCTACCTCTTTGTCTTACTTTTATGCAAGCAGACTCACCTTCAGATCTAAAGATTTGACTGTGGTGTTGGAGCAAAGACCATGAAGCAGAATTTTTACATCTGAGTGGAAAAAAACAAAGGCAGTTGTTGGTTTATAGGTGCGTGCAACCATCTGCCCGAGCTGAAAGAGGAAGCATCCTTTCACACAGCCAGCTCAGAGGAAAACATGGTAAAAACTACGGCAAAACACATCCACCACTCCTGGAGAGTGGAGTCCGAACTTCCAGGGCAGGAGATTTTTGTACATTCTTAGAGAAAGAGGTGCCTGGGCACCTATCATTCTATCAGAGGGACATTCTGTCTAGCTTTCAAAAACCACAATGGCTTTGATAAAACTTTAGCTTCCCTTTACCTTTCAATACCTGAAGGGGCTACAAGAAAGCTGGGGAGGGACTGTTTACAAAGGCTTGTAATGAGAGGACGAGGGGCAATGGGTATAAACTGAGGAGGGGCAATTTAGACTGGACACGAGGAATTTCTTCACTATTAGAGCAGGGAGGCCCCGGCCCAGGCTGCCCAGAGCAGGGGGGGCTGCCCCGTCCCTGGAGGGGTTCCAGGCCAGGTTGGATGGGGCTCTGAGCCCCTGACCCAGTGGGAGGTGTCCCTGCCCAGGGCAGGGGTGGCACAGGGTTTAAGGTCCCTCCCAACCCAAACTATTCTACGAAATCAAATCCGTTCCGGTTTTGCAGCCGGAAGCGCTCCCGGCACCACAGGGCCGGCAGAGTCCCGCCCCGTCCGCGGGCTGCGGAGGGCGCAGGGAGCCGCCCCGGCCCCGGTTCCCGTCCCCACCTTCCTCGCTCAGGCCGCGGTCCCGCAGCACCAGCTCGGCCCCGGCTCCGGGCGGGCCCCGCGGCACCCGCCGCTCCATCGCTGCTTCCGGGGCGGGGCGGACCAATGGACGGCGGCGGGATCAAGAGGGTGCGGCGGCGGAGAGAGCGGGATGGGGCTGGGGAAGAGGCCAGGAGCAGAGAGACCGGGATGAGGCGGGGAAAGGGGCTGGGGACCGGTAGAGACCCGGGACGGGGGATGAGAGGGGCTCGGGACTGGGATGGGAGAGACCGAAGGGGGAGCAGAGACTAAGGACCAGAGGAGACCCGGGAGGGGCTCGGCGCCGGGGTCGCCGGGCACCGGGAGAGCGGGAGGGAAGAGACTGGGTTCGGGAGTTGCGGGTGTCTCGGCCCAGTCTGTCCCCGCCGCGCCCACCCGCTCCCCTTTCCCCGCAGGAGACCGTGGACCGGCTGCTCCGCCTGCACTTCAGGGACTCCAGGACCCGAGGTACCGGGGCGGCGGCGGCGGGCGGGGCGGGGATGGCGGGGCGGGCTCTGAGCCGCTCTCCTTGCAGTTAACGGCGACGCGCAACTGCTGATGGCCGAGATGCTGAAGGTCTTCGTGCGAGGTGCGTGCGCGCCCAGCGCTGGGGCCTTCCGCGCCCCAGCACCCACTGCCAGCCTGTGGGACCCCGGGGCTCCGCACCCGGGTCCCCCATCCCCCGGGCTGGGGTCTCCCTGCTGCAGCCCCCTCTTCCCGTTCGCCCTGCAGAGGCAGCAGCAAGGGCGGCGCGGCAGGCACAGGCGGAGGACCTGGAGAGAGTGGATATCGAGCATGTCGAGAAGGTGCTACCACAGCTGGTACGGCCCTGCGGAAGCTCGGATGGGAGGAGGATGTGCGCTGAAGCAGCTTCTTCCCCTTCCCTTTGGGAGGTGTTTCGGGGACCCACGGATGTGCTGATGGCCTCGTTGTTCTCTCCTTGCAGCTCCTGGATTTCTAGAAGCCCCTGATGCACACATTGACGGCCGCAGCAGGGAACATCTGGTTTATCCTCAGTCCTGCTCCAGGAAGGACAGTGTCAACTTTTTCTCTCCCTGCCATTTTGCTCCTGTTTCCCCTCCCCTTCACCAAGTGTGACAAAGTCCCAGCAGCTCTGCTGTCAGAGGCTGCCTTTGATGAGACCACCATGCGCTTGTGGTGGTTTGCCCAGTGTGTGACTGGTTTCCACCTTCCCGTCCTTCCGCAGCAGCCTGCACCTCATAGTGCTGTAAGATGCTGTTGTTTCTCAGCTGATGCGAGAAACAGGCACTGCTTCACAGAGGTGTATGGAAAGACTGAGTAGCTGGGAATGTCGTCCTCACTGCTGGCTCTCATCACCTCGGCAGGCGGCTGCGGCAGGGGCCTTAGGTCCAGCTCCAAGCCCACCTCATGAATGGGTTGTTAACAGGAGTTTGGTCACAGGCTCTTGCCAAAAGCAGGTAACTGATCTTTATTTTATAAATAAACAGTGTCTGTCCCTCCCTACCTTCCAGTGTTTCTCTGGGACTGCGACATCAAAGAACGCTTGGAACCTTTTAACCATTTGATATTCTCAGAAGCCGCTCCCCCTCTGCTATAAATTTGTTCTCACAAAGAAACATCAATAAATTAAAACCGAGTCTCCCTCCCTTTTGTAGGCTCTTTGCTGCAATTAATCATCAAAAGTCAAGTTGCTTCAAAGACTTGCAAAGTTTCCCCCTCACCCACCCTCTCCTCTCAGGCTTTGTAGAAGGACAGAATAACAAACAGCATGTGTGAGAATCCCACATCACGGGAGAGCCTGGCCCCACAGCCGGCAGGGGGGCTGGGGCAGGCTGTGAAATAAGAAACTGTACACATGTAGGCAGGACCCACACAACTGAACCAGCTTTGTTGGGAAATGGATAGCCGTCTGCAGGAAGAGCAGCTGACACCAGCATATCTTAAGGACTACGCGCTCCCCGATGCTGACTACCCCGAGCCTGTGATGGGCAATAGTGTGCAATTCTTCCCCACAGACAGCTGGAGCGGGCGCAGGCTCAGTCAGGCACTCTGCTCTTTCAGCCAAGAGCTGCTCAGGTCTTCATGTGGGACACTGGCTACTTGGAAGCTTTGGCTAACCCCACAATTCAACAGACATTCTTTCCAATGACAGTACCAGCTTCAGTAGTGCCCCATCCCTCTGCACTGCAGCAGCTTTGCCAAGACAACTGTTTGTGCAGCTGTACAACTGAACTGATGAAGGGACTGACCTAGTTCAGCCTTCAGCCCCACAGCCATATGGTAAAAAAGGCAATAGCAAAAAAAAATGCAAGTGATACTACCCTGGAATGCCCAAAAACTCCAGGGATGAATTCAGCTACTACAGCAGCACTGATATTGAAACAGATCTGGCTCCTCAGGTATCGGCACATATTGTTCTGTGGCAGAGTAGGAATCCTTGTAGCAACAACCTTAATGAAGAGCCTGCAGTTTTAAGTATTGGGCCATCTTCTCCCTCTTAAAGAATTAACTCCTACTTTCTTGCCTTTTCCAGATTTCAAATCCTCATCTTTCCCTCCATTCTGACACAGATCATACAGATGTCTCAAAGTGGCTGCCCTAAAAAGGGTGGAGTTCACTTCCCTGACACAAGCATTCTAGACTGAAGAGCACCGCTCATGCAAATGTTAGTAGTAAAGCGATATTTTAATAGCAGCAACAGCTAAAACTAACTCCTCTTTGCATAGGGAAACAAGAATAAAACCTCTGGTCTAGCTGTTGGAGGCAACAATTTTTCATTCTCTTGAAAGAGAAGCAGATTAAATTGGGTTTGATGCACGGTTGAGTTACACAAGGAACAAGCGTGGGCAGAACTGACTCGGGTATAACGTGTGTACTTAGCAATACAAAGTCTCCTGATCCTCACCCCTGTACTTAACCCATTAAATTGCCCCAGTAATAATTATATTGCTGCTTGTGTCTCTACATTCTTCCTTCTGTTCTCCCAAGTCAGGCACTTGCAGGTGACAGTTATGGTGCTAGCTCTTTGTCAAAACTGGTGGCTGTTTAATATCTTTATCAATGATATTGACAGTGAGATTAAGTACACCCTCAACAAGTTTGCAGATGACACCAAGCTGAGTGGTGTAGTTGCCACATGAGAAAGACGGGATGTCATCCAGAGGGACTTGGACAGACAGGAGAAGTCGGCCTGCGAGAACCTCATGAGATTCAACAAGGCCAAGTTTAAGATTCTACACCTGCGTGGGGTCAATCCCCATTTTCAGTACACAACCGGAGACGATGTGAATGAGAGTAGCGCTGCAGGGAAGGACTTGGGGGTGCTGGTCGATGAGAAGCTTGACATGAGCCAGCAACATGCACTCACAGCCCAGCAGGCCAACCGTGTCCTGGACTGCATCAAAAGAAGCATGGCCAGCAGGTCGAGGGAAGTGATTTCGCCCCTCTATTCCTCTCTTGTGAGACCTCATCTGGAATACTGTATCCAGTTCTGGAATCCTTAATGTAAGAAGAATATAGAGCTGTTGAAACGGGTCCAGAGGAGGGCTACAAAGATAATCAGAGGGCAGGAGCACCTTCCATACAAGGACAGGTTGAGAGAGTTGGGGTTGTTCAGCCTGGAGAAGGCTCAGAGGCGATCTTATACGGACCTTCCAGTTCCTGAAGGGGACCTACAGGAAAGCTGGAGAGGGGCTATTCACAAAGGCTTGTGGTGATGGGACAAGGGGGAACAGGTATAAACTGGAGAGGGGCAGATTTAGATTAGACATTAGGAAGAATTTCTTCACCACGAGAGCGGTGAGACACCGGAACAGGTTGCCAAGGGAAGCTGTGGATGCCCCATCCCTGGAGGTGTTCAAGACCAGGTTGGATGGTGCTTGGGCAGCCTGATCCAGTGGGAGGTGTCCCTGCCCATGGCAGGGGGGGTTGGAACTGGATGATCTTTAAGCTCCCTTCTAACCCAAACTATTCTATGATTCTACAATGAAAGTAGCTGAAAAAATCAGGTTGGAAAAGACCTATAAGATCACCAAGTCCAACCGTTAACCCAACACCACTGTGCCTACTGAACTATTTGATGTTGCTTGTGCTCTTCAAAAACCAAGATGAGCACATCTGAAAGCACAGTGCAACTTCCTACCAGCCAGACTGCTTCTGTTTGTTCTAACCCTGTGAATCAGAAACACCAGCACAAACACATCATCACCCATCATGAGCTACGGCTGTGAGTTGGCCCCAGAAAGATCCTGCATGAATTCAGCAAAGAGCTTCAGCTCCCTCCGAATTCTGTGAAATGAATAAGCCTAGCGACATCTGAACCAAGATGCAGACAGTCCTGTGGAGCATAAGCTCAGCCCACGCTTGATCCACTGAAGTAATTAAAGTTACTGAAGTAACCTTATTTTAACGTTCCTTGGTTTGCTTTAGTGTCTCTTAAAGCCTGTCAAGTGCCAGAAGGGCTCACTTTCCACAGGAAGGATTTAGAGCAGCAGCTGTACAGGGCTCTTGCATTCCCTGCTGCCAGTGGCCGCACACATTCCCTGTTTATGTTTCAGTGTCATATAAGGAATCAATCAACATTTTTGGTAAAGCATTCTGCTCCTTCCACTTTGAGTCTCCTTTTTCCTCTTCCACCTTTCTTTCATGCCTCCCCCTCCCTTTGAGTTTCTTCAAAGCATCTGGGAGCATTTGGAAGTAATTAGACCCGAAGGGAAATGTTGGCCAGGCTGGGAGACAATGACAAGTGCCAGGAACCCTGGGTGCCCTTTCTAGCCACTTTGAAGTTCATTCAGATGGTACAAAGCTCCGTTCTGCTTTGTTGAAAAAAAAAATGGGAGGAAGGGAATGAGGCATGACAGGCCCATTGAAAAGGGAGCAGGCTCCTGTGAGCTGACAGAGAAACCGAGTACTGGGGGAAGAGACGTATTATCAAAGAGACCGACAAAAAGGCCTCCTATTGCCACTCTGCTTTATTACATCTACAAATTGTGCAGATGCACACATAGGTCAGCGAACAATTGTCTACACAAGGAAAATGGAAAATGCATTATAACTGTAGCATGGAACCCCAGCTGTCCAATAGGAATTACTGATCCATGGAGAAGACTTCAAATAGAATATAGCACCATGGCTACTCTGGCAGTATGGAGTTCACCTCCAACGCTAAGCACAACTCTAACCAACAATATTCCTGCCAGGACAAGGTCTGCCGGAGGCCATGGTCCAGACTAGTGCTCCCCTCCGTACACTGTCTGCACTGCAGAGAGCAGTCACTGCCATGGAAACATTCGGACCACAGGGTCCCTAAATCGAAGGTCACATGAAGAGACCCTTTTACTGGATGTTACTCCCCTCACCAGAATTACTGATGATAATTTTAAGTAGTGAAAACAAAACACAGAGCTTGAGGCAGAAACAGTCTATCAACAGGTACCCGTGTTCTTGTGAAGGGGATTCTGGCAACTGAAATCGATGTTAAGTACAGACCAAGAGAACAGGAAAAGCCTGCTGGAACTCTTCTAAGCGACCTAAGTGCTCCCTCTTTGCTCCCTTTCCAGCCACCTATGCCCAGAATTAGCAGCAGCGCTAACCCCAGCCAGTGAGGAGCAGCAAGAAGTCTCAATCCAGGCAGCACTTAACTGTAGTTAAAACTGAATCAAACTGTACCTTGCTACTAGAATTCAAGCAGCTCAACTCAAGTTACCATTGAAGGTAGAACTGGGAAGATTTGAATTTAAAAATATGGATAGAAAGAAATTCCTTTGTGGAAAGTGCATAGGAATTACTTGCATGCAAGAAATCTTAAATTTAACTGCTAACCTTGCTTCTGCAGTCACGCAGACCACAACCAGGCCTTCCACTCCTCCCAAGGTGAAACTGGCATCCAAAATATCATTTTTTTTATTTATAACCACTATTGATACAGATTAGATCTCTCCAGGGCCACCAACAATTTCTTACGCATTCTGAATAAGTTCACAAGCAGAGAGGTACAGCTGACTGCTCACGGATCCAGCAGCGTGGAATGTTTCATCTCTTCCCACCTACAAAATAAACGCAAGAGCATTAGAACACTTAACTATGTCACTTACATTGCATCGCTTCTCAATCCCGCGATCTATTTGCTCAGGGCTCTATACGCTGCTGTGCTCAGGCAACGTCTGGGTAGCATGCAGGAGCACTCGTTTGGGAGAGGGAACAGTGAATACCATCATAACTTCTGAAACATGGAACTTTATCCTACATGTTACGGACCTTTTATATCAGCTGTTAATGCGTAACCTCCACAGGTAGATAAGATGTTATTTTATACTTTATCCAGATCACCTTTACTCAAGAAAGTTAGTTCTACTCTTAAGGGGAATGCTTCAAGCATACCAGAAACGGGACACAGTAAAGATGCTGTTTCCCACATGATCCACATCAGTATCCCAGTAGCAGCCTAAAGCAGACCAGCCGCAGCTGGGAAACACCAACCCACTGTGTGCGCCTTCCAGCGATCATTTCACACCTCATGCTATGCTGGAGTTCACAGACTCACAGCATCTTCCAGAATCAAATACCGAAATTCTCATTCAGGAAGTTAAGATTTGACATTATTAGCCACGGAATTCCATAAAATTCTTCCCAGTTTTATTGCCATCAAAGGAGTTGATTGAATATCTTTTTTTTTTCCCCCTCCACTCCTCTTTTCTGCTGCATCAAAAAAGTGAACATTGCCAATTGTTTAATTCAGGAATCCTTCTCGTTACTTCATACTTTGCATAAATTCTCACATAAAACCACAAAAAAGCTATCGGATCTGAGATTAAAAACAAAACTGCAGATTTCTGATCAGGATAAACCAAGACAAAACTTCATAATGGAAACTTGGTTGCAATTTTAACAACGGAAAAAACACTGCTGTTTCACAGTGAAGATTAAAACCAGAAAGATCAGCTCAAAAAAGTCAAGAGAAAGTACTAAACCAGACTATACCAGCAAAGGAAAAATAACAGCGGAGGTTTAACAGATGATGTGGGCCCTCAGTATGTGGAATATCATGCCAGTTAGCACTTGAACTACACTAGCATAGAGGAAAATTCAACACATTAAGCCCAGAACACAGTTAAGAATGCTGCAATCACACAGATTAGACACCGCACTCAACACAGTCCAGAGCCTGCGCTCAGGCGCTTCTCCAGTGAAGGCTGGGATTTAGGTCACAAACTGATTTGTGATGAACAACCACTGAACCAAGTGTCCTGCAAGCCGCATGGTGACGTCTTCAAGAACACTGTCACCATCCAACACACTCGGTACAGAGGAGAATCACAGAAGTCATAGCAGCCTGCCTTTCCAGGGAGTCCAGAATGAGCAGAGCTCTCCTCTGATTTCATGATACCTGGCAGCTTCAGCCATTTGGGCATTTTCCCAGGGGCCCTTCTCGACACCTGTGGTGCATCGTGCACTCTTGCTGGCTCTGGCCGCTCATCAGCCTTTTTGTCACTTCCCCCTTCTGGTTCAGATAGTGATGGAATTGTTGATTCTAAAGATGACGAGGCAGAAGGAGCTAGTGATGTGGACAAGCATCTGAGGAAGAAAACAAGCAAGTAGAATTAAACTTAATTTTTTCACCCTCGCCCCCTGATAACCACTACCACCACCTTTAAGCTTTTAAAGTCAGATCGAAAAGATTCTTCTTTTTCATTATAAAAGCCCTAGGATTTACTTGATTTAGTCACTAAAATCCTGCTTTACAAAGAAGGACTCGGAAAGCTATCGAGTCAAGTATGACAGTATGACTATTTCAGGAGAAAATAAAGTCCCAGTATCTTCAGAGCACATTTCTTTGGTAGAAGATGGGCTCATTTTATGCTTCCCATCCCTGAAACACTCGCCCATTTGCAATTCTATACAGTCCCAATGTACCTGGCTACTAACAGATCAGCCGCAGAAGGAGAAACTGGCGAGCTCAGCAGGTCCGATTTCAGGTAACAGTCTGTTTAAAAATGAAACCCAAACACTTGTTTGGTACCACAGAGACATCAATCATCATAGAATCACATAAAGCTTGGCTCAGCAAATACCTACTGTATACTACAGTAAATCTGCATCACCTTCCCCCCCGCTGACACAGGACAATTTTAAATTCTGACAGTTTCTTCCCCAACTCAAGGCACCCTATTTCATCATTCAGACCTCAAGATCTCAACATTTTCTTTCAGCACTAACTGCATCTCAAGCTTTTACGTGAAGCCAGAGCATACTTTAATCTTGAGGAGAAAGGGAGATTCTAAGTCTAAACCAGAGTTGTCAAGGAATCAAAGATTCAGATCTGTTCTCCCGTCTCCAGCCAGTCTGGTACAACAGGAGGTCTGTACAAAGTACAGTACACAGTCCTTTGTCTAGTTAACATTTTGAACAACCAAATTTCCTTTTACAGAGTTGTTCTTCTATCATTCTTGTCCCATAGCAGACAACACCTACTCCAGAGCCCAACAACTCTCACACAAAAAGTACTATATTGACATCTGTGCTCAAGCTAACTGAACACGCTAGCTCCAGAGAGCTTTGGCCATTTGGAACATGAATATTTATCAGCATTCAAGGACTGCGTTATCTGAACGTAAGGGTGTCATTCTTCTGGGTCTACTACAGGAGTGACACAGACAGCAAAGAAGAGAGGAAATTCACTCACCCCTGCACTCCTTGGATCCAAAGTGAATGACAGCAGTTGGAAAGAGCTTAGCCTGCAGCAAAAAGAGAAGAGATCACTGACAGTAGATGCTTTCACAGTTCAATGTCAACACTAGAGACAGGTTAGACAGCTATGGAGAAACTTGTAGAGTTTAAGCTGAGGTCAATGAACCTTCTATAATCCAGAAAAGGCTGAACTTGTGGAGAGCACACGGCACTCAGGGTAAGACACGAAGCAAAACTCTGTGATCTATTTGACTACACACAGATGACTAGACTCGTCCAGCAAGCACTCGTTGAGCTGAGGGCCTGCCACTTGTGTTCCTTTGTCCTTGTATCCCAGGCCATTACATTTACCCACACCCTTCACTGCTGAGCATATAACCTGAGTATGACAAAGAATCTTCTGAGATCTGACTGACTGACAACTAGAGAAGGAAAATCCAGCTCTGGCCTCAGAAATCTATCCTAGATTACTCCGTTACATTTATACCCCATCTCTAGTTGGCTTTGTCTAGTTTTAACAGCTTTCCAGGATGCAGTCTATTCTTTTGTAAACCCAGCCTGAATTCCTAGTTCCTATTTGTTAGGATAATTGCCATACTCAAAGTTTTGGGTTTTTTTTCATCCATTTAGCTCATTATGTGACCTGGGTAACAGTAGCACTGTCTTTTACACATCTACATTTATCAGTCCGATGATCTTTACTTCATCTGCAAATGTTATCAATGATTATTTTTGTTTTTATGTATCTATCTCTAAACCAGATAAAAATGATGAACAGAATGTGAACTCCAGCAAAACACCAGCATTAGCTAGTGGATCAGCTTCATCATCAGGGAATCTTGAAGAAGAGTAGCTTTGTTCTGGATGGGTAGCAAACTACAAAGTGGTAAGATTAAGCAGAAAGAGCAGAAATATCAGGCAAGGTCATTGCCAGCACAGCATCCCTGAGCAGCTGAGACTGGAAAGGGCCTCTGAAAACCACTGTGGCCACATCCCCTGCTCCAAGCAGTGTCCACCAGAGCAGGTGTCTGAGGACCACAGTGTCCAGCTGGGTTCTGAATATCAAAATGAAGAAGTAGGGCAACTGTTGCTAGAACTACATGATACATTAGAAAGCACTACATCACCATGTCCAGGTGGTACATCAAGGTGTTTTCAAGGGATTGCAGAATAGGAAACTTAAACTATTAAGCTTCCTGCTAAAAACAGACACTGCTGCATGTACAGCCTTGATTGTTACAAGAGTTTGAAGGTGATCTGCAGAAGATTACTATGATACGGTGTAACCAGCTGTACCAGTAACGATTCCAAAAGAAAAATATCATTACTTATTACCAGAATCAACAAGTCAGTGCAATATTACATAAAGAAAAACTAATTGAAAGAATCATTTTAAGCTTTCAGAAGGCCTTATACTGAGACAGGTAAAGAAATCAGTTGATTATAGTGTAAAAGAGGCAAGGACTGTCATAGCCTGTACAGAAAATGTTAACGGTCTATACTTACCCTGGCAAAACAATAACACTAATTTTCTCACCTTAATCCAATAAATAAATAAATAGATAAGAGCAAGAAACTGCCTTTCTTTATACTGTTAATGCAAACTCAGGAATTATGCAGGACAGGCTGCCTGGTCTTGAGTTTTCTTGAACCTCTGTTGCCACCATCAGCACAGTCAGGATACTGGAATGATGGTCCTTGGACCTGATCCAGCACAGCAATTACCAGAACTCAAAGAAACCCCAGTCTTCACGGAGGAGTCTGTTGATTGCTACCTAACAGAGAGACTAATAAAACCATATTAACTGGATGTAAAATGAAACAGCTTCACCTATCTTCCTCATTACAAACTTCAAACGAGCATGTGGCATTACAGATTTTTTGATATCGACCCAAAGGCTGTAGGAGATTTTCACACGCAGCATGGCCCACATCACGTTAGACTGGAGGAGGAGACATTCATCAGTCTGCTCCAAGTCACAGCTCCTGGTAGAGCAGACAAGCACCTTCACATCCTTGAACTGATGTTTGAGCAGAAATGATTATTTATTAAGTCTTTTAATATTTCATTCTTCGACCAACAGGGCCTAAGGTTCCCTGCTCCAGTCACAAGACGGGTCTCTATAAACTTTTTTAATTAAAAAGTACCAGACATGGTTCAGAAACCCCAGAGAAAACTCTTGCAACAGCTTTGATGTTTCCACTGCATTCGTCTGAAGGGATCTCTCTATTTAGGAAACGGGTGCCTTGAAAAGGGCCCCCCCAACACACACATGCACTCAAGCCCTTTTACACACAACATCTTTTTCATGCCAGCTGCAAGTTGGAAAATGAGGTTTTGTAGCATGTTAGTGTTGGAATTTTTTAATAACCTCCCCTCTCTATTTTTCCCCTCCCGACCAATTATCTTGGTAAATAATTAACATTCTGAAGGAGATAAGTAAGCACAGCATCTCAGAGCTCAAAGCCCTTTAGTTCAAAGCCCTGCCCTTTTCTCTTCGTTCCCCTGCTGCCGCCACTGAAACTTCCTTGTCAATCAAGCTCTGGGCACACACATCAAAGCTCCATGTGGGAATGGCCCCAAGGGGTCAGAGAAAATTCATGGCAGGGCTTGCATGAGGCACAAAGAGAAAAAGAGTGAGAAAGCAGACCAAGAGCTAGACAGACACACTCAATCACACAAACACACAGACAGAATGCACCCCAGTATAAACCTCTGTCCTGTTTACTCACAGGTTGACAAATAACCATAGTTCTGAGTCTCAGGATCCACCTCCACAACCATTTCCCACTACTGGCAAAACATCAGTCCGAATATTTCAGTTCAAGATCTTTTTATTGAAAGAAACTTCAAGGAACGAGACAGCAGCTCAGAAGTATACAGAACACAACCTTCTTCCCATGGCTCATTTCCCTGCATCCCTTCCTAGGAGTCAGCCAACACAGAGTCCCCTCTTGCCAAATTTGCATCCCATAAGTTCTTTTTCTTCAATTCAGACAGACTACTGGCTCATTCCTACAGCTCTGTCCAGCTTCCTCCATGCAGCACCTCGTGTACCATCCCCATTCCAGCATGCAGTGAGGATTTGGCACAGAAGGCAGCGAGCTGCATCTCACTGATCGCCCCAGGAATCCTCCAGCTGGTCACTGGCAGGACATAACACTGTCTGAGATTATTTTTTGTAACACAAAAGCATTTAAATCAATACCAATTTCAAATAAAAAAAAAAAAGCCAATGGAATGATTCCACTGGCCAAGGAATGTCTTGGCATAGAGATGACAAGGTTTTAGTAACTGCAGTCCAGGAAAACATACAAGCCCATACTTGGAGCCTTTACTACTCTCTAACACTGCTATGAATGCAAGGATCAAACCTTGGGCAGACCATTACCTGAACTATATCCTCAAGTAAGCTGGTATTTCCTCATTTGCAGTTGTTCTAATGGATATAACAACATCTCTAGAAGAACAATTCTGCTATTCTTAACCTCACTGCACAGGATTCTTATAGGAATATCTATGAACCAAGAGCCTGGGAAACCCCTCAGAGTCACTCCGAGTCTATGAGATCAACCGAAAGAATCACAGAATGTTTGAAACAAATATTAAAACAACTCTATTCAGTTATACGTGAAGAAATACTACAATATGAATGAGCCAACTCGAACATCCAATATTTCTCCTCCTTGCTGCTTGGATTTCCAGTCAAAGATACAATCCCATTCTGACTGGGAAAAAAGATGCTATTGATCTATTGAATGATAACGTTCAAATCAAACTGTGTAAGGCACATTTATGAGAGACATTATTGTTTTTATTGCAACAGCACCTAGAAATCCAATTGAAAATGGTGTCTCACTGTCCAATTATATGTGTAAGGAGCAGCAACATGCAGTATAAATAAAAATGTTAAGAAAGATGAGGTTTTGGGGTTGGGTTTTTTTGGTGCAAATTAAAAACTAAGACCTAAAGAGATTAAATAACTTATTCAAGGTCAGACAGGATGGCAGCAGCAGCAATGAGCACTAAGGATGTCAGTCTCCAGAGTGCCATCCAAGGCCTTAATCACAGGACAGAGTTCTTCTGAAGGGATCCAAAAGTCACTGATGAGGCAAGAAGTGGAGGAAGCCAACATCCCCGCTTACTGTTCTCCCCGTTTAAGGGCTATCATTCCAAACAACCAACTCCTTGGTTTTAAAAAGATCTAAATCACACAGCTTCATCAATTTACTGAGTTACAGTTGCAGAAGTTCAAATAACTGCTTTCCACTTCTGAAATATGAAGCCCAGGCTGGTGCTCATGAAGCCACATTTAGTCTGAAACTGTGGAGCTAAGTAACTCAAAGTTTTATTCCAGACAGGCAAGGGGCAGTTACTTGGACACCATAGTGGTGAGCGTGGTTTATGACTGCAGGGCATCCGGGTTGGAGAGTGGTACCCTGGGGCTTCTGCATCTTGCATTCCATGATAAAAATATCTACGCTAGAACAACATTCTCCTGCAAATCCAGCTGTGATGCACAAGAGAAACATTTCTGCTTTGTTTTACTGCATGTTTTAGCAACTTGTTCTCTAGAGCACAGAAAGACTTCAGGCAGAACCATCCCCAAAAAATGCCTCAACACTTCCTCCCCCACTAGGTATCTCCAGAAACACACGTTCAGAAGAACCTAGAACACAGCACTGCAAAATACACATGTTGTGACCATGCAGTTATTCTGTTCACTGACAGTGACGCTTTCAGAGCGGGCAGAGACTGCTGTCTAAGGGGAACTTGCAGCTGCCAGAAGGAGAAGCATTCTTTCCGTTACATGATCCGAAAAGATTAGAGTGCCACAGGTCTGCTGTTAGTTTGATGTTAAGAGATGAATAAGAAAATAAGCACTTCAAAGAAACACGCGCATGGAAGGAGAAACCCAAGCTACCAACATGAAATACTGCATAGTACACACACCCCAAACACATAAACCAGCTCTTGGAAAATTCAACCGGAAAGCCGGTTGATCAAAAGCTTCTCCAGCAAGACTGCAAAGCATCGCTGAAACAGAAATAAACACTACAGCCGTGGTGAAAGGGGTAAACTGACTAAGTGGTTCGTGTTTATAACTCGAGAACAAAGTTGCTCAATGTGGACTGTGACTGTCAAAGATGATGGATGTTCTGCAACCAATACAGAGCAGTTCTGACCCAGCCAGAGCAAGGGACGTTTAAAATTCATAAGGCAAAGATAAGATTTGAAAGCACTATTTTGAAAAGTCTTCTTAAGAAGGATTCCAGGTATTAAGGTAATTCATTGAGCCCTTGAGCTGACATCAGACAGCTCTGGCCTCCAGCACCAACAGCAAAAGAAAATGCGCTTTTGGCAGAACTTCCACTCATCCATCCAGCCTGGCGAGGGCCTGCCTCAAAGCACCTGGCCACAAACGAAGGCGGCATAAAGCAGCAGGCATGGACAGCCTTTGCGCACATGGTTAACAGACCTCGCAAGGAAAATGGGATGTAAAGCAGCTACCAAAATCCAGTCAGAGGAAAGAGTCCTGAATGGGTAAGTAAAGGGCTAAGAGAGGGTGAAGACCATCCTATTCACGGTTAACTGACATTTCACTATTAACTGCCATTTTCTTTGCTAGCGAGTGGAACAACCATGAGGCCACTGGAAACACCTCTGACAGACGGACTCTGATGAAGTAATTTTTTCTGAAATTGCATTCAGACTCTTGCCAAAAGCAGAGACGGCTTCACACTGCTCGATCCGCAGTCAGCTTCACTGAACAAGTGTGCCAGACGTATTGCCCTAAGTGGCATTAACAAATGGGATATAGAAACAGAACACAAGGCAAAGACTGGAACGGCTCCTCTGCATTTCTGCCCAACTGTACCTGCCAGAGGAAACACCCATTGCACTCCAAGATCTGATTAGAAGATCTAAATATTTATGTGGAAGCCTCTGGATGCCTTTAGCTCCTCTGAAGACAGATGATGGCCTCATGCCCTTTCTGCTGCCTTGACTTTTCCAGCAGCTGACGTTCCTACCTTCTGCTCTTTCCTAATATTAACCCAGGAATCAATGATTTTTTTTCCCCACTAATGCAATGCAGAGAAGCACTACACAAGTGTCTGATTCTGGGAGGAGAGAGAAAGTAAGAAGCAACTCTGAAAAGCCCAGCTAGCCTAGGAAAACACAAACAAGCAAGGAGAACTATAAGTAGTCCAAAGCCAAGTGCTACAACAGGGAAGCCTGCAGTTGATCAGTTCTGGAGAGCAGAACATTATAAAACACTTCAAGGGACATGAGGATAAGGCAGCCAGCAAAAACAGCAGTAACAAAAAATCAAAGCAATGCCTTGAAGTCTTTATGGGTTCCAAAAACTCCACATTGCTGCCAATCTGTGTGCTCACTATACTGTAAATACACACATATTTTGGAAGAATTCACTTCAGACAGTTCTTTCAGCCCAAGTATCTTGGCAAACCAGTTGACAATGTTTGTCCTTTTCCCTGCTTTTGCTTGCAGCATAAAGGTTCTCCCTCCACTGTAGGCCATCAGATATAATAAATGTGGTTCCAATCTTACTAGCTTGAATGGAGTGAGAGGGTGGAGAAAGAGAAGTGTTGATAATATGGTACTGCACTATCTGCAGTGACTCCTGCTACCGGCTTCAACACAAATTTCGGTCATTTATAAAGATCTGAATGCTCAAACGGGCTCACATTACCACCTCAGACATGATCCATTGCTTCTTATAGACAGCATCAAGGCAGTCTGGAGAGTGAAGGATAACCTACTGCTAACAGAACTCCTACAGAGCCAAACCCCGTGCAGTGCTGAACCAGGCACCGCAGCCTGCTCTGCAGCGAGGCAGGATACTGACCCACACAAACTTCCTCCCAGACTGAAAAGTTCATAGGCTGGAAGGCAACACCAGAGAGTAAGCCCTGTTCCCAGTGCTGCCTACTTGGCCCAACATCAGAGACATTACCTCTCTTGCTCCTGGTCAGGCCAGTGTCATTTCTACTGAGAGCACAGAGGCTCAGGGAAAGCAGCCTGTAAAAAGGGCATCCAACAACAACACAGTTGCCAGGGACATGAAAGCCAGAGCAACTTCCGCATGTGTCTCTTCCCAGAGAAGAAAGCCCCCTTCAGCCCCTGCCAAGCACTCGGATCGGCAGCAGCAGAAGGGAAAGCCTACCCAAGCAAAAGACGTTACAGCATGGAACCTTCACTGACTAAAAGCAAAGTTAAAGATGAAGAAACATTTACACCGGTAATGGGGAGCAAAGCTTCACCCAAAATCAGCTGACCTAAATGGAGACAGGGCACCATCTTAGTAAGCTGGAGCACCGTGGTCTCAGACAAGCAGTATGGGTAATCAGAATGGTATGACGAGTTCTCGGCAGGAATTGTTTTTCCTGTTTGATGCTTCATCCAAATAACATGTTTATAAACACACAGAATCATTCCTGCCATAAAAGACCATGACCTGAAAGGGCTGAAGGGCCTCAGGCAAGGGACACAGGCGACGGGGCCACTGGCATCAAGCACAGCTCTTCCGATCTGCAGACCCGTTTTACGTAATGGCCATTTTGCACCCAGCTGCACCAAACAACTTCCAGGCTTTAGCGCACACGGTCTGTGCCCTTCCCCCAGCACACATTCCCAGCAGCACAGAAGCCATTGCCCCAAAATCTAAATCCCTAAATAGACACTGGAACTCAGACTCTCCAGATACATTTTTTCCTGCTCCCTCTCCACTTCTTTTTACCCTACCAAGTTGCCTTGGCCCCTTGTAGCCTGCTCCCTTCTCACACCTCACCCTGCAGACACAAGAACTTCTTTGCTCCTCAAGCAAATCAGTTCCCCTGCTGTTTCTTGCCAATCTAGTGACGCATCTTCCCTTATTGCTGAGCCACTATTCTGCTCTCCTCATCAGTGTTGCTAGCTTCAAGCATTTGGGTCAGGTCATGCACTCACTTCCAGTGCTCCAGAGCCCTGCAGTCAAGGTTAAATCCTCCCTGAATATATGCTGATTTTAAAAATCCTTATTTTTAAGGAAAATAAAGTTGATTACAAAAATGCTCTGTTTTGCTCCTTTCGCCATCAACTCATTTTTGCAAGGCAGCTGTGATGAACCGGATGGGCCTTCCTAACTCTGGGGGTGAGCTTCTGAACACATTTTGAAGTGTCACATTGAATATGTAAGGCGAAAGAAAACTAGAAAGTTCAATACCTATGGCTGTGTGCACATTTCCAGCCATCTGAGGCTGACGCACCAGATAACTCTGCAAAGTTCATACACTCTACTACAGAAGACAAAATATACAACTTGCAAGCGAGTTCTTCAAACTCCCACAAACCATAGCAGGGTCTTCTGCAGAGAGTGTGCTTGGGTTGATTGGCCAACTGCAGCAGCAACTCTTGTAAAGTGAGAGCAGAACCTTTTCTTCCACGATGCTGCGGATACACAACCTCCTGCAGCAAACACCATGCCCCAGGAAAGGTTACTTGCTTCAGCCCACCACTACCACCCGCTGCAAGACAGCAACAACTGCTTGGATCTGTGTGTTATGGGACTCTGATCTGCTTTAGTCAAGAGACCTGAGCCTGCAGAGTATTTAAACTGTTCATCCAGCTCATGTAGAATGAAATATGCAGTGGCCCAGGTGACAGAAGTGAGAATATCTGGGGTAACAGCCTTTGCTGCTGTAACCAGCAGCTCCATATCCACCCTCTAAACTACTCAGACAAAAGGTCCTTTAAATTGGCAAACATCCACCTTAGGGTTTTCAGCAGAAATCTCCCATGGAAGAATACAAATCAGTACACAAAAGCAACCCTTCTACAGGGTACATCCCAGCCAAATCTTAGAAAAAACAAGACACCCACCCATTTTGTGCAGGAGACTTCTGTTGGCGAGAGCTGCAGAAAGACCACACTTTGGAATGATAAGAAAAGCTTTCCAAAAGCCATGTTAGAAAATGTGCACAAAGGAACTCGAGGCGAGTGATGTGCTCAGATGTGATAGCCATGGACTGAAAAGAAGGGGGAGGAAAAAAAAAAAAGATAGAGAAAAGCTGTGAGCAGTGTGTCTGGGCCATGTCAGACCAGTCTGTGCCAGTCACAGCTCCACAGCTGCTTCCCTCACCTCAGAACTGCTAACAAGTGCAGAACGCTTTTTATTATCTGCTGATCCTCTGAATGTTTTTCAAACACATCATCAGCAACCATAGCCGGTTCCCCTCCATGGGATTTCTCAGAAATCCAATGATAAGATTTGTCTTTGCCTTTCCCATCACTGGTATCACGTGTGCCTTTGGGTGGCAGATGTGGGTGACGTGGTACTAGCCAGAGGAAGCTAGGAGGACTGCCTTCATGTCCCAAATGGCAAAATCTCGTGGCTCAAAGACACAGTGCTTTCCACTGGGATTTTCACTATTAATTACAAAATGGCTTTGAAAAGAAAAGATTGTTGTTCACCCCACTCACGATGACATTATGTCTTATCAACATATAACCATCCCGTTCCTATCAGTGGGAGAAGCACAGCCAGGCACACTGCACGTTGGAGCAGAGGCCATGGTCAGGTGGAGTAAGAAAGCTCACAGAAACAGCGCAGTCCTGAGGCTGTGAAGCTGGGCGAAGGCCAAGAGCTACTGCACAGCAATTCCTGAACCACAGAACCACACAGGGCTGCGATCCCCGAGAGGCTCAGGACACCCCAAGAAAGCTAAACCTGTCACAGGCATAGTGACAGTACAAAGAACTCCAATGTCAACAAAACCACTCACAAAACTCCAGATTTCAGCAAAGAATTCTTAACAGGGCATTAGGAAGGGGAGAGACTTCCTACAGTGAACAGAGACCCCCACTCTGCTTCCCCAAACACTCTAAAAGCAGCTGCATGTGTATCTCTTCCACATGGCCTGATCAGGAAGTTGTGGGATTTGGAAAGCTCCATTACAAACAACTTCAGAGGCATACTAATCCCTACCTAATTCACCATGCTGCCTGAAAAGTCCTTTTCTCCAACTCTCTCCCTTCTCCACCCCTTCCGCCCCCTCAGGGGTACTAAGCAAAAACTCCCACTGCAGCCTGCCTGACCCTCTACCCTGTGATCTCCAGTGGATCACACGACAAATGTTCATGAAGTCTTGAATGACAGCACAACTTAAACAGGGGGAGTATGGGGCAAAGTCACTGGCAAAATCACTTGATCAGTCTCTTAACACACACGTGATTTACACAGCCACAACAGTATGGCCAGAGAATTCAAGACCACCTTATTTGACATCTGCAAAACACATCCAGGAATCTGGATTTGAAAAACTAAATTTCAGCTTTTGAGAAGAGTTACACAGAGTACAGATCCCTCAATGAACAAGTGGGTTTAAAATAAATCTCACATAGGCAAAAATCTAAGCCTTTGATAATCACTAACATAGCCTTTAGCTGCTGCTGTAGAAATTGAAAGCAGTTACCTGTCCAAATCCGGTGCAACAGCTCCTACTATACTTGTCCAACTGCTGACAGAGCAAATTCACATCAGCTCAGCCCTACTAATAATGTTCCAAGGTTAAATGCAATTCAGACTCTGTAAGGGACTGAGCATAAGTATGAAACAATGCGGACCCCTCAGCCCTGTCACAATACACCAGTGCATATTGTTGTACAAGGCGGACCTCTTCTGGTGAAGAGCTTGTGCTCCAAAACACCTGGTTCCGTTAGTCTTGGCTAAGTAGAAGCCTACAGGCATCCCAACACCACACAGCTTCTTTTTAAAGTGACTACTACAGCGTACGGCAGGGTGAAGGGGAGCAGCAAGTCAGAGAGAATCACAGAGCACAACGAATGTCCTTACCTCAAAGAGTGTCAAAGTTTCATCGTTCAAGATGGTTCTGGGAGGTGCAATAACTGAAGTTAAAAAACAAGTTACAAAACAGGACCACCCAGCAACCAAAACAATACATACATCAGGTATGGGATGGACTACTGCTCTTTAAAGGAGTCACACACTCACACTGCCCACAGAGGCTTCTCATTAGGCATAAGCATAGTGTGGCTAAGGGAGCAGGTTACACCTTTGCATTCTGAGGTTGTCTTTAGGGAAGGAACTCCTCTCTGGGCCATACCTCATGGCTTCATGAGATCCCATATGCACCACAGATAGGAACAGGCTTTGGAAAGCAGGACAAATATTACCAATCGCACACTCACACAAGTAAAACGGCAAGTCTGCATTTGCAAGGTGGCTTCTTACGAAGTCTCTCAAAACACCAACTACAAAAAAAGAAGAGAAAGGTCTGCTGAACTACATTTGTTTCCTCAGGTCCTGGGCAAAATGGCTAACCTATAAGAACAGAGCCACCGTCTACAATGTTGTAGATTGCCTTTTCCTCAAAAGAGCATTGTTACTGCTACAAGTAACTTGGAGAGAAAAAAAACGAACTAAACAAACAAACAAACAAAAACATTTAGACATGCTGATCCCTTATCAAAATCTAAAGATGCCAGCGAAGTTCTTCATAGAAAATCCAAAAGCAACTGTGAGATTTGCAGAGACCAGCCAGGTGAGACTGGTAACTGGTTATCAGTTCTCATTCCATACAAAAGTATCAAAAAATTGTGCAGCTGACCACCACTTCCAGATGAGAGAGAAAGGATCTCCATGAACAACAGCAAGAGCTCCTTCGTGTACGGTCTGTCTGAGCGCTTTCTGTGAACTGACAGATGCAGAAAGGTTCATCCTGTTATTCGTGTTTCAGGATGGAAAGCTGCCTTTTGTTCTTCCTTTTCTTTTGGTTTTGCCTTGGATTTGCAGAGCCATGTGGCTGCCTTTTCCCCAAAATTTTCAAGGTGTTAACATACAGGAAGTGTCCAAAGTCATCTGGGCAACACACCATTTGACACAAACAATGGGATGTCAAGTGGGATGGTTTCCTGAGCACAAATGTTTCACCATCAAGAGTCTTGAAAATAAACTCCCCTTACCTAAGGCAATTATCCCCTGGGGGGGGGAAGGAGACCTGCAAGGACAATTTAACTGGCTACTGCTGGTTTTTCAGAGCACTGTTATCTCCCCAAACAGCAGAAAGATCTCTCCAAGCCACTTTTTTGTCAAGCAACTCATCAATGACGCGAGGGGTTCTCTGCAGCCACACAGACAGGAGAGGAGGTTGCACTTACCAGTTTCAGTAGGACGGAAGAACCCCTGTAGAACATGACGGTCTGGAAAATGGACTCTTAGCACCACCTGAGTTGGAGGCAAAGCACATGAGATCAATTGTTTATGGCTGTTCTGTAACACCTGTCCTTAGCTTAGAATATGCGAACAAGTGGGGTTTTAAACAGGGAGATTTGAGACATTTACTCTACAGAGGTGGCATAGCACACTGGCTAATAATTACTGTACAGTACCTCAGAGAACAGGGGCTGGTCTGGCTTCCAAAGCCTGTAAGAAAGTTATCTACTGCACAATGTACAATGTGGCAGCGCTTACTGAGCGAATATGAACTCCTTGTACTAAGTGACACAGAGTAGAAAGTCACCCATGGACAAGTACTGGCAGCGCATCAGTGTCCGAAGTGCCCACAGCAGCTAGAATCCTCCTGCCATACATCTGAAGCATCTCACACCTTTCCATTTCAGAAAGCACTTAACTTGGGAACTTGATATCTTATTTCCTTGCAATATATCATGAAAGACAAAAACTGCGTTAGGATCGTATTTACAGAGTAATATCTCTGCAGTCTGTAGCATCTTAGCTTTTAATGTGTGATGAGATACTATCGTAACGTAAGGGTCTGCAGAGGAGAGGCAGACAGGAAAGCTCAGTCATACAGTCCAAAGTGCACACAATATAAGGGCTTTGAAACATCTGGGAAAAAAAAAGGGAATTATACTGCCCAACTCTCAAACATATCCTTACGGGACAGATGATTTTACATGGTACAACTGTTACGCAAGTCCCACAAACAATTAACAGGGACAGGAACTTGAAAAGTCTTCCTATAAGTAGCTCAAGATCCTGTTGATCACAACTGATTCCTAAAGCTAGTCAACCCCCAAGTCCGGACTGTCCAGAAGGACTGGAAGAAGAAAAAAGGCTACCTTGGGGTAACGCTCTAACTTTTCCTTCAGCTGAGCCTCCTTGAAAGATTTTGTCATCAGTGGAGCTTCTTCCAGGCGTTTCCTAGACACATGGGAAGAAGACAAGCTGTCACTTCTGTAATTTTAAGATGTAGTTTTATTTTACTAAGAAAGCGAAAGGTCCAAGCAGGGCTGATGAGAACTGATGAACTGTTCCACTGCAGCAGGGTCCCTGCCCATCACATGGAGGGTGGAACTACACGATCTTTAAGGTCAACTCAAACTATTCTATGATTCTTCACAGTGTTTTCCACATCTCCTGTGGTTCCTACCCCAAAATCTCATACACAGAACTACTCAGCATCAGCAACAATACTGTACAGAATTACTTTTCCAGTACCAGTTTAAAAATAAATTCATTACAGCAGATCCCAGAAAAGATACTAAAAAGAGCAGGGGAATGTTTGCTTAGACAACTCAAGAGGCAGACATTAATCCAATAAAACAGAGACTAAAGCTGGATGTGATTACTCCAGGGAGGGAGAAAAGCTACAGAGGCTGAAAAACAATGCTGGCCCTAGAAATTAATGGGTATTAATTAGTAACAGGAAAACAAAACAAAAATGAGAAGTTTCAGATCATTCAAGAACTGGCATTGTAGACTGAAGTTTTCAAAGGAGTGGCAGGTGAAAAAAAAAAAAAGTCTATCTGTATTTAAGAAGACACAATAAATTCAAGAAAACATTTCTATATTTTCCTGTAAGTAAAGAAATAAACTTTGATCCAATAGATCTCATGATGACCTTTAGCCCTTTCTCTTGAGTCTGTACTCAATCCTGCATAATTTCCTAGGCTAAATTTTGCTGATTGTAATTGTGCGCACCTACTGGGAAGTTAATCTCTGACACTTATACAGTCTGAACAACCTCTTTTTATTTTAAAGAACCATCAAAGAACAGCTGCACAGAACAGCTATAGGCTCACTGCACCAACTGAACCCATGGCAGTCAGCAGCTACCCACATTCCAAGATGCTCCAGAAGGGCCAACTCCCAATCTGAAAAGCAAACATGAAACTAAAGCTGCCCCGTTCCTTCTTTGTGTACCAACTGCTGATTCACACCAACTCCCAGCTCTTCATGAAATCTGAATTAAATTCTAATTGCATTGTACACAGCTTGTTTTTGTTAAGATTCACCAGCTGAGATCAGAAGCCAACTGGTATCAGTTTCATATGTAACTTGACTTTATTTTTATCCCTGGCTGTGAGGGTAAAAAGGATTACAAGCATCAGCAAATTTGGAAATTAGGCCTTTTTTTTGAGGGGGGGCTGTATTCCAGTAACCCCCAACCAACTGACCCTACATTTGTACCACTAAATACTCCAGACTCACAGGCAGCAGAGCAATTTTCAGCCCAATCTGTATACTCGTGGATTTCAGCAGCTTGTGGGGAAAAATCAGCTCTAAGTAAAAAGTTCCACTCAGACTTGGTTACAGCATAAAGCAGGCTGTCCCACAGCCCCTGAGAACGCTTGTGATGTTTGAAGGAATGTTACAATTCACTTAAAACTGAATACATTCATGAAATTAACTTCTTTAAGAACAGACAGACAGCAAAATGCTGTTGTAACTGGGAGGCTACTTTATCTTCATCTAGTTTTAGTTCAGAACTGGATTAAGAGTGCAGTAACATCATGAATATTTGACAGCTACTTGAGCAGCAAGATAGATGGTTAGTCCAGCGTCCTCACTCTTCATGGGTGTTTAAACATTTTCACGTCTTGAATTGTGGCTAAGTTTGATTTTCCTTTATTTCCATTTGAGTAATGTTTTAAAGTTGGCCTTTCCTGATGAGGTCTAATACAAGGTTAATTCTGTTACTTAAAATACAAGGTGTTTCTTACTGGCTGAAAATGCTACCAGCTGTTATTGAAGTCAGTCCAGTTATGAAGCTGGATCATTGTGGTTCTATGTTTATCCATCACAAGTTCAAATTTGACCCATTTAATTCCTAACAGTTACTATCAAGTCGGAACAAAACAGACAGCAGGAGCTCACTACTGCTTTGGGCCTCCAGTAAATAAGAGCACATCTAATTACAAAGGCAGTGCCTTCTCTTTCAGAAAGGAGAAGGTAAGAAAGAATAAGAGGAGAGGTGTTAACTGGCTTTGAGTAACTCTCTGAAATGCAGAACATGGGAAGGAATCTTTCTCTTAATCCTTTCTCAGCTAGGGCCCACCCCCAATTAGCCTGAGGTTCTCAGATAAACTCATCACCACACAGGCATCACCATCACTTCATGATGACATTTTCAACATTATCCCATGCACACAATTCACACAAAAACGTCAGTTCTGTTGCAGAAACACAACATAGTCCTTGGACTCAAAGGGCCTAAAGGATAGAGATTCCCACTGCTGATCACCAATTCATTAATTCCACACCCAGTAACTTCTCTGCCCAGAGATCACAGCCAGCTGTAGGTGCAGAGTGTCACTGCTCAACAAAAGGATACAGAGCAACCTCATTCACCAGCAGAAAGGAAACTTGCCTCTCACTCTGCAGCTGTGCCAAACGTTTCCGTACATCATCCACTGTGACTTCAAAAAACTCATCAGGAAGCTCTTCTGGGCCAGCAGGAGGTGTTTCTAGCAGGTCTAGGTGATACACAAGTGGCTCTCGCTCCATATGCTACAGAATAAAAATGCTCTTTGGTTAGTCTTAAATGCATTGCTCTGCTTATGCCTTAAGGTTCCTGAAAAAAGGAAAAATACAGTATTTGCAATACAACCACTAGCGTGGAATTCATGTCACCAAGATCAGGCAAATGATACAGTGGTCGCTAGTGCTGTCATTTTTTACAGCTGGTGGAGCCTGGGGTGCAGTTCTCCCACCAAGCAGCAGCAATCTGTCCCATCTGGGGAGTCACAGCCGAGCAGTGACCTGCTCTCCGCCTCAGAACAGAGGCTCAGGGTAACAACCTCAGCAGTCAGATCTAACCTAAGGAGAGATGACACTTTCCAGGGAGTGCCTGCGAAAGCTCTTTGCTTAACGTACAATGATATTCTGCAGCTGAACCATAGTCCTGGATAGTTACAAGCTTGTAAATATTCAGAAATCATTCCTGTCCCAGAACCATAACCCTCATCTCTGCTCTACCCCAAGCCTCTCACAGTATGGGATCACTATCCTACCATTCTTCAGGTGGTACAGAACTTACACAAGTGCTGTTCTTTGTCCTACAGACTAAAAACTGACCTTTTTAAAAAAGTTTATCATCCGACACACACTCTTGGCTTGTATTGCATCTTCTGTTCCCTTTCCTTCACATCCTCTTGCCACAGAACCAATGGCAAGAGTTCCCAACCAGGGCTCACTCCACAGTTCACTGTACATACTACCCGAAATCAAGGTACTCAATACGCTTCTTGGCAACTTTCCCTACGTGCCAGATGCTGAGGACAGGCCACTCAGCTCTCTGCAACCAACATATCCCTCTCGCCCGCACGGCACAGCACAGCACAGCAGCCTGCCAGCACTGTTCCCATGCCCCAGAGCCCAGGAACAGGAGCTAGACACCTTGACAGCAAACCTTTCATCACAATTGCATTCCAGCCTATAAATGCACCTGCAGTTAGTTAAATAAAAAAAAACAAAACACCCAAACAATACCCCAAACCAACACCACCACTGAAGAAAAACCAACATCAAAACAGAAGCGCCCCCACCCTCCAAGCCCAACCCACTCCCCACCCCTATGGGACAAGCAGCACTCACTGTCTGTAAAGGAGAATCACATTAGGTACCCCTCACAATTCATAACAGGTGGGATGCAGGTCACAATCTCTCACATCAAAAGCAGCAGCCTCCAACAAACAAGGGGTATAGACCACGACCAGCCTTCAACACACAAGGGGCAGCTATACCTATAAGCTCCTGAACAACTCAAATTTAACTCATAGAAATGTTTAAACACATCAACAGTGAAAGCAAACCCAGCAGCATACCACAGGCGACAGGAGATCAGGGGGAAGCACTCCGTGACTGGAGAGCCCCACCAGAACAAAAGCTTTAACAGTTCAGAGAATCATAAGAACGGTTTTGGATGGAAAGCCATCCAGTTCCACGTCCTGCCATAGGCAGGGACATCTCCCACTGGATCAAGCTGCTTCAAGCCCCATCCTGGCCTTGAACACCTCCAGGGATGGGGCAGCCACCACTTCTCTGGGCAACCTGGGCAAGGGCCTCCCCACCCTCACAGCAAAACATTTCTTCCTAAAAATCTCATCTCAATCTCCCCTCTTTCAGCTTAAAACCATTCACCCTCATCCTGTTCCCGCATTCCCTGATCAAGAGCCCCTCCCCAGCCTTCATGTAGCCCCTCCCTTTAAGTACTGGAGGCTGCTCTAATGTCTTCCAAGAGCCTTCTCTTCTCCGGGCTGAACAGACCCAACACTCTCAGCATGTCCTGCCCTCCGATCATCTTTGTGGCCTCCTCTGGACTTGCTCTAACAGATCCACGTCCTTCCTGAGCTGAGGATGAGTCAGCTGTCAGCCTAACACAGTTCTAAGCTCTGTGAACAAACCTGATGCCCATTCTTCTCCCCTTTTTCCCCTCACACACTCTTTCCAATCCTAATTAATGCTTGAATGTCCTCCCTACATGTCCCTTCCACTCTCCCTTCCCCCCAGGCACAGGCCCCTTGGGAACAGAAGGAGCCTCCCTCAATTGTCAGAAGCTACAACACAAATTACAAGGCAATGCTCGCTCTGCTTGTGGGCACTATAAGGGTAATTTAAGAAATTAAAAGAGCGAGGTTGTGTGGGTGGGACACTTGGCTACTTTTAGAAAGTTGAGCAGGGTCAGCTCTAACCAGCGGGTGAAGGAGCCTGATTGCAGCTTTCCTGGGGCTCAGGGGGAAGAATGTGAAGTGCTGTGGGAGCGATCCTGAGCGTGCAGAGCCACCCTCTGGGAAAGGGCCTGTTGCACAGTGGTCCTACCTGCTGCCAGCCACTGCTCCGCTAAGGTCAGACCGACGCCAGAGAAGAATGAATCTGGCCTCCCCAGTGATCAGGCACGCTTTAATCTCCTCAAACATTTCATTTCATTCTAAACACACACATACTGAAAATAGACTTCTTTCAAGAAACCCCAAAAACATAAGACTGAGTAGACATATCCCATGGCATGTTGTGAAGGGTGCTGGGATACAATGGAAGGAATCCTAACAAATCCTAAACTTTCCATTTAGCATTTGCTCTAGCAAGCACTTTAGTTAATCCTAACAGTAGCAAGATTCCACAGGAAAAGCCTGTCCCAAACCATGGCAGTAGCTAAATACCTCAGGCAAGACATCAGAAATCACAAGCCGGCAGAAGTACATCCCAGTCCTATGTGCTCAACCCTCCTCCCCGCTGCTTGCTCACTGTTCCAGGCCCCCTCATAAGAACTGTTACTAAAGCTTCGTTCAAACTAACTACTGCAAAAGGGCAGTCAGGAGCTTCCCCTCTAGAGCCATTCCCCAGCCTCCCACAGCTACCTACCTGCTGTAACACAAAATCGACTGATTCACAGATATAAATACCCTATTCTTGACCTCCAAGTTACACCCAGAGAGGATGGCCATGTTTAACTCTCCGCAGGGTACTTGTCCTGGCCCTGTGCAGACACATGGCTGCCTTTGAGCTCCTAAACTTCCCCAACCAACACTGAATGCTGAATACCTCAACTTCCAAACCAAGACACATTCCTCAGCTACTTCTTAACATGAAGAAACACACTTTTCTGTACAGAAGAAGGAGCTGATATGTGCATGTCTATCAAGACAGCAAAAATACACAACTAAGAGCAAGAACTGCCTATTATAAATTTGCAGCTGATCCCCAGTAACAGAGTGAGACCCCTCAGAGCTGTAACGAGCAAGGCTTTGTGAAGCGATTCAGGTGGTTTGACTCAGAGTTTCTGCAACTCCATTACAGAACTGCACAAAAGGGTCTGGTCCGCACAAGAGGTCTCAAAGCACTGCTTAGCAACCAAAAGGCTTCGTTTTGTCACTGAGGATGCAGACTGCCACAATGTAGTAATATCATAGTATCTCTTCTGCCTCCTATTTATCACTTCGTGGAACCACCAGTACGTCTCACCTCCTTACAGACACAAGAAACGCTCTTCAGAGAGAAAGAGGTCTCCATTCCTGTTGCTCTACCAATCTGCCTTTCCTCAGAGTCACGCCACCACCCTGTTCCTCTTTCTTCATCCATTACCACTTGATCACTCAGGTATTCCAATCAAGCATCTCCCAACCCGAGTACTCTCCACACAGCCTTATTTTAATACATTACAAACAATCCTAGAGTGCAAACAGAATCCAAAAGCTACCTCCCTGTGGTGACTTACAAAAAGGAGGTGATGAGGTACATCACCTTGCTTCCCAGTCCACTACACACCTGGCGATTTGTGCAGCCATGAAAAGGCAACCATCTCCTGTAACAACAAATGGCCACAACATGGCAGTTTCTACTTAACTCTGGAGAAAAGCAAGTTGTGCATTTTGCTGTCATACTTCTGTCTGCAACACCTTTGAGGAGTCAAAGATGCTGCATTACAGTTTGTCACCTTCATTCTTAGGAGTCTTTACTTCTAATGTCAACGTTGAGCTGTTGGACATTTCCCACCAGTAGGCTGAAGCCATCTGCTCACCGCAGCATCTATCAGGCAGCTTATGGAACCACCACCTACGTAATAAACCAGGCTTGATGGTCACCACCTTGGACCTCAGCAAGCAGGTAAGCGGAGTGAAGTAGTTTTTATTGTGCTTTCCACAGCAGCCAGCTCTCCCTGGGGACCCACCTCCTCCCCATCACCTCAGGGAGCTCTAATCCCACAGGGAATCTGGTGTAAAGTTACCTTCTAATAATTAATGTTCTGACATCAAAGTCAGTGTGCAGCTGTCTGTAAACCATCTTTAGCCCAAGAAACGAAGGGACGCCGGCACAGATTTTATCCAGCCTTTCTCTTCAGCTTCAAAAACCACACACAGGCAAAGCATTAATGGGAAGATTCTTTTAAAAAAATGGACCTTTGATGTTTAAAAATAATTTGTTTTGTTTTGGGTTTTTTCCTCAGGACTGAAAAGGGACAAAAAGCAGATGCCATGTGGCCAGCCCTGCTCTGCTGCTGAAAGCAAGGAGAGCGGACGATGGCAGGAATGGAGGAGGGAACAAAATGTAATCAATCAGCAGCAAAAGCACCAGAGATCAAAGGGCTTGAAAGCAGCAGTCAAAATCACATGCTGTTTAACACGAGGGCAGAGCCCCCCCAACAAAATCGGCAGCTGCTTCCAAAGCTGCTCTCAAACTGGAAGGGAGGCTGGCTCCAGAAGTGCCTCTGAGTGGTTTGAACTGGACTGCAATTCTGAGAAAGATGCTGGATTGTGAGTCCTCAGGCCACCACTGTTCAGCTCCACGCCTGGCAGCACAACTTCACATCCAGCTGTAGCCAGCAAAATGATCAAATGAGTTCTGCCTCGCCACCCAGCAAATGGAGAAGTGTGGGCAACAGGACTGGTGAAGAACACCGCCACAAGCCCTTGCAGCTCTCCTTTTCTTTTTCAGGCACAATTGGAACTCCTTCTTTCCAAACCCCTCAAAGGCAAGAGCGTGACTGAAGCAAGCACACATTAGCCTGGACAAATAACCTGGTCTACTGTTCTGCTCTCCACTTTTAGAGCCTGTTCCAAAAGGTTAAATGATACTGACTGGACAGACCCAAACATGTTTCTAATACACTGAAACATCCACCACCGCACTAGTAAAGTCCTTTCTGCTCCACTTATAAGTGCTCCAGAGTCCTTCCAGGATCTGGCTTCTGCTCCTAAACAATTCAGAAACTCATCAAGAATGGACTGCAACCACAAAGTCAACCAAGGCAGAATCGGCACCACCAACTTGACAACACATTGTCTTGCCAAATTCCTCCTGCATTGAGCTTCCTTTGAAACTCCTCAAGTACCCTTTCTTTCTACTTATGGCTTTCCATTGTTTAATCCCACAGTTGGATTAGAACCAGAGATAAAGAAAAGCCTCCAACTCCAGGAGGTACTAAAGCATAGGAGTCAAGGGGAGCTCTGAACACTACAGCCAGCCTTAGTGGAGAAGTGTGCAGCAGAGGGGCAAGGGAAAGAGCTGGTCACAGAGAATCCTGGATGCACAATAACATGGAGTAAGTTGTGGAGGTAGTGCCTCCCGTACTTTATTAGATGCTGCTTGCTAGACATACCAAGCCTTGCTGCAGGCATTCGATCCCACACAGCTGCCCTCCAGAAAGCATACTTAACATCATGGAGAGGCCATTCTGCCATGGCATTACAGCACTCTCAAGCCACTGGTTCTGCTACCTCTACATGAGCTAAAGCATTTTTAATTTTAATCAATAGAGTTTTATTTCAGAGACACCCAACAATGATGACAGATGTGCAATTTGCCTTCCTGGGAAAAGGCGTACAGAGAGGTGCATTTTATTTTAAAGAAGCACTATATTTTAGAGTAAGACAGAAGACACTTACACAGAAGCAGAAATAGAGAAGGAAAAGGATGGAAGGTTTCTGCTTCATCTGCAATACCAAGAAAATTAAGACTCGCAGAAGAAATGGGACTAGTCTGAAAGGAAGAGGTCCTGACCCATTTTTTTTTTTCAAATATTGAACCCTTGGCAAGATGCAACTGTAGCTGAAAAATCCCTTTCCTAGTTCCATATCCCTTACATTCTACCACATTCTACCACGTGTTAACTGAAAGAATTAAACTGTAAGTCACAGTGACCAGAGGCAGAAGGAACTCAAAGGAAGCAGACATTAACAGCAACCAGCAGGGGATACTGCTTCCACAACAGCTTTACTACTGAGTTCCACTTTCCACAGAAAGGCTCAGACAAGAAATCTGAGCACACCTTACAACCAAAGGGTTAGAAACTCTGACCAGCTTCTCAGATCTTAGAAGTCAAGGGATTAAGCTGCAACAAACCTATTAAAACCGATTCTGTTATAGGACAATCCTATAACAGGCTAGAAAAGTTATTGCTTTCCATATGTAAAACTCTACTAAGCTTTTACCTTCCATGGGATGTGGGAGGTAAGTTAGTCACAGCAAGCACTAAGCACCTTTGGAGTATTATAAACAAGTCTGATCAAACCCTGCTCATCTTTAGCAAAACCACAGAGCAGAAAGCAATTTTTAGAAGAAGGATGAGCACCTCAGATGTCAAAGCTTTTTGGTTTGATAATGAAATTTGCACGGAATTCCATGCACAGAGATTGAAGCTCTTCTGAACTGTGCTTTTAATGCAGTTGTGTTGCCTGCATTAGAACCATTCATCAAGGATGCCTCACGGTTCAATGCTGTGCTTGCCCCTAGACAGCAAATTCATAAATTCCCATCCTTTGTATTTCCTACAGTAAACTGTCCAAACTTCCTTACAGAACTGTTTGTAGGACTGTATATCACCAAGGCACCTAATCCTACGTTACGGGGGAAAAAAAAATAGTCCTAACTACGGAAACACCTTTTCCCTTGTAGGAGCTCAGCCTCAGGCAAAGCAGGATTTAAAAAAAAAAAAAAAAAAAAAAAAAAAAAAAAGTCCTCATGGCAAACAAATTTTCCCTTACCTGTTCTTGCTCCTTTTGCGGTTCTTGGCTGTTCTTAGACTTCTTTGGCTTAGAAGGGCCTCCAGGGCTGGAGAAAGTTGTTGGCAGCTTTGAAGATGGCATTTCTAACCCAAGAGATGGCACAGCTACAGAAGAGTCCCCCAGACGCTGCCCATCTCCAGAAAAAGGGACAAATGGGGTAGATTCAAGCTCTGAGGAAGGCCACTGCTCCTCCAAGCTGGCATGAGATTCTCTAATTGAGTCTTGTTTGTCTGTGCAGCTCTTTAAAGACATGGCCACATCCATGTGGTCCAAGTCCTTCGGGAACGTGTTTGCTTGAGGTAGGGGCACATCCACTGCTCCTTCAGTAGAGCCTAAACTCTCTGCAGCCTCATTACACCACACCGTGGCACCCACAGCTTCCTCCTGGCCAGACGAGCTGCATTTCTTCATGACAACTCTTAGAGAAGACACCAAAAGGAATATAACCAAAATCATTTATCCTGACAATACTGCCCTCCCCACTCTTAACGTGACCATGACTTGAAGATGACAGCTAGACTCTAATATACCCCTAATTTAATGATCTGCTTCTCCCAGACACTCACAAAGAACAAGTTCCAGTTGCTCTGAAGTTAGGAGTGGGGGGTTAAGGGTTTGTGAATAAAGAAAAAAAAAAAAAAAAACCAAACCCAAAACAGAACAGGAACTACCCACTCGGCAGGAAGAAAATTGCCTTCCAGGAAAAAACAGCAGCCAGTTGTAAAGCACAGCTTCTAATCACTCCAGCCGTCTGCATACACTGCAAAGAACTGACTGGAGGATCACAGAACGATTGTCACTGTTCGCCACCTCGCCCTCCCACACAGTCAGCAGAAGGCACTGCAGGGACTGGGAGTTTAATGCCTGAAATCCAAACCAGGGATGAATAAAGTGGTGGATGATTGTCCCCTCAGAGAGACTTTTAACTTTGAACTGTCTGTTTCACTTACAGGGAACAAAAAAAAAAAAAAAAAAAAAAGGCAGGCGCAAAGGAGCCCCTTTAATCTGCACATGACCGGTTGGTGCCAGCATCTGCAGCTGTGGGAAGCACATCTGGGCAGCAGTTTCAGATAAACAGGCAAATGCAATAATTACTGAGTGCCCCAACACTTGTTGTCTTGAACTTTTTTTTGTGCTTTTGTTTCTTGGTATGTGAAACAAAACAAATTCACCACCAAAGCGGAAAGGAAAAACAAAGAACCCAAACTTTGCTCCTCCTGACCTGATGATGGCACTGCCTCCAGTCAGGCCAAGTGACTTCAGTGTTGTCTTCTCCAGAGCATCTTTTCCTGATACCTGCAACAAAACCAGAGTAAAGTAATTATGGCAGCTGCTTAAGGTGGAGGGCATTTAAAGTGCTCTTTCTAGAAAGAAGCCTGTATCAAAAGAAACAGCACCAGAAACAGCTCAAAACACACTCTTTCTGCAACTGAAAACGAGACCCAAATCCACTTTATTCACCTGTGGTGCTTTACCAAATTCACTGCTGATTAAATGATCTCTAGGGAAGATGACCTACATATATGTCCATACCACACGTACATCCAAATCGGATCCAACCCCAGCAGCCACTATTTTTATATCAGAAGTTAAATCACAGGCAAGGTCTCAGCGCTGAAAGACAGCCAACTGCATTGCATACACCTCCCATCTGCTTGTAACGGCCTGTTCCAGAATAAAGATGATCTGCGCACAGAGGTCAGCGGGAAGTGAAGGGGACAGTGAGGGAGAGCAAATTCCATAATACGCACATACAAAATATTAAACAAAACATTAACAGCAAAAGATCAAAACACAGAGAAAAGCAAATATTTATTAAAATGAAACCACTGTTTTGACTCCAGCTTTAAAAGAAGTTGGAAAGAAAAACACAAACAGGTCATTGAGCTCATTTTATGGGCTCAGAGGTCTAAACGGCCCAGGGTTACGTTCCAAGAGAGCTTTTTTCCATACAGACACGTCATGCTTTGAAGAGACCAATATTTTTCTACTTCCCCCTCTCAAGAAAGTTCAAAAGAAACACTTTCCAGGTTGAAAAGCAGAGCTGAGTTTTTCTTATTTTGTAGGGATAGAAGGAGAAGAGAAGACAGAAGGCTTTGCTGGCTTACCTCATCTCGCATGTAAATACAGACGGGAGAAAATTCACCACGCTGTTCCATCAGCTCCCTGCAATAAAGAGCAAAATATTGCAGCATCTGTAGAACCGCCAACCCCCTCCAAAACCAACGTAGAGCAACAGTGAGAAGTGAAATCAGCTAGCAGCCCTTTCCTCCATGTTCCTCCAGCAACAACTACTACACAGTTCAGAGTCAGTACCAGATAGTAGGCAAAGAATTTGCTTCCATGCATTCACTGGAAACACAGCCTTGAAAGTTTAAAAACAAGAGAAAAATAATTAAAATCAATTCTGAAATTAGTTGATCTTGCCAGATAAATTTGAGCATGGCATTCTTCCATGAGTCTCTGTACCTGATCTGGAATATGGCTTATAATCCTTGCTCTTTTCAACCCCTTATCTAGGTTAAATACCTTATTACAGTTTAGACTACTTTTCTTGGGGACAGGTCAGTTCTATCCATGTATGCACAGCACCAAACAGAATGAAATATTGCTATAATGCCAGTAATCTGAGGACAAAGATTTTGTGTGTCTTGGTATCAGACAGAATAAAACCGAAAAAAAACAGCAGAAGCCTTCAGATTCTGGAGACCAGGGACAAAACAAAGCCAAAGGAAAGGCTGCCACAGCAGACAACATAAGATCAACCCATGTTTAAGCACTCTGGTGAGGCAGGACACAGACCAGCACTGATGCACACTGCTGACAGGCTATCGGCAGAGAAAGACACAAGTGAAGGACTCAGCAAAGAGAAGGGGAAAAACAGCAAGATGCTACTCTTGACAAAATGTTACTCTTCCCATTTTCCTCTAAATAAGCAGTTTTGAGGAATTCAAGTAGAAGAGCTTTATTACTGACTTGATCAAACACAGAAGATGGACAGGGAAAAGACAATCACTGCCTGTCACAGCAAGTCTCGGTTCTCATCCATCCAAGATCATCTGACTGCATCACAGAGTACATGTGGGAAACCCTACAACAGGGTGTTCTTAATGGGAAAAAACAAATGGGCTGACACTTTTAGCAAGGCAGCCCCAGATGTCTGTAGAAAAGTCAAAAGCCTTAAATAATTAACCAGTACATTACACCAAAGCACTGAAATCAGTAAGAGAATTAGATTCAACAATGGAAAAGACTCCCTCTCAGGCTGGTCTTCCCTTCAGCAAAGCAAAACTCAAACTGAAATCACCTGAGAACATAGTGAAACATGAAAAAAAGGGGAAGAGTTTGCTTCTCTCCCCAAGCACACCAATAGCAAAAGGTAAGCAAGAGAACACTGTCCATCCTGAGACAGCAGGGCTTCAGAATAAAGTGGCTGAGTTCTCCCAAGCATTTTTTTTTTTTAAGTTTTAGACTCACAAGGCTCAGACTACTTTGCGGGAGAAATTACAAATCAACAGGTGAGAAAGCTGCTCCAAGATGTTCCCTGTCAACAGAACCGATAATATTTATCCTTCTCCATAACACCCCTACAGATCTTATGAACACACTCTGTATTGAGCGGTCTGTCACTGCAGCTGCACCAGGACACCTCTGAGTCAGGGCTGTATATTCCATCTGCACCACAACAGCTGCTTTATTGTTAAAAGCAAAACAGCTGAAATTCTTCCTCAGGGTAAACTCCCTTGATCTTAGTGCTCTCTGGAGTCCGTTCTCCAGGGGGAAAAAAATGGCTTTCCCCTGTACCTCACCTCACCAGGAAACAACCACCCATCACCCCTGGCTTGCAGGGAAACCACCCCTCTGCAAACCAGCTAACCCAGTCTACTGGTTGATTTATGCCCTGGTGGCAGCCACTGAACTCAAAAGGAGCTTTGCAAATGACTGACAGGGTTACAGGATCGTCCGTGCTTAACTGCCTTTTCAGCCACAGGACTCTTGTCTCTGCAGTGAACTTCACAGGAAAACTCAAAACCTGCAGGACCCTGGCAGCCTGAAGCAAAATCCCGTTTTTTTCACTGCAAATTAGGTTTGGAAAGATATTTCTACTTCAATAACTTCTCCACATGGTTTCTACTTCTGCAGTAGCTGTCATAGCCATGCAGTCTCCTAGACGTATTTGCAAAACATTCATCAACCTAGTGTCCAAGTTTCACAAAATGTAAGCAGGTACTCAGACTGCTCGTACCCAGTGCATTCCCTACACCTATCACTCGTACCTTCAGGGATGCATCCTCTATCTTGTGTTTTAATTTGTGAGCATCATACAGGTGGATGGAACAGGGAATGACTAAGAAAGGGATGTCAGTGATTCAGGCTGGGTTCATTCCTACTTTTCCTGGAAAGTCTCACAAATGGACTTCCATCACTTAAAACATTATGCCTTCAGTAGCACTTCATTTAAACATCTGTATTTTAGGATGTAATATTACCAAAGTTATCTCTGGGGTTTAAGTAGGAAAAGGATCTCTTAAATAACAGTCAACATCCATTCAGGTAACCAAGCGCCCAACTCTGAAGTGACTCTGTACGTTACATGGTGCAACTGTGCTGTGGTCACGCTGACCACTGCTGCTGGAAACACTCACAGGTCCAAACATGCATGGAACAAACCCAGCCCAAAGATTATTGTAACAACTGTTATGGAAAGGCCACCCTAAGACTTGGGTGACATTTTCTGCTCAGGTAAGAAGGAAAGAATATAATCCTTAGCACTTCAGCAATCTGCTTGCACAGCAGAAGACAAGAGCCTGCATACCCAAACACATCTCACTACTTTCAGTGCAGCGGTTCCAATCATCTTAAACATCACCATAATGTTCAAGGTTACTTAAGAACAGCAGCTTTGCCAATATTATCTTATGCAGTCTGCTATGTCCAAAATACGTCATGGATGAGCAGCTTAAAAAAAATATATACAATCAATGTCTCATATAAAATTTTAACATTAATCTATTTAGCCCAGCACAAAATGACAAACTGAACAGGGAAGGAATCAACCAGGGTAGAAAGCGAAGGGAAATAACCATTAAGGTCTGGGAAAATTGATTCAGGACTTTTACATTTAAGACTAATAAACTCAACTTCCATGAAATGCAAGTGGAGTAGCCAGAACCAGAAGTAACTCAGGATTGAGAGAGCCATGTGGAAAATCACAATACTCAGTCCGCGAATAATCATCAAGAGCACACCAGAGTTCCAGATGGAGTATCTGGGGAAGCAAATCTGTTAAGCACAGAGCAGAACTGAAATGCCTGTTTGGTTCAGTTGTATCAGTCTATCTCCCGTTATGATCTAAATAAAGTGTGCAACAGTATGGAGATATGGGACAAGGCAAGTCACAATGACACAGAGAAGCTCCATTGGCTAGAGCTGGCTATTCCAAACCAAGCAACCTGTGAAACCAGTCCTGAGGGTCAGACCTGGTTTAGGGAAGTCAGACACTGAGAACAACTGCCAGAGTAGCTGCAGCAGATCATAAGGGGTTCATAGTCCTGAGCTACCATTCTTCAAGAACACTTCTCCCGGGCTCCACACAAAATCCTGCTGCACAGAAAGTGACAGACAGAGTTATTATGTTCAAACTTCAGATTACGAAACAGAGTTAACTTTCCAACTCAAGATGAAACACCAGAATAGGTCTGCCACCATTTGTGGTTCTGCAGTTAGTTGTTCTGTCAGGGACAGAAAGCCATACACAACACTCTGCAAGAACCAAGAGATTAAGTTCCTGATACAGAACAAGCATAATCTTGTGATCCAAGACCCAGGCTCCAACCTCCCTCACTCCTTTCACAGCAAAAACCAAGTAGGTTCAAAAGGCCAATGCTTGATGAGGAGATGCAGAAAAAACATCTTGTCTCTAAACTGGAAAATTGGAACAGACAGCACACAAGAGACTACTTTTAGCACTCCATAGCAGGTTGCCTGTGCTCAGGCTTTTCCAGACAATCCAGGAGAGCTACTCACCCTTGCCTTACTTTCAATGGGTTTTGCTTCCAACTGGGATCGGCTGTATCTCTACAGGAATCCTCGATAAAAGTGCACAAAAGATAAAGGACTTATGAGACGTGGAGGAAATTGTACAGAATCAAACATAAGGCAAACTGAACAGTCCAGTGGAATAAAAGCTTGACCTTCAAGCTGCCTGTCAGGAAAGGTGGATGACTGCAATTATGAGAAAAAAAGTTGAGGCACGAGATGGACAGGGAAAAGAATCACACACATCCTCACCACGCAGATCCATAAGAGAGGATACCCACTTGACTTGCATAATCTAGTTTCATACACCTTTGCAAAACTGCTTTATCAAGTCAAGCAACTCTCTGGATTGAGGAGCCTGCTAAAAATGAATGGAAAATATCTAAACTTAATGAACAATACCATAAAAGAAACAAAGTCAGAATCACTGTCAAAACTCTCTGAGCGCCTATACTGCAATCACTTCTATGTGTAAGTCCACAAAGCTCCTGAAGTTGCCAGACAATCAAGAGCAGGAGACAGAGGATGCGTTCTCCTAGGCCTAGTGCTAAAACAGTACACAAGGCTCCTGCCCTCAACCAGGCTCTGCAGAACAGACTCCAAGCAAAGATCCCCTAGAGACTTATTTTTGTATAACTCTTGGAAGTCAACAGGCTCCTCCTCCAGCTGCTGTTAATCCATTACATGCATTCACTGAGGCAAGCACACACATCAAACACACTGTCATTTCTTTGATGTGCTGTTCTTCAGAAGGGGAACGGCGAGCAGATTGGATTCCTTCATGTAGTGATCTGACAGGGCCTGTAAACATCTTGTGCAAGGACTGCCGCACGCTGAGAGGAGGAGCAGCCTCACAATAGCTTCCAGACCTTCTTCAGACCCAATTAGCCAAGATGGACGCTGGAAACCCAGGGGAAATTCCAGTGGATTTAGAATACTTCCCCTCACGCACTTAGAGCGGTTGAGCATTCCAGGAAAACGTCTCCAGTTGTAAAGTGGAAAGAAGGATTCAGCAAAAGTATACAACCAGACGACTAGTTAGTCAAGCAAGTCACTACATGCTGAAGAGCGGCACAGCCCATACAGATCGCTATAGGCCCAGCGCATGTTGTGACTGTCACATCTTTGCTGCTCATTGAACTTAAGTTTGCAAAGTCCACCCAAATATCTGAGTTCAGCTTCAAGAAGGCAGAAAAGAACAGCTATGTCTTATGAACTGAAGTTAATAATGCTTAGCACACTGCAGCAGTTAGAATCTTAACAAGAGCAGCATTCACATTAACTATTAGTATTACAATATCCCGTAACAAATAAAACCACTCCAAAGGAGTAAAATCATATAAAAAGTTCAACATTTAAACCAAAGAAATAATCCACTAATGTGCATAAAAGCCATAAAGGTTATTTGTCGCCATCCACAATTACCACCCCCACCAGTCCAGCAGTTCACAAACTCTAACACTCTTCTCCCAGACAGCACCAAGTATGTAGTGAGGTACAAGAGAGGTCTTAAAACAACTACGAAAATTAAACCTGGCTTTTCTTGTCTACCCTTTCCCTCAATCAAAAGCAAAAGAATTCTTTTCTCTCTTGCATTTACGTGAAGGCTGTCCCTTCTGACTTGACTAAAGGCCACAGTGTAGACCTGGCTCCTGAACATTAAGGATTAAAAGAGAACGATAGAACTAAAACTCATTCATATCAACTTAGAGTCACTAGACTGCCTCAAGCATTTCCCCAAATTGTGGTTTGACGATACAGAAAGTCGAGTAGAAAAACAGATATACGCCATTCCTACCCAACTGCTGCTTCCTCCTTTTGGATTCTTGCTTCCAAACATGCTACACTTGTCGTTACTGCCCACGAAAGACAACCTGCATTAGGTTAGGGAACATCTACCTGAGAGATGATATGGGGAAAATACTATTTTCCAGCCGAATCAGCTACGTAAGTGAATCTCCCACAAACCTGCACAAATGGTGTGAGAGCAGTTACATGGGAGGGTGGAAAGCAAGCACCAACTGTTCAGTCCCCTCCTGCTAAACAGAAGATGCCCCTGATCCAAACTCCCTCCCCTGGAGCAGCAGAAGTCACTCCCTTGATCTTGTTACGGGCCAGTCGGGGAGCTAGGCTAGCAGAAAACTAATGACACATCCCTGAGAGGCTGGAAGAATTGGTTTCTTCACCCTGGAAACAGCTTTGGAGCAACTCCAGTCACACAATTCAACCGTGCAAGCCTGACTTAATCAGATAACATCAGCCAGTCAACCCTAGAATGATGTTGCTTAGGCTACTGCAACTGCAATATAGAACAAGCAACCTTAAAGTGCAGTTAAAAGTAATTCATGCTAGTACATGTTAGTCTAGTACTAACACATATCTGTAACCAGTCAACTACCATGGCTCAGCCAGCAGGTGACAACCCATAATTCTGCATCCATCACTGTACCTAAAAAGGCTGAGCTTCTCTGAATGCTACCGTACCACCCACTTACCACCAACTATTCTCTCCACAGCTTTTCCACCACCACAGCCTCAGAGACGTCACAAGTTTTGAAACTGAAACTCTTTAGATGAGCATTTAATCCAATTTTAATTCATAAATTAACAAAAATAGTTTAGGTTTGCATCATAGCATATAACAGCACCTCTACAGATGAGCAGGACATTCAAACAGAACAAAGCAACAAGCAGAAAGCAAGGAATATAAGAAAAAGAACAAGATAGAAATACAGGATATGAAAAAAGCATTTTATCAAGAGAAAGGTAAAGCCAACTACAATAGAAAAAAATGAAATTTGGAAACTCTGTCCAGAATAGAACAGCTGTCGCAGCTTCAAGGCTTCATCCTCCACGCCATGACAAAAAAAAAAAAAGAACTGTCTTTGGAGAAAAGTTTATTAACCTGACATTTCAAAACAATACAGTACTTTAAGGCAAAAGCAAGCACTGGACTGGGACTGTAACAAGATTTCTAACCCATGTATATATTCAATAAATGTAGAAACAGAAATTTTTCCATTTAAGCAGGTTCTAATCACTCTGTTGAAGATTCCACATCAGCCTGCTGAGAGCCGCAGACTACCTTGAAGAACCTGCAAAAACAGCAAGCCTTGAAAGCAACAGCACCTTGCCTAAGGAAGAGCCCCCTCAACCACACAGAACCACAGCACAGAAACAGTAGTGAGCAAGACCATCTCAGCTCTGGCCAGTAATTTGGCTTCAAACAAGTTTGTGTAAAAGGCAGTTGCAGCAACATATCCACTCAAGAGTTCTTCCTGGCCTTAGCAGTCCGTTATCAGGTTATGCCCTGAACCAGGAGCACTACTCCAGGATTAAAAAAACCAGAGAAACTACAGAGTATCAAATCTGCAAGACCAGGGAAAAGGAAAACAGCTGTGTTGTAAAGGGAAAAACACGATCAAATAAATGCAAATTCTACAAATCTGCAGGATTCAGCTGGATCACTGCAACAACAAACTGCTACTGGCACGCAGAGATCTATCTAAACATATATTTTCTCACTGCATTGCTCACCTGATATTTTCAAAATGATTTAGAAGTTCCCACAAAGTCTGTTGACAGAGGAAGGTGTCCTGTAAACGGGAGCCATCATCCAACTGTAACGCAATCCGAACCTACAGGAGAAACACATTGAATTAACCTGGAAAATGAAAGAAAACTTTTTCTTCACAACTTTTTTCAGTATTTCAATGATCTCAAGAACCAACTACCCAAAAAAAAAACCAAAAAAAACCCACTACTTCTTTCTAAACACTGGTTGCAAAGGATTACTTAAAAATGCAGGGGTGTATGCAAATTATTATTCTAGAATTTAACACCTAGAATAGTTCTATTCTGCTACCAACACAAGTATTATCTATGAGGATCTCAGAAGATACCACATCAGAGGCTGGACTGAAGTCCCGGCAGACAATATCCACTGCATTCCCCTCGCCTACCAGGCCAGTCATTTTACCATAGCAGATTACTGAGTTGGTCAAGCACGATTTCCCCTGGTGAACCCATGCTGGCCTCTCCTGATGATTTTCCTGTCCTTCACATGCCTGCAAATGGTTTCCAGGATTAGCTGCTCCATCACCTTCCCAGGAATCGAGGTGAGGCCGACCCACAGTATTATTATATTGCTCAAATATTCCCTGACCGGATGGTCTTCCGCCAAAGAAGGTGTCTTCCTTGCTCCAGCCTCTGCCCTTGGTCTCTGGGACTTCAGACTCCTGACGGCTGGCTTTGCTACTAAAGACTGAGGCAAAAAAGACATTCAGCCTTTCCCATGTCCTGTGTAACCACAGCTCCAGCCTTGATAAGCACGTTCCCCAGCCTTCCTTTTGTTACCTACATACTCAAAAAAGCCTTTTTTGTTGCCTTTGACATCCCTGGGCAGATTCAATTCCAGCTGGGCTTAAGCTTTCCTAACTTCATCCCTGGATGCTCAGACAAGGTCTCTCTATTCCTCCCAGCTTACCCATCCTCACTCTCACTCTCTGCACAATTCCTTTTTGTGTTTGAGTTTGGCCAGGAGCTTCTGTTCAGGCATCCTGGCATTTTTGTCTGGCTTCCTATTCAGTGGAATGGACCACTCTGCAACACGGAGGAGACCATCTTGAACATTAACCAGCTTTCTTGAGCCCCTCTTCCCTGCCGTATCCTGAATTGAAACATACTTAGACAAACGCCAATGCAAGTGTCCCAAATCACGTCTCACCTTGAGCAGCTGAGACGTTCTGATTTTCACCAGCCAGAACTTTACAGCAAGGGTATTTGCAGCTATATAAAATGAATTCCAATAACCCAGAGAGGATTGATGCAGCTGCATAAACTAAAACACTGACCCAGAGCTCTGTTGACATAAGCATCGATTTGCAGAACAACTGCCCTGAGGCAGAACAAACAGAATATTTGTACATCACAGAGAGAAACAATAAACACTGTTAAAATCTATCTTACTGAAGACCTGACCAACTATTACCAGTTCGAAAAGACCCCATGTGTAACTTGCAACTCACTAATGCTTCCTAAATACATTCTGACAAACAATTTAAGAGTGAATTAATCAAAAACCTCAAAAATAATTCTGGTCATTAAGTCATCAAGTTCTTAAACACCTGCAGAAAAAGGCAAAGGACAGTCAGCCACCTGTTCTAACAGGCCTTTTCCAATTGGGAACGTGAACACTCACATTATGCAGGGCCTGCATGAGCACCTGCTAATGATACTTCAGAGAACTGCTACCAAAAAAGGGGAAAAAAAAAAAAAAAATCCAAGTACCCAAGGCATTTCTAAAACAAACACACCGAGAGGAGTCCTGAAAAAAATTCAAGCTCATGATGGTCCCAAGGGAAAAATCTAGCAACTGACAGAGAATGGCAGAGCACTGCAGGTGTCACCTTTACCTTCTAGAGAATCAGCCTTCTTTTTCAAAACATCTGATTCTACACTTTCCCAACTAGCTCACCCAGCTAAAGAAAAGTGAAAAAAGTCCCTATTAGATAGCACCTGATGTCTCTAGCCAGCCGCGGCTTTCTGAAGCCCACAGAAACTGGCTTTATTCCAAAGTCTGAGAAGGACATAAGCCTAGGACATCAACAGCAGCTTGGTTTCATTCTATGTTTTCATGTGTTCCTAACAACAATCTCAGTGCATCATGTGTGTGACGTGTGTGAGAGCATGAGGGGTAGGAGAGAGAGATATGAGAAAAAACAGACACCACACACTCTGCCAATCGACCGTGATTTCCTCAGTGGAATATGTTTGTCATCTGTCATCTGCCTCAGCTCTTACCAGTCCTTGCAGGACTGCAAATTGTGATCTGCTGGTGACAGGAATTTCTCTACACAAAGGAAGCTGTAGCATCGTCAACAAGTAGCCAACAGAACTGAGCTGTTTCATCCTACCATTAACACAACCTCCTGGTTGCTCTTACGACGGAGACGCCTTAGATTATTCCACACTAAAACAGAGTGATGACAGCTGACATCACCATTCTGTAAGAATCCAGCTCAGAAACTCAAACTACCAGTTGCATCAGGTTTTGGGCAACAGTTCAAAGCTGAGCATGTCACGAAAGTCCTATTCATTCAATTGAAAAATCCCAGGCTCTATACAAAGTAAGAGAGAGATCAGTGCCAATTACCTTCTAAGTTTACAAACACAGGAACAAAAGGTCAACAGCTTTAACCCTGGAACCACACTGGTGGTACCCCAAGATCACCTGCTATTGCACAAGGAACCTTTTCCTTTTTTCACTGAAGAATTGTCTTACAAGAATCAACCATTTTGACTTGTGAAGGCAAATGCAAAAGCATTCTGTTTTAAAAATAAGATTTGCTGAACAAATTCATGACTTATCAAAACCTGTACTCTGTATGTAGGTGTACGCCGACGTGCCACACTGCAGGGAAGCATACCTACTTCTATGCCATTATTTCAATAAAAGAGCAACAACAAAAGGCACAGAAACAAACACATCGCAATGTTACTGCAGCCAGCCTGCAGGACTGGTTCTGCATCTCAACTGCTGCTACACTAAGGGTGTAAAGTGGTGTCAGGTCTGGTCAGGGTTATTGCTGTTTTAAACTTCCTGCACTATTAGACACTAGTTCCCTGTGCCAGCGAATTCTTTTGGTCAATTATATTTTGTACAAAGTATCTTCTTATACTGCCTGCAAAATTCCTCCAAGTGAAATCTCTGCTCTTTGTCTACAGAACAGTAGCTCTGCTCAGACCGCAACCTCCACAGGCACATTTGCTACCTCTTCTCAACTCCATAAAACACCGGCCAGCACTGCAAGGGAAGCCTTGCTTCTGTGGATTCCTCTGCTGGAATACAACTCAACAGTGACAACTTCAACTTCCATTCGCTCTTTTCTTTTGTGATGTAAAGCAGCAATTCCATGTTATAATCCCTCTCCTACAGCCATGCTCCTCATCCTTTCTAATACTGTGCATGTACCCTCTGGGAAAAAAAAACATCATTGCTGTTTTCTTTCAGTACAACACCTCCCAAACTGGATGCAAACGTCAGGTAAAGTCAGCACCACACCATTTTAACAGAAACTCTTCCCACTGGAAGACAAACTCCATCCCATCACAAATTTTTTTTAACTGAAAATTTTATGCAGACGTCACCAACTTGCGGTAATTTTTTTTTAAAAAATATGTCATTTGGAGCACAAACTTCTTTCTACCACAAAGTCAGAAAGGAAACACTAGTGCCAAAATAAAGCATGTGGAAGTTTTACAGAAAAAAGTTGGGCATCAGCGACCCCAAAAACTACGCTACTCACCCACAGTGAACGAGAGCAGAGATTCCAAAATCTCCACTATGACATTCACTTTTCAATGTACATAGCAGCTGGATTTTGTGAGAGCTAAAGCAATTGCTTATAACAAAATACCACCACTAACACAATTCAGCAGACAGACATTAAGAGATGAGCGCTAACAGACCTAAAACGTGCACCAAAATTGGGAAACTCCATGAAAAAGTCAGTAAGATAGGAGATAAGTGCTAGCGATAAATTTTCATCTTCAAGTTACTTAAATAAGATCATATATTGTTTTTCACACACAAAGTGTTTATGTTCATTAACACCTATGCATTGTTTCCAAAATTATCCCTCCAGCTGTTATAACAACATGCACAAAAGATTTTTGTATCTCCTAAATGGGAGGGTAATTCCTACAGAACATGCCATTTGTAAGCCCCTTGCAAATTTATACTAAACAGGGACATTCCACAGCTGCACAAGTGCCAAAAAATCCTAAAACCATGTGAACACACTGTGAACCGCAGCTCTCAGAATGAGCCAAAAGAATTAGAGATTCTGTAAGAATCAGAGATTTTAGTTGAAACCCAGAGGAAGACAACAGCAACTGAAATAGAAATTAGGGAAGTGAACACAGTCAGTAGCTCAAGTGCCGAGCAAAGTCATCAGTGATGTTTAACTTCTCACACATTTATGACTCTTGGGGTTTCAGCTCTCCAAAAGAACCCTCTATACTCTAGCAGGCAGCTGGAGATCCACCAGCAAGCAAAGACTTCCAGCTATTAAACTACCATTAACTACACCTCAGTCAGCCTTCTGGTGGTCTCCTACTCAAGCACTGGCCAAGCCTAACCACACTCTTGCTCATTAGATCTGACGAGATCACATCCAGCACAACAGATAACCAAAGGGATCAAGTCATGCTGTGAAACGGACGTACCGTGTTTCCAATTCCCGCTCTACTGGAGACCGGCACCATCTCCAGTTTGGCATTGTTGGGCAGTCTGGCAAATCTCCACTGTAAAGAGAGATCCAGCACACTCCTCTGGAACCTAAGGAAGAACAGAGGCCATGAAGATACCAGGAACCATCCCATGCAGGCCCAACCAGATCATTTCAGGGACTGACAACAACGCAAAGCTCCACCAAGGTACCCGCAGGCTGACTGGAAGCCACAGAGCAGATTCAACAAGGCACAACTGGTAATTCAGTAGTCATCAAAAAGAACAAACCTGTTTTGCAAACCAAAAAAGCTGCAGTTTGTAGAGGTCACAGACAAAATACTCAAATACATGTTCCTCCTCAGGCTTCAAGAGATAAACAGCAACTGAACCACCAAATCAGAGAATTGTTTGGTTTGGAAGGGATCTTAAAGATCATCCAGTTCCACAGGCAAGGAAAATATATTCAAGGCTGTGTTCAATGTCAAATGAAAACGTACTTTTTTTTGACTGCCACTTAAGACAAACCACCTCTTGGCTATGACACCATGCAGAGGTGAGAGGGGAAGGGTCCCACCAGTCCATGGTCTGTTCTGTCTAGGGAGGGATATTTCTATAGAAGCTACACAGGAGCTTGGTACCAACCCTAAAATTGAAGGGGACTTGGTAGGGAGAAATTCCAAGAGATCAGTCTGATTGAAGAGACTTAGCTGGAGAGCGGTGGCCTTGGATCCCGGTCTCCCAGGAATCACAGCATGGTTTGGGTTGGAAGTGACCTTAAAGCCCAGACAGTTCCACTCCCTGCCATGGGCAGGGACACCTCCCACTGGACCAGGCTGCTCCAAGCCCCATCCAGCCTGGCCTTGAACACCTCCAGAGATGGGGCAGCCACCACTGCTCTCGGCAACCTGGGCCAGGGCCTACCCACCCTCACAGTGAAGAATTTCTTCCTAGTGTCTCATCTACATCTTCCCCCTTCCAATTTAAAGCCATTCACCCTTGTCCTATCACTCCAGACTCTTGTAAAAAGTCCCTCCCCAGCTTTCCAGGAGCCCCTTTCAGTACTGGAAGCTGCTCTAAGGTCTCCCCGGTGCCTCTTCTTCCCCAACAGCCTCAGGCGAGGCCTCAAGAGCTATGGCAAGGCCTGAACCGGGATAGAGAGTGGCTCCAGGCCCCGGGGCTCTGCCAGATCCCCACACGCAGCCCGGGTCCTGGCGGAAGGGCCCTGAGGAGCGCGGCCACCGGGAGCGCGGCCATCATCAGGTCAGACTTCTCCCAGGGGGCTGTAAAAGCGATGTGGAGACAGGCCCCCCCCTTGAAACTCACTTCAGGCCGTACTCCCCGGGGCTGCCTCCCTGCTTCCTGCACACCTCCTCGAGGATCTGCGGAGAGACGAGAGGCGGTACGGATATCGGTTAACCGGGATACACCCTCTCCCTTACCCTGCCCATCCCCAAAACCCACCTGAAGCAGCACCGTACCGGGCCCCACCCGCACCGTGACCCGCCGCCCGCTGGGGGCCAGCACCGACACCGCGGCGCCGCCCCCGCCTGTCGCCGCCGCCATCTTCCCTCCCGCCGCAGCAGGAGGGGCAGTGCGTAACACAAAATGGCACCGCCTACATGTGGCCAGGTCATCACCATATTTGGTTAAACCACTCCCACTATGTATATGTCACGCCCCATTCGGTCCGGCCGTGCCCCCGCCGCCCGCCCTCCCGCGGGGGTGGAGCTGAGCGCAAAATGGCACCGCCCCCGCCACGCCCTCGCCGTGCGGGTTCGAGGAGGCGTGTGGGTTGCTGTCAGCACAGGGTCGCGAGTTTATATCGTCGAAGAATGCTTCATTGGTCAAAACACTCACTAATCAGTGGATACTATGAGATCTAGGACAGAAACAGCTGATATAACACAGTGTTAACAAGCAGCCCTGTCATGGAATCATAGAACAATAGAATGGTTTGGGTTGGAAGAGACCCTAAAGTTCATCCAGTTCCACCCCCTGCCATGGACAGGGACACCTCCCACTGGATCAGGCTGCCCAAGGCCCATCCAACCTGGCCTGGAACACCTCCAGGGATGAGGCAGCCACCGCTGCTCTGGGCAACCTGTTCCAGGGCCTCAGTACTCTAATAGCGAAGAAATTCCTCCTTATGCCCAGTCTAAATCTGCCCCTCTCCAGTTTATACGCATTCCCCCCTGTCCTATAACTACAAGCTTTTATAAACAGTCCGTCCCCAGCTTTCCTGTAGCCCCTTCAGGTACTGGAGGGTCGCTATAAGGTCTCCTTGGAGCCTTCTCTTCTCCAGGCTGAACAACCCCAACTCTCTCAGCCTGTCCTCGTAAGGAAGGTGCTCCAGCCCTCAGATCATCTTTGTAGCCTCCTCTGGACCTGTTCCAACAGCTCCATCTCCTTCTTATGTTGAGGATTCCAGAACTGGACACAACACTCCAGATGAGGTCTCACAAGAGAGGAATAGAGGGGCAGAATCCCCTCTTGCCCTGCTGGCCACACTGCTTTTGGTGCAGCCCAGGACACGGTTGGCCTTCTGGGCTGCAAGTGCACGTTGCTGGCTCATGTCGAGCTTCTCATCGACCAGCACCCCCAAGTCCTTCTCTGCAGAGCAGCTATTCTCTGTATGATTCATTGAATTAAAAAGCATTCCACTTCAAGAGCTCATCTAACTCCTTAATTAATAAATCATGATCATAGAAACATGCTTTAGTTGGTAAAAGACTCACCAACCAATGGAAACTATGAGATTGCACAATCTAGGACAAAAACATCCAATATATGCTCAATACAGATTTAATAACTACTGTGATTCAGTGAATTAAGGATGATTTAACTCTACCATGATTTGGTGAATTAAAAACCATTCTATTTCCAAAGCTTATCTAACTCCTTAATTCGTGATCATAGAAACATGCCTCAGTGGTTAAAAGACTCACTAATCAATGGAAATGATGAGATTGCACAATCTAGGACAAAAAAAAAAATGCAATATCTGCTCAATACAGTTTTAACAACCAGCACAGTTTCAACAAGCAGATGTGCCATGATTCAGTGAATTAAAAATCATTCTATTTCCGAAGCTCATCTAAGTTCTTAATTCATGATCATAGAAACATGCTTAGTGGTTAAAAGATTGACCAACCAATGGAAACTATGAGATTGCCCAATCTAGTACAAAAACATCCAGTATCTGCTCAATACAGTTTTAGCAATCAGCCCCTCTGTGATTCAGTAAATAAAAAACTGTTCTGTTTCCAAAGCTCATCTTCTTCCTTAATTCATGATCATAGAACCATACTTCAGTGGCTAAGACTCACCAACCAATGGAAACTATGAGATTGCCCAATCTAGGACAGCACATCTGATATCTGCCTAAAACACTTCTAGAACCAGCTTTGATGTGATTCAGTGAATTAAAATCATCCTATTTCCAGAGCCTATCTAACTCCTTAGTTAATAAATTATGATTGAGTAACTCACTCTAAAGCAGGTTCCTAAGCCATTCTCACCTTTTTTGGTAAATTAATGTCGGGATGTGCGTGCATCCACTGAGCACCATGGCTTTGTGCCTGATGCTGATCCAGATGGCTCCTAGTGGATCCCAACATGAAGTACATACATACGAACATACATACAAAAATCAGAATCTTTGGGTTGGGGTTTGTTTTGGTTCTTATCCTTCTCATTCTGAAGACTGGGATTCAACGTCCCAGAAGGACAACATTCATAGAATCATAGTATGGTTTGGATTGGAAGGGTCCTCAAAGCCCATCCAGTTCCAACCACCCTGTCACAGGTAGGGACACCTGGATCAGGTTGCTCAAGCCCCATCCAATCTGGCCTTGAACCCCTTCAGGGATGGGGCAGCCACCACTGCTCTGGGCTATCTGCGCCAGGGCCTCCCCACCCTCACAGCAAAACATTTCTTCCCAAGATCTCATCTAATCTCCCCTCTTTCATCTTAAAACCACCCCCACCATCCTGTCCCGGCACTCCCTCATAGAGCCCCTTCCCAGCTTTCCCGTAGACCTCTTTTGAGTACTGGAAGCTATTCTGAGGTCTCCCCAGAGCCTTCTCTTCTCCAGGCTGAAGTACCCCAACTTTCTCAGACTGTCCTCATACGTGAGGTGCTCCAGCCTTACCATCTTCATGGCCTCCTCTGGACTCACTCTAGAGTAACAGATGCACATCCTTCCTGTGCTGAGGACTGGAGGACTGGACACGGGGCTCCAGGTGGGGTCTCATGGTTATGGAGCAGAGGGGCAGAATCCCCTCCCTCGACCCACTGGTTACGCTTCTTTGGATGCAGTCCAGGAACTTGGCTTCTTTCTAATACCTACTCTAAATACCCCCTTTATCCCCTTTACAACCTTTCCCTTCGCTCCTAGCAGCCAAGCCTAGCTTTTCAACACTGAAGGCGTTCCCATAGATTGAACTGCAGTCTATTTTGTTTGCTATCGTAAAAAGCTTTTAGTTTGGGTAACCACTGGAATTTATTTAGCCTGAGTTGTTACCACACACAAAATATTTTCTCTACTTCTTCTATATTTATCATATATGTTAAGTTTAAGTCCCCACCACCACCCCCAGTGCCCACAGAAATGTCTGCTTTGCTTGCCTTCTAAAGGGAAAAGATCCTTTTAAGGAAATACACTTTTGTAAAAGATAACACTTCCTCGGGCTGACCATATCAGCAGCGTGAGAGAACGGAGAGAAAGAAAGGAAGGACAGGAACGTTAATGATGGAGAGACATCCCCTTGCTTATGCGTGTGGATTCCTAGGTCACTGCAACTGCTCCATAAGATATAGTAAAAGTCATAAAGGATGTCCTGTTATTGTTTAAAAATCACACTAAAATGTCATTACATTTGTTCTGTCTATTCCACTGGGCAGCATCATTGTCATACAGCTACAGCGTTCAGGATCCTGGCATCCCAGTGCAGGTCTGCAACCCCTAAACACATTAAAAAGGTTTAAGTTGACGTATGTTACTCTGAGAGCTGGGATGGATCAGGGGTATATATATGGCCAGTCACCACAGAACAGCCAACAAGTAACTCATCAGTCCACATCAGCTGAAGGACTTCCAGTCATACATCAACACCCCATCCATTGTCCATGTGAACATTTTTCCCCCTTACCACTAAACATCTATGGAACTTTCTGAATATAATCAAAACAGTAATACATGGAGATATTGCCACCATCCTCCCCATCTCAGCTTAGGAAGAACCTCATTCATGTTCTGAAACCCAGCATTGCCCAAGGAGGTTATGAATGACCAGCCTGCCAAGGCGCTTTTGCAGGAGAGAAGCCCACATCTGAGAAGAGCTTCTTAGTACGAATGGCTGCCCTGGCTCACACCAAGGCAATCGGATCTCTACCTCTGATGGCAGCTGGGATCAGCAGCAGAGCTGCCATTGTATTTTTCCCCAGTATCAACTTCCAGTTTTCCGCAATCTGCATCTTCTCGACCTCCTGAGTCAGAGGTTTTGTCTTTACAGCTCATCATACCTATGGATTTTTCTTACACAAATTTGTCCAGCCATGTTTTGAGCCTGTCTGAGCTTTTGGGACCCACAGAATCATGGCACAAGGGATGCACAGCCAAATTCTGTTGTATGACAGAAGTACTTAATTTTGTTTGGTTTAGACCTTCTTTCTTGGCGTTTCCCAGCTCTTATTAAGAAACAATCTCTATGGTTTTCTGTTACCATCTCTGAAACACTCACAAGCCTAGATACGTATTTCTTATAATTCCTTACTTTTTTAATTGCCTTTTGCTGTAAAACATGTTAAGAGGCATGAGGACACAAGGGCAAGACTGTTCTAAAAGCTTTCACACTTTTGCCTACAAAGGGTGCAACAAATATCTCTGGTGTGCAAGTTCTTCTTGGTTTTTAAAATGGTCAAGATTGAAAGCTCTGCAGGTATCTGAGACAGAATTAACATAGCCTGCCCCTCCACTAATTAATGCCTTCATAGAAGGTATGAAGAAGTAGAAACAATTAAAGTAGTTATGTTAATGCCAGTGATTATTCAGGTGCTGAAGTGGAGAAGCCATTCTATTTTAAAAGATACATTTTGGGTTTCACGGAGCCCCCAAAATTGGTCTTGTTCCTCGATGGGGGTAGCTCCTATTTGATGTCTGAAGTAGGCAGCTGTTTCCTATTTTGCATTTGAAGTGACACATCCCTCAAAGAAATGTTGCTCCTGTTAAAAAGACACCGATGTAATTTGAGCTGAACATTTCCAAGTTGCAGGATTAGAGAGATTAATCTGGTTTTTAATGGCATGTCATAATCAGAAAGCTGCTCAGAGGTCAAGGGTCACATTTCATACCCAGAGCCACTTCTAATCTCAAATATTTATCTGAAATTAGAAGCATGAGGAGAGAGAGAAGGGGGAGGTAACTACAACCTGGAGTTCATTAGTGCTACAGAGAAAGAGGAACTCATTAGGGAATAGCTGAAAATTCCCTTAACAATGCAGATTTCTGCCACTGTCCAGATCAAGAGGATGCCTGCAGATCTGCCAGGTGAGCCTCTGCAAAGCGATGTCCACCAAGCTAAAAACGCCTCAGAAAATGCATTTCATTAGTGATTACAGTGACCAAACTCTACAACGGCCTTTCCCTCCCACCTCTTTTGGGCAGCCAGCAGTTTGCTTTAGGTAGGTATCCTTGCTATTGTGCAATTTTTTGCTCTGTCACACCTCCAACACAGATAATGATGCAGACATTTGTTTCTCCACAAAAACACGGAAAACCCCATTTCTTCTTTTTTTTTTTTTTTGCTTTCAAATGGATAAGAAATTAACTGTGAGCACCCAAAATACAATACAGAACAGCTGCTTATCACAGTAGTGATGATTTCCTCCCGGCTGTACCAGCAGTACATGCTACTGATCATGCCGAGTCCTGGGACATTCCAGGGGCAGTTCCTGCCACAGCATTGCTCAACCCATTATGTTCATAGGAAGGCTCTAAATAGGCTCTTTCGCCGGGTCAGAGTTCCCTTACACCCACCCATCCCTGATGTTAGAAGTGAGGCCAGCAATGTGACTCTGCAGAAGCAGGATTTTATCTGGATAACTTGCACTGGACGTGGACACTGCTGATTGACACGAGACCCAAGAAACCAGCTGGGGAGCTTCAGCTGAGCCAGGGCTGCAGAGTTGCTTTGATCAGGCATGACAGCTGGCTATGAAGGGGAAACATCCCAGTGGCATGGTCCTCGTACAGGCCTCCAGGTGGGATTGTCTCAGTTTCTGCCAGGGAAACATCAAAAGGGCAAGTCTTGGAGCTGCCTTCCTCCTTGCAGAGTGCTAGGGAATCTCAGAGCTCTCATCTGTTGTTGTACAGCATGGTCCAATATATTTCTGCATATAGAACAACATTAGGACATGCTGGAACAGGCTATGCAGGATATTGCATTTTGAAAGGTGTTAAATGAAAACAGGATCTCCCTCAACATCATTCTCAATCATTAAAAACTCTCCTGCTCGTCTCCTACGTGTCTTACTCCTACCAATACAAATGCCCGGTCCTCAGTGTCTGTAGCAGTTCAGTTCTTTTACAGCTTTCCCTGAGCTTCTTTTTGTACTGAGCCCAGTCCATGCAAAGCAGGAGGGCTTTCATCGTAAGACTAAAACTTAGTGAGCCTCCCGTGCTAAGGAACAGCACTATAAAAGTCTCTGCAATTTGTGTGCACTGTAATGCTCTCTCGATTTATGTCAGAGTTAAACTGTACTGGATTTAAGAGTCCAGAAGTAGGAAAGCAGTCTGTCCTGCTGTAACCTCACACAGCTGGACGCCCTTCTCAGCAGCAACCTTGCTCCATTCTGACAGAGGGAATACAAATGTTTTACCAGGCTTCAGAAGGCTGACATATGAGTGTGCTCTGAAACAAAACCTCGTGAGTTACCAGACCAGCAGAAGTAAGAGCACTGACAAGGGCTCAGTAAAGCCAAGACAGGCAAAATTGAAATTTCTTTGCTTCACCTCTTTGGACAAAGGCCTGGAGATCTGCAGCTCTAACATGCCTTCCTGTTTGCCTTGGATTCTTCATGCATGCATCACATCCAGTCACCCTGAGTGCATCAGCTGGTCCAGCGCATTACAGAGGGAGCGCGGAACCTGGAAGCACGCGAGCCTGTGAGGGACATGAACGGCAGCCTTCTCTCTCAAGAAGTGGGATAGAGTTCAGTAACCTTATCCATCCTGTTTTCTTGCTGTCGCTAGTGGAATATGAGGTCCTCGGGTTGTTTATGCCAACTGTTCCAGTGATCCTGAAGCGCTCCTGAGGACACACTGATTCATCTGTTCAGACTTTGCACAAACTAACTGGTTTCCAGCTGCACCTCTGCTCAGGCAGCTGGACAAGCTCTCTAACCTGCTATAACCCGTCCCAGTGATCAGTGCAGCCAGCAACAAAATGATGATTGGGACAGTGTAGGAAAAAGATAGGATGATGCTGAACTGTGCCAGGACAGAAAAGATACCAGAGGGCGAGTGTTGTGTGTGTGTGGAGGGCTACGTTCAATTTTGTGGCTTTTCCTGGCTTAAAGATACTGCTGGTATTTAAATAAAGAAAACATCTGGAGGTAGAAATCTGAGAACAGAGCTGAGACTGAGTACATAAGGGTAGCTGAAAGATTAAAAGCATAAAACAACAACATGGCAAGCAAATTACAAATCCATGTGCCATGTACCTGGGAAATTCAGAGCTGAGGATACAGACCTGCTAAAGCAAAAAATGCCGCTGCAGCAGCCAGGCAGGCTTAACTCCTGCTCTACAAGAATGTCCCTCCACTTACTATTTTAAGATTATACTATTTTCACCTTTTCTGATGCCAGATCGATTGCATTTCCCGGTAAAGGCAGACTGCTTTCCTGCTCCTCTCCACAGGGCTGGTGGGGGCTTGGGCTGTCCAATCTGGGGTCTAACAAAGATGGAACTGTTTGAAGCATAGCACATCCCTGGTCCTCCTCCGTTTCCAATACCGAGATCTGTGCTCCGGACAGCCTTTCTGCAGCTCTCTGCACTCCCATGGGTGACAGGCACTCTGCTCCCTAGGGCTTAAGAGTGGCTCTTTCTCCAGGATTGTTTCTGGATGCAGGAATGCCCTACCCTAGGGAGAGCTGCTAGGGGTCAGACTGCCAAGAGCCCCTCGCAGGGCTCCAGGGGGCGAGGGGCTGAGCTGGGGAGGGGGGGTCCCGCTGCTTCCCACTGTCCCTGAGAACGGGCTGGGGGACCACAGACCATTCTCTCCACGGCAGCATCAACCCCTGCCTGGGAGCGATCCCCCATCCCGGGAGCGACCCCCACATCCCGGGAGTGATCCCCCCTGCTGGGAGTGACCCCTCCATCCCGGAGTGACACCCCTGCTCGGGAGGGACCCCTCCATCCCGGGAGCGACCCCCTCCCTCGAGAGCGAGTCCCCCATCTCGGGAATGATCCCCCCGCTGGGAGTGACACCCCCATCACGGGAACGACACCCCTAGGAGCGACCCCTCCACCCCGGGAGTGACTCCCCCCGCTTGCAGTGACGCCCCCCCGAGAGCGACTCCCCTATCCCGGGAGCGACTGCCCATCCCGGGAGAAAATCCCCATCCCGGGAGCACCCCTCGCGTGTCCCCGCGGTCGCTGTTCAGGGCAAAACGGCCCCTCGGGCTCCCGCTGCCCCCGGGGCAGGAGGAGGAGGAGGAGCCGGCGCGGCTGGGGGCGCCGCGGGCTGCGCTGTCGGAGGAGGCGGTGGCGGGGGGGCGCTCCCCCCCCCCCCCCCAGTCCCCGTGCCGGTGCCGCAGACCCCCCGCTCCCTCCGCCTCGCTGCGAGGGGGCGGAGGGCAGGGCAGGGCGGGGGCTCGGCCGGCTGCTGCCCCACGCGGCGCCCGGGCTGGCGGCGCCCCCGCCGCGCTCCCCGCGCACTCCCTCTGCCATGCTCGGCTCCCGCCGCGACCCCGCGCCCTCCTCGCCGGCCGCCGCCGACCTCCGCGACCCCGGGCGGCGTGGCGGGGCGCGGCGGAGCGCGGGCGGTGCCGCTCGACGCCCGGGGCCGCCCGCGGTCGCCGCCGCCTCCGTCGCCGCCGGCGGGTGGCGGCGGGCGGCGATGGGCACGGCGGCCGTGCACCTCCTGCTGCTGCTCGGGCTGCTGCACGCCGGGCCCGGCGGAGAGGGCAGGAAGGGCTGGCGGCGGCGGGGCTCGGCGCCCCGGGAGCGCGGCGAGTCGGCGGAGAGCTTCCCGCTGGACTTCACGGCCGTAGAGGGCAACATGGACAGCTTCATGGCGCAGGTCAAGAGCCTGGCGCAGTCGCTGTACCCCTGCTCGGCGCAGGCGCTGCCGCACGAGCTGCGCCTGCACCTCCTGCACAACGCCTCGGTCACCTGCAACGACGGCAGCCCCGCCGGGTGAGTCCCCGCTCCCGCCGCCCCGCGCGCCCCGCGCCCCTGGGGCTGCGGCGCCACCGCGCGGCCGAGAGCGGCGCCGCAGCGACAGGTGCACGGGGAGCTGCTGCCCCGGGACGCGCCGCGGGCACCGAGGGGATGCGCTCCGGGATGAGCCCCGGGCACCGAGGGGATGCGCTCCGGGATGAGCCCCGGGCACCGAGGGGGAGCGCTCCGGGATGAGCCCCGGGCACCGAGGGGGTGCGCTCCGGGGTGAGCCCCGGGCACCGAGGGGGTGCGCTCCGGGATGAGCCCCGGGCACCGAGGGGATGCGCTCCGGGATGAGCCCCGGGCACCGAGGGGATGCGCTCCGGGATGAGCCCCGGGCACCGAGGGGATGCGCTCCGGGATGAGCCCCGGGCACCGAGGGGGTGCGCTCCGGGATGAGCCCCGGGCACCGAGGGGGTGCGCTCCGGGGTGAGCCCCGGGCACCGAGGGGGTGCGCTCCGGGATGAGCCCCGGGCACCGAGGGGATGCGCTCCGGGATGAGCCCCGGGCACCGAGGGGATGCGCTCCGGGATGAGCCCCGGGCACCGAGGGGGTGCGCTCCGGGATGAGCCCCGGGCACCGAGGAGATGCGCTCCGGGATGAGCCCCGGGCACCGAGGGGGTGCGCTCCGGGATGAGCCCCGGGCATCGGAGCGTGGCGTCCCGGGTATCAAAGTGCTGCATCCTGGGATGCGCCCCGGGCATTGGAGCGAGGTGTCCCGAGATGCGCCTCGGGCATTGCAGTGCTGCATCCCGGGCATCGAGGTGCTGCGTCCCGGGATGCGTCCCGGGTATGACAGCGCGGCGTCTCGGGCATCAAAGCGCTGCATCCCGGGATGTGCTCCGGGCATTAGAGTGCGGTGTCCCAGGATGCGCCCCGGGCACGGAGGTGCTGCGTCCCGGGCACTGAGATGCTCCCCGTGAATGGAGGTGCTGCATAGCGGGATGCGCCCTGGGCATCAAGGCGCTGCATCCTGGGCATCAAAGCTCTGCATCCCAGGAAGCACCCGCGGCATTACAGTGCTGTATACCAGGCATCAGAGCACAGCGTCCTGGGATTCGCCCCCGGGCATTAAAGTGCTGCGTCCCGGGATGCACTCCGGGCATTGAAGTTCTCCATCCCAGGCATTACAGCTCTGCATTCCGGGATGTAATCTGGGCATCCCAGCGAGGTGTCCCGGTATATGCTACGGGCATCAGAGCACTGCATGCCAGGCATCAAGAGTGCAGTATCCTGGGATGTGCCCCGGACATTAAAGTGCTGAGTCCTGGGATGCACCCTGGGCATCAGTGCACTGCACCCCGGGTTATTCCCTGGCATTGAAGTGCTGCATCCTGGGATGCATCCTGGGCATCAAAGAGCTGTGTCCCGGGCATCAGAGTGCTGCATCCCGGGATGCACCCCAGGCATCAGAGGTCAAGGTGCCCGGTGCTCACACCATGCTGTTTGTTTGTCTGCAGCTACTACCTCAAGGAGTCCAAGGGCAGCCGGCGGTGGCTGCTGTTCCTGGAAGGTGAGCACCAGCACCGCGTGTCCACCCCCCCTCCCTGTTTGTCCCGTACTGGTTCCCTTGGCACCCCGGTTCTCCGGCCATGCTGATGCCTCTCTCCCCTCCAGGGGGGTGGTACTGCTTCAGCAGGGAGAACTGTGACACCCGGTACGGCGCCATGCGGCGGCTGATGAGCTCCAGGGAGTGGCCCGCCACCCGCGTGGGTGAGTTGTGACCTGCAGCCCTGTGCAGCACCGAGTGAGCAGGACCAGGGCTGCTGCAGCTCCTGCCCAGTGCCAGCAGGAATGGGAGTGGGAATGGGCATGTACATGGGCACAGACATGGGCAAGGACATGGGCACAGACTTGGACATGGACATGGGCACAAGTATGGAAACGGACAGGGGCACGAACACAGGCACGTATATGGGCTTGGGCATGGACACGGGCATGGACACAGGCACCTGCTCCTTCCTGAGAGACCCCCCTGCTCCCTAAAGGTATTCCAAGACCCCGGAGGCACACATGCATTGGGATGTGCAGTTAGTGTTCTGGGCTCTGGCCGTCATGCGCTCTTTCTGCATGCCCATACTCTCAGACCTGTTGGGATCCTCACTTCACAGAGCTGGGTACTAGGGTTTTGGTTGTTAAAGAGTCTTTGTGTTTCTCTTAATCCTGTCTGAGCTGGTCCTGCGCTTCTCCATCCGTTTGCTGGGACAAATACACATCCTGGCATGCTGCCCTGGCTGCATGTGTTTGCCTGCAGTAGGACTAGACCCACCTGCATAGGGAGAGACCAAATTAACTCTCCAGGCTCTTACCTGGAGCTGTGTGGTTCCATTCCCCTTCATAATGGTGTAACATCAGTTATCCAGATACAGCAGCTCGTGTGAAAGCCTTTGTTTGGTGCTCACATCAAGTCTTTGTACCATCTTTCAGAGTCAAGCATAAGATGAAATTAGCACCCCAGGTACCCACACTTCAGGCCACATGTTGAGCTCCAGTCTTCATTCTCACTGCTTAGGCTCCGGCTTTCTGAATCCTAAACCACTGTCATTCACACATATCTTGTCCTTGCCTATATCAGAATTCACCTGCTAATGTTTTCTGGGGGAGTGCTTAATTTTACGTGTCTGTATCACGGCTTCCATTCTGTCCTGCAAGAGGCTTCTGGACTGGCCTCGTCTCTGGCATGAATCAAATTCTGAAAGGCACATCTGCCTCGGGGCTAATTTGGAACTGTTCCTTCCACTTCCCTTCCTGATGTTTTTCATCATGGGTGTCTGTTTTCTGCGTGGTCAGAGATCCTGCATGAGGCTCACAGGGTTTCTCTTGACGTCACAGACTGTCATCTGTGCATTTCTTGTTTCTTTGTGCCCTTCTGCAGGCACCGGGATCCTGTCGTCACAGCCAGAAGAAAATCCCCACTGGTGGAATGCAAACATGGTGTAAGGAGGGACAACGAAGGGAAACGGGTTTATACAGAAATGGTGTCTGCTGCCTTTTAGGCTGGCAAGAATGATGCAAAGACTAAGACGTACACTTGCGAGAGGAAATTCCGTCTCCTCATTTGGTCTAGTTCTGTTCTCTTAACATGTAGTGTTGGCAGGGTTGGGAGAAGCTGTAATCCAGTCTCCTTGGAATTGTGGAGTGTTGTAAGGAACAGAAAATGGGAGTAGCTTAGGGAAGCTTCTCAAGTAAGTGGAGTGGCAAATGCTGTTGTGAGCAGTGAGCTGGTAGTCTGTGCACATTTGCCAGTTTGAGAGGGATGTGGGGCAGCTCTTCTAGTTCAGAGAAGAGCAAGGGAGAAAGACATGAGTTTATATATCATAGAATCACCAGGTTGGAAAGGACCCACTGGATCATTGAGTCAAACCATTCCTAACAATCCTAAACCATGCCCCTCAGCACCTCATCCACCCTTCCTTTGAACTCCTCCAGGGAAGGTGACTCCCCCCCTCCCTGGGCAGCTGTTCCAGTGCCCAATGACCCTTTCTGTGAAAAATTTTTTCCTGATGTCCAGCCTGAACCTCCCCTGGCAGAGCTTGAGGCCATTCCCTCTTGTCCTGTCCCCTGTCACTTGGGAGAAGAGCCCAGCTCCCTCCTCTCCACAACCTCCTTTCAGGCAGTTGTAGAGAGTAATAAGGTCTCCCCTCAGCCTCCTCTTCTCCAGGCTAAACAACCCCAGCTCTCTCAGCCGCTCCTCGTCAGACTTGTTCTCCAGCCCCGTCACCAGCTTCGAACATATATATCCATCTATATAGGAGACAAAAGCAGGAGAGAGGGCTTCTGACTGGCATTCTGCAAACCGGAGATAAAAATGGGAAGATCACTTAATTTCTGCAGAAACCTCCAGTGGCTGCAGTCAGCTTTTACACTGCATGGATGAGGTCTTCTCATTTTCCGTGTGAAAAACTGAAGCACAGGACGTTTCCCTGCGGCAGCTCAGCCTCCGCATCAGTGGGACAGCTGAGAGCGGTGTCTTGGCCTGTCGTTCTACCCACTTAGCTCAGGGTTTCGATTAGATCATTGTTTATCAATTTAACTCAGTCAAACTACCAGCGTTCAGGAGAAAATTCAGGACAGTTATAATTGCCACTTGGTGTGCAAGAAGGTATGTTGTCTAACTGGACAAGAAACTCTTCCTTTTTCCCCTTCCCAGGGTTTAGTTTTCTTCCAGTTACGTGACCCTCTCCTCCCCCTCCGTGCATGTCAAAGGATCCTCGGTGCTCACATTACTCTCTCTCTTACAGATTCATCCCATATTGCTCAAGTGATGTTTGGAGTGGCGCCTCATCCAAGTCCGAGAAAAGTGAGTGTTGCTGACGGGCTGTTGCTGCCTCACACGTCAGATGTTGAGGGATATGGCCAGACTTCTGTGAAATTACATGAAAGAAGAACAGGCCTTTTCTTGCTGAAGGGCAGGAAAGAATATCAAGCTACTTCCAGATAAAACATCCTGATCTCTTTAGCTCAGGCTGTTTTGACAGAGTTCAGAGCCATTGCAGAGATGTTACACTGATGCAGTATGCAAGGATTAGAGGAATGAAATTCCTTTTAGATGAATCCCCAGGTTCCAGCAGACAGCAGATTAAATGCTGTAGCTGAGAAACCATGGTTTGGGGCATGTGACTGTGGCTGTGCTGACGTGAGAGGCAAGTGCAGTGGATTTAGTTTCAGACACTGATTGGGAGGATATTTGGGCTTTGAAAGGAGCCGTTGTGTGTCAGGCTAAAGCTGCTTGGAAGTTTCTTTGGGAAGCGAAGAATAGTTGATCTTAGTACATGCATTGCCATCGGGAGTCTGCTTAAAGGAGTCCTCTTCCAGATTAACCTGGATTTCATGGAAATGAATTGTTCTACCTCTCATACTTCTCTGGATTTCCTAACTTGAGCAGGATTGGTGTTTGGGTGCAGCAATGTCAGTAGAAACATCAGGGGCTTAGTTCTCTTTTTGTCTGTCCATGAAGAGTTTTCTTCGGTTAGAATGGAATCACTGCTGGTAAATTGTTGATCACTGTTGATCATCGAGGCTGCTGTGAAGAGAGAACTGGGCCTAGGATGCCACGGGATGTGGCTGAAGAGGCAGAAAGTTAATGCTTTTCTGTGAGTTGATCTGTGAGCTCTGGCCTTGAGCCAGACGTTGTGTCCCTCAATGTGTATCTTCACACACTCATACATTGAGGAAACCACCACTCACGGCTACCACAGATGGGCTTTTCGGCACAGTAAGGGGCATTTTCACTTCATCAGAGCTTCTTAGGGTTGTTATGCTTTGGCAAATGTGGCTGCATTTTGGTAGTGCCAAGGGAGTCAGGGTCTAACATTCTGTTAGACATTGCTTGTCTGAATTGGCTTTATGAATTGGGAATAAAGGGATGCAGCAAGTTGGAACTGAGATTCCAGGTGGCAGGAAGGTGTGCCTGTATAGAGAAAGGATCTCAACACCTTCCTTTTTGTTTTCCTTCTCTTAAGTTTTCCAGTTCCTAAGTGCCGTTATGGGAAGGTGAGCGTGTGTTGCTGTGTGTCCTGTTCACTCTCTATCCACTTTCTGTCAGGGAAGCAAGTTTTTTACGAGGGGAATCATAGAATCACCAGGTTGGAAAGGACCCATTGGATCATTGAGTCCAACCATTCCTAACACTCCCTAAACCATGTCCCTCAGCACTTCATCCACCCGTTCCTTAAACACCTCCAGGGAAGGCGACTCGACCCCCTCCCTGGGCAGCTGTTCCAGTGCCCAATGACTCTTTCCGTGAAGAATTTTTTTCTGATATCCAACCTGAACCTCCCCTGGTGGAGCTTCAGGCCATTCCCTCCATCCTGTCCCCTGTCACTTGGGAGAAGAGCCCAGCTCCCTCCTCTCCACAACCTTCTTTCAGGTAGTTGTAGAGAGCAATAAGGTCTCCCCTCAGCCTCCTCTTCTCCAGGCTAAACAACCCCAGCTCTCTCAGCCGCTCCTCGTCAGACGTTCTCCAGCCCCCTCACCAGCTTCATTGCTCTTCTCTGGAGCAGTATCTCTGGGAAGTATCTCTTGTCAGGTGAACATGGGCCTCGCTTTAGGTGCATGATCCCTTCATAGCGTTCTCAAGCATTTGTGGACAGTCTTAGCCTGGACAGGAAACAGTTTTGTTGACACTGAGCTCTCTCTTCCAGACGAATATGCCTTCATGGGAGCACTGATAATTCAGGAGGTTATAAAGGAACTGGTGGGAAAAGGTCTTAGCACCGCCAAAGTGTTGCTGCTAGCAGGGAGCAGGTAGGTATCCATGAGGTGTTCTGTGGGGAAGACGGATTTCCACAAGAGAAAGCTGTTGGGGAGGATGTCTCGTCGGGTCCTGGAATATTTCTCCTAGGACTACAGTAACACAAACACAGCAGACGCTGTATCTCAGTTCAGTTCTCTCCTTTGAATGGTACAGTAGGGGATGATATAATGTGAGAGGGAGGGAACGTGTTCCTCCTTCCCTGCATTTGCATGCTGGCTCCTGGTGGCTCCCACCACGTGCTTGTGAATGGATTTGGGATGTTTGAATTAAAAACTCAGACCTGCCTGACACAGGTGCTCAGAAACTTGGGGGGTTGCAGGAAGCTGTGGTACACACAGCACAGGGTGTAATGTAGAAGTCACAGAGGGTGAATGTGTCTCACTTCAGATTAATTTGGGTTCTCAGCAGACAAAGGTTTTGCAAATGATCTAAAATACAAATGTCACTCAGAAGAAAGAACAAGAACGAGATTTGGGTTCTGAGATACCAGATTGTTACTCAGCGCTGGCTTTATTTCCCAGTGTTTTGTAAAGCAAGGCAATAACTTGGTGACTACTGGGTTAGCAGTGGGTTGTTCTGTGGACAGATAAGGTTGTGTATTGCGTGTTGCTGCTGGGAGAGGGTCTGTGTGCCAGCCGGTTGTTTAATGGCTGTGTGTGTCTTGTGACTGCAGTATTAACATTGCTGTTGCAGTGCCGGAGGGACAGGAGTGCTCCTGAATGTGGATCGAGTGGCAGAGCAGCTGGAGGAGATGGGTTATCAAGGGATTCAGGTCCGAGGCTTGGCAGACTCCGGATGGTTCCTGGATAATAAACAATATCGCAGAACTGACTGTATTGATACCATAACGTGTGCTCCAACAGAAGCCATCAGAAGGGGAATAAGGTACAGTCAGATGCTCTGAAGTACACTTTTATTATATGTTGTCGTCCAGAGAAGATGTCTTCCTCCCCTGTCTTCCTTCATTTTGGTACTTAGGTATTTATGAGCTATGTCAGTGGCTGTTCAATTATTTTATTGGAAAATACAGTAATTTAAAATCTAGACACGCAAAAGAATGTATGCAATTGCAGACGCTTTAGGATGTGTTGATGGTAAAATGTAGCCAAGACAGAACTCTGCTGTCAGTAAGTTTTAACTGTAACCAGAACAGAAATAGACTGGGATTTGAGAAGTCTGTTGTTAAGATTTTGCCATGACTTTATTCTGTTACTGCTTTATCTTCTAGGTACTGGAATGGTATTGTTCCTGAACGCTGTAAGCTGCAGTTTAAAGAAGGAGAGGAATGGAACTGCTTTTTTGGATACAAGATTTACCCCACTCTTCGATGTAAGTATCGGAGGAGAGATATAAAATGTATGCCAGGGTTTCCACTGTATCCACAGCAATTCCTTTTCTAACTATTTTGTCTTCCTAGGTCCAGTCTTTGTTGTGCAGTGGCTTTTTGATGAGGCCCAGCTTACTGTAGACAACGTGCACCTCACCGGGCAGCCTGTTCAGGAGGGGCAGTGGCTCTACATCCAGAATCTGGGTAGGGAGCTGAGAAATACCTTGAAGGATGTGACGTAAGTATTGCGTTGAGGAAAACCTGCCATTTTTATATCTAAGAGACATTCTTAACCACTATCCTAGCAGCATTGCTCAGTTCTCTGCAGAAACGGTGTTGTAAATTTGCTAACTATTAGTCTACATGAAGAAACTTGCATTTTTTCATTTCTGGATAAATGCAAAGTAATTTCCAGCTTCACAATTACCCTTTGTTATTGATAGAAATGTGCTTTTTTCTGCCCTGCCCCCAAGATGAGTTCTGAGACTCCTTGCCATTGCACAGCCATCGACCTCACAGGGAGAAAAGCTGATCATAAAGCATCCAGAGAGTTCGTGAGACAGGAGCAGAGGAATCATTAATGTGCCTTTACTTCATGCAAGAGCACGTGTTCAGGAGTCTCTTGTTGCAAATGTTAGGCTGGGTGGATCCCGTTTTCTTCTGGATACTTTCCCATCCAATTGAGTTTTATATCATGATAGTCATTGCTGTTGCTAAGAATCTTGTTGGGGCAGCAAAAATTCTACCCTCTACCTAGTCTGGAAGGTTCTATTTAGCAGGAGTTACTTTGTCTTTCCAAGATCTAATCCATGTGTCCCTTTTTCCTTTAGCGCTAGCTTTGCTCCTGCCTGTTTGTCCCATGAGATCATTACGCGCAAGTGAGTGCTTTTGCAAATTGTTTGAAAGGTCAACGGGGAAACGGTGGGGGAATTGGCCAGTCCTGGCAGCCCAGCCCCTCTGATACTCTCGGTACGGTTTGTCTTTCAGTCACTGGACAGACATCCAGGTGAAGGGGACATCACTACCCCGTGCGCTGCACTGCTGGGATCGGAGCCTGCACGAGAGCAACAAAAATGGGAAGGCGCCTCTGAAAGGCTGCCCAATTCATCTGATCGACAGCTGCCCGTGGCCCCACTGCAACCCCTCGTGCCCCACCATCAGGGACCAGTTCACAGGGCAGGAGATGAACGTGATCCAGTTCCTCATGCACATGGGTTTTGATGTCCAGAAGATGGCACAGCAACAGGGCCTGGAGCCCAGTAAACTTCTGGGAATGCTCAGCAGTGGTAACTAGGAAGGGGTCTTCAGAGGGGCAGAGAGATGAGATCAGGAGGAGCCTCTCAGCCCTTCTCCCACACTTTCTAATCTTCCTTACGCTCATGCAGGCAGATGCATGCTCACACACACACACACTCAAACTTTTTCACACCCACGTGCTCCCACACTCCAGCCTACTTAGGATGTGTCAAGAAAACAAAAAAAACAAAGTAGTTTCTTGCTTACAGAATTTGACTGGAACTTGTTACCTCCAACCCCCAGGGTTCTGTTTTGGCCTTTTGTGTCCTCTCCCTGTGTTCCACAAAGCAATCTGATACAGGGAGTAGCAAAGCCATAAATAGCAGCAATGAGAACCTTCCCCACATATTGGACTTCTTCCCTTGCCATGAATTTTACATCATAGACTCTATACAAGTGGTGAAAAAAGCAAGCACTGGATTTCTTTTGTCCAACTAGAAGTGAAGGAATGATGACAGGACTTCTTGGAGGTCAGCGTCTCATGAGGAGTCACAGCGTACAAACCCAGGACACGTGCTAGGGATGGACACTCTTGTACTCAATTTACTTTCATATTATTTTATAAAAATGACTTTTTTTATTACTTTTTTAAACTAAGCAAGAAATATAAATGATATTGTTTTGTAACATATTTTTTTTAAATAACGGAGAAACCTCTTGCTACTTCAGCAACGTGGACATATTTATTTTAATATGTAAAACGCTATTTATAAGGGCTCACCAGAGAACCATACATATGTCTTTGTAAAGTTGTATATGCTGCTCGTTTGGATGGGTTAACCTTATGATCACTTGTGCCTGGGAGAGGGCTGAGGGTGGTATTGACAATTTGTAATAATTAGACTTCTGCGTTCCCCTTGCAGTATGCTTTGTCGTTGTTTCTCGGATGAAGGGGTTGTAACGTCAGGTCCAAGTACAGACATTTTCACCCAGCGTCTGGTGTTTGCATACTCGCACGGCAGTTTCAGCTGGACTGAGATTTGCCAGGCTTCCCAGCGCGTTACGTTTTAAAATGCAGGGAGATCTGGTTTTGCAGCAAAGGGCTTGATTCTAACAAGAGAAATGTTTGATGGGACCGTCTGGCCTGTCTTAAAACAGGGAGCGTTTGGAACATAAAAGGCAGAGAATACAAGACAAGCACCAGAATATTTCTGTTGTAGTCATTTGCGAACACACCCACCGGAGGAGGTGCAGAATCCTCTTTGATGGTAACAGGAGGAGAACAAGGGCGCGACAGGGAATGTGTGACAACCTGGAAAGTGCAAGAGACCATTCCTTAGCAGGGGAAGCACATGGCAGTTGCAGAAAAGCTTCTCAGTGTCACCTGCTGCAGCTGGTGCTGAGAAACCTGCAGAAGGAGCACAATATACATCCAGAAGCTCTTGCTGGTGCCTTTGCATTTGCTTGCGCTTGAGTAAAATGTGTAGGTCACAGAGAAATTCCATGCGCTTCCAAGACCAGTCTCAGTGTTATTTGTAAGATCCATTGTCCTAGGTGAGTAAAATCAAGAACTAAGGAAACTGCAGCCACCCAGTTACTCTTCATAGCCTTCAGCAAACAGGCGGTGCTATGTAGGAGATCGGCTGTGCTGCTGGGCAGGATGGGTTTGGTGCATAGCTGAGATAGAAAAGGAACTAAAGAGAAAATGAGTGGTGCTCCCAGCAGAGCTGGAACACGGCTAAACAGCCAGTGGAGTTTCCTAATGCTCGGTGTAGGGATTGCTGATAGCCCTCATGTTTTAATTAATTATTCTGATTACAATTTTTATGCCATTAAGTTAAGAGGCTTCTTCAGTACAGAAAACATTTGGAAAAGCATGCGGGAAGATGTGATTCCTTTGGGGGCTGGAGTCATGTGGAGGCAATCAGAGCAGTAGCCTGGATTTCTGCTTGGGGTTGTTCATCACTTGGGAGCACCAAGGGAAACTGCTGTGCCTATCAGTTGTTTGCAGGATAACTATATGCCAGATGCTGCTGCTGTAGATACAGCAAGAGCCCTAGGCTGTGTCCAGCAATGCATTTCTGCTAGGAAGCATTAAAGGACAAATGCCACTGCAAAGTTTGGAATACTTTTTGCAGAGCTGCTTACCTGTATATCCTAATATCCTGCTTGGAGGAAGAAGGACAACTGTGATTTCAGCTGTGTTTAGGTGCAAGAGAGCATCACTGAGGGACTGCAGAGACTGCACGGGGACAGCAAAGCAGAGTCCCCAGGCAGGATGGGTGAGAGTCCAGCAGCTGCAGTAGAATCATAGAATCATAGAATAGTTTGGGTTGGAAGGGACCTTAAAGATTATCCAGTTCCAACTCCCCTGCCATGGCCAGGGACACCTCCCACTGGATCAGGCTGCCCAAAGCCCATCCAACCTGGCCTTGAACACCTCCAGGGACGGGGCAGCCACCACTTCCCTGGGCAACCTGGGCCAGTTAGCTTTGCCTCGTAACACAGCCCCTCTGTTTTACGGGAGATGCCACAACACAGACAGTAATCACTGTCAGTAAAGTCTGGAAAACTAGGAGAGGTGGGGTTTTAACATCACAGAGCAGATTCACATGGAGCTCCTTGGCTCTCTTGATGCATTTCCTGGCTGTTGTGATGTTAATTGTGCAACTTCTACCCCAAATAAATGCAGGCTTTCTTCATTTAGCACCAGGGATCTTCTTAAGGAAAATGGGAGAGATTATCGTGAGAGACACTGAAGTTACAAGAAGGTGACAAAGCTGGAGGTAGGCACATTTTATCTTAGCATCCACAAAATTCATACTGTTCTCAGGCAGATCATTCTGTAAAGTTATCTCTGCCTTAGAAAATGCTGCCTGTGAGCTGCTGAAGTCCTGTAGCCACTACTTTTCACAGCAAGCAATGCTGCTGTAACCTCTATCTGTCCCCATTTGTCTTAAGCCCAAACTGGATGACAAGTGACCTCCAGCAGCAACACCAGCTTAAATAGTTCCTGTCCAGTGCCCGCATCCTGGCTGCTCTGTCAATGCCACTGCTGCATGGATGCAACCATGCACATCTGCAGCCTAAATCACAGCAGTGACCACTCCAGGTTAGAAATAATCCCTGTCAGGTGCAAGTTTTCTGCTGTTATTTTTTTGAACCTGAGATTAGTATCCTGAGCCAGATCAGTTACGTGGGCAAGGCAGGGGGTGGGCAGCCAGGCACTGGATGTGCTGTGTCGCCTCCGAAGCCCATTCGATCCAAGCACACAGGTGCTGCAGTCACACATCGCAGGTGGGGGCCCTGCCTGCAGCGGCGCTGGTGCCAGCAGACCCTACGTGCAGCAAATTGCTGGGAGCGGGTATTCCTCCAGTGACTCTGGGAGCTTTCAGCTGCCTGAGCTCCCAAACCAGCCCATCCAATCCACAAACCAGCCTGTTCGATCCCCAGCCGCAGCACCAGGAAGGGTCATGGGAGAAGGGTAAGCAGCGTCCTTCACCTGGCCAAGCCTCAACTGCCCCAGAACTGCCGGCTAAGATCACACATTGGAGCAGATGTACTCTTCGTCAACTTTTCTTTACAGTATCCAGCATTTCTTCACAATGAGGGTGGGGAGGCCCTGGCCCAGGTTGCCCAAGGAAGTTCTGGCTGCCCCATCCCTGGAGATGTTCAAGGCCAGGTTGGATGGGGCTTTGAGCCCCTGATCCAGTGGGAGGTGTCCCTGCCCATGGCAGGAGTGGGGGAAATGGATGAGCTTTAAGGCCCCTTCCAACCCACACTGTTCTGTGATTCTGTGATTGCCTGTGGTGATTCATTGCTGGTGTCACACCGTGACGTTAATATATGAATGAGAAACAATCATAGAATCATATATGGTGGCTTGGGTCAGAAGCGACCTTAAACATCATCCAGTTCCAAATCCCCTGTCATAGGCAGGGATAATGATATTAAGCAATTATTACTGTTACCAAGCTTGAGGGTTGATTTTAATTCCCAGTTAAGGAGTTACAGACTCGATCAGCACAGCTAGTGAGTACCTTGAGCTATTCAGAAGGGTTTTAAGGCTGTGCTGGCCCTAGGTCACCCTTGGTGCTGTGCTCCTGGGACAATCCTGCATCCATACTGGGAGCTGCACAGCCAGAGCCAGTCTGCAGGTCAGGAATTTTTATACTATGTCATGATTTTTCTATTTTGAAATTACATTTGAAGTTTTCTTTGGGGCATTTAGAGTCAGAATGAAAAGACTTTTTGGTGGAGATCAATTCTGGGGAAATGTATACCCAAACCTGCTCCCTGGGAAAGCTTTGATCCAGTGGGAGGGAGGGTTTGACACTATCTATTGAAATCTGTGTTCCAGAACAGAGTTAAGGATTTTGTTTTATAATTGGTTCTGGCTTTCAGAAATACAAGAATAACTGGTTCCCTTATAAATAAAACAGAGACAGGGAAGAGTTTAAGGAGACAGTGAAAACTGCTGCTCAAAGAACAGCAGAACCTTTCCCCACAAGGAAATCTATCACTGCTCCAGCTCAAATAGAGCAAAATGAGTCAGCTTTTATCACAGCCTCTGGCCTAAATCCTGTTACACGGGGCTTGGGGCTTGCGCACCGCTCAGGGGGCTTTGGGTCTGTAGGACTGAGCTCCTGTTTCTGCAGCGTGGTTGGATCACAACCGGCTTCCACCAAGTGTCCACAGCGTGGGGTGGCTGCAGGGAGAGCAGCGGCGTTCCAGTAACCCGAATGTTTCTAGAGGTGTAGCAAGATAATCAAGAAGAGCTCACAGTTTCAGTGTTAAATAACACCCACTCACGGCAGTTGAGGGGGGCAGGACTCATTCCAGAACTATTAATATAGCCCCTATTTATACCTCCAGGTTCCTGCAAACGGCGCAGCAGAGAGCTACAGCTGCAGGGCTAAAATGGAATAAATGTCAGCCTCCAGGGAGACGGCGATCCTTTCAGCCATCATATCGGGAAGGAGACGGTAAAAGGACAGGACGCTGAGCAGGTTTCAGACCTGAGAAACTGGAGAGAGCTGACTGCAGTACTCTGAGAAGGCAGCCGGTAGGCAGAGCCAGCCAGTAACCTCCCTGCAGCCGGCAAGGCTGTGCCGAGAGGCTGCCAGGAACGCACGCTCAACGTCACATGCAGCACCTACCGATACCAGGAGAGACAAGGCAGGGATCTGAGCTGCAGCTCTACTGATCCAGTACCAAGTGTGACTCAGGACAAAGAAGCAAAACCCTGGAAGCACGTTTGGAGGGGGCTTTAAGTGTATTGTCTGCAGGACTGAGAAGATGGAGAGCACGGGAGGGCCGTATCTGAACACGGCTGCTGTGACGTCCCCCGTGGGAATAGCTCGTTTGCTGCAGATGACATTTGGATGCACCACATTCAGCCTGGTAGCCCATCAGGGGGGATTCAGCGCAGCATATGGCACTTTCTGCATGTTTGTCTGGACCTTCTGTTTCGCCATCACTGTCTTCATCATCACCTGCGAATTCACGCACCTGCACAGCTGCCTGACCATTTCCTGGGGAAACTTCACTGCTGCTTTTGCCATGCTTGCCACACTCATGTCCATCACGGCTGCCGTGATCTACCCGCTCTACTTTGTCCAACTTGGCTGTTACCCCATCGGCTGTGAGGTGAGAGACTTTCGCATCGCAGCCAGCATCTTCGCAGGCCTCCTGTTCTTTGCATACGCCACCGAGGTGTGTTTAACCAGGGCAAAACCAGGACAAGTCTCCAGCTACATGGCCACTGTCTCCGGGCTCCTGAAAATCGTACAGGCTTTCGTAGCCTGCATCATATTTGGGGCGCTGGTGAACGACAGCCAGTACAGCAAATACGTGGCAACACAGTGGTGCGTGGCTGTCTACAGCTTTTGCTTTGTGGTGACAGTAGTGGTGGTGGCCTTCAGTGTCACAGGTAAGACCGCCTTGATGTGGTTCCCCTTCGAGCGCTCGGTGGTTGTCTACACCTTCGGGGCCGTGCTGCTGTACGTGAGCGCAGCGGTCATCTGGCCGGTGTTCTGCTTCGACAGCAAGTACGGCTCTCCACGGCGCCCTGGTCTCTGTGCCAAGGGCAAGTGCCCCTGGGACAGCCAGCTGGTGATCGCCATCTTCACCTACGTCAACCTGCTGCTGTACGTTGTGGATTTGGCATACTCCCAGCGCATCCGCTTCGTCTCCCACCTCTGAAACAGGGGTCTGCTGCTGCAAAACCCTCCCAGTGCCATAAGCAACAGCAACTGGGGATGCAGCAAGAGGTGGGATGCGGGGAAGGGAGGCACTGAACAGGCATGCACGCAAGAACCATCAACTACACTTCAAGACTGCACCAGCAAATTCACAACATGCAGCAGGCGGGCTGCAGCCAACGCTGGAAAAAGCCCACCTCCCCCATCACTCACATCTGCCTCAGCCACCTGGTGCCAGCGCGAAGGAATGCCGCTGCTCCAAGTATGCAAGATGGCCTTTCATCTCCAGGCAGCAGAAACCCTTGTTGCAACAGCGGGTCCGCAGGCTACCAGATTAGTGAGCCAAATATTAGGAAAGACACCAAGGATTTTGAAACTCTTACCGACACTTAACCATAATCAAGTGACTACCCAGGAAGTGGGAACACTAAAAGCTGCATCAAGGAACTCCAGTTCTGGTAGATGAAAAACAATCCCTCAGAGTTTGGGGTTGTGTGGTGAGACACAAAATGTTTGCAAGTGTGGGAAATTCCAGTTGGGATGTTTCTGAGAAGAACACTGTAGCTATAATAGTATTTTGAAGAGTACCAGTCCCTTTCTCTCCTCTCCTCTCCTCTCCTCTCCTCTCCTCTCCTCTCCTCTCCTCTCCTCTCCTCTCCTCTCCTCTCCTCTCCTCTCCTCTCCTCTCCTCTCCACTCCTCTCCTTTGCTGTTTAGCACAGAGAAAGAATATCCTCAAGCAGACACCTTGGGGGAAGCATGTGATATTCCTGTTTAGCAAATACTGAGTCCTTATAGAAATGAAAATATGCAAAATTGGGACTCTCGTGTCCAGAAATAGGGTGCAGAACAGAGCTGAACTGCAAAATAGCCATGCGTAATTTGACATCCTTGCTCAGCCAGGACCAGAAGGTACCTTAGCACGTGCTCTGTCTCAGTTCGTTTGCCACCATATCTTTATACTGATGTCAAAAATTATTTTGCTGGAAGCTTAAAGATAAATTCTGGGAGGAGGGGGAAGGGATGCAGTGGTGATTTGATCTCACAGTGCTGCAGAAAAGGGCCAAACCTGGCGGGGAGGGACTCAGACGGGACAGGACATGACAAAACCTGTGTACAATGGTAACAAATAAGGGAGCGCTGCTGCAGACCAGACTGGGCACTCAGATTCCCGAGCTCTCCATGTCGCCAGCGAGCTGCATTTCTCTGACCCATCCCTGACAAAACACTCACTTTGAAGTCCCACATTGCATAGCTCAGATTTCAGGCTTAATAGGAAGAAATGTTATGCATTTCTGATCCAGCAAGAAACCAAAGCAGTCTGAGTGCTTGTGCAGAAAGCACGCAGATGAGACAAGTTTGCTTAAAATCTGAAGTAGCTGCGTGTCAGAGGTAAGATATATTTTTTAATCAAATTAAAATAAAGATGAATGGCAGACTTACATACCACATCTCTGGAGATTTGTTTACTTTCATCTTGCTCTCCCCACAGCCTTCATTTCACCAGACACAGCCTTTCTGCTTTCTGCCGGAAAGCACAGCTCAATTTATTTTGATGAATGAAGGCTGAATGCAGCCCCAAAAAAAGTATATAGACAAGACGGTCAAGACCTTTGAGTGACATTCTTTATAGCAGAGTCACATAGGGAAAAGGAAGGAAACTTACTTTTCATTAGTGCTTTGTATGGGGTTTGAAAAGCAAAGGAAAAAATGGTTGCAACAGACTGCGTTGGATAATTCTCCTACAGACTAAGAACCAGCCTTCAGCCGAGGGAATTCTTAACCCATGAAACAGGTCAAGAATCAGTATCCATCATACAGGATACATACACTAAAGAGCCTTCCAAAGGGCTTTTCTCTTCCCCATTAAGGGCAGGAAGTCTGGAGGATAATGGTCCAACAAGAGGCTGCCTGGCTTGCTCTAGGGCAAGACCCAAGACTATCTAGTACAGACATAAACCAGGATATTAGAGAGCTCCATTTCTTGCCACCTAAATAAACAAAAGGGTTGTACAAATAAGAAACGCTAATTTTGGAAAAAAAATCCATTTGTATTGGAGGACACAGGGTACAAAGACAGCCACAGCACACAAAAGGAACCTTGAGTATTCCTTCTAAACCCACTAACCTGGACAAATGAAGCTGTGCCACACTTGTAAATTACTTAAGTTTTGGTATAACAAAGCACTAAAAATCAAATTAGTGACTGTGCACCATCATGGCTTCTGTCATAAACTCAAACCTGCAAAGTCAGGAATACTGCTTTAGAAAAGCATCTTCCTTCAGGCTCCGACGTGGCTCCAAGGGGCTGGTGGAGACCAGAGAGAAGGACAGCAGCAGCAGGTGCCCTGTGGGCAGGGGCTGCTTGTCCCTGGACATGCCACCACCACAAGTCTTTCGGGCAGTAAAGCCTGTTGGAAAGCTCCTCAGCTGGTTAACGCTTCTTCCAACTATGCACTTGCTTGCATTTTGTGAAGGTTTTGCACCAAGTATGAGCAATTAGCAGGAATGCAATAACATCTGCTAACAACACAAGTTGATGCAACATATACAGTCCCAGGGACATAAAGAAAGGCCCAAAAAGTAACTGGGAAACAACAGGGGTAAAATTCACAATAAGGAGGAACTAGAATTTAGCATCGAAATCCTGATACCACTGGAGGAGCGGAAAGACAAGTCTTTGCCAAGAACAGTGTGTTCATATTTAGCTTTCTCATCTGCCAGCCAAAGACTGAGCAAAAAGTGTTAGCATAGTCAAAATGGCAAAAAAAAAAAAAAAAAAGATTGTGTGGACAACAATCCACTCTTTTAGCAGGGAAAAAAAATCAAAACCTCATGCTTCAGTGGTTAAAATGCTCACTAACCAGTGGAAACTATGAGATTGCACAATCTAGGACAGAAACATCCGATATCTGCTTAATATGATTTTAACAACCAGCCCTGTCATGTGTCAGTTAATTAAAAAACATTTTATTTCCAGAGCTCATCTTAATCCTTAATTAATAAATCATGATCGAGTAACTCGCCAAAAAGTGGGTTCCTAAGCCTTTATCACCTTTTCTGGTGAACTCAGGCCAGGATGTGTGCGCATCTACGTAGAACCATGGCTTTGTTCCTGCAGCCAATCCACACGACTCCTAGTGGATCCCAGTGTGAAATATATACACACTGACAAAAAAATCTGAATCTTAATGGGTTTGGGGACTTGGTTTGCGTTTTTTTTCAGGTGTTTTTTTTTTTTTCTTCTCTTTCTAAAGACTGGAATTTGACATCTGTACTGGCACCAGTGCCATTTAATAGCTTCATCAATGACATAGACAGTGAGAGTGAGGGCACCCTCAGTAAGTTTGCAGATGACACCAAGCTGAGTGATGCAGTTGCCACACCAGAAAGACGGGATGTCATCCAGAGGGACCTGGACAGGCTGGAGAAGTGGGCCTTTGAGAATCTCATGAGGTTCAACAAGGTCAAGGTCCTGCACCTGGGTCAGGGCAATGGCCAATTTCAATACAGGCTGGAGGATGACAGGATTGAGAGCAGCCCTGAGGAGAAGGACTTGGGGTGCTGGGGATGAGAAGCTCAATGTGAGACAGCAGTGTGCACTCACAGCCCAGAAACCAACCGTGTCCTGGGCTGCACCAAAAGAAGCGTAGCCAGGAGGTCGAGGGAGGGGAGTCTGCCCCTCTATTCCTCTCTTGTGAGACCTCATCTGGAGTGTTGTGTCCAGTTCTGGAATCCTCAACATAAGAAGGAGATGGAGCTGTTGGAACGGGTCCAGGGGAGGCTACAAAGATGATCCGAGGGCTGGAGCACCTTCCTTACAAGGACAGGCTGATAGAGTTGGGGTTGTTCAGCCTGGAGACAGCTCTGGGGAGATTTTAGAGCAGCTTCCAGTGCCTGGAAGGGTTTAAAGAAAGCTTGAGAGGGACTGTTTACAAAGGCTTGTAGTGATAGGACTAGGGGCAATGGCTATAAGCTGGAAAGGGGCAGATTTAGAGTACACATAAGGATGAATTTCTTCACTGTGAGAGTGCTGAGGCCCTGGAACAGGCTGCCCAGGGAAGTGGTGGCTGCCCCATCCCTGGAGGTGTTCAAGGCCAGGCTGGATGGGCCTTGGGCATTCTGATACAGTGGGAGGTGTCCCTGGCCATCGCAAGGGGTTGGAACTGGATGGGCTTTGAGGTCCCTTCCAACCACAACCATTCTATGATCCCCGAAGAACAACGTTCCTAGAAAGGCTTAGGTTGGAAGGGACTCCGTCCCCTCACTCAGATCATAAACAGCGAGGCCTGGGGCACGCAGCTTATGACTTCCAGCCGGTCCGAGGGCAGGAGCACCCCAAGGCAACCCCACCAGCCGGGACCCGCCATTCCCAGCAGCGCCCGAACCTTCCAGAAGGGCCGCGGCTGCGGTGGGAGCTCAGCGCCCCCTGGCGGCACCGGGCGCCTCCCAGCGCTGAATGATGCAACCCCCCGCGGCGGTTGCACCAATAGCTGGCGAGGGCCGCGCCGGAGCCCGCGCCTCTCATTGATGATTGGGCGAGAGCTTTCGGCCACGCCCACTCGCGATCTGATTCGCCGTACCCCGAAGCCCCGCCCCCGACGCGCTGAAGCACCTCCCCGCGCGGCCACGTGGACGGCGGCGCGGCGGAGCTCGGTCGCTGCGGCACCATGAGCGTGGGCTTCATCGGAGCCGGGCAGCTTGCCTTCGCCCTGGCCCGGGGCTTCACGGCAGCAGGTGGGCTCCGGGCGCGGTGGGGGACACGAGTGGGTGGCAGCGAGCCGGCTGGGCTGACGCGCGGTACCGTTCGCAGGGGTCCTGGCCGCACACAAGATCACGGCGAGCTCTCCGGACACCGAGCTGCCCACCGTGAGCGGGCTGCGGGTGAGTGCGGGAGGGGGCGGGCGGCAGAGCTCCCCGGCGGGCCGCCCCGGGCGACAGCGTTCCCGTTTGTCCCCACCCGCTTGCAGAAAATGGGCGTCAACTTCACGGTGAGCAACAAGGACACGGTGAAGAGCAGCGATGTCCTCTTCCTGGCCGTGAAACCCCCCATCATCCCCTTCATCCTGGAGGAGGTGGGCCCTGACATCGAGCCCCGACACATCGTGGTCTCCTGCGCGGCCGGCGTCACCATCAGCTCCATCGAGAAGGTGAGGGGCAGCGGGGACCGGGGACCCGTTTGTCCTGGGCACCGCGGTCCCTGAGCCGGTCCCGCTGCTCCGGTTGGGTGCTGTGCGTCTCTCCTGGCGGTCCTTGCCAGAAAGAGCTGTAAGAGCCTTTACTCCAGCTCTTTCATTCCCTGAGGTGCTGTCAGACCATTTTTCTCTCAACAGAGCGGGTCATCTCCTCTGATTTCTGCAGACTTTGTGCTAAGTGTCTGTGCAGACTGGTTTGGAGGCTCGCGAGTTGGTGGGGATGAGACGGTCAGCGTGTTGGTCTGAGCAGCAGCTCTGCCCAGCATCCTATTTGTTGGCACTACTAAACACCGCACATTTAATTTTTGGCCACTTTGACTCAAAGCAGGGAGTTTGCAATATAGGAATGTCTCTTTTCCCCCTGTTTGTGTTGTTCTTTCCCCTGTGGAGTCCCATCCTAGGCAGCCTGTTCGCCAAGTACACACTAAAGCTCTTTTTTTTTTTTTTTTTCCTCCCCCCTTCTTTCTTTCTCAAATAATTTTCTGCCCTAAGAAACTCTCTACCTTCTGCCCCACACCAAAAGTGATCAGGTGCATGACCAACACCCCTGTGATTGTCCGGGAAGGTGCTACAGTCTATGCCACTGGGACTTACGCAGATGTGGAGGATGGGAAGCTCCTGGAACAGCTGATGGCCAGTGTAGGCTTCTGCACTGAGGTGGAAGAGGACCTGATAGATGCTGTAACGGGGCTGAGTGGCAGTGGCCCCGCATATGTACGTGCTGCTTCCTCAAATCCTGATGGTCGCGGGGGGCTTTGCATGCTGGGAAGGGCTTTGCAGATTCAGTTGGGCATTTCTTGTTTTCTTGTCACTCACATTTGCCATGGGATGTGTAATCCAGGTGTCCAGTTTATAACCAGTTTGAGTCAGCAACAAAACTCCATTACCACTCGGATGAGCCTGAAGTCTGTAGCCAGTGGCAGTGTCCACATGTCCGTGTTGCAAAATGTGGGCCTGTAGTTAGTGTGACCCAGAAGCTGAATTTCTCCCTTTCTCCCCACCCCTGAGCTGGAACGAGTGGGAGTGAAGCTTGGCATGGCACCCATGCAGAAAAGAGGAAGGCTTTTGTCAAGTCTGTAAGTGCTAGGAGTCTTGATGTGATCCTGGAGCCCTGAATTCTCTCCTCCCTGAGAATACGAGTCTTGGAGTAGAGACTTCCAGTCACCTTCCTCTCTCTGGTCTCAGGCATTCACTGCGCTGGATGCGCTGGCGGATGGGGGAGTGAAAATGGGACTTCCTCGCAGGCTGGCTGTTCGACTCGGAGCACAGGCTTTGCTGGTCAGTATTTCCTCCTCCAGAACACATCTGGGTCTGTGCCTGCCCTGTACAGAGTATTCTGCACATCACAGTTTGAAATTATCTCAGTCCTCTTCCTGAATCTGGTTTAGTTTGGCTGCATGCAGGTTCCCAGTGGGGGGCCATAGGAAGTGTCCACAGCAATCTGCTGGTGCTGGTGGTAGTGTGGGAGCTGAGGCCTGGGGAACCGTGACTCCTCTGCGGGCTTTTTCAGCTCTGACAAGTGTTTTGGCAGCCTGCTAATGGCTCTCGGACTGGAGCCCGGTTTTGCCCTCTGTGAGTGTTAGGTGCTGCTCTGTGCGGTGGAGAACAGGAGTGTTAGACAATCAGTTCCTTGGTCAGAGCTCTGGCAACTGTTTTCTGTTACTCGGTACAGGGCGCTGCCAAAATGTTGTTAGAATCTGAGCAGCATCCTGGCCAGCTGAAGGACAACGTCTGCTCCCCTGGGGGAGCCACCATCCATGCCCTGCACTTCCTGGAGAGCGGTGGATTTCGGTCACTCCTAATCAATGCTGTAGAGGCTTCCTGCATCCGGACAAGGTGGGCACCTAGAAAGGCTTAAAAAGCCTTCAGAACTTGAGGTCCTCCCATCCAATCTTCACCTTTTGTTATCTATTTCTCTCCCACCATCCCGTTGCAGGGAGCTGCAGCATCTAGCAGACCAAGAGAAGATCTCACCAGCAGCTATAAAGAAGACTTTGTTGGATAAGGTGAAGCTGGAGTCTCCTTCTCTATCCATGGGATCTGCCAGCAAAGTCAGTCTGTTCACCAATAAGAGCCACAGCAGCAAGAAGAACTGACCAGACAGCTGTCATCCAGTTGTGCTGAACATCGTGTCCTCCATGCCCTTCCATTTCTGTCTAAGGATCAATGCTCCCTCTGGATGCTGGTCTCCCCCATACCTGGCTCTTGGCCGCAGCAGCCGTGGGCAGTGCAGTGCTGTAGAAGAGGATCTTTACTTGGAGTGGGGTTGTTGCAAACTGCTCCTGGCACTGCTGTTCCCTGTTGGGTACGGGTGATGCCACCATCAGAGCTTCTTCAAGGGCGTTGTTTGTCCAGAAGCATTGGATACTTCTAGGCAGTGGATACTTCTAAGCAGCGGTTGTGGTGTCCCACGCAGAAATGGTTTCTAATGCGATTTTTTTAAGAGGCCTCAGAATGCCTTTTAGTCTCAAAGGTTCGAAACAGGCCTGGATCCCTTTTCCTCCCTTTTGCATTTGCTGTCAGAGCTTGTCTCTAGTTGCTGTCTTTATTAGCCAGAGCAGATGCTGCCACAAGGGTGCAGTGCTGTGTGCTGTATTAGAGGATTTGTCCTGAAGCACCTCTCGGTAGGGACCAAAGTGCCTCTGCCCCATTCCCCACTTGCCTTGATTTCGAGAGCTGGATGGTGAGAACCTTTGGACCATGCTCTGTTGCTCTCTTTGCTGGCCACCCCTTCTCATTGCGCTGTCAGGGTTGGGGAACTGAACTGCTCTCACAGTCCCTTCTTTTGTTGCTGACCTGGCTTGTGCGGTTGGCAAGTGGAGGGGTAGAGAGTGCTCGCTTTTACCTCTGTCTCTGACGTCTCTTCATGCTCCCTGTGGGCAGAATCTGCTCCCACACACGCATGGATATGTTTCAACATTGCTGTGTTCCACGATGCTCTCCCTGCTCTTTGCACTGCTCCTCCTGGGGCAGCCAGGAGGAGAGCTGGAGTCAAGGACAACCTTCTCCAGAGAAAGCCTCCTTCTGCACTGCTTCCTTAGACTCCAGCAGGGTTTCTACCCAGATGCTGGGCTACTGTGGGGCAGCAGGGCTCTTCCTCGGCACCTTTCCTTGCATCAGAGTGTGCCTCCTCCTCAGATTGCAGTGTTGATGACCGTGACAGTGGCTGCTCCGCTTCAGCTTGTGCGATCCAGCTGTGTTATAGTTGGCTGGTTGTCTCTTCCAGGCAGTGTTTCTCCCAGCAGAGCCCACAGGCTGGTGAAATCCAGCACCACAGCTCTCAATGTTGCATCGTTTTGCTGGAGTTATGTCTCTGGTTTTTATCTAGACCGTTGCTTTGAAAGTGTTGTGCTGCTAATGGCTGGAGAGGGGAAATGCCTAGAAAGAAATTTGAAGCTGCTTTGTGCAGTTGCATTCCCAGGTCTTTAGAACACAGTGCTAAAGGGAAACACTTGAGTCATCTCGTCTGGCTTGTGGCTGCTGTCTTGTCCTCTCTCACCTGTCCTGCTTGAGATGCAGGAGGAAACTCAGTCCCTGCTTGACACAAAAGAGGTTCAGAGAGGGCTTGAGAGTGCCTGATGCGTGTCCAGCAACAAGGACTCACTTGGTGAAACACATCCAGATGACTCCAGAGGAGGAAGAGCCTTGCTGTTCTGCTGTAGAGAATTTCCTGATTCTGACTCTTGAAACCAAGAAACAGCAACAAAGTGTGGGCTGTAGAAGCAGTGGTTCCTTCTACCCCTGAAACCCCGGGGTCTGGGAGGGAAGGAGTCTGGCGGGGTTGTGGTAGCAGCGAGCAGAGGGGTGGGTGCACAAGGATTGTAGACTTGGAGGGCAGAAGGAACCAGCACTCTGATCAGACTGAAGGTGGCTTGCGGCCTGTTGTTTAGGGCGGTTAACCTTTCCTTCAGGCACGGTCTTGGGACCCAGCACCAGAAGGACAGCAAAGAGAAGAGCGTGTTTATTGCTTTCTGCTGTTTCTGTATAGCCAGCGTCCCTGTGTGGCTTCCTTTCCTCCCCACTGTTCTCCCAGACCCGAGTCCTGTCCCAAGAGAGCTATACAAAGCATGCAAGCTGCCCTACTGCTTACGCGGGGCTGCAGCAGGAGCAATGGGCTGTAGGTTTGGGTGTGTGACTGTCATGCTGTATTCTACCTTACGGTGTAGTGGCAGAGTGCTGGGCTTATTGTCCACTGTGGAATCTTGGACATGCAGGTGATGTGGGAAAAGCATTCCAGTATCAATATAGAGGCTGCCAAAGGTGCAAGTGATGTTAAAGCGCTTTTAGTGTTAGGCTTGTGGCTGGTAGTGGGGTATGACCCTACAGGCATGAGAGATGGTTACTCCTGTCTTTACAGAATAAACTGCTTGTCTCTAGCAGAGCTGTGGCTGATCTTGAACTGGGTCTGTCCCTTGCCTTTGGCAGTGGTGGTTGGGTCGCTGCTGCCCGCAGCGATTGTGCTGCAAATATGGATTTGAGGGTGGTTTGGGCTTAAACTGGGGGCCGTGCAGTGCTGAGAAATAAGTGTAGTGGAGAGGAGCAGCTGAGGGAGCACAGGGCGGCAGGAGAGGAAGGTGCCGGCGCTGATGCTTGGGCCAGGCACTGCCTGGTGGCACCGGCTGGGGACAGGGAGCCCCGTGGGTCTTGTTGGGGCCCTGCAGCCAGGTTAGGTTCAGGATGGGGCAAGATGGGACAGCTAGGGTGGGATGGAATGGCTAGGACAAGATGAGATATGAGGGGATGGATAGGATGGGATGGATAAGGTAAGGTGGTATGGGGGGGTAGGGTAGAATGGGATGGGATAGGGTGGGGTAGGATAAGGTGGGATAGGAGGGCATGGATAAGATGAGATGGGATGTGATAAGGTGGGGATGGGTAGGACCTAAGGGGGTAGATAGGATGGGATAAGAGGGGTGGATAGATAAGATGGGATGGGATAGGATAGGATGGGATAGTAGAATAAGATAGGGTGGAATGGGTAGAATAGGATAGAATGGGATGTATAGGATGGGATGGGATGGATAGAATAAGATGGGGTGGGATGGATAGACTAGAAAGGGATGGATAAGGTGAGGTAGGAGGGGATGGGTAGAACAGGATAGAACGGCGTGGATCAGACGGGCCGTACCGGCCCCGCCCCCCCCGCCCGGCGCGTTCCCCTTAAGGCCCGGGGCGGTTGCGCCGGGCGCTTCATGAATGGAGCCACGTGACCCAAACATCACGTGACGCGTCGGTGCGCGGCGGCGGCGGCGGCTCTCGCGGTCCCGGTCCCTCCCAGCGCGGCCTCCCCGCCCGGCGCGGCCCCGGCACCAGGTGAGCGCGGGCGGGGCGGCCCCGCCGGAGCTGGCCGGGCCCCGAGGGCGGGGCGGGGCCGGGGCCGGCGGCCGCGGGCACCGAGGGCGGCGGCGGGGAGAGGGGGGGGGCGCTGAGGTTGCCGCCGCCGTCCCCGCGCCCCGCCCGGTGCAACAGGTGCGGGGGCCGCGCTGGGGCCGCGCCCGCCACCGGGGCGGGGCCCGCGACCCACCGGTGCCCCGTGGTGAGCGGTTCTGCCCCCCCCGGTTTTGGGCGCGATTTTTCCCTCCGGTGTTGGCGATTGTGCCCCCGGTGTGGGGCGGTTCTGAACCCCGCCCTTCCCCCTCGGTGTGGGGCCATCCTGAAACACACCCCCCCCGGGTGTCAGGTGATTCGATTCTGCCCCCGAGAGGCAAAGGGGTTTGAGGACGGACGAGGCGCTCAGGGATGTGGTTTAGCAGTGGTCAGGTAGGGTTGGACTCGATGATCTCAAAGATCTTTACCCAGCGAGCAATTCCGTGGTTCCATGAAGGTGTCGGAGGGGCTGAGCCACGCAGGGGCCTGGCCCGGGCCCCCAGCGCACTCCCTCGCCCGCAGCAGGACGGCCATGCGTCCCTGTCACCCGGGTTCCAGCTCCTGCTCTGTAGGGTCCACGCATCCACTGAGCTCCCACACTGCGGTCTGCTTGGTGCTCAGCACCATAGTAGAGCTGAGCAAATTGTCCCTGCGATAGGAAGCACTTCGGGAGGATCACAGAGCAGGCTGTGACCCCTAGCTGACACGGAGCGTTTGTGTGTACGCCGGGGGGGGGTCTTGCTGTTCAGAGCCACCCTGGATGCACGGCGTTTGAGTGTATGGGTAGAGGAAGGCACTGCCCAGAGGCTGGAATCGGTCTGTGAGAGCCAGTTCTTTCTTTTATCTGTGTAAACTGAGTGAAATCCAGCTGGGTGGGCAGATTAGTTGAGGGAGGAATTGCTGGGTTGGATGGGAGCCCAGCAGGGACTCCGGAGGGGAGTGGAGGAGGCACCGTCCTGACTGCAGACATAACTGGGGGAGTCGTCGGTTTGTTTGGATTATTCCTGGGAGGGCGGTGTGAGCTAATTCACAAGAAATCAGATAAACAGAGTGTGGAATCCCCACGGGAGAGAGCTTTCTCGTGTGGCATGCCTGGCCGCTGCCAGCACACCACACTCCTCCGCTCCCGGTGCTGTGGAGCTGGTTGTGGAGCACAGCCCCTGCCTCCCTGTCCCTACCCACGGGCCTCGCTTGCTGCCCGCGCTGTCGCTGGGCCAGCTTGCGCTGGAACGGGTGACGTCACCATGTTTACACGGGGCTCGTGGCACGGTTCTGCGATCAGGAATGTGGAGAATGGGGCCTGTGTTGAATCATGCGTGGTGCTGTCAGCTCCCCGGTGCTGCCTTTGAGCCGAGGAGAGAATTGGCTGCGCTTCTGCTGAGTTCAGGCCTTTTGAGCTCTGGGGAAATGTGTTGAGGCTGCATTTTCTTCATTGCAGTCATTGTGTTTGGCACTTTTCAGCATGATCTTTCTTCAGGAAGCTATCGGAAGCTGAGCAATCAGCAGTCTGCAGAGTTAGGCCAGCTTTGGTCTCTGCTGTGGTGCCGGTTCTCTGGGTGTCCTCTCTGCGGGCTGCCAAATAGTTCTGTCCCTGATCCTCCAAACTGGACCCAGGAAACAGGTCGTCTCCAGGTTGTACTTCCCATTCTTCGGGCTTTGTGGCAGCATCTCATTTTGATACCCTTGGGAAGGGGGCTGAGGAGAGAGGATCACGGGGTGCTTTTGGGCACAGTCGTGTGACAGCTTTGACAACCGTGGTGGGATGCTGCTGCCTGGCAAGGCTGGATTCCTCCAGGTAAAAATGCTTGTCTCTTAAAAGTTCAAGGAAAGTTAAATTGCTGTTTTCAGGGACTGGGAGCAGCCCCTTCTTTTGCCTGCTCATAGCTTGCTTGCTCCATCTCTGCTCCAGCAGAGTCCTGGCCTCTGTCTGTGCCGGGTCTGGGCTGCGAGCACCCTGCTGATTCCCCTCTGCCCCAGAAGCTCTCCTCAAGCACCCAGCCTGATGTTTGTTTTAGATCTGCTCTGCTGTAATGAAGGAAGCTCGAGTGCTTGCCAGGCAGCTGGAAATTCTTCAGTGCTGCACAGCAAACAAATGCCTGTGGTCCCACTGGCCATACCTGCCCTGGGATTCTCACGCTCGCCAGGTGCTGCAGGGCTAGCATTATTGCTATTGCCTTCCTTCTCCTCTTTTCTCAGCAACTGTGTTGTTGGCCAAGTAGGAACAGAGGGAAGAAATACAGTGGTGTGGGAAAGACATGATTTTATGAAGCAGTTGGTTGTGTGCTGTCTGTCCTCATGGCAGCTACCTTCCTGGGGTGGCAAACGCCTCTTTCTACACTGGCACTGTCTTGTTGAAGGAGCGTTGTCCTCTGGGTATTAATGGGCTGCCTCTGGACAGGCAGACAGCTTTGGGAATGGCTCTGCTGGCATCCTGGGGAACGCTGACCCTGTTCACCTCTCATAGGTGGTAGATGCATTGCGGAGCCTGCACCACAGCTGCTGGAAGAACATCCGTCCGGATTTGCTGACTTGTGCATCTGGTCCTTAACTGTGACTCTGCATCAGAGCCTCTTGCATTTAGCAAAGCAGTAGCAAACAAATCATTGTTGGCTGTTTGGCAGTGAGGAGACAGAGGGCACAGTGGTGTTTGTAGAATGCACTTGCCCAGGAGCGCCTGCCTGGCCAGAGGAGGCGTGCAGTTCCTGGCTGGCTGAGGTGCATTGGAGTGGATTCATTCACTGGGTAGGGTAGCAGCACTCTGAACCAAAGCCGGAGGAGAGGAGGTATGTAGGGACAGAAACAGGAGCTTGGGAATTATTGGCTGTAAAAACAGGCTTAGATATTGCCCTTACCAGTTCTGACATCCTGTCTCTCATGGCAGCAGAGGGCTCGTCTACCCTCTGGTTTTGGCCGCCCTTCATCTTTGTTTGAGCATGCCTTGCCTCTGAAAATGAGTGGGAGAGAAGCTGGTCCTGTGCCCTGGCACTGCCAGGGACTGATAGGGACTTTCTCACAGCAGGGGCTTATGGCGGGGTCAGCGTTGTGTAACTGGGGAGGATGAAGGCATCAGCGGGTTTGTGCTGGATTCTGGTGTGCCCAAGTACTTCCTAATGCTGCAGCATCAGGTTGTCCTTCTGTTCTAGGGGAAAGGTAGGGTGCAGAACTTTGACTTGAGCCTGGATGCACTGGCTTTCCTGGGAGGCAGGAAAAGTTTGGAGAGTCATGAGTGCAGCAGTGGTGTTCTCCCATCCTGCAGGATGCCCAGTGGGGCATGTTGTGCAGTCCCTTGCAGTCCTTGCGCAGGGCCACCTGTTCTTGAACTGTGCTGGTTTGGGTCCTTGGGGCACCTGGAATCTGGTCGGACTCTTGTCCTGGGAAGGTCCTGAGCGCCTGTTGGAAGGGCGTGTCGGAGTGCCTGGCTGCTTTGCTCTGCTTGGCAGTGACAAGGACGAGGCTGAGAGCAGGAGGCGCAGAGTGCTGGTGTGCTGAGTCAGCATGACTGGCCCAGAGCAGCCGTGCTCCGGACCCAGCCCTCTGCCTGCCAGGCTATTTTTAAAAATGTGGCTTCCGTGTATTCTGACTCCTCCTCGTTTTTTTAATTTCTCCCACCCCAAGCAAAAAAAAAAAAAACCAAAACCCAGCATGGCCACAAAGTCTCCATGGGAGCAGGATTGTGGAAGGGCAGCAGGTTCTGCTCAGTGTCAGAATCTGCCACTTGTGAGTCCAGCTTGGTCTCGTGGTTGTTGCATGTTGCCTGGGGAGGGCAGTGGGATGCGCAGCAGCATGGGGAATGTCACGGGCTTTGCTGCATCCCGGGGCTAACTTGACCTTCCTTCCCTTCCAGAACCTGATTGACAAGGCTGTCGTGTTATGACGACCCCCAACAAAGGAAACAAGGCCTTGAAGGTGAGAGGCAGGGGCAGGAAAGGGGTGCGGGCAGGGGGCGCATCCACTCCAGCTTTCATGAGAGTGTGCTGCCTTCTCTTCCAGGTGAAGCGGGAGCCAGGTGAGAATGGGACCAGCTTGACAGATGAGGAGCTGGTGACCATGTCTGTACGGGAGCTGAACCAGCATCTGCGTGGCCTGTCGAAGGAGGAGATCATCCAGTTGAAGCAGCGTCGGCGCACGCTCAAGAACCGGGGCTATGCTGCCAGCTGCAGAGTCAAGCGTGTTACCCAGAAGGAGGAACTGGAAAAGCAGAAGGCAGAGCTGCAGCAAGAAGTGGAGAAGCTGGCCTCTGAGAATGCCAGCATGAAAATGGAACTCGATGCTCTCCGCTCCAAATACGAGGCTCTCCAGAACTTCGCCAGAACCGTGGCTCGGAGCCCCGTGACCCCAGCACGGGGTCCTCTCGCATCCAGTATGGGGCCCCTCGTCCCTGGCAAGGTTGCCACTACCAGTGTCATCACAATAGTGAAATCCAAAACGGACGCCCGGTCTTAGTGAAGCGAGTGTTGCCTGAGCTTGTCTGTGCAGGGCAGTTAGGCACAAAACCAGCCTGGAATCCCCAAAGCACAAACCCTCCCCACACGGGTCCGGGTTCCTCCTTCTTGGCCCAGGACTGGCCTGCTGATCACTCCAATTTTGTGTTGTCGTGTTCAGATTGGTATGAGCAGTGGTGATGCATCCCTTCTCCTGTGCAGACAGACCCAGCGCTTCGCAGCCCTCGGGTGCCCTTGGGACAGACTGCGAGATCTTGGTTCTCTGGCCAAAGAGAGTCTGTGCAGCGTGGGCGACGGAAGGGCTTGGGGAAGGTCCGGAGAGAGGCTTTCTTCCTGGGGGCTGAGAACCCTCGTTTTCGGTCGCTTCTAAAGGCTTTATTTCATTGCTCTTCCAGGCAGTGCATCTTAGCGCCTGCCTGCCAGGCGCCTGAACCTGCTGCTTTTGTTTCCTTTGGTCCCTGTAGTTGCAGTTGGGGTGTTCTGTGTAATCGTTTTTTAATCCTTTCTAGGTGTGCCTCTGTGCCCTAGCAGTGGGTTTTCTTCAGATGTCGTTGCGTCAGCCATGCAGACAGGCAGTGGTAGGGAGGAAGACGCTGTCGCGCCTTGCTGTCTCTGCCCCAGCCATGGGGAGGGAGCCAGGATGGGGCCTGACACCCCAAGGGAGGGAGGGAAGGATCCGTGTTGACTGCAGGCCGGTTTTGTGCCTAATGTGTTGCACTGAACAAGACCAAAATCACTAGTTGTTCCCATGTGTTGAGGGTATCAAGTGTCTCTAGTGTGATGGTTTACACAGCCAGTTTATGTGGTTAAATAGCCTTTTATTTAAAGAGAGAAACTTCATTTTAAGAGTTATTAAATTATCTAAGTTTAAAATCAAAATCAGACAGAAGAGAGAGAGCGTATTTATAGTCAGCTTTTTTTTATCAGAGAGGGTGAGAATATTTGGCCATATAAATGGGGAAATATTCTCGGAGACTTTGCTAGTTGAAAGTTAATAAATAAATAATTTAAAAGTTTCTCGTGAACCTCCCGCAAACTGTTTGTGGCTCTGAGGTTAGTTTTTATAAAGAGTTATCAGACTTTATTTATAAAACTTAGAAAAAACACAAAAAAAAGAGGCAAGTCCTGTTTGATATCTTTTTGCAATTGTACCAAAAGTGACTTATTCTCGATCTTGCTGGCTTCGGTTGTGTCCACTTGTGTTGCACTCTCTGAGCTCTCGTGTGGGCCTGTGGTGTGGTGGTGCCCGTGGCTGCCTTTGCCATCTACTAGCGTTTCATGCTGCTGTCATTTTTGCTAAGCTCAGCTTAGAGATTGAGTTGGAATTTCTCTAGGGTCTCCAAAAGGATTCTGGTGCGCAGGCAAAGGCGTTGCTGTTGTTGAAGGCAGGAGTGATGACTGATGCTGAGCAGTGGTCGCCTGGCTGCTGGAAGTCTCCTGATGGAGAGGACAGGCCAGGATGGCACAAGTGAAACCCCAGTGTTGCAGGGAGGCAGAGTTTGCTGTGCAGTACTGCTGTCTTCTGGGCTGAGTAGCAGGTAAACCTGATGGAAGATGTGATGTAGCAGGAGAGGAGAGGAGCAGAGCAGGTTGCTGGTGGGGATTTACTGCTTGCGAGGGAGATTGGCTTTGCTGTGATTGACAGAGGGTTTAAGGAGAAGCTGTTTGGGATGCTTTTCCCAGTGAACTTCCTGAACAAAGAGTGGATTAGAACGCTGCTTCCAGGCTTCCCCCTCTCAGCCCTGGGCTTTCTATTTGAGCTGAAGTGTCCAACATGCTGTTTCCCAGGCATTTCCCAGATGGGCTCTGCACTGAGCAGTGCTTGGCACAGAACTCCGGGCTCAAGCCTTTGATCTCCAGCTGGTTACTTGATGCCTGGAAGAGGTGAAGTGTTCCAAAACACAGAGACCTCCACCTGGCCTGGGGTGTCAGTCCCAACCCTGTCCCTCCTAGAGCTGAACCTGGCTAGGGAGCCGCTCTGAACCCAGCTGGGAACCCAGCTCTGTGGGGTGAGCAGCCAGGGGTTTGTGAGGGAAACTGTTTAGGAGCTGAGCGTCAGGGCTGGAGGCTGTGTTGTGCGGAGGGCCCCATCAACAGAGCCAGGTGATGATGGGCAATCCTGCAGCCATGGTGAACTCGCATCCGTTGTACTCTGTGGCCAGAAACGGCCGGGTCCTTCTCTGCCTGCAGGTTGGAAGCTGCGCTGCTGCTGGCCAGAGCCTGTGCCGCTTTACAGTGAGACCGTGAGTGCAGAGGACTGCACAGGAGGCAGCACTGCCTCCTTCAGGTGGTAGCACAGTCGTTTATCCTGCTCTGTGCTGCACTTGCTAGCTTGCGGCCCCAGCCTGCGCCGAGTGGCCAAAGGTGTTGGATAAGGACAGGGACTGATGGGTACCTGTGTGCTAAATGAGTTCTGTGGGTGCTGGGCTGGCTGTCGGCGGGGACATGGTCCCCTCGTGAGTGCTGCTTCCCTCCGCTACCGCGCTGGTTTTGGTTTTGTTCTCGGTCAAGAGTTGCACCCCAAGTGATGTATTTCTGCAGTGTCCACAGAGTCTCCCCTCCTGCGTGGGGTGACCCAGTCCCCTGCCCGCTGGCTGCCCGTGCGAGCCGTCACGCTGACCCCTCTCTCATGTATAGCATTCTGGAGTGTGACAGCTCTTGTCCCTGAGGTGCTCGTCCATTTGGTTTCCTGCTGTGAAGGGTGTCGTGTTTTCTTTCTCCTTTTCCTGGTGCTGTTCCATGGTGGTTGGGGAGGGGGCCTGGCCCCAGCCTGCCCGTGGGCTGCACCCACCGCCGCCATGTGTGTATCTTGTGGTCAGTTGTGTACAGTGACCCCTGCCTTGCGCAGTCTTGGCGGGTGCCGCTCTGTGGATGGATCTGCGGGGCGGCTGCCTAAGTGGGACTGCAGCGGGCGGACAGACGAATGGACGGACAGAGGGTCTCGTCCTTGCTTTGGCTGGCCCTTCAACCTGGTGCCCCGCCTGGCTTCGGGGGGGCTCCGTACCTGCCCTGCCTGGGTCTGAGGGGGCTCCCCACCTCCGTGCCCGTGCCTGGGGTCCCCCTGCCTGGTTTTGGGGGTGTCGCGGGGGCGGGGCGGCGATGTCGCGCTCTCTGTCCGTGACAATAAAGCGCTCTCTCTCAGCCGCCTGCGCTTCCTTGGGCCGCCGCGGCGTGGGGGGGGCGCTGCTGCGCGCGGGGCGGTGCCGCCGGAAGTGGCGCTCGGCTGCCGGAAGCGGCAGGGGGGCGCCGGAAGTTGGGCGCTTCCGGGGCGATGGCGGCCGGCGGCGGCTCCAGCCGGTCGGAGCGGAAGGCGGCAGCCCGGGCCGAGATCCTGCGGCAGGAGGAGCAGCGGGACCGGCGCAGACAGGTACGGCTCGGCGTGGAGCGGCCTCCCCCCCTGCCGCCGCGGGCCGCCGTGACCCGCCGCGTGTGCCGGGCAGGTGTCCCGCATCTGGAGGAAACCGCCCGCGGAGCGCAGCCCCGAGGAGAGCCAGGTGCTGGGCGAGAGCGAGGACATCGTCCGCGAGCTGGAGCGGCGCCGCAAACGGCGGGAGCGCCTGCGCCGGCGGCAGGAGGAGGTGGGCGGCCGGGGGATCGGGGACACCGGTAGGGAGGGGCGGATGGGGAACGGGCGTGGCGGTGAGGGAACGGAGACACCGGCAGGGAGGAGCGGGCAGGGGATGAACACAGCGACAGGGGAACGAGAGCACCGGCAGGGAAGGGCTGGCCGAGAAATGGGCGCGGCGGCAGGGAGGGGTGGGTGGAGGATCGGGGACACCAGCAAGGAGGGGCGGATGGGAACGGCCACACCAGCGAGGAGGGGTGGGCGGGGGCCTGGTCTCAGTCACAATCCACAGAGCTGCATCACCGAGAACGGTTCTAGGCCTGGCCATCGTCCCTCTCCTCCCAGGCCCACCCACGGTCTCTGCTTCAGTCTTGCTTCCAGCAGCTCCGTGCATTTTCCCACTGCATGTGGTTTTCTGCCTGCATGCTATGTGGGTGTGTCTCATGGGAGACTAGAGCTGCGTGGCTGTCATTTGGGAAGCTTTTTCCTTTGATCTTCCATGGGCAGTACCCACGTGTTTTTCTGTCAAAGCCATTTGTGATAATGTTTGTGTCGTTTTTTCTGGCTAGGCAAGGCCGTATGGAAACCAGTGGGTGCTCCCTGTTCCCTCCTCTGCAGCAGTGCGCCGTATCTCAGAAACACGTGAACTTGCTCAGTTGTATTTTCCAGGTATGTGATGAACCGGAGGAGCTGAAGAGGAAGGTTACTGAGTTGGCTGCTGCTGTCCGGAATGCCAAGCACCTCATTGTTTATACAGGAGCTGGGATCAGTACGGTAGGGTTCCTTGAGGGTGAGTGGCTGGAGCTTTGGGAGCTCCCTCTGGAGCGTTGTGATGCTGCTGGGACCTTTGTGGTTTCTGAATACTGACCGGGTGGGTGTCGGGTGCCAGGAGAGCGCAGCTGCTCTGCCAGCCCTGCCTGAGCTGAGACGCCTGCTGGTCTTGCCTTGTGGCTGCTGCCTGGGAGGCTGCAAGGTGGCACCACCTCTGTGATGTGGGAAGAACCAGTTTCATCAGTAGGAAGATCACTGGTCTGGCTGCATTGTAATCTCTTAAGTGCTTTTGGTGTAAAACCTAAAAACAAGTTAGCTGATTAATGGACAAGTAGGAATAGCTGGTGGATATTGGAATTTATAAGGAACAGTTTACAAGATGTTTGCTTTCGGTGCTGGGAGAGTGGAGAAGTTGTTCTGACTCTTCTAATGTGTCACTGCTGAGATGGGAGCCTGGTTTTTCTTTCCTTTTCCTACACTCTCTGTTGATACAGGGTGTGCAAGTGCATCACAAGTTTTTTTGCTAAAGATTGCTGAGTGCAAGGTACTCAGAAATGACTGAAAATAAGAAAAGGTTCAAGAACTGAGTTTGGTGTAGGAAGATGGGAAGTACCAAGGTGGGGGGAAAAAAAAAAAAAAGAGTTCTGGAGGCATTCTGTAATGGTGAAATTGAAGTAAAAAAAAAAAAAAATACCAGAGGTGGAAACAAGAACTGTAAGGTAGGATAAAAGATGCCAGAGAGAGAGGAAAGAGATGAAAAGATTTCCCTGCAATTAAGGAACCACTGCACTAGAAAAGCTGAAGTGAATGAAGAAGTAGCCGTGACTGAGGCATGTCTGGTGGTTAGGTTGAGAGCGGGTTGTTGTGTCCTGGGGCACAAAGTACGAACCTTCCCATCAGGCGTCATTTCTTCTCTCCCCGTAACACAGGCAGCCTCAATCCCAGACTACCGTGGCCCTAACGGCATATGGACGCTGCTGCAGAAGGGCAGGACCATCGGGTAAGGGGGACCTCTGAGCTGTACAGCAGAACGCTGGTGCTGAAAGACAGGTTAATGGCAACTCCAGCTTCTTTTGCTTCTCTTGCTTCTCAGGGCTGTGGATATGAGCGAGGCAGAGCCCACACTCACACACATGAGCATTGCCAGCCTGCACAAGCACAACCTGGTAAGCTATTTTTTCCTGCACCTCACTTGTGTTCCTCTGATTATGATAAATAAAAACCAACAGGGGAAAAAGCTTTACACAAGATTGCTACACATCCGAGTAAGAAGCAGCAGCTGTGCTCACGTCCAGTTGAGCCCTTTCCAGGCTGGCATTGGGCTGTAGCTCTGGCAGATTTTCCACTGATGCCTTTTCTTTAATACCTTGCATTTGCCTCCTGGTGGGGCAGCATCAGCCAGACCTCCAGAGCTCTGTTTAGCAGAAGCATCTTTCCGTTTAGCTCTCAGAAAGGTCTGTTCTCCATGCTTTTCCTTGGTTAGTTCTGCTCTGATGGGGCTCTGTGGTACCTGTTAAGATGCACTTGCCACCTGCTTTGGAACAAAGCTTCCAGAGTCATCTGTGTGTGTGTCAGCTCAGGGTTTTTCTCCTCTTCAAGGTGCAGCATGTGGTATCTCAAAATTGTGACGGGTTGCACCTGCGGAGCGGGTTACCCCGAGCAGCAATATCCGAGCTCCACGGGAACATGTACATAGAGGTGAGTGCCCAGCACAAGATGAAGTTGCTGTCCGTCGCCTTGCAAGAAGGTAAAACGAGCTGTTTCTCTCTCACTGACTCCAGAAGTGTTACTACCAGAGCTAAGCCTCTGCTCAGTCCCTGTTTGAAGTTGTCAGGTTTGGGATGAGCTAGTTCGCCAGCACTAAACCAAAGTGTTCTGTACAATGCGGTAGCTTTGTCTCTACTTGCTAGAGCCTTCTGCTTCTACTGCTCTTCCTCAGACCTCTGAAATCCATCCTGTCACACAGCCAACAGCAACGTGTAATTCCACTTGCTAGTTAAAGTTTTCCACAACTTTTGCAAGTTAGCATCTGATCCCTGATGATCTCCCTGCTACTGCTTCCAGTTTATTGTCCCCAGAAAGTGCTTTTTGCAGAGGGGCAGCAGGCTCCTGGCCTTTTGTGGGCTGGTTGCTGATGATATGAGCGGGTTTTTTTGCTGTCGTCCTGCCCAGGTCTGCACTTCCTGTACACCAAACAGAGAGTACGTGCGAGTCTTCGACGTGACGGAGCGTACCGCCCTGCACAGGCACCACACGGGCAGGATGTGCCACAAGTGCGGGGCACAGTTGAGAGACACAATCGTCCACTTTGGGGAGAAGGGGACGTTGAGGCAGCCCCTGAACTGGGAAGCAGCAACAGAAGCTGCGAGCAAAGCAGATGTGATTCTTTGTCTGGGTTCCAGCTTAAAGGTAACTCTAGAGACTCGGTGAAGACTGTTAGCAGCAATCCCTCTGGGTGATACACCTTGGTGCTGAGCAGTCTCCTCCCAAACAGACAACTGTAAACTCTGGTGTCAGGATTCGCCCACCATCTGTGATAGTCTCTCTTCCTCCCTCTTTCCCCTCCTGGTAATACATTCCTTTTCCTCTCACTGATACGGTTCAGGGTTGCTCATGCCTTTGGCTGTGCCAACCGTCTCTTATTTTGTGGCAGGTTTTGAAAAAATACCCGCGCCTTTGGTGCATGAGCAAGCCACCGACGCGCCGCCCCAAGCTCTACATCGTGAACCTGCAGGTGAGAGCGGCTTGCGGGGCTGGAGGAGATGAGTAATGCAGATGGAGCATGCGAGTGTGGGGCAGCCCTGGTGCTGCGTGGGGAGCTGCCTGCTGTCATTCTGCTGATACAGAAAATGCTGGCGAATAAACTGTCTAAGATTCGTTTTAGAAAGCAAGCAGCCTTCATCAGGGTTGGGCAGCACAAAGCAGTGTAATCTCCAAGCATGTGCAGGCAGACAGGAGCTGGACAGAATATATTCGCCAATTACATGCATGTGTATAAATGTTCCCAGAAATCTTATGCATATTCCATTACTTTCCAAGGTCTAATTTTAATTTTATGAAACTTTGAAACAGTCACAACTCTTCTTCATTTGGAGCTGGCTCCAGCTCTGCCTGACCTCGGCTTTAAGATAGAAGAATACTGCAAACAGAGGTGTGATTACAGAAGAAGACACGTCTGTTTAGCGCAGAAAATACAGTTCCTCACACAGTATGTTATGCTTTTCAAAGAAAGGACAGTGTCTGAAAAACACCATTTTAAGAAAAACGTGCTGTCAGAGGGACATTCTAACCTCCAAACCCCACAACTTATTAGATGGAACTCAGCTGTACTTTAGCTTAAATCAATATATTCCACTTTGAAGTATTCCATGTATTGTATCAAAACTGTGCCTCTTTTTGCAGTAGTGACCCCCTTCTTGTGTCCCCGCAGTGGACTCCCAAGGATGACCTGGCTGCCCTGAAGCTGCACGGCCGCTGCGACGATGTGCTGCGGCTGCTGATGGCGGAGCTGGGGCTGGAGATCCCGCGCTATGACCGGTGAGCAGCCGAGCCGGGGCCAGGAGGCTGCGGTGCTCCCGGTGCCCCCGACCCCATCTCCCTGTTTTGTCCCCGCAGGGCGCGGGACCCCATCTTCGCACTGGCTGAGCCGCTGCGCCCCGGTGAGGAGACCACGCACTCGCGGAAGCCCGTGGCGCCGCCGCCGGGGACTGAGCCGCCACCGGCGGAGGAGAAGGACGACAAGGCCAAGGCGGCGGCGGCGCCCGCCCGGCCCGGGGGGTGGCTGGGCCGCGGCTGCACCAAGGGCGCCCGGCGGAGGAAGAGCAACTGACCGCACCAGCATGGCGGCGGCGACACCGCCAACATGGCGGTGACCGGACCAAGATGGCGGCGAGGGTGGGGGTGGGTTGTGGGGACCGCCCCAAGATGGCGGCCGCGGTGTGCTGGTGGTGGCGACCCTCCCAAGATGGCGGAAGGGGGGGCGGGCGGCGGGTCCCGCCCAGGCTGGCAGCGGGCGGGGCGTTCGGGGCTGGGCCCGGTAGGTCGGCGCCGCCGGTGACAGCGCGGCCATGCTGCGCGACGGGACGGCGGGCGGCGCGGCGGGGAGCCGGCCGGTGCGCGTGTGGTGCGACGGCTGGTGAGTGAGTGGCGCGGGCGGAATAAATGGTGTTGGCCGAGCCGGTGCCTCCGCTCCTCCGTGGCCGCGCGGAGGGGGCGGGGGGCCGCGTTCCGAGCCGCCGCTGTCTCCGCAGCTACGACATGGTGCACTACGGGCACTCGAACCAGCTGCGCCAGGCGCGTGCAATGGGCGACTGCCTCGTCGTGGGCGTCCACACCGACGGTAAGGGCGGGGAGGGCCGGGGAGGGGGCCGGGGCCGCGCGGGCCCGTCACGCCGCTCCCCGCCCGCACCCTGGGGCGGCACAGACTAACAGCAGATCCTGCGTCCACAGGTCCCGCACCCTGGGGTGGGGTGGGATCCTGACAAGCCGCACCCTGCTCCTTCGCCCTGGGGTGGCAGAGGTCCTGCAGCCCCCACAGCCCGGGGTAACGGGGATCCCAACCTTGCGCGCTGCTTCCGCACCTGTGCGCTGGAGTAACAGGGACCGGGCACCACACACTGGTTCCCATAGCCTGGGGTGGCGGAGATCATGATATTACATACTGCTTCCACAGCTCCCGCACCCTGGGGTAATGGGGATCCTGACACACCGCACGCTGCTCCTGCACCCTGGGGTGTGAGGGGTACCAACGCTGTACGCTGCTTCCACAGCTCCCACATCCTTCATCCTTCTACAGCTCCTTCATCCTGGGGTGGCAGGAACCCCAACACCACACGCTGAGGTGGTAGAGATCCTGTCACAGTGCATGCTGCTTCCCTCCCGCACCCTGGGCTGACGGGGACCCCAACACTGAATGCTGCTCCCACACCTTAGGGCAGTGGAGTTCCGAACACTGCGCACTGCTCCTCTCCCGCACCCTGGGGTGCTCCTGCACCATGGAGTGGTGGCAGGGATCCTGACACCATATTCTGCTCCTGCACCCTGGGATGTCAGGGATCCCAACACCACACACTGCTCACAGAGACCCTCCCGCACCCTGAGGTGGCAGAGATCCTGACGCTACCCACAGTTCCCATACCCTGGCAAAACAGGGATCCCAATATTACACACTGCTCCTGCACCCTGGCGTGCCAGGGATCCCAACACCGCATGCTGCACACAGCTCTCCTCACGCACCCTGGGGTGGCAGAGGTCACATCGCACTGCGTGCTGCTTCCGTAGCTCCCACACTCTGGGGGGGGGAGGATCCGGGCACACCGCACCCTTCTGCCTCACCCTGGGGTGGCAGGGATACCAACACTGCCCGCAGCTCCCCTCCCGTACCCTGGGGCACCCCACGCTGCTCCCGCGCCCTGGGGTGGCAGAGATCCCAACCCTCATGCTGCTTCCCGACACACCACATGCTGCTCACAGCTCCCCTCCCGCACTCCAGAGTGGCAGGGATCCCGTCACATTGCATGCTGCTGCCCACACCCTGGGGCAGCGCCGATACTGAGAGTGCACATTGCTGCCCTCAGCTCTGCACCCTGGGGTGACAAAGGTCCTGCCACTGCATGTGGCTTCTGCAGCTCCCGCGCGCTGGGGTGGCAGGGATCCTGACAGCTCACACTGCTCCCCTCCCGCACCCTGGGGCGAGGGGGATCCTGACACACTACACACTGCTTTCCTCTGCTCCCGCGACTTGGGGTGACAGGGATCCAGACACACTGCGTGCTGCTTCTGTAGCTCCTGCACCATGGAGTGACAGGGATCCAGACCCCGCACACTGCTTTCCACGCCCTGGGGGGGCAGAAATCCCAACGCTGCATGCTGCTTCCACAACTCGCGCGTCCTGGGGTGGCAGGGATCCCAACACCGCACACTGCTCCCCTCCTGCACCTGGGGTGGCAGAGATCCTAACACTGCTTCTGCAGCTCCCACACCCTGGGGTGATGGGGATCCCAACACGCTGCTTCCTGTGGCTCCTCCCAGAGCAGCAGCAGCCTCCAAAATCAAGGATGTCTTCCCTGCGTAAAAGAGTGGGTTGTCCCTGTCTCTGGTGCCAGGGTTGGGTTTGAAGCTCGCCTGCTGTATTTGAGGGGTGACTGTGATTTGTGCTGTCAAAAAGATAGAACCTGTTAAAAGTGGGTCTAGCTTTGCTGGTACAAACTGCAGACCTGATATGCCAAAGCAAATTCCAGGGCAGAGAAAATGAATTTCAAGCCCATCTGAAAACTAAGTGCTGGGAACTGTTTCTCATATGTGAAGATGAATTTTAAATTGATTTACGGATGTGTATTTTCTAGCATGAACTGAGGATAGCATGAAGCTATTCTTTGGAAGGGGAATTTCCCCTTGGGGACTGCCAGGAGATCCAGATATTCCCCCCAGCTGGAAGTACCCGGGTACAAGGGAAGTATTGGGACCCTTTGCCTTCCCAGCAAGTTCCAGGGCCCACGTTACATGCAGAGGAAAAGCAACTGAATTAAAATCTTCCCCAGTGTAGCTGGGGCTTCCTTCTCTACCACAAACCAATTCCAAGCCAAGTTTCATCCCACGGTGAGGTTCACCTGCCCACGAAACGAGGTTGGCTGCTGCGAGTGAGTGTCTCCGCGGTAGCAGTGCATGCTTCTAACTGGTTCTTTCTGTTTCTAACTCAGAGGAGATTGCCAAGCACAAGGGCCCCCCTGTCTTTACGCAGGAGGAGAGATACAAGATGGTGCAAGCCATCAAGTGGGTGGATGAGATTGCTCCAGGAGCTCCCTATGTCACCACGCTGGAAACTCTGGACCGATACAACTGTGACTTCTGTGTGCACGGTGGTGAGTGCTATTCTGAGCCGAGAGTTGTATTAACGCAGGCCTGATGGGGCTCGCGTGCTTTTGGTTCTCCTGCTGCGAACACTAGAGTGTTCTGGCCAGCGCTGGCCGTAGGAGCGTGCTGGGCATCTACAGAGTTCTGCCATATCCATGCCTGTGCTGGGCAGCACAGCAGCTCCCCTTCTCTGTTCTGGAGAAACCCGACTGTGTGCTGAGCGCCCTCGGAGGGACCAAGTCCCTCTGGTTTAGGGATCCATTTCACTTATAGAGAGGAAGCCCCTTGTCTGACAGTTATCCTGGGTTTGTCCTGAGCGCCATCAGAAACTTGTGCCTAGGGGAAAACAATTTACAAACCTCGAACATGAAAAATGCTGTTAAAAATGTAAGTGTGCAGAAACACAATCATGCTTATATCTGCTTATCCGGGATGAGATCAGATCTGAAAAGCTTCTCTCTGTTTATCCAGCTGAGAAGCTGTTCAAGGGCTTAGCTGGCCATGGGTCAGAGACCCAGTTCTGGTGAGGAACACTTTTCGGTTTGCAGTCTCTGGAGAGAAATGGTATGCTGAGGAAACACGCTTACTTTTGTACTCTGTCCCTTCCTGGGTCGGCTTCTCTGGCTCCTTCAGCCTCAGCCCCTCCTCCCTGCCCCTCTGAATGCATTTGTTTCCTTTAATCAGTAGTCTTTGCACTCATTTCACTTATCCTTCCTCATCTGTTCCCAGCCACCTATTGATAAGCCTTGTGTTTCATCAAATGTAAATAAATCATTAATCCTCTATAGGATAGGTACGCTTATTCACTTGAACAAGGTGATTATCAAATTTCTCGTTAACTCAATTACCTGCCCTGAATGCATGTCTGGGTACGTGACCCTTGACGAGACTTGGTGAGGGATTATGGTAGCAGAGGAGTGCTCATGGCCTTTGCTCCAGTTTCCCTGCGTTTATCCCCTCTGCCAACCATCTAGCTCTTCTACCTGAGCAATACCTGCGCTCGCTGCAGTTTTGCCAGGCTGTGCTTATGCACAAGATAAGTTTTGAAACAGACAGGCTTAACTGGGAGAGTGACAGACAGCAAAGCTGCCACTTCTGCCTCTCCTGGCACGTGGAGCTGCACTTGCAGCGTGTTCTTCTCTCCTCTATCCCCATGCCCCGTGGTGAGGGCATGGGGTCGGAGCAGAATTCCTTAGCTTCCCTGAGTGCCACCTGACTCTGCGAGAGGGAACAGGCAGACCTGACTCTGCGAGAGGGAGCAGGCAGGAGCTGCCAGCGCCTGCGTTGTGCCCTGTCTGGGTTACCAAATGAAAGGCAGCTTAGGTTTTCACTTGCCAAGAACTGGCACTGAAAGTGGTTGAGAGATGTTTTCCAGAGTGAGTGAGCAGACCTGCCAAAGGTGGACCAGAGTTAACTCTGCAGAGGGGTAGCTTGATGCCGCATCCTTGGAAGTGTTCGAAACCAGGTTGGATGGGGCTTTGAGCCACCTGATGCAGTGGGAGGTGTCCTTGCCTGTGGCACGGGGTGGAGCTGGATGGGCTCTGAGGTCCCTTCCGACCCAAACTATTCTGTGTCGCTGCAGAAGTGCCATCACTGAGGGGAAGGCGGTGGGAGGGCTGTTTAATCCACTGGGAAAGTTGTAACATGAACCTACAGTTAAAACCAGTCCTAGAGAAGTGAAGGAGAAGGTGCTTTTAACACCGGGACTGATGGCAGCTGTTTATTATCATTCCAACAACAATTCGGTTGGCCCTGCTGCTGGATTCTCCACAAAGGCAACCAGCTCCGATTTTCTGGACTGTGTAATAAAAACAGTGGCCCAGATGGTTCGTGGCATTTAGCACCCAGGAATCTGCTTGTCTCCACGGTCAGCGTAGACTTGCAAACCCCCGACATTCCCATGGGATGCAGGATGTGCCCCGCGTGTGCACAGGGGTTGGGATTGCAGGAGTTCTGCTCTGGTTTATGTGCTAGACCTGTTTAGCTGTTGTTGTTCTGAAGCAGCCTTTGTGCAGAAAAACTTGGGGCACAGTTCTGAGCCTTTTCTCTCTCCGCAGATGACATCACCTTAACAGTTGACGGCAAGGATACCTATGAGGAAGTGAAGGCTGCAGGGCGATACAGGTAACCCGTGCTGCTTCCCTTCTTACCCACTTCTGGGCAGAATTTCTGGGAGTTGGTGCCCTGAAAGGAAGTCAGATGAACCACAGCTACCCTGAGGTCACACTTCAGTTTTGTGGTAATGAGCATCAGAGCTTCCATCGCTCCTGCCGTTTTGGCTCTGGGAAGGGTTGTGGGCTAGCGACTGACTTGGGGGGTTGTTCCTGTTCCTGGCAGATGCTAGTTCTGGTCTTGAAGCCTCACAGGGAGTTAGCTCTGTTGGGAAGTCTGTGCAAGGTAAGTTTTCCTCATGTGAGCGGTTGCTGTGGCATGAAGAAGATGCAGAGGCTCAGCAAGGGAATGCTGTGCTTGATATCAAGAGCATGTAGAAGGAAGGCTTTCTCAGGATGGTCCCTAGTTTGAATTTATCAGGTGCTACAGGTGTTCCCGTGGCAGTGGTGGGAAGAGGCGTATGCTCCTGTGGCTTCTGCTTTATCCTCTGCCTGTCTCCCTGCAGGGAATGCAAACGCACCCAAGGTGTGTCCACTACCGACCTCGTTGGCCGCATGCTGCTCATGACTAAGGCTCACCACAGCAACATAGTGAGTCAGAGGGCTTTGGGTGGGAGTGTGGAGCCCAGGGCATATGCCAGCTCTTTACTTTTGCTGTCCTAAATGGCAGTGGAGCTCTCGAGTCTGGCTCCTAAGTGCACGGACAGCTGGCAAGCTAATTATGGGCAGTGGCAGCAAAACACCCTGCTTATGTTTGCTTAAGCCTGTCTGAGATCAGTGTGATCTCAGCCCAGGCTGCTTTGGCAAGGTGTGGGGGGTAAAAACTTCGATCCCTCACGATTGGCATGGGCTTTGGGAGCATTATGGGAACTACAGGCTGGCCTGTGGCTTCTCTAAGAGTGAAACTCCATAGTGCAGCCACATTGATCAGTGCAGCGCTGCCAGAATTGGAAAGTTCTTCCTTCCTGCTGAGCTGCATGCTTCTGCCTTCTGCTGTCTCTGGTCTTACCAGATCTTTCTTGAGTCTCCTCAGCTCACTATCTGGTAGACAAACAACCTAACCAAAGGGAAATAAAGAAAACAGTTTTATGTTGGTTAATGAGTTAAATTGACTTAGTAAATAAGCAGTCCAGTGAATGGAATCGTCTGGATAACAGCAGGGTTGAGACAAGGAACCCACAAGAGGGATAGAGGGAGATCTGAGTGCTGAGCTGTTAGACAGGCTTAGCTGTAATATGTAAATTCACACCAAGGTCGGCATAGCGCTGCAAGCTGTCTGCAGGGGTCTGAGCCCATGGCTAGCGGCATGTCTGTGGAAGAAGGAGGAATGCTGTCTTCTTAGGGCCTTGCATAGTTGAGGGAGGACGTAGGCGTGCAACACTATAAAGTCTGCAGGTTGGGCAAGAGCCATCCTCACTGCGTGGTGCCAGGCTGGTATCAGATAAGGACACATTTCACCTGATTCATGCTAGGACATGAATCTGGTTTAGATATTAACTAGTTTGTCAGCACGCGGTGCCAGGGATCAGTGGTGCGCGGTCTGATCCAGGGCTGCCAGCACCTCTGCCACACACACGCATATTCTTGGTTGGATGAGCTGTGCGAGTGCTTAAACATTTTGACTCTTTATCTCCCTTCAGGATGAGGACCTAGACTATCGGAAGCACACTGACAACTTTGGGAAGGTAATGTGAGTTCTGGCTGTGGACGTCTGGTTGTTGTCCTGTCTGAGAAGGATTCCAAATGTGCTTTCTGGCCTGTTTTTCAGGCTTGGTTTTCCACTCACATTTAGTAGTAACCCCGATAGATGTCTGCTGTCCCATAAAGCAGCTCCTGTGGTTGGTGAGATAGGCAGGTGTGGCTGCATAGAGCTAGCAAGCAGGCTGTTCATCAATGACTGCATCCATTGAGTCTTTGCTGGCTTTCTGGCTTGCTTGTAAATTCGTTATCGCCACTTCCTTTGGGACCCAAGCGCCTGCAGTTCCAACCTAGGGACAGCCTCTGTGGATGCTCGTTTTAGTGCTTATGGTTTTAAAGGTGTTGTGTTAGGTCTGTAGCAGGCACGTAGGCAGAGTGGTGTGCTGCTGAATTCACGTGCCCGGTCTGCAAGTAGCAGGGCAGTCCTCCTGGGCTTCTCTGCCATGTCCAGCTCACATCTTGGGCTGCCTCTAAGGACCCATCAGCCCGTTTTTATTGCCTGAGTGTTGGATTGTCCCTGATCAATGGGTGCCTGATCCTACAGCTTGAGTAAATTATTTTTTACTCACCAGGCTGTTCTTCACCAGGCTGAATCCTCCTCATTGTTCTCCAGTGTTGGGTTTTCTGAGCATGGCTGTTTCCTGGTGTTTGGATCTGGGGAGAGTATCTGGGCGCCAGGTACCCTGCATGAGCCCCCTGCATGCTGCCCTTTGTGCGGCTTGGACGAGTTGTCTCAGCTTTTCCATTTCTTGCGGAGCAGCTCGCTTTAGGGGAGCGAGGCAGGGCTGCAGTGAGTGACTCCGTGGCCGTTTCCAAAACTGCCACGTGGTGGGGATAAAGCTCTTCGTTTTCTCCAGTCTGGGTTCTGGCCCATGCTGGAGCTCTGGGTCATCTCCTCCAGCTTGGCAGGCACCAGCCAGGAGCGTGGGCAGGCTGCTGTAGGGCTGGAGTGGGGCACAGGTGGGTTGTGTGTTGTCTTCCTTAGCGAGCCTTGCCTCTCCTGGAAATCCGAGACTGCCCTGTCGCCTTCCTTCTTCCTGAGCTTTCTTTTCAACATCTCCTTAGCTGGCTATTGAGGGGATGGTTTAGGCTGTGTTTGACAGAGCGAAAAGTGCTTCTGTGAGGTTGCATAAATATTTGGTGCCAGGAATGTGGAAACTCCAAGCTGATGGGAGTCGTGATACTTGCTAGCAAACCAAGGCTGCCAGTCGCGGGCAGCTGCCTTCTGCATGCTGGCCAGACCTGCTCCCGCAGCCTGAAAAGGAGCCTTGTGTGCTGTGTGTTTTCCCAGGGGCCCAAAGGTCACAGTCCCTGGACTGGCGTCTCGCAGTTCCTGCAGACATCGCAGAAGATCATCCAGTTTGCGTCAGGGAAGGAACCACAGCCAGGAGACACTATCATCTATGTGGCCGGAGCCTTCGACCTCTTCCGTATCCTTGACTTTGTTCTGTCAAGAAAGTAGCGTTGGTCTTTTTGTTTGATGTTTTCATGTTTTGAGGCACTAGATCAGGATATTTGCTGCCTCTTTCTTTTATTTTTTCCCCTCCCTTCTTTTTTTTTCGTTCTTTTTTTTTTCCATTCTGTAGGTGTGCCTGTGAGGGAGGAGGCAGGAGTTCTCCCTGGCAGTTTCTTACTCACAGGACACTGAGGAAGGAGCTACAGCTCCTCTCTCTCTCAAGATTTTTGGCTGTGGAGGATTTCAGGAAGGCAGCCGGGTGCTCTCCACACTTCAGTGCCTTTTTGGGGTTGTAGACAGAGAGGCTGCGCAGGGCTTTGGGAGCAGACACTGCCTCCCTGAGATAGACTTTGAGGCATTGTGCCCTAACACCTGAAACAGGTAGAAATTCTGAATAGGAGCAAAGTTGAGTCCATGTAAGGTGAAGCTGGAAGGATGTCTGGCTTTTGCCCTGAAGCCTGAGGAGGAAGGAGGCAACTGTTCTTAGCACACAAGACAGGCGAAGATAAAATTCTTTGGATTCCTGCCTCCCACCGTGGTCCTCCCACTGTGGTTTTTCAGTCTATCTGTGTCTTGTCTTCCTTTCCCTGTTTTCCCTGTTAGCTTCAATTCCTTAAACAGGTCTACAGATATTGGGCATGTGGATTTCCTGGAGAAGGTTCACCAGCTGGCAGAGAAACCCTACATCATTGCTGGGCTGCACTTTGATCAGGTCTGTGTGTCGTGGTGTCCAAAGAGCAGCTTGGCCCCTGTTCTTTCTGGAACAAGCAGGCTGTGCTCTGGAAGACAAGAAAGGGTTGTATTGGCCAATACAGGATTTTTATGTTGGGAGAAAGTGAGAGGAAAAGGGTTTGCTTTGTCTCTCTTCTAACTGTAACTGGTGCTTCGCCTTAGGAAGTAAATCGCTACAAAGGGAAGAACTATCCCATCATGAACATCCATGAGAGAACACTCAGTGTCTTGGCCTGTAGGGTAAGTGCCTCTGCGCTGTTCCAGAAGTTGCCTGGAGGTGGCTGATGTTCACCCGTAGCTAACAATCTTACATGAGTTCTTTGGTGTGTGCTGAGAAGGCAAAGACAGGACTGTTGGCTTTTGGCTGCCAGAAGTGCTGGTGTGCTCCAGGGAGGAGTCCCTGGGCTCCTCTGCCGTCCTGGCTGACCTGAGCGACTGAACCCCACCCGCTCTCCTCACCGGCAGGGGAAGGGCAGGATGCCTCGCAGGGAGCCGCTCTGCACTGCAGCTGTGTTCTTGTAGAAAAATCTCTGCTCCCTGCAGCAGGGGAGAAAATTCCTGGGAAAGAAGCATAGGAAGGCCCTGAAATGTGTGTCCTGAGCAATCAATATTTGGATTTGATGTATATGCGCTACTAGAAAGCATATTCTTTAGTGGAAGAAAAAGAAGCTGTGTGGCAATCAGTGGCCATGAAACCCACTTCCCTGTTCCTTTATGCGAGTTCCTACCTCAATAACTGGTTGATGTGCTCAAGCCTGTTTAGGAAGCAGCCTGGCCTCTGCATTTTTTGGTTTTTCTCCTCAAACCTGGTTTCTTTTCTAGTATGTTTCAGAAGTGGTGATCGGAGCCCCATACGCTGTCACTGCCGATCTGCTGGATCACTTCAGGGTGAGAGCCTTTGCCTATAGATGTACATGAAGATCTTGCTGTTTGATGTACTTAGGAAGATAGAGTGGTGCAGGAAAAGGCAGGGGTGTAGAAGAGACATGGTCCTGCTCAGCAGCATTACAGGGAGCTCCAGCTGCAGTGCCAAGCCTGGGGCAAGAGGGGCAGCTTTGCTGATCTCCAGGCTGTGCCATGGATGGGAAGGTCCCTGTCACCTTTTGGATCTTGCCAGTGACTTTATGTCCTTCTCCAGGTAACACTTGTGTGTCATGGGATGACTGAGGTGGTGCCAGACAAGGATGGTTCTGATCCGTACGAGGTGAGCTGCCAGCTACTGCTGTCGATGCTTCTTTGTCAGTGTTCAATAGATACAGCGTAGCTTTGTTCATGTTCCTGAGCTGAGGATTTGTGTTGCAGAAGACGCTACCCAAGCAAGCCCTTGGTAGGTGATGCTGATTTTAACTCACCCTGAGGGCAGCTGCTTGGAGCAGAGCCTGTAAATCATTCACAAATGCTCCTTTCTTTTAGTCATAGTGTTGTTTTGCCTGCTTCTGATGCTTTTATGGCAGAATGAGAAATCCTGTAAACTTTGCTTTATGCCAGCCCTGGGCAGCCTCGCTCGGCTCCTGCGCACGTGAAGCTTTGCTTTCAGAATTATTTATTCTGCTTCCTAGGAGATCATTTTCTGTTGTGCCCAGCTGGGCACTCACAGGACCTGCCGTGACTTCTGCTCAGCTTTCATTGCAGAGCTGTAAACGCAGAGGTCCCGTGTAGTTTCTCCAGCTGAGTCTGCTGTGTTTGTTCACAGGAGCCAAAGCGACGTGGCATTTTCCAGCTGGTGGACAGTGGCAGCAATCTCACCACAGATTTAATTGTGCAAAGAATCATCAAGAACAGGTTGGCTTTCTTCATCTCCGAGTTCTGTCGTGTATTGTTCTGTCCTGCGTGTCTGAGGCCCAGTTAATGGGCTCAAACGTGGAGAGAAGGTGTTAACTAAAGGCACAGAATCAGTGAACTGGTCCCTCATCTGCCATAGCTTGGGCAGGCTGCTGTACAGGAGAAGGAACAGCTAAACTCCACTACACCAGAATGTGCTCCACAGCACATCTTAGTATTTTCCCTCCTTCTCTATTAGTGATAATGTTTCCTCACCGTGTTCTTGGGGATTTAGCGTGTTACTTCTTTCAGAATTTACTCTTTTAGGCCTGAGCCCTTTACTTTCAAGTGACCTTGGCTCACCATGGTGGTAAATTTGATGTTAGGGCACTCAGTGGTCTGTCCCAAGCGTGGAATAGCAGCATTTTCTGTAGAGGGAGCAGCGTCTTCTGCAGAGGGAGAAATTAGTAGTGTTTGGCCAGTGTGGGAGCCTGGGACTTCGGAGTGATGGTAATGGTTGTGGGGAGCTCTCAGTGATGGCTCTCAAAGAGGAGCCGTGGGGTTACTGGTGAGGTTTTTGAAGTACTCTGAACAAAGCAGTGTAGGAGAAGGCAGTGGTCCCCCGCTCTGGGTACTTTTAGTTTACTAGAGATACAGATGAATGAGAATCTTGTGGCATTTTGTAATTGATGCAGGCTGGAGTTTGAAGCTAGGAACCAGAAGAAGGAAGCAAAAGAGCTGGCTGTATTGGAGGCCATGAAGAGACTGGAAGAGGAGAAGCACTAGGCCAGCGGTGCGCTGGTGCGTGCGTCGCAGAGTGCCGCGGCCCGACCCTCCTGAGAGGGGACCCCTGAATGGGGACATGGCTGCCGGCCTGCACAGGATGTGCTGTCCTACCCTCGTTTGTCCTAGCTCCTCTTGCACTAATTATGCAGGCATAACGAGTCAGGATCCTGCTGCCTAGTTCTTCCTCCATTAATCAGCCCCAATCCCTTTTCCTAGGAGGAGATTTAAAGAAAAAAACCAAACCACATGGTTTTAATCATAACTAATATTTTAACATGTTGATGTGCTTTTACCTTCTACCATTTCTGGCTTTTAGTAGGAGGGAAAGGGAGCAGCTGCCCAGGTCCCTGTGCTCCTCGGAGTTCGGCTGTCCTGCCCGGAGTCTGTGTTCCAGAGCAGCCCTTTGGGCAGTGGTGGGGTGGCTGGATGGGCTGCTGGGAGCAGCCTTCCTGGGGAAGGGGAATGTCGCCCGCGATTCCTCCTGTGAGTGGCGTTAGGGATGCTATGCGGCTGCTGGAGGTGCTGATGGTCCCTGTGCTCTAGGTTTATCGTGCTGCCTCCTCTCAGCTGCTGCCTCTGTGACAATACTGAGCCCACAGCTGCTTGAGGTTGAGCTGGAGAAAGCCTCTCCTCGCTGTGGCTGATGCCAGGGAATCATTTGCTGCCCAGTAGCAGGTGGTGGGGTTGTGGCCACTGCAGGGGTGCAGGGGCCCTCCGTGCTGCGGTTTCCGAGCCGTGCTGAGGTGTTTGTGCACTGGAGTCATGGAACCCCAGAGGCTTTTCCCGAAGGTTGTTGCTGTCACGAGGCAGCAGGACCCAGTGGCGCGTGTAGACCCTGCTCAGAGCCCTGCTTGCTGCTGCTGCCAGAGTCCATATTGCACCCAAGGAGTTCCCTCAGAGAGGGACTGTGACAGCTGAAACGTGAGGGCTGTGCTCTCAGGGCTGGCGTGCAGTGTGTGCCCTGCGGGGATGTGCAGGGCCTGAGGGGGACAGGGGCCGGGCTGAACCCCTCTGACATTCCAGGGGGCTGTGGCTGGATGTCCTGGGCCGCTCCCTGCGCCGTCCCTCCATGTGGCTCTGTTGTCCTCTCTGTTATCAACTTTTATTGCTGATCATTAATAAAATATTGAAGAGTTGAGTGGGGCCCTCTTTGGGGCGTGAGTTCATCCAGGTCCCTCGCTGGGAGACTGCCTTCTACATCGGCTTTTCCCTGGAGCTCTGGTGGAAGCCAGGGAGAGGCTGCTGTGGCCGGAGAAGGAGCTTGTTGCCCATGGGGAGTCCAGCCGGAGCTCTGAGGCATGCGGGATTTGTTCTGGCACAGGGGATGGGGATCGCTCTGGCCAGAAGCTGTTTGTCCTTGCTGCAGGAGGAGGGTTTTTTTTAATTCAATAGAAAATTGAACCAGACAGTGTGAGGGGGTCTTTGTTTTGCTGCATTCTGGGGGGTTTATGGTTTCTGGGCTCCAAAATTGCAGTAGAATTTGCACTGGAAAGGTGAGTGTCCCAGCACTTCAGTGGGCACATAACCACGGAAGGTGGAGGTGACCTGAATCCTGCTGATCTCTTGGTGGATCAGGATACCAAAGCAGCGACTGCGAGCAGCCACAGGGGTCTGTCCTGCTGCCCGGCTGCAGTGGGGATGAGGCAGCCAAGGAGCTCGGGGTCTCATGGCTGCGTCACTGCTTATCCAAAACTCGCCTGTTGGCGTTTCAGTGACAAAAAGAATAGAATATTCATGGAATACGTGTGTGTGTCACCCGTGACAAGAGCCAAGACACCCACCTGTGTGGGAACGCTCCCGGCCGAGCACTGGGCAGGAGAGGACTGGAAAACTGAGCCTTCTGTCCTCTTCTGATGCAGAACATGTCGTGTTCTCTTCTCCAGGATGCTGGGGTGCTGCAGAAGGGCTCTTCCTCAGCAGTGGGGCCACGTTCTGCAGGGAGTTCTGCAGCTGGCGGCAAGGAAGGAGCAGCCCCAGGGATGCAGGAGTGATCCCAAACTTCTGCCACCCTTTTTTGGTGAGGAGGAAGGTTCTTCCTCTCAGGGAAAGTAACCCTGGCTGGTGGCAGCAAAACGGTGGCTATGGTGGAAAAGCCTCTTGCTCTGCCCTGCTGGAGGGTCTGGAACGGTCACCTCCCTCCCGATGGGTCCAGGCGAGCCCTTGCCGCTGCAGAGGCTGCTCCACTGCAGCTCTCCAGCCAGGCCCAGGGCTTCCCCTTCCAGACCACAGGCAGTGGCTGCTGTTGGGGGTTCACCCACGACTGAGGGGACTGCAGCAGCTGCTCATGCTGTGGGCTCTGCCCTGGCTCCTGTTCGGCTGCACCTCATGGAGAACAGGGGCAGGGGCCTTGACAGCCAGGGGTCTCGGCCACCTTGAGGGGTTGTGGGATCAGGCTGAGCCATGCCCTTGTCCCGGCCACAGTCGGGGTGGGTCCTGGACTGGAGGAGAGCAGCTCAGGCCAGCGCTTTCCATGCTGTGGGTGCAGACAGAGCAGCTGCAGGGTACCAGGTGCAGGGAATGCTCCTAGTGGGACCACCTCAAGCCCTGGCAGTGCCAGGCTCCGCTCCTGGTGGCATCGCAGCCCCAGCTGCCCCCTGTGTCCTGCTGCTGTTAGCAAAGCTGCTTCTTGCCCCTGCAGTAGCCGTGATGGAGCTGTCAGCCCTTCCTGCGCTCCGCTGGCTGCCAAGCGCACAACCAACCTCTCCACACACGATCCCTCCCACGGGAGCACACAAGAGTGCAGCATTAAAAACAAACAACTCTGCTGCAGTGACACATCTACCCCAGGCTGAGAGTTTGCATATAAAGGAGCTGCCTCTGGGCCCCAAACAGGTACTGGGGTTATTAAAAAAATGACAAAAGTGGTTCATTTCTGCTCCCACCGCGGGCGGGTGCCGGCGCGCTGCTGGAACCGATTGACGTGGAGCTGTCGGCTCGGCTGGCATGTGGCACAGCTGCCGTTCCCTGGGGCCTCGCAGAGCCGCTCTGTGCTTATGCTGAAAACTTCTGCTATGATGTTCTGCTCTCCAAGTGCTTCTGGGCCCTTCCGAGCATCTGCTTACTGACAGCCCACAAGTCCTGGGGGCAAAACTGAGCGTGGAGATAAGATGTGGTGGTGGAAGATGAGAATTCAAGTTTGTGACTTTGTTTTCTCTGGTTTGTAGTTCCACCCATGCCCTCCAGGCACAGATTTAGACTCCAGTTCCTATGTCCACCCAAGGAGCTCCCTTTGATGCAGAGTGCAGCCAAGTGCCCGTTCCTCCAATGGGAATCGATTCACTATTGATTGTAAGAGCAGCCACGACTACCTCGGTGAGGGGAGCTGGCAGCTTCGGTGCAGCCACCGCGCAGGGCCAGGGCTCGTCCCCCAGGCACTGCCAGAGCCCTTACGGTGTTTAGGGGATTTCAGGGACAGGGCTGAGCTTCGTGGTGGATGCTGGCACCCCACGGCAGCACCAGTAGGTGCTTGTGGTGCTGTGCTGACCCCCACCATAGTGGGGATGCTGATCTGTGTTCTCCATGGTAGCTCATGGCCCAGGTGCTGGGCAGGGGCTGCACCCACATTTCCCACAGCACAGGGAGGCAGCAGGGCCCTTCCCAGACAGGGCAACGAAGGGATGGGAGCACCCACACTGTGCCCTGCAGTCACCACCAGCATCTTCCTGGCCCACAGTGGCAATTTGCTGATTGTGAAGTGATTTTTTTTTCTGCTGGGTGTTTGAGCAGCCACAGAACCTGGAGGAAAACGGCTGCTCCCAGGGGCTTTGGGCCACAAGTACAGAGCTGCGCCAGTGCTGCTGTGGGCCCCCAAGGCTTGGTGGAGCCCAGAGACCAAGCCAAACCAGGCATCAGGGAGGGGGCTGCCAGTCTCCCTGTGGATCGAGGGGCCCCCGTGCAGCTCCAGCCACAATCCTGCTACCAGCTGCCCTCTTCGTGCTCCCAGATGGACTGTGTGCACCCTCTTCATGCCCCTGCCAGGGCACAGCCTGGGTTCAGCCTAACCTGGGCAGCCCCTGGCCCCAGGGGCTCAGGGAGCCACAAGGGGGGCGCAGCCACCCCAAGTCCCCAAAAGGCAGAGTTGTCCCCCCATCCCACAGCAGCTCCCTCCCCAGCAAGGACAGAGGCAATGAAGCAGCCCAAGCATTTATTGTCTCCACAGAGCCACTGGCTCAGACACCCGCACATTCCATGGGATCCAGGGACACGGTGATGTCTGCCTTGCACTGGAGTGTGCCTGGGGCATCCGGCAGAACCTGGCAGCTCCGTGGCTCAGGGGCCACATCCATCACACACAGCACCTGCGGGAGAGACCACCAGGGAAACTGGAGACCCTGGGCAGTGCTGCTGGTGGAGCATCCTGCCCCCGCTGCTCAGATCACCGCAGGGCAGGGGACACCAGAACTGACACCCATGGGGGCAGCCCTGATACCATCCTGGGCAGCCACAGCCCCTGCAAGCCCCAACCCCATCCCAGGGCAGCCCCGGTCTCCCTGAGCCCCGACTCCATTCTGGGGCAGCCTCAACCCCATCCAAGTCCTGATACTATCCCAGAGCAGTCCTGATCCCTCCAAGTCCTGACCCCATTCAAGTCCCAACCCCATGCCGAGGCACCCTCGACCCCATCTGAGCCCTAAGTCCACTCTGGAGCAGCCCTGGATTTCCCCGAGCCCCAACCCATCCCGGGGCAGCCCCAGCTTCCTGTGAGCCCTGACCTCATCCTGGGGCAGCCCTGTCCCCAGGCGAGCTCCAATCCCATCCCAGGGCAGCCCTGGTCCTCCCGAGCCTCAAGCCCCTTCTAGGGTAGGCTTGACCCCATCCAAGCCCCTACCCAACATTGCGGCAGCCTCCACCCCATCTGAGCCCTGACCCCTCAAGCTCTGATCCCATCCCAGGGTGATACCAGTCACACTGAACTCCAAGCTCCCTCTGGGCAGCCCCGGTCCCACCGGAGCCCTGACTCCATTCCAGGGCAGCCCTGGATCCCTCCGAGCCCCGACCCTATCCTGGGGTAGCCCTGGATCCCCCCGAGCCCCGACCCCATCCTGGGGCAGCCCTGGATCCCCCCGAGCCCCGACCCCATCCCAGAGCAGCCCCGGTGTCCCTCCAAACGCTGATGCCATCCCGAGGCAGCCCCAGTCCCCCTCGAGCCCCAAGCTCCCCCAGGGCAGCCCCATTCCTCACCGCAGTGCCGAGCCCCGCGGGCGGGCGGGCTGGACCTGGCAGCAGCCCAGCAGTGCCGGACTCGGTGGTGCCAGAGCGGCGGGCATGTGGTGAGCGGTGGAGGCTGGAGAGCAGCCCCGAGGCTCTGCCCACGGCATGGGGCCGGGGCCCGGCGGGCGGGCGGTACCAGGGCTCAGCGGGGTGGCAGAGGCAGAGCAGCGCCAGCAGCAGCCAGCCTGCAGTGTGCATGGTGCCACTGTGATCGCAGCACTCTGGGGCCACTGCCTTTATAGCGCCCCCCTCGCCGCCCCCACACTCCATGCCCCCCCCCACGCCAGCAGAAGCCCCGAGAAGGGAAGGACGGGGAACACCAGCAGCCATACCTGTAGAGAGTGACGGGAGTCCTCACTCCTTAAACTTCCACTCCTGACGGCACATGGGGCAGTGCTGCTGCACCTGCTGCGCATTCAGCCACTTGAGGATGCAGTGCATGTGGAAGCAGTGTGAGCACTGCCCCCACACCAGCGGGCAGTCATCGCCGGGCACCTTGCCTGCAGCACAGACAGGGGTCAGGCAGGGAAAGTGATGCTCACAGGTTCCTTGCAGCCCCTTGACCCAGCAAGAGTGGGCAGGAGGGAGGGAGCTGAGCAACGTCCTGTGCCAAGGGTTCTCATACCAAGAACAGTGCAAAGTGGTGCCTAAAGCCACAGGGAAAGCCCTTTCTTAGGCTCCTCCAAAGCACTTTGTTTGCTCACTTCTGAACCCAGGACATGGTCCCAAAGAAAGACAATGACTTCCATTTATCACTGGTGGTTAACCAGCACGAATTGCGCTCTTGACCACACAGCCCCACAAATGCAGCAGCAAAATCAAGCCAGCGATGCTGTGGCAAACATCATAAAATCATGGGATGGTTTGGGTTGGAAGAGACCTTAAAGCCCATCCAGTTCCCACCCGCCTGCCACAAGCGGGGACACTTCCCACTGGATCAGGTTGCTCCAAGACCCATCCAACCTGGCCTTGAACACCTCCAGGGATGGGGCAGCCAAAACTTCTATGGACAACCTTGGCCAGTGCCTCCCCACCCTCATCATGAATAATGTCTTCTTAATGTCTAAACTAAACCTTCCCCCTTCCAATTTAAAGCCATTCCTCCTCATCCTATCCTCCTGCACTCCCTAATCAAGAGCCCCTCTGCAGCTTTCCTGGAGCCTCTTTCCGTACTGGAAGCTGCTCTAAGGTCTCTCTGGAGCTTTCTCTTCTCCAGGCTGAACAACCCCAACTCTCTCAGCCTATCCTTGTACAGGAGGTGCTCCAGCCCCCAGTCATCTTCATGGCCTCCTCTGGACCTGCTCCAGCAGATCCACGTCCTTTCTTTGCTGAGGGCTCCAGAGCTGGACACGGGGTTCCAGGAGGGCTCTCTCTCCCCAAAGTGGGGTGCAGGAGGGCTCTCTCTCCCATTGGACACGAGGTCCAGAAGACCCCTCCCTCTCCAGACAGAGTACATGAGGGCTGTCACTTCCCGGACAGGGGCTCTAGGAGGGCTCTCCCTCCCTGAACGTGGGGTGCAGGAGGGCTCTCTCTCCCTCACAGCGGGGTCCAGGAGGGTTCTACCTGGACGTGGGTGCAGGAGGACTCCCTCTTCCCGAACGCGGGGTTCCAGGAGAGCCCCCGCTCCCCGGATGCGGGGGCAGCAGGGCCGGTGTCCCCGCCGCGGAGGCCAGGCTCCCCCGTCCCCGCCCGCACTCACAGTCGGGGCAGCACCCGTTGAACGCCATACGGCAGATCCCGCAGTTCTCGTCGTTTGCCACCCACAGCCAAGAGGCAACCCCGTGCCAGCTCCGCACTCGCACCCGCATCGCCCCGCCCACCCGACTACCCCGTCCCGCTTCCGCTTCCGGTAGGTTGGCCCGTAGGCTTCCGCTTCCGGTGGCGGCGGGAGCGCGGCCGGAAGTGCGGGCCCCGTAGCGGAGCCGCCATCATGGCCGACAAGATGGACATGTCCCTGGACGATATCATCAAGCTGAACCGCAGCCAGCGCGGCGCCGGCCGGGGCGGCGGCCGGGGCGGCCGGGGCCGCGGCGGCGCCACCCGCGGAGTCGGGCCCGGGCGGGGCGGCGCGGGGGCCGGGCGGGCGGGCGGCGGCCCCGTGCGGAACCGGCCACTCATGGCGCGGGGCGGCGGCAGGAACCGGCCCGCGCCCTACAGCCGGGTACGGTGGCCGTGACCGGGGCGAGGGGAGCGGGGCCGGGGAAACGGGGCCGGCGGGGGGGAAATGGAGCGAGGAAGCGAGGCCGGGACGGGAGAAGCGGGACCGGAGAACCGGGGTGGGAGAAGCGGGACCGGGGCCGGGGAGAAGGAAGCGGGGCTGGGGCTGGGGCGGGAGAAGCGGGGCCGGGGACGAGGCTGAGGCTGGGGCAAGGGATGCGCGGTGCGTTGGCCCTTTGTCTGCTTGGCGATGCTCAGCGAGGCCCCGCTCTCGTTCCAGCCAAAGCAACTCCCAGAGAAGTGGCAGCACGACCTATTCGACAGCGGCTTTGGAGCCGGGGCTGGTGTGGAGACGGGTGGAAAGCTGCTTGTTTCCAACCTGGACTTCGGTGTCTCGGATGCGGACATCCAGGTGGGTTCAGGGAGTGGGAGGGGCCCTTCCCAGGCACTGCCCCACCTGGAACGGTCTCAGTGAACAAGCTCTGTGTTGGTACGGGGCTTTGTGCCAGCCAGAGCCATTCTGTACCATCCTGGCGATCCTGGAGGGGGTTGTGGTTCAGAAGGGCTGCTGCAAGGTGGTGTCAGATGGCAGCGTGAGTAACTATGCCTCAACAGCCGTGGTGAGGGAATGTGGCTACTTAGCCAGACGCAGTTGTGGCTGGGGAGTGTGTAAACAGCATGAACTCTGAGGGACTGTGTAGCTACAGGGGTGCTGCCTGCCCGGCTGCGGCTCTGTTTTTTGAGAGCTGTTTGCACAGTTTTGTTAAAGTCACGCTCTGTTGAGTGCCAAGGTGCTCCCACCGTATTCGGAGGTGTAACTGGGAAGGCTGATTTGTATGGGAGTGCCCACCTACCGCACAGCCTCTGGGGTCAATCTCTCAGCCAAGGCACCTGCTGGGGCTGCGTCCCTCATTCCAGATACGCCTTGGGTCGGCTGTACTTTTGGTTGGGCGCATGGGGCGATGTGGCTGCAGTGGGGGCTGCAGAGGCTGGTGTGTGGGGCTCCCACTTGCTGCGCCCTGAGCTGTGTGGTTGCAGGAGCTGCCCCAGGCCTGCTGCAAGGCCTTACTGTTCCATGGGCTCTGGGTCTTCATGGTCTCACCAAGGAGCAGCCACAACCTGCTCTGATGCTTTCTTCATCAGTGGGTTTATTCCAGTCCCACTGTGTGCCGATCCAGCTGCACATAGGAAATGAGCTTTGTTACCGTGCTACTGGCTGATGTGCTTAAAACCCCTCTCTGTCCCCGCATCAGTTCAGATTTGGTTTAAACTAGTCTTGTGCTGTAGCTGGGCTCTGATGTGTGACACGCGGCCCTGTGGAGTCCCCTCGGTGCAGCCAGCTCCTACACACAGCAGCTGCTGGGATTTGTGTCTTCTGCTGCTAGCTCAGGCTGAGGCATGGACAAGCTTGCAGTTCTAGTCCGGTTCATTGAGCAGCAAAGCTGACTTAATATCCTTGCACCTGTTTGTGACTGCCTATCCCATAATTTCGTGCTGCCTCAGCTGCAGTGGTTACTGGCTCTGGTTTTGTTTTAATTGAACAGTCATGGTGCTGTGTGTGGCTCAGGCTTCCTCCCATTGGCTGGGAGGAAGCTTGAAGGCTCTTGGTGGAACTGTGTTCCCTGAGCCGGGCAGGATCCTCTGGCCTCTGGTGCAGGAGAAGCTATCTGGAGCAGCAGCCAAGTGTTGCCTTCCCTAGAAGGTGCTGCCGAGGGCTACATACCCTTTCCTCTGGTGAATGCATGTGGAAAGGAGCCAGCCTGCAGCCCTGCCCCCATGTCACCTACTCAGAAAGCAGGAGCAGATGTGTGGTGCTCTGTTGGGTGCTGGGACGGTGGCAAAGGCTTTGCTGTGGACACTGGGGAAGGTGCTGGTCCCTTTGGGTACCCACAGCCCTGGTGCGGATGTGGAGCTTCTTTAGTGCGGGGCATGGCCAGTGCTCACCAGGGCCAGGTGTTTGAGCTAAGTTACAGAATGGAGCACCTGAGAGACAAAGCTGGTGGCTCCATTGCTACCCCTTCTTTTCCATCCTTTGTGATGGCGGGTGGTGGACTTCAGCAGGGAGTTTCCCCGATCTCTGTCTCTGGGGTTCGTCCCTGATGGACTCTGTCTTTAAATGGCACCTGGTCTAGGAAAGATCTAAGGGGAAAAAACAACTCCAGCACAATGAAACTGTGATCATCTCATGAGTCCCTGTGTTCATACAGATCTTTCTTGCTCTAGGAAGTCAATGAGGGTGTGGATGGTTTGGAAACAGCCACCCCATTGGCCTTCTTGGGCTGGATGAGAATGTGCACCCTGACAGGGGGAGGTAGAGGCTCACTTGGTTCTGCTGCCCGAAACCCTTCTGAAGGTCTGGGGCTCCGCTCTGCACCGGTGCTTTTCCTGCATTTTGGGAAGCGCCAGTGCTGCTGGAGCAGTCGTGTGTGGGGAACCGTCCCCACCATCCTGTAGGATGTGGTGTCTGTGGCGCTGATGGTCGTGTGTACACTCCTCCCTCTGTTCCTCAGGAACTTTTTGCAGAATTTGGGACCTTGAAGAAGGCAGCTGTGCACTATGACCGGTCCGGCCGCAGCCTGGGGACAGCGGATGTGCACTTCGAGCGGAAGGCAGACGCTCTGAAGGCAATGAAGCAGTACAATGGGGTCCCTTTGGACGGTGAGTCAGCGTGTCCACCTCCGTAGCCTGTTCCAGCGGCCCGCATGCCCTATCCCATGTGCCAGCTCACGGGCCGCTCTCCCTGCAGGCCGGCCCATGAACATCCAGCTGGTCACGTCACAGATCGACACACAGCGGAGACCCACACAGAGGTGAGGAGCCTGCGGCCGTGGAGCTACAACCAGCCTGGCCTCACACTGCGTAGGAAGAGGGGATCCATGTCCCATTTGGCAGACTCCTGCCTGCCCATTGGCTTAGTCAGAATGTGCTAAACCTGCTGCTTTTACCAATCACAGTGTAAACAGAGGTGGCATGACCAGGACCCGCGGTGGTTCAGGAGGATTTGGTGGTGGAGGTGGCAACAGGCGAGGCGCTCGCGGTGGGAGCAGAGGGAGAGGCAGAGGAGCTGGGAGAACTTCCAAACAGCAGCTCTCCGCAGAGGAACTAGATGCACAGCTGGATGCTTACAATGCCAGGGTAAGTGCATCTGGGTGCTGGCCGTGGGCTCCCCGTGGCCCTTTGTCCTGGGAAATGTGAGCAGCTCTGAGCTGGTGGAAAGGAGGAAGTGTTTTCCAGGTCACTGGGCTAATGGAATCTCTGGAGCCGAGCAGCACCCTGTGCCAGGCTTGGCTTCAGTTTCCACAGCCCTTTGTCGGCCGTGTTAATTGTGGCCAAGAAACAGCCCCATTCCCCGCTCCCCAGGCAAGGTTGTGTGGGACAGGCTGTACCATGGCTGGAGCAGCAGCTATGGGGCAGGATCCACGTAGGGGTGGGAATGAGAACCAAAAACCACTTAGGATCATGAGATGTGAACAGAGGGAAGGCTGGGAGCTGTGGTGGTTCAGGGGGCGCCGAGGCATATGGTGATAGCTCTGCTCCTCTCTCCCAGATGGACACCAGCTAAAGTGGCGGCAGCAGCGCAGGGCAGGACTCCGATGGCACTCCTGGCTCCCGGTGGGGGCCGCGGCTGCAGTTACCGACACTGAGGATGGGATTTGTTTTACTTTGCGTTCTGGGATAGGTTTTAAACTCCTGTCAGGTTTTTTTTAATTCTGGAGCAGACCCGTTTTGTACCGAGTTATTTTTGGGATAAATTTTACCGGTTGCCTGTTGGGCCGGGGGGGGCTTTTTCACCCCCGCCGTAATAAAATAGAAACATGTCAAGAGCTCTGATTGCCTGCGTGCACCGCCCTGGGGGCCCGTCCCCCCTCTGTCCCCTGGGCCCTGTCCCTCCTCCTGCCCTCTGGCCATGTACCCCTCCTAGCCCGGGCCGCTCCTGCCCTGGTCACGTCCCTGCTAATGCCACGCCCCCTCCTGCCCAGACCACGCCCCTCATTCATTCCCCAGCTCCCGCTACGGCTCCTCTGCCCCCAATGGCCTTCGCGGCAGCCCCCGGGCCCATCAGTGCCCTGCCCCAATCCAGCCACACCCCCTCCGTGCACCTGCGCTGCCTGGCCACGCCCCCGGTCTGGCCACGCCCCCTCATCGGCCATCCCGCGCCAACCCCATGGGCCAATTAGGCCCATGCTGAGCCGCTTAGGCCACGCCCTCCCATGCGTGCCTTCATCTCTCCGCCCCCCGCGCCGCTCTACCCCATCTCCCGTGTGTCCCGGGCGAATCAGAGCGTCGCATCGCTCAGACCACGCCCACTCCCCGACACATCCCGCCCTTTCAACTCGCCTGCACTGCCTGTCTGGCACCGCCTCCCGCTATGGCCACGCCCCGTCCCGCGCGCACTCCCCTCTGCCCTCTCTCCACCTCTCATGTGCCGTCTGGGCCAATCAGCGCGCCTATGCGCTCAGGCCACACCCACATTCCGGGTATGCCACGCCCACTCTTCCAGCACGCTCCGCCTCCCATCGTGGTCGCGACCCCTCGCTTCTGGCCCCGCCCCCTGTCCGTGCCGCCATGTCGCGCCAACTCCCCTCGGGCCAATCAGGGGCGCGGCCGGAAAGTGACGAGAGGGCGCGCCCTCGCTTAACGGGAAGTGCTGGGCGTGTCCCGGAAGTGCGGGGGCGCGCGGGCGGATCCCGGTGGCCGTTGTCGGCGCGGTGCGGAGCGAGCGGGGCTGGTAGGGCAGGGCGGGGACCGGGCTGCGGGCGGAGACCGGGCGGCGGGCGGCGTGCAGGGGCGCGGCTCCGCCCCGCTGGGACCGGCCGCACCGGGTGGCGGGCAGCGCCAAGAGGCGGGAGCGCGGCCTTGGAGGGGCGGGGGCACTGCTGTCGCCGAGGGGCCGCTGCGGGGCGGGGCGCTTGGAACCGTGGCTGGGGCCAGGCCGGGCTCCCGGGGCCTCTCCGAGCCCCACGCGGGTCGCGCTGGAGCCGGGGTAGCGGCGGGCGGGGCCGGCGCTCTCCGCTGCCTCCAGCCCATTTCCCATCACTGGGTTCCGGTTACGGAATGAGGAACTCGGTAGCCGTTTCCTGGGCCGGTTTCGTGCCGTGGGGAGAGGGTGGAGCGGGAGGTGCCGGTTCTCCGGCCGCTGCAGCCCCTGGTGGGGCGGGACGTCCCGTGTCTCCCGGCTGCCGAGCGGCTCCGTTGTCACCGTGAGGGTTCCTGGTCTGGTCCAGAGCGCTTGGCCGCTCTGCTTAAGCGTTCTTCCAAGATAGTGCCCGTGCCCCATAACCACCGAGTACCGCGTGGACCAGGGTGATGCGCCGAGACGGGTCGCGCTCCTGGTGGTGTCTGTGGCCGCGATGCCGGGCGAACGGCGGCTGCAGCCCTGCACACCTGTGTTTGGATCCTGGGTGTGCGGCGGCAGAGCGTGCGAGGCTCCTGTGGGCAGCCGAGGCCGGGTCATGATGGAGAACTAAACTAAATTAGTGCCTCTTCAAGGTGTGGAGCTGCTGGCCGGCAGCACTCATTCACGAGGTCACTCACCCCCATGGCTGATCCAGTGGTGGGGATCAGGTGAGACCGGAGCTCTCTGGGATGTCACTGGTGCTGCTGTGCTATCTGAACATCCTCGCACTTCTCAATTCCTGTGAGCCGTCAGCTGGCAGCGCTCAGCCTTGGGAGATGTCAGAGTCGCCCGTTCCTGCTGTGCTGCTGCTGCCCAGGACCCATCCCAGCTCGGTTCATCAACAGCAGTGCAGCCACAGCCGATTTAGGCCATTCTTGCTCCCATCCTTATGGCACAGCAGCATTCATAGCTGCACAGTGAACCGGATTAGCAGCCTGATCTGGCTGCAAAATAACCCTGCGGAGACGGATTTAACTGGATCAAATTCCATCTGAGTTTGTCCTGTGGCTGCATAAGCTTTCTCTTGCACCACAGGGGAAGAAGGAAGGGTGGGGACGCCTGGAATTGGCGCAGCTGTGTGCACACGGCTGTGTGCTAGCCTAATGGCTGTCCGACACCCGTTTGCTCATCCAAGGAGGCTCTGACTGACTCCAGCCTCGCTGGTGCCTGGGATCCCGACCCCAGGGTGTGCAGAAGTTGCTGTTGGCTGCCATCTGCTTAAACACAGAGTGGGTTGTGTGTCTGGATGGCAGAAGGTGGGCCTCTTGCCCACACTGCTACTGGCTCCTTGGTCCCACACGGAAAATACTGTGAGAATCCCGGGGAAACTGCTGACTTGAGAAAGTGGTGAGGGCAGCTGAGTGCGGATTCTTGGGTGGAAAGCCACTTGGCCTCCTGCTGTCTTCTGCAGGATGTTGTGGTTTGCAGGGATCAGTAAGAGCCCAGGGCTGTTTCCCTTCTGAAGTTGAGGAGTCCACCTCTGGACTGGGAATATCCTCCCCTGCAGCCACACTGGAGCTCACAGTGGGGCTGTGCCAGGATTGGGTATAGAGGCACAGGAAATTGACTGAAAAGCTGGAGATTAGGGTTTTGGTTGGTTTTTTTGGTGTTTTTCTGTGTCCTCTGTTGCTTAATGGAAGGGGTCACCCTCGTGGAGTTGAGGACAGTGCTGGAGATGCCCTATCTGACACATCCGGAGGTTGCTGTCAGTGCTTGGTGGCTTCAGACTTGGGTGAGACCAAAGGGATGCATTCTATCCTGTAGCTGAAGTCCAGTCACTCGCAGTCAGCACCAGGGCATGGATCATCCAGAGCTGGCCCTGCTGCTGGAGCTGTGCTGTGGCTGGTGCTGTTCTGCTCACCTCCTGGTGCACTATGAGTGTGGTGCTAAGCCTGTAGTTGCCCTCTGTAAGAGATTTTGTCTGCTCGGGCTGGAAACTGGAGGACGGTATATGGTTATGGGTGCTGACACTGCAGAAAGAGGCCTGGCACCATGGGGGATCTGCATATGGATACCCTGCTGGATCTGCCTCGTGTGCCTCTGCTTGTTTTGTTCCTGCTTTCAGCAAGGGCTCAGTCGTAAAGTCTGTGAATCGACAGAGCCAGGGACTGGGACTTCAGTCCATTAGAGCTCTTGCTGAATGCCTGTCATTGCCATTTCCTGAAAGCTGCTGGTGTTTAGGAGGAAGGCCCAGGGGTTCTTCACCATCCAGAGAAGGAACGGCCCGTACTACCTGGGAGGTGAACACCAGCAGGGAGGCGAGCAAAGGGCTGCGCTGAGGGACAGGCAGCAGGGATGGTCCCTGAGACAGTTTGCTCAGTGATTTCAGGAGCTGTTGAGGTTGGAGGCTTCTTTGGGCTGGAGCAGAAAGGAAGCAGCTGGGTTTGACATGGAGATGCCAGAGTGGAATCTTGTCAGTTCTTCACATACAACATAGGATTAAATGGCCTTTGGAATGCCAACTCCCACACTATTCCATGTCGGGATGTTGGAGAATGCCATGCAGAAGACTGTTTGTGTAAAGCACAAGGGTCATGGGTGCAGTGTTGAGAGCTCCTGGTGGAGCTGCTTGTGCCATGCAAAGAGCCACCTCTTCCTCCACCTCCTCCTGGTGACAATCTGCAGTTGAGCTTCCGTACACCAAGGCATCAGCTGCACACATGGCAAGGATCTCACCCCAGGACATCTGAGAGCTGTGTCAGCCCCACTGGGGAAACACTGCCAGCTTGAGACAAGCCTGCAAGTCCAGTCTCGGGTTGGAGAGTGGGAAAGAGCAAGTCCCTGATGAAGCCTGGCTGCTGCTGTGCCTCTGTGCCAGCTCTGGAGAGCCCTCCCCATGCCTCTTCTCTCCACTGCGTTCTTGCCCATAGCTCTGCTGGAGCCTTCTCTTCTAGCAGAGACTGCAAAATAACACTTTTGGAGTCTGATCTGTCTCCTTTGCCCTGTCCCCCAACAGTACATCCGTAATATTTATAGCTGAAAGTATTAGTGGAGCTTGGGCAGCACCTCTCTGTTCCGCCACTACAGGTGGTGCCAGGCTGGAATGGGACGTGGAGTCAGCACGGCTCCCACATCTGCAGAACCTGCCTTGTGTCACTGTAAAATATGCTCTGTGAACTGTGTGCAATGAATGGCAGCACCGAGGTTTGTCCTCCTTCGTATGGGAGCAACTGGGCTGTGCATTCTTGCGTTACCTCCGGGACAGAGGGGATGGAACAGGGCAATGTTCTGCCAGAGAAGCTGTTGGAGAAGCTGTGGCCATGGATGGGGGACAGCAACACCAGGGCTGAGTGTGTGGTCTGTGCTTGGTTCTTCTGTTACAAACCTCGTGGTTCTGGGTTTCTTTGGAAACCAGACACCATCAGCCACAGCTCTGCAGGCTGTTGTGAGCCATATGTGCTAGCTTAGGGCTCCCAGCGGGATGTTGAACAGGAGGCGAGAATGCCAGGTAGGGACAGCAGCACCGGGTCCATCGGCCGATCATTGTGAAGGGCTTTGCTTGTACAAAACACCTTTCAGGAGCTGTCACTGAAGGCATTCCTTGAGTTGTTAGAGAGCCCAAACCGGTATTTGCTGTAGGGTGACCCTGGGGGCAGTGCATCCTGCAGAACATCAGGAACCGCTGGAGATACCATCAGCTTTACTGAGATTTTTACTGGGTGTTGGCATCTCCTTTCTCCAGCTCTCTGTGTGCAACCAGGCGTTTCCTGGTGAGAGTAGGGCAGACAAGCCAAACTTCACACTTGCCTTTAATCCGTTATCTGTTCCACTGGCCGTGCACAGCACAGGCCTTCAGAAAGGGCCAGGTGTGAGCTCAGCTGAGCCAGGTGCCTCATTCCATGCTCTGAGGCCCCCACACCCAGCACAGAGCTGATTGATCCACTGAGTCACAGTCTGTGAGCACCAGGTCGCCGTGGAGGCTCCTGGTGCTGGTTCCCAGCCGGAACCGTGTGCGGCTGGGAGCAGAACCGCACGGAGTTTGTGCTGGGTCAGGTTTATAGTGAGTGAAAGCCTCGTCCCATTAATCTTGCAGAGGAGAGCATTTCTTCTGTAGCCTGGAATATATTTTCCTGTTCCGTGTTGCAAGTAAAGCACTGAGACTGAATTTTTCCTTCCCTTTTGCCTGGGTCTCCATGGGCTGAGTGCAAGACCTGGTCTCCTGGAGGGGTCTATGGAGTGCAGGCCCCTGGCAGGGCTGTGTCCCCATGTGGCAGAGGCGTGTGGAGCTGCGATGGAGCAGCTCTGGAGTAGCCTGGTCCGTGTCGATGGGCTGCAGTGCTGGAAAGGAGCTGTGCCAGCCAAGCTGGTGGTTGCAGTTGTGCTTCTTCTCCCCACTTCAGTGTAACTTGCGTTTGTGAGGATGGCGGAGCAGGAGCCGACAGCTGAGCAGCTGGCCCAGATTGCAGCTGAAAACGAGGAGGATGAACACTCCGTCAACTATAAGCCACCTGCCCAGAAAAGCATCCAGGAGATCCAGGAGCTGGACAAGGATGATGAGAGCCTGCGCAAGTACAAGGAGGCCCTGCTGGGTTCTGTCACGGTGACTGCAGGTGAGCCTGAGGATTCAGCTGTTCCTTGCTCAAGCCAGTGCTCGTTTGTCACCTCCACCCTCATCCCTGCTCCTGCCCGGGGCTGTTCTCCTCCCAGCTCTTTGTGCTTCAGCAGGAGCACAGTGGGAGCATAAAGGTGCTTGTCTGCACTCGCCTGTGCCAATCCCTGGCCCTCGGAGCAAGGCTTGGGACAAGGGGTGGCTCTGCATTAGAGGGAGGTGTTCTGGGGGTGGCTTGGGGACCGGGGAAGTTGTTTCCACTGGTTTCTGTGCTCTTTCAGGAAGTGCCCTGGGAGGAGGAAGAGCTTGTGTGTGTCTGTGCTGGGTGTTAAAAACCTTCTTGCTTGCCTTCCAGATCCCAATGCTCCAAATGTGGTGGTGACCAAACTGACTTTGGTCTGCGCGACCGCTCCGGGCCCTCTGGAGCTGGACCTGACAGGTGAGCCAGGAGAGAATTCCAGCGCGTCTCTTGGGTTGAAGCTGGCTTGGTGTGGAGCCTGGCAGGAGTGCTGCTGGTGTGCCAAGGAATGCCGAGGATCTTTAAGGTCCCTTCCAACCTAAACTATTCTATGATTCTATGATGATCAGAGGGCTGGAGCACCTCCCATATGAGGACAGGCTGAGAGAGTTGGGGTTATTCAGCCTGGAAAAGAGAAGGCTCTGAGGAGATCTTATAGTAACCTTCCAGTACCTGAAAGGGGCTACAAGAAAGCAGGGGAGGGACTGTTCACAAAGGCTTGTAGTGATAGGACGAGGGGCAATGGGTATAAACTGTAGAGAGGCAGATTTATGGTAGACATAAGGAGGAATTTCCTCACCATTAGAGTGGGGAGGCCCTGGCCCAGGTTGCCCAGGGAAGTGGTGGCTGACCCATCCTTGGAGGTCTTCAAGGCCAAGTTGGATGGGGCTTGGGCAGCCTGATCCAGTGGGAGGTGTCCCTGCCCATGGCAGAGGGTGGAACTAGATGGGCTTTAAGGTCCCTTCCAACCCAAACTATTCTATGTTTCTATAGTGCATGGGGAATGCTCCTGTGCTGGATGCAGAGTGAGGTGCCTGAGCTCCAGAGCGTTCCATGCTCCAAGCCAGTGTCCGTGGCCCTGTTGCAGCAGGCAGCATTCCTGCTTCCACTCCCTGCCAACCCTCGCTCTGGAGTGGTGGGAGCTGCTGTTAGGGACCAGCTGTCCTCCAGCACTGATGGCAGCAGCGCTGAGGTGGTGGCAGCCACAGAGCAAACCTCCAGAAAGGAACGTCCGTAAATTAATTCACTGCTGCGCTGCGGTGTCCTGTCACAGGGCACTGCTTCCCACCTTGGGTAGTGCAAGTGGGTTAGTGAGGAGGGTCCTGTCAGGCAAAACTGGCAGTATGGGCTGCGTGCTGTCCAGGCAGGAAGGGCTGTCCCCTCCCGTGGCAGCTGCTGTCCCACTCCCCTCCTGTGACTTCGATTTGTGCCGAGCACAGCGCAAAGGGACTCTGAGCAGCCCCGTCCCTTCTCTGCAGGAGACCTGGAGAGCTACAAGAAGCAGGCGTTTGTGCTGAAGGAGGGTGTGGAATACCGGATAAAAATCTCCTTTAGGGTAAGAATTCCCTTAATCTAAAGATGGGAAAACTGAGGGATAGGGGGAATGCTGGAGACCTGTGATCCCAGCAGTGGGAGCGCCAGAGGCTTGTGGCAGGGGAGTCTTCTCCTGCTGTGGGTGGGGTGGGCAGAGGTGGCTTCTGCAGATGCTGCTTGTCTCCTGGCAGGTGAACCGGGAGATTGTGTCAGGCTTGAAGTACCTCCAGCACACGTTCCGGAAAGGCGTGAAAAGTAAGTGTTGCTCTGTGGCTCAGGCTCTGCTATGTGAGGGTTTCTGCTCCTTCTGCCATGGTGCTGGGGCTCGCCTGCTGCTGCCCCAATGTGAGGAGAAGGTTTTCCATCATGGCTGTGCTGCTGGGAGTGCTGCAGGGGGGCAGCCTGCAGCCGTGTCTGTGCTGGCACCCCTGGGCTCTGCCTCATCCCTGCTGGCGCACACAGAGAGCAGATCACTGCTGGCAGCAATGCTAGCGTGGAGATTGCTCCCTGCTGCAGGAGCCGTTCCTGGAGAGATCAGGGTGTTAGCGGGGCGATGTTCATGTTCTCACAGCTCCTCTCTGGGCTGTCGTAGCAGTATCAGGTACTCCACTCACCTCAGCCCTGCTCCAGAGGCCAGGGAGGCTCTGGAGAAGCCTCCATACACCTCTCTTTCCTTCCAGTTGACAAGACTGAGTACATGGTTGGGAGCTACGGCCCCCGTGCGGAGGAGTACGAGTTCCTGACCCCCATGGAAGAAGCCCCTAAGGGGATGCTGGCCCGGGGCAGCTACAACGTCAAATCCAAGTTCACAGACGATGATAAGACGGATCACCTGTCCTGGGAGTGGAACCTGACCATCAAGAAGGATTGGAAGGACTAGCCCTTCCTGCAGCCAAACCCCAGAGAGCGTGAATCAGACAGTGGCTCCCATAGAAACCCCCCCGTACCAAAGTGCTGACATCGGACCCCCCGGCCCTTCCACCCTCTTTTAATTTGGCCAGAGCGCTCCGGTCAGTAGCGTGCCCCCTCCCCAGAGAATCACCATGTGCATTGCCCAGCCCCCGTTGTCTGCATCCGAGCTCCAGCTGCCAGGGGCCGGGCTGTCCCAGCACAGCGGTGGGAGCGCTCGCTCCCTCCCCAGGCCCTTTGTGCTTCTCCCCTTCTGTTATCCAGGCAGGTGCTGGAGGGGAGGGATCCTGTGCAGGATCACGTGCACAGCTCAGGGTAGATCCTGCCTCCATGTAGCTGAGGAACTTCGATGCCAGGCAGCTGTTGAATCCCTTTGTTGGCTGAAATCATGTCCCCTGTCAGTGTCCTGGGAACACTGGTGGCTTCATTTGTGGATGTTCCCTGTAACCATGATGCCTTAGTGTGTAACACGGATCCTCTAGGGAGGGGGCCCTGCCCCTGTTACACTTTTTAAACGCTCCTGTTCCTCGTTCCCTGGCACGGCATTCTTCTTGGTCACATCCCTCATGGGTTATTAGAAAAGAATCACAACTTCCCGCTTTGCTGCTGCTCCGTCCTTCTCCCCAAGCCGGGACATCTCCAGGGAGGAGGGTGCTGTGACACACTGCGCAATGCCTGGCCGCCCTCCTTGCTCCTAGGGCATCAGGCTGTCAGCACCCCGGGTCCTCGGCACAGAGCTCTAAGGTCTGCAGCAGCCTCAGTGCCTCCAAGGTGGAGAGGAGCTGTGGGGCAGGAGGGTGTGGGAGCCACCAGTGTTGCCATCACCTCGCACTTCTTGTTGCAGCCCAGGTAGCTGCAAAGCACTGAAATTCCCAGCCAGCTCCTGTGCTCCTGGCTGTTCTCGGCTGAGGATGGACGTGCCTGTTGCTGGAGCCGCTCTCCTGATGCGATCAACAAAGAGCTTGCGATGGACGAGTATTCCAAAGTGGTTAATGCCTTATGTATCTGTTCTGCCTTTAAAATCCGTGCCTGGCCTGTCAGTATTTATTGCCTTGACACGGCTCCTGCTGCACTGGCAGCAGAGCCTGCGGCACGCCAACCCCGGGCGAGGAAGCTGGCATGCTCCAGCTCCACAGCCCTCTTCTCCGGCTCCTACCACGATAAGGTCACGTTAGAACTGGGACCAAGTACCTGTGGCTTTCTTGTAGCTGCGTCTGCCTCTGCCTCACCCCTGCCCTGCCCTGGGGAGGTTCTGTTGATTTGCTTTGGTGGGAATGCACTGTCGGTCCTGGGCCCGGGGTCACGGCTGGAATCATCGTCTGCTTCTCCTTTTGATCGTAAATAAAATCTTGGAACTGACCATCTGCACTCCGTTCTGGCTCTGTCTGGGCTCCTTGGTGGGAAGGCACAAAACTGCTGTTCCATAGGGATTTCTGCAGGGACAGGGGGGTGGGAGCAGCCCCGGGCCCCTGGGCTGGCAGAGATGTGAAACGGGGATTGGGAACAGCCCCTACCAGGGGAGGAAGAGGGACAGGGCTTCTGCGTAGCATTTGCTGTCAGGATGTGACCCTGCTGCTCACTTCTGTGGGGGACAAAGCGGGTCCCCAGGGGGGTCTCTGGGGTGTTCTGCCCTCATCCTGCCCATGATAGGAGCACAGAGAGGCATCTCCATGCAGACAGGAGTGTGCAGGGGGTTGATGGGTAGAAGACCAGAGCCATGGAGAGGCGATGGGTGCCAGGAGCCTGCCAATGTATACAGAATACCTGGTATGTTTGTGCAAGGATAAGGGAATGCAGCCAGGAAAAGCTCTTTAACCTGTGGTGCTGGAGAAGCTGTAGAGGAGCCATCCTGGCCCTGCTCTGGGTCAGGAACACTTGCAGCAATCATAGAGCTCTGAATGCAGGAGGAAACAGCACTGCCCCTTCCCTCCTGGTACCAGGAAAGCTGCTACATTGCCCAGCGCTGCAGCTAAAGGAGACAATGCAACTTGGGAGACCACAGGGATGTACCAGGGCTGAGCTGTGGGAGCCTCAGCTGTGTGGGAGCCATCCCCATCACAAGCTGTTCCTTCTGTGGCTGCAGCACGGGGCTCATGTGGCAGCACCAGAAGGGAGCTGGGCAGGTGGTGCCTCCGCCCTGTCCGTTCAAGCGGGCCCAGAAGTGCTGATAATGTGGACAAAGGCCTCCTTGTGTGGGCCATAATGGTTGCTCCACGGGCAGTGCCAGGCAAGAGCTGGGCTGACGCAACCACCACTCTCAGTGAGGGTTGCCCAACTCCGGCCGTTGGCGCTGCCGTTGGAGCACTCCCACCGTGGGGAAGCCTGGGGAGGGGCATTCAGCCCTGCGGCAATGCCAGGAGCCAGGACTGCGGTGGAGATTCCCTGCCAGTGTGCGCCCTGGAGTGTGATCCCTGTCACAGGCGGACAGGCTGGCTCCAAGTCCACGAAGACAGTGACACGAGCAGCCCTGGGACGCATGGCACTGGCTGCCAGCTGTGCTGGTTCTCACCATTTGTGGTTCCCAAGGAAAACCCTCAGCCCCTGTGGAGCTCCTCCTGGGCCAGAGCTGCCCCATAGCACCCAGGCTGTTCCCCTGGCTGGGAGCAGCAGAACCGTGGCTGCAGAGCTGCATCCCTGCGGCTGTTGACCAGGAGAAGGTGTGAATTCATGTTCTGCAGCACAGAAAGCCCGGCCATGGGCCTCAGCTGGCTGTGCCAACACTGGCAGGGTTGGAAGTGGTGCTAGGAGTGGGACATGGGAGCAAGCACTGCCCTGTCCACGTGTGTCCCTTTGGCAGATGCCACTATGTAGAGATGTTTACAGGGATTTGAAGAAGAAAACTGTCCTGTTCCTGGGGAACCAGAGAGGAGGCCCAAGGATGCAGCAGTCAGCAGTGGTGGATCCTGTCCAGCACTGAGAACAAGAGCTGCTAACAGCCGTGAGCCATGAGCATTCCTGGACTCACCGGAGCTGCTGAGCAGAGGCTCTAGGGCCCCACCAGCACTCCTGGCTCTGCTGCCACGTTCAGACATGGCAAGACCAGTGCGAACCCTGGAAACCTGCTGGCAGAATCATAGAATCACCAGGTTGGAAAGGACACACTGGATCATCGAGTCCAACCATTCCTAACAATCCCTTAAACCATGTCCCTAAGCACTTCATCCACCCGTTCCTTAAACACCTCCAGGGAAGGCGACTCGACCCCCTCCCTGGGCAGCTGTTCCAGTGCCCAATGACTCTTTCTGTGAAGAATTTTTTTCTGATATCCAGCCTGAACCTCCCCTGGTGGAGCTTCAGGCCATTCCCCCTTGTCCTGTCCCCTGTCACTTGGGAGCAGAGCCCAGCTCCCTCCTCTCCACAGCCTCCTTTCAGGTAGTTGTAGAGAGCAATAAGGTCTCCCCTCAGCCTCCTCTTCTCCAGGCTAAACAACCCCAGCTCTCTCAGTCGCTCCTCGTCAGACTTGTTCTCCAGCCCCTCACCAGCTTTGTTGCTCTTCTCCAGAGCCTCAACATCCTTCTTGTGGTGAGGGGTCCAGAACTGAACACAGTATTCAAGGTGTGGTCTCACCAGTGCTGAGTACAGAGGGAGAATCCCCTCCCTGGACCTGCTGGTGACCCCATTTCTGATCCAAGCCAAGATGCCGTTGGCCTTCTTGGCCCCCTGGGCACACTGCTGGCTCATGTTCAGTCACTGTCAACCATTACCCCCAGGTCCTTCTCCTCCGTGCAGGTCTCCAGCCCCTCTTCCCCCAGTCTGTAGCGCTGCATAGGGTTGTTGTGCCCCAAGTGCAGGATCCGGCATTTGGCCTTGTTGAACCTCATGCCATTGGCCTCAGCCCAGCGGTTCAGCCTGTTCAGATCCCTTTGCAGAGCCTCCCTACCCTCCACAAGAAGAGCTGCTACCTCCCCGCAGCCGTTGGCCATGCTGGCCTCTGCCCCTGTGTCTAGCAGGGGTCTTTCAGCAGGAACTGCCAGACTCAAGCTCCTGGACACAGAACAGCCCTCACAGAAAGCGGCTGGGGCACCACAGAGCAGCCACTCCGCTTGCAAACTCCACGGTGTAGCTGGAGCCTGTCAGGAGCCTCTCCCTGCTCCAGCCCTTCTCAGCAGGCAGCTGGTGTCTCCTGGCACTGGTGATAGAAGTAGTTACTCTTAAAAAAAGTGGGATATATTGATTTAAGCTAAAGCAGAATTAAGTTTCATCTCAGTAATTGTGTACTTTGGAAGTTAGACACAATGTTTCTCTGAGAGCATGTTTTCTTTAAAATGTTTTTCTCTAGACACTGTTCATTCTTTGAAAGCCCTAATGTCTTGTGTGAAGTATAATATGTGCTGAACAGATGTCTCTTCTGTAATTGCCTCTGTTTGGAGTTTTTTCCTTATCTCAAAGGCAAGGTCAGACAGGGCTGGAGCCAGCTCCAAATTAGCAAGTTTTGACTGTTCCTAAGTTTCACAATAACCTTGGAAAGTAATAGAACAGGCATAAGATTTCTGGGGAAATTTATATACATGCATGTAAGGGGGAAATACATTCTGCACCCAGCTTGTCTCAGTGCACACAACTGATGGAGATCCCTCCCTGTTGCCTGGCTTTAATAAACACTGCTCGCTTTCTACAACTCCAAACTGAGTCTTAGACTAAGAATTTTATTTTCCAGCATTTTCAGTATAACCACAGCACACACATGGCAGAGGGATGCCTGCTCTCTCCGCTCAGGGCTCTCCTTCCTCCACCACGCTCTAGGAACAGCCAGGCGAGGACAGACGCTCCCTGTGCTGCACCAGGAGATGCTGCAGCAACGCTGCAACGGGATGCTCCCCACTGTGGTCTCCAGGCTCACTCCTCACGGGTCCCCCGGTGGAGCTGCTGCAGGCCCCACGCTCTGCGCCTTTGCCACCATCTCCTACTGAGCCTGGCGGATGCAGGACCTCTCGTACCGAGCGCCACGAGCGGGGCCCGAACAGCCCGTTCCCGACCGACCGCCTCGGGGTCTGCAGCCAAGCAGATCAGGGCTGCAGGGGCCTAGGTGAGGCAGGGGCATGGCAGGGAGACGCACAGGGCTCGGCACTGCCGCCTTCCACCGGGGCCTGGGTAAGCCAGGAGCGTGGTGGGGACACACAGGGACCACCGCTACGGCCCCACGTGCCACCCCCTTATCTTCCGCCTCCCCTCACCGGAAACATCCCCTACTTCCGGCCGTGCCTGAGGGCGGTGGCCGCAGCCCAGTCAGAAAGCACCACGCGCGCCTGGCCGCGCGCATGCGCGGGACCCGCCCGAGTGCCACGTTCGAGGGCAGGCGGTGGCGCGAGGCGGAGGCGCCAGCCAATCGCGAGGCGCGCAGCGGAGGAACGGACCAATGGGCGCCCGGGGAGGGGGGAGCCAGGCCGACAGCCAATCATCGCCAGGGGGCGGAGCGCGCATCTCCCCCTGCAGGCCAATGGAAGTGGAGCTGCGCGGCGGGCGGTGCTCTCAGCCAATGGGGAGCGGCGGCGCGGCGCAGCGCTTCCAATGGGAAGAGGCGGTGACCGGGGCGGGTTTATAAGCGGAGGCGGTGCCGTGGCCGCACGTCTGTCCTGTCTGGTCCCGTCTCGCCGCCATCAGCGCCATGGCGGGGCTCCGTGCTGCTGCCGCGCTGTTCGGCCTCCTCCTGCCGCTCCTCGCCGCTGCCGAGCTGGAGGAGGAGGACGGCGTCCTGGTGCTGCGGGCCGCCTCCTTCGAGCAGGCGCTGGCGGCGCACCGATATCTGCTCGTCGAGTTCTGTGAGCGCAGCTGCGGGGCCGGGACCGGGAGATGAAGGGAGAGCGGGGCCCTGCGAGGGGAGCGAAGCTGGGAGCTGGGTTTTGTGTGGAGCCGCCGGGAAACGGGAGGAGGTGGCTCTGCGCGTCGTGCCCGGGAGCAAGAGGGAAAGGGGTCCCTGTGGGAGAGCAGAGGGGAGTCTGTGTGGGCCGCTGTGGCCCCTGGAGCAGGAAGAAGTGGGTTATACCGTGCTGTGCTTTAGAACGGGAGGAGGAGTCTCTGTGGGGCCGTCGTGGACCCGGGGAACGAGAGGAGGGGGCCTTGAGAGGGCTACTGTGGAAGGGAAAAGGGAGGGCCCTGTGGGGGTCACCGTGGCCCCTGAAGCAGGAGAGAGGGAGTTGTGCCTGGAAAGCGGGAGGAGGGCGTCTCTGTAGGGCCGCCGTGGCCCCGGGGAACAGGAGGAGGGGGCCCTGTGGGGACGTGCCTGGGAGCAGGAGGGAAAGGGGGTGGCCTCTGTGGCGCCGCTGTGGCCCCAGGGAACGAGAGGAGTGGACCCTGTGGGAGGAAAAAGGGGGATCCCTGCGTGGGCCCCCGTGGCCCCTGGAACAGGAGGAGGGGGCTGCGTGGAGCAGTCGTGGCCCCAGAGTGGGGGGAGAGATCCCTGCGGGGCTGTGCCCGGGGGCAGAAGGGAAAGCGGGGGGAGGTCCTGTTGGGGCCACCGTGGCCCTGGGGAATGGGAGGAGAGGGCCCTGTGGAGGCATGCCCGGGAGCAGGAGGACAGGGCTCTGCGAGGCTGACAGGAAACAGAGTTGGGGAATGCTTTGTGGGGTTGTTGTGGGCCCGGGGAGTGGGATGTGATGAGGTCTGTCGGGCTGCCATGGCCCTGGGGAGTGGGAGGAGGGGGCTGTGCGGGGCTGTGTCTGGCAGCAGAAGGGAAAAGAGGGGCTGTGCAGGGTCACCACAGCACTGGCAGTGGGAGAAGGTGGCTCTGCCCTGGAGCAGGATTGGGGGGCTCTGTGGGAGCGGGTGCTGAAAGCCCCACTGACGCCCTCTCCCACAGACGCCCCATGGTGTGGGCACTGCAAAGCGCTGGCGCCCGAGTATGTGAAGGCAGCGGCGAAGCTTAAGGAAGAAGGCTCAGAGATCCGTCTGGCTAAGGTGGACGCTACAGAGGAATCAGAGCTGGCACAGCAGTTTGGTGTGCGTGGCTACCCCACCATCAAGTTCTTCAGGAATGGTGACAAGGCCTCTCCCAAGGAGTACACAGGTGAGTGGAGCAGCAACGTGGCGGCAGGCCCTTGCCCGGCTCCCGCAGGGCAGCCAGGACAAGGTCCACGGCCATGGTGACGCTGAGCACATGTGCTCCAGGCTGGCACTGAGGAATGAGTCTGCCTTCAACAGGCTTCCTCACCTGAAGTCAGGGAGATCCCTAATGTGAGCTAAAGCAGATAGGGTTGTTTTTGCGTAGGAAAGCAAAGCAGTCCAAGTGTGACCTGGCACTCAGCAAGACTTGACTTGATCTGTGCAGCACCCAAAGATAAAAAATGCCTGGGCAGCTGGGTAAAGGGGTGAATGGGAGGTGTAAGGCAGAGGGGAGGAGGACCAGGGCAAGCAGAAATCAGCCATGCTAAGCCCTGTCATGCTGGGTGCTGAGGATGGCGTGCTGGTGTTGGTTTACAGATGAAAAGGTGGCGTATTAGCACAGAAAATGTTAATGTCATGGACAAGGGCTGTGTTGCTGGTCAAAGTTTAAAAACCTGCTTGGCCTAGAAGCAAGAGATGAGCTGATTCTGGGGAGCCCCTTGTACCATGACGTAACAATTATGGATTAGCTTAATTACACTAGGAGTGAAAAGGAGAGAGTTGCGTAAATGGTATCTTTATTCTTCCTGACCTCCAGGCTGGCTGCTGAGCTGCCTGTCTCAAAGCTGAGGGCTTGTTCTGAAATTTAGCTGGGGGAAATGTAAATGGTTGTTCTTATCATTCTGGTGTAGCTGGCAGAGAGGCAGATGACATTGTCAACTGGCTGAAGAAGCGCACTGGTCCAGCTGCAGCCACCTTGGAAGATGCTGCTGCAGCAGAGTCATTGGTGGACTCCAATGAAGTGGCTGTGATTGGGTTCTTTAAGGTAGGGTTTGTGTTTCCATTTTGGAAGCCCTTGTATGTGTCAAGGGCCTTTCCTGTCTCCTGCCCCGCGGACACCTGGCAGCCAGGGAAGTCTCTCTGCATTGTGAAACCCTTGCATCGTGCTGTACTTGATCTTCTGGTTCTCTGGCAGCCAAGCCCTGGGATGTTTGTGCTTTAGTTTGCTGTGCCCCATGTGAGATGCCTTTCTTTATTCTTCAGGATTTGACATCAGAAGCTGCCAAGGAATTCTTGTCAGCAGCAGAAGCTGTGGATGACATTCCTTTTGGGATTTCCTCCAGTGCTGATCTCTTCTCCAAATACCAGCTTAGCCAGGATGGTGTGGTCCTCTTCAAGAAGGTACTGGTTCATGCAAAGCACAAGCACCATGCTCAAGTCTCCTGCCTTTCCTTACCTCTTCTTGAATTAGTCAGATTCAAACGAGGACAGCTGAGAATGAAGCAGCAGAGAAGGTGGTCCTGTGCTGTCTCTCTGTTCCCAGGCCTTAGGGCTCAGTGGGGATCAGAGAGGAGCTTACATCCCCTTTGCAGGGTGGCAGAAGCCTGGGTCCCTTTGCAGGGCGCAGCTGCAGTGCAGGAACTTGCTGCTGGCAGTCTCATTGGTCTCCTGGCCCAGTGCTGCCCTCCCAAAGCTGCTGGGCTCTGGGTTTGAATTGTTGCTTCACTCATTTACCTCTTTCTCAGATATTTGGTGCAGGGCAGTAGTAACAGTCAGCGCAACCTAATGTATCTGTGGTTCTAATGAGTGAGGCTTTCCTGTCCCTTCCCGACCTTCCAAGGGCTTAAGTAGAGTGGTAGCCAAACTCTTGATACCTGCTGTAGTGCTCAGTGTTTGATCGTGGCTTAGCAACACCACTTTAGACACCTTCAGCGTTGGCCTCTGCAGTCAGTCCATGGCTATGTCCCAGAGTTCTCTCTCACTGCTATGCGCTCTGGAGCAGAGTGATCCCAACGAAGTTCCTAAGGGGATTTGCGGTTCCAGCTGACTGGGCTGAGGCAGTTTGGTTATGTGCAGAGGGATCGTGGCCACGTGCAGGATCAGAAATAATGATGCCACTTACTACTAAAATCTGAGTTGCTGAGATGAGATTCCTGGTCTGGGAAGACCAGCAGAGATCCCTGGATGTGGTGGTGCTGCAGGCATGGGTGCTGTGGCACAGAACAGAGCTGCCTGGGTTTCAGGCTGATAAAATCTGTGATCCAGGCACAGTCATAGTATGGCCATTTTGACCTTCTGGGGGAAGAAGCTGAATGACTTCATATTTCATTCATATGCTGGGATTTTGCAACTAGAAAAGCTGAGTGAGTGAAAGGAGCAGTGTTTTGTGCTTGACTGACCTACCCCCCTGTGTCTTGGCTTTCTTGCATGCGTAGCTTTGTGATCTTTATGCTCTATTTTCAGCTGATGCTAGACTGAAAGAGCTGCAGAGGTGTCTCATCTTGTGTTCATGTCATTTGTAAACACTGAAGTCCAAGAAAAAATACTCCTCTACAACTGGCTCTGTGTGGGGAGTCCCAGCACTGAGCAGGGCAGCACATGAGGCTGCATTGAGGGGCCTGGGTTTACAGCTAGGGTTGTTATGCCAGGGTGTTGGTTAGTCACCCGTATGTTTTCTCATGTTTAGCTCCATAGAATGGACTTGTGTTGCCTGGATCTGATGTGCTATCATCTAAAATCATGAGCCCTGTGGGCTCTGTTATGGTTTCCTCTGCTCTGGAGGAACTGGGGCAATGGCAGGACCAGTGTAAGCAGTGCAAGAATTTTCATAGTATCATAGTATCATTAGGGTTGAAAGGGACCTTAAAGATCATCTAGTTCCAACACCCCCTGCCATGGGCAGGGACATCCCACTAAATCAAGCTGCCCAGGGCCCCATCCAACCTGGCCTTGAACACCTCCAGGGATGGGGCATCCACAACCTCCCTGGGCAGCCTGTTCCAGTGTCTCACTGCTCTCATGGTGAAGAAATTCTTTCTAATGTCTGGTCTAAATCTGCCCCTCTCCAGTTTACACCCATTTCCCCTGGTCCTACCCCGACAAGCCTTTATGAATAGCCCCTCTCTGGCTTTCCTCTAGGCCCCCTTCAGGTGCTGGAAGGTCGCTATAAGATCTCCTCTGAGCCTTCTCTTCTCCATGCTGAACAGGCCCGTCCTCGTAGGGAAGGTGCTCCAGCCTTCCAGTAGTCCTCCTCTGGACCCACTCCAACAGCTCCATATGCTTCTTATGTTGAGGATTCCAGAACTGGACACAGTATTCCAGAGGAGCTCTCACAAGAGAGGAATAGAGGGGCTGAATCACTTCCCTTGACCTCCTGGCCATGGTTCTTTTGATGCAGCCCAGAATATATGGTTGGCCTTCTCGGCTGCAAGTGCACATTGCCGGCTCATGTTAAGCTTCTTGTCAACCAGCACCCTCAAGTCCTTCTCTGCAGGGCTGCTCTCAATCACATCATCTGCCATCGTGTACTGAAAATGGGAATTGCCCTGACCCAGGTGTAGGACCTTACGCTTGGCCTTGTTGAATCTCATGAGGTTCTCACAGACCGACTTCTCCAGCCTGTCTACGTCCCTCTGGATGACATCCTGTCCTTCTGGTGTGGCAAATACACCACTCAGCTTGGTGTCATCTGCAAACTTGCTGAGGGTACACTCAATCTCGCTGTCAGTATAATTGATAAAGATATTGAACAGCACCAATCCCAGTACGGACCCCTGAGGAACACTACTTGTCACAGATCTCCATCTGGACTTTGAGCCATTGACCACTACTCTCTAAATAAGACCATCCAACCAGTTTCTTATCCACCTTACCTGTCCACCCATCAAATCCATATCTCTCCAATTTAGAGAAAAGAGTGTTGTGTGGGACTGTGTCAAAGGCTTTACAGAAGTCTAGATAGATCACATCTGTTGGTTTACCTGTGTCCACTGCTGCGGTTACCCCATCATAGAAAGCCACCAAGTTGATCATACAGGACTTGCCCCTGGTGAAGCCATGCTGGCTGCCATTAATCACCTCTGTGTCCTCCATGTGCTTTAGCAGAGCTTCTAGGAAGATCTGTTCCATGATATTCCCAGGCACAGAGCTGAGGTTGACAAGTCGGTAGTTCTCAGGGTAGTCTTTTCTACCCTTTTTAAAAATGGGCACGTTACCCTTCTTCCAGTCACCTGGATCTTGTCCCGATTGCCATGACTTTTCAAATATCATGGAGAGTGTCTTAGCAACCACATCTGCCAATTCCCTCAGGACTCTGAGATGCATTTCATCAGGTCCCATGGACTTATATATGTTCAGGTTGCTCAGGTGTTTGAGAACCTTATACTCCTCTACTGTGTGAGGGCATCTACCCCTCTGGTCACCATCTTGCTGTCCCGTGACCCAGGAGGGGCAATGAGAGCAGTTCAGGCTGTTCTCCATAAGCATGGTCACCTTGGGCACCTCTGGAGTTGAAAGCAGTTCCTGGCAGTCTTGGGTGTGTCAGAGGAGCCCTGGAGGGCTGGGTGCTGTGGAAGCGCTCTGCTCTGAAAGGAGGGTGAGGTCCTTCAGCCTGTGAGTGTTGCCTTCTGCTTCTGTATTGGTGCCATGCTGTGGCAAAAACCCAGCGGGCTTTGCTCTCCCAGTGCTATCTGGGTGAGGTGTGTGTGCCTGCTCCATGGCTTGTTCCTGCGGAGCTTCCCCTGCACAGGGGCTTCTTGCCGCTCTGCCTCAGGCCCTCAGAGTCCTTCGTGGGGACCTCTTTAACAAATGGTTTCTTGCTGCCCACTTTTTGCTGTTGGGGTTGGTTTAAGGCTTTGCTTGCTGGGAACATGAACACCTTGATCCAGGTTTTATGTGAGTGTGTGGAGATCTTGAGAGACAGTCTGCTCTGAACAAATGCAGCTCAGATCATTGGGACAGCGACTGGTGTGGATGAGTCTCATTTCTTGAAAAAGACCGTATGGGGTAATGACCTGTTTTAATGCAGAATGTCTGCTTTTTCAGTTTGACGAAGGCCGCAACAACTTTGAAGGGGACCTCAAAAAGGATAATTTACTAAACTTCATCAAGTCCAATGCGCTGCCTCTGGTGATAGAGTTCACTGAACAGGTAGGTCTTCAGATGCTTGGTGAGACCTCTTGCCACAGCTGCTGTGGGAACATAACAGCTAAAACCCACAGGGGTATGGTTGTGTTGTATCTTAGAGCTGACGCCGGTTGGGGTTCTGTATGGAGGAATGCGAAGAACACAAGGGGAAGGAGTCATAAGTTTACTGTTCAAAGCTATAGTGTTGGAGGCTCCAGCCAGCACCAAGCTGGTCTTTACTCTGATTTACCTCTCTGCCAAAAATAACGTTTATTTTCTGCTCCTCAGACTGCTCCCAAAATCTTCGGAGGAGAGATAAAGACTCATATTCTGCTGTTCCTACCAAAAAGTGTGTCTGACTACCAAGAGAAACTGGACAACTTCAAGAGCGCAGCTGGAGACTTCAAAGGGAAGGTGAGATGGGTTTCTCAGATCATGCATTAAGTGACCACCTCCCACAGGGAGGTGTAGCTCTGTCTATATTCCCTTAATGTCTGTGGAGGAGGGCTTAAAGCTAGTGCTCACTCTCTGCCTGTCGCTGGATAAAAGGCAACTGAGTCAATTACAGGCTTGCACACTGCTGAAGGAATAGCAATTAAGTCCTAGCTTTCCTTCTTGTGGATGTAAACCTGACTCTGCCTTAATCACACGAGTGTCAGGCTCTGGTGCTCTGGTTCCACATGAACCGTTGTGGCTCTGGTGCTTGTGTTCTGATCAGGTGCCCTCTGGAAGGGCTTAGATCAGAAGAGGGGCTGGTTCATCTGCTCCTCATGTGTGAGGTGTTGATAGCTGTGGTACTTGCCTTCACCATGCTGCCTTTGCCTTTTTCCTCCAAAGATCCTGTTCATCTTCATAGACAGCGACCACAGCGACAACCAGCGGATCCTGGAGTTCTTTGGCTTAAAGAAAGAAGAGTGTCCAGCGGTTCGTCTGATCACGCTGGAGGAAGAAATGACCAAATACAAACCTGAATCGGATGACCTCACTGCAAACAAGATCAAAGAGTTCTGCAATAAGTTCTTGGAGGGCAAGATCAAGGTAATGCAGATAAATGCTGCTGGTGGTGAACCTGCTGGCATAAAAAAATGCTCCCTGTGAGGAGCTGTGTCAAATATTATGCAAGTAATCTGAAGAAAATCCTTCCAACTGATGTACAGAGTATCTAGCGGGCTTTGTGCTGAGAAATGAAAGGTAAAACCACTGGGGTGTGCAGACTGTAGGGAGCAAGCTGTGCGCTGGCATCTAGGTGCGGCTGGAGCCTGCTCTTCCTGCTCTCTGTGCTATTTATCCAGTTGTTCTTCTTCCCAGCAACCTGTGGAAGGTGTGAACTTTGTGTGGCACAGCTTAAAGAGCTTTCAGCTCTCATCTGCTTGAGGTAGCAGTGTGCAATGTGCTCCAGTAGTGCCTGTTCAGTCAAGCCTGCTCCTGCAGGAATGCTGCTGTCAGCAAGACTGACACCTTCCTACAGGGCTCACCTGCAGTTCTCTCTGCACAAGAGCACCTGTGAGTGATTCCCAGTTGTTCAGGGTGGGAAGGAGACTTCCTGTAAGCAGAAGAGGAAGCAAGTGACTCATCTGATTGCTCACAGCCTATGGTTGAGGCACTGAGAAAGGGGAGTTAAACTTGATGTTTCTGGGACGTGTGATTGCACATACATTCCAAGCAGCTGTGTAGCAAGTCACATCTCTGGATTTCACCTCTTATTCCAGCCCCACTTGATGAGTCAAGATATTCCTGATGACTGGGACAAGCAGCCTGTCAAAGTTCTGGTTGGGAAGAACTTTGAAGAAGTTGCTTTTGATGAGACTAAGAATGTCTTTGTAGAGTTCTGTAAGTACCTTTCAAGAGCCAATTCCCAGTAACTGGCATGAAAGGAGTGCCAAAATACTTCATGACCTGGATTAGGGAAAAAGTGTCTCTTGGAATTAGGCAACCAGCAGGTCTGAGGGAGGGGATTCTGCCCTTCTACTCTGCTCTTGTGAGCCCTCACCTGGAGTACCATGTTCAGTTCTGGAGTACTCGGCAGAGGACATGGATCTGTGTGAGTCCAGAGGAGGCCACGAAGATGATCTGAGGGCTGGAGCACCTCCTCTGTGAGAACAGGCTGAGAGAACTGAGGTTGTTCAGCCTGGAGAAGAAAAGGTTGTTGGGAGATTTTAGAGCTGCCTTCCAGTACTGAAAGGGGCTACAGGAAAGCTGGGGGGCGGTTCTTGATCAGGCAGTGCACGGACAGGAGAAGGGGGAACGGTTTTAAGCTGAAAGAGGGGAGATTTAGATGAGATCTTGAAGAGAAATGTTTTGCTGTGAGGGTGGAGAGGCCCTGGCCCAGGTTGCCCTGAGCAGTCATGGCTGCCCTATCCTTGGAGGTGTTCAAGGCCAGGTTGGATGGGGCTTGGAGCAGCCTGATCCAGTAGGAGGTGTTCCTGCCCACAGCAGGAAATTGGAATTGGGTGGCCTTTAAGGTCCTTTCTAACCCAAACGGTTCCATGAATTGAAGCAACGAAGAGTGCTTTGGCTGAAAAGATGTGCATGAACTGTGTCTGGGGCTGAGGAGGAGTGGTGGTGCTGTATTGGGCTGTGGTGTGAGCTGTGTGTTTGCAATTCACAGATGCCCCCTGGTGCGGTCACTGTAAGCAGCTGGCTCCAATCTGGGACAAGCTTGGAGAGACCTACAAGGACCATGAGAACATTGTTATTGCCAAGATGGATTCAACAGCAAATGAAGTCGAGGCAGTGAAAATCCACAGCTTCCCCACACTCAAGTTCTTCCCTGCGGGCTCCGGCAGAAATGTAAGAAGCCACTGCCCATCAAGAGGTAGCTTAGCTGCCTGCTTGAGTTCTGTTGTGAACAAGGCCTTTGGGAGGGGCCTCCATTCTGTAGGGATGGAACACAGTCTACAGGACATCACACACCCTTTGTGGGGGGCTGGGCTGTAGGAAAGAGTTTGAGGGTGGGAAGTGGGAATGGGGAAAGGAGGGAGTATAGCAGAGGAGAGTGCTCATCTGCAGGCTGTTCTTTCCTCGCAGTGATCTCTGAAGTCTAGTGGCTGAGCTGTTTTCCTTCGTCTCATATGGGTGAAGGTGAATTTTTAAATTCCCTTTTGCTTGGCATGTTGACTCTTGCTCAGAAAGAATTCTCCTCCAGGGGTGTGGTTCCATGGGTACCTGTAACCACTATCTCCATGTTTTTTCCTATGCAGGTGATTGACTACAATGGGGAGAGAACGCTAGAAGGCTTCAAAAAGTTCTTGGAGAGTGGAGGGCAGGATGGGGCAGCAGCAGATGATGTGAGTAATGCTAATACAGTACTCTGTGCCTTCAGAGTGTGGAGCATTGGGTGGGTCTGGTGCTGTGCCTGAACCCTCAGTCCAAAATAAGATCCTGGGTGGCTTTGTGGCAGGAAGGGATATTGTTGGTGAAGAAAAGTGCCAACGTCATAAAATGTGGTCTGCTCAGGTGCAGTCTGGCCACTGTTGTCCTGTAGCAGACCCCTTTTATTGAGAACCCTTCAGTTGGGTGTGAAGTTATCTTGAGGCACTCTTTTATCAGGGAGTGCAGCGGCAGGATGAGGGGGAATGGTTTTAAGCTGACAGAGGAGAGATTGAGATGAGATCTTGGGAAGAATTGCTTTCCTGTGAGGGTGGGGAGGCCCTGGCCCAGGTTGCCCAGAGCAGTTGTGGCTGCCCCATCCCTGGGGGTGTTCAAGGCCAAGTGGGATGGGGCTTGGAGACCCTGATCCAGTGAGGGGTGTACCTGCCCATGGCTGGGTGGGGAGAACTGGGTGGGCTTTAAGGTCCCTTCTAACCCAAACCATTCCATGATTCTATCATTAAATAAACGTTCTTGGGAGGTATAAAGTCAAATGTAGGGAAAGTGTGGGTACTGGAACTCTGAACTTCCTGAAGCCTACTCTGGTCATTGTGGAAACTGCTGGAGTATTTGCAGGACTTGTTCTTCATTGAGAACTGCTCAATGTGTGGAACTGGAGCAGGGTGATGAATATCACATGTGCAGTGTATCTGGGTGGAAGCTCCTCAGTGGTTGGGGTGGAGGGTGTTACAGGTGCTGGTCCCAGTTCCCAGGGGTTTCTAATCCTCAGTGTCCCCAGTTTGGAGCTCTTGGTTGAAGTGCCTGGATGTTTTGCTAGTGTGGCACAGAGCACAGTGAATGAGAGGTGCTGTTCTGTGCCCGGCTGCGGATATGGCGCCTGCTAGGCACCAGCAGCTGCATTTGTAACCCACACAGGATCTGGATGGCCTGGAGGTGGATGAGGAAACGGACCTTGAGGAAGGGGATGATGATGATGATCAGAAAATCCAAAAGGATGAATTGTAAAGAGTCTACATCGCCAAAAAAATCAGACACTAAATTAGCTGCTGCTGTTGTGCAGCCCAGTGAGTCAGAAACGCATTAAGATTTAAAGCAGAAGGTGAATGACTGGAAACCCAGGGATTGGCTTTTAAAGTAACACTTTACCCTCACTTGTCTGTACACTTGACTCTTTTCTTTCTGTTCATTGTTGAGAAGGGATCTGTCACCAGGCAGCCAGCGCGGCCAGCTGGGCTCTTTTTTTTTATTGCAATGTACTTTTTTTGTACACAGCTTTTCTCTGAAGTATTCTGTTTTTCTGGGTAGAAGCAGGTTGTGAAGCGGTAGCTCAAGTTTAGTGGCCCAACAATCTGGAGCCTTGCCACTAATGTTTTCCAAGAAAGATTCTTTTTTTTTTCTTTTTTTTTTTTTTTTTTTTTGCTTTTAAGTCTGAAGCTGTAGTTGATTTCTGCATCTGACAGGGTCCTTAATGGTCTTGGCTGTTCTTCCCTGGCATTGGTCTGCAGCCCGTGCAGGGGAAGAGGCGGTGTGCTGGTGAAAGCTGCATATGAAGGTACTTCTCTTTGCGCTGGCTAGATGTTTCCTTCCCCCTCTGCTTTAAGACACTTGGAGATGACTATTCCCAACACCTGAAAGGATGGAATACTGTGTGCACTGGCTGTGGCGGGCTCTGAGGGTGGAGGTGATTGCTGGGCTCGCAAGCTGAGACAAGACCTGTCTGCTCTGCCATTCTCTTGATCAACTGCAAGGCTCATTTGTGATCCCTTATTTCAAATGGTTTGACCAGGCAGGTGGGTGGTGTGGACAGGCCTGATAAAACAGATCTGACTCACAATTACTGGGTTTGGGGTTGAACTCAGACAGGGAATCACCGCAAAGACCTGAGCTGCGGTGGGCTGGTTCTTAGCATTCCGCTACAATAACACAGGAACTGAATTTGTTGGCCAAATAAAGTTGAGATTTTAATACTATCCTGTCTCTGTCTTTATTGGAACATTGAATGAACCTTTTTGACCTGAGTTTTCAGACTGCTCAAACTTCCACCAAATGCCATATTTTTGAGAGAAACCACACTTTTTGGACATTCCCATTCTTGCAGGTGGCTTCTGGTGCCTTAACCTGAAGGAATTCATGCTGCATAATCCAGCATAAGAATTTAAAGATGATGATGATGTGGCCAGATCATACCAGCTTGTGCAGGCAGACACCCTCTGTTAGCAGAGAGCGGACATTGGCTTGGGCACACTGAGCATGATCAGTTTCGCTTGCTAGCTGGCCTGAGATGAGTGGACCTCTGCTAGTGAGCTGTTAACCAAGGAATTTGTCTGCAGGGAAGCCCGGGGCTGCCTGTGGCTCCAATAGTCAGGCTCACATGATCCACTGAGCTATGCTGCTATTTCCAAACCAGTCACTTACTGCTGAAAATATTTTTGTTAGAAAATATGCTATAAATGTCACATGGGAGGGCACAGTAAAGCTGGAGGGCAGTGCTGGAGGCTGCTGGTGCCTGTCCCTGTGTGTGGGTGTACTGGGGCAATGAAACAAGCGCTGCACAATGCTTGTTTGTAGTGCCAGTTCTGGCCTCCTGCAGTGCCTCTGGGAACATAGCCCCTGCTGAGGCCTGCTGCATGCAAACCTTCAGCATCTCTGCTGGGGCCACGCAGACGATGGCTGACCGTGGGATCTGAAAATGGTGTTTGCTGCTGCCTGCTCTGTCAGTGTTTGGGGGTGGTTGGTGGGTGTTGCTCGTGGCTGTGTGAAGAGTCTGAAGGTACCTCCTTCCAGATGCTGTGGCCTCGTGTGTCCAAAGGCAGGCAGGGGATTGTTCTCAGCGTAGCCTGGCTGTGATGCCTGTACCCCGAGAGCAGATGGTGCTCATGGCTGGTGTTGGGTCTGGTCAGTGGTAGCTGCTTTGGGGTTTGGGTGGGGAGGAGGAGAGCATTGCCAGTAAGAAGTTCTGCTGGAAGATGCTGGTGAGCACTCAGCTCAGAAAGGTCCATTTTGTGTAGGCAGTTAGGGTTTAGACAAGGTTGAGCTCCACAGCAACTCTTCCCTGTTCATGGTCTGAGAGCTGTTGTGCTCAGCTCAGAGAAGGGCAGCTCTGCTCATGCACCAGGGCTGTTCTTGCTTACAGGAACAGGACAAGGCAGAATGGTTTTAAGCTGAACTGAGATTGAAATGAGATTTTAGGAAGAAATGTGTTCTTGTGAGCGTGGTGAGGCTCTGCTCCAGGTTGCCCACAGCAGTCATGGCTGCCCCATCCATGGGGGCGTTCAGGCCAGGTTAGATGGGGCCTTCAGCAACCTGATCCAGTGGGAGGTGTCCCTGCCTATGGCAGGGAGTGGAACTGGATGGGCTTTGAGGTCCCTTCCAACCCAAACTGTTCCATGATTCCATGACCCAGTCAGAGTTGTCTTGTGCACATGGGTAATTGCTGTTCCAAGAAAGTGGGCTAAAAGCGTCCTGTTGCCACAGCAGATCGCGCAGCCTCCTGTTGCACGGGGTTCTGCCGGACGTGCCCCTGAGCCGAGGTGCTCAGCGATGAGATTGATGCCTTTGCCAGAAAACAAATTAGCGCAGCTGGCTGTGCTCGGGTGCGTAGCTGACCCTGCTAGCAGCCCTGCTGTGGGCAGGAGTTCAGGATGAGGGACAGAAGGGACAGGATGGAATCTCTGAGACTCCTAATTCTGGGCTGGGTTTTTTCCTGATACATTGCAGGGGAGTTCATTGTCCTGCCTGGACAATCCCTGTCAGCAGAAAACAGAGCACAATGTGCTCGTGTACCTGAAATCATCAAACCTCATGGGGAAAAGCACGGAGGAGCAGCTGTTGCTTGGATCCCTGGATGACCTGAAGGATTCCTCTGTGGCAAATCGTCTGCTTTGCACCTTGGACAGCCAGAGCAGGAGAGAAATGCACACAGGAGCGGTCTGGTGGTGGTGCTGTTCTTCAGCTCTTCTCCTGAGGCTGCTCTTCGAAGCCTACCCTAGGCAGCAGCTCGTTCTCAGCTTGAGGTTGGACAGTGATCCCCACAGACCGGCACTGTAGGCTCCTGCTTCTGTGCCTGCATCGGGAGTACAGCAGCATCTCTGGGCTTCTACATCTTGGAGAAGATAAGGCTGTGGGAAGACTTTAGAGCAGCCTCCAGTACTGAAAGGGGCTCCAGGAAAGCAGGGGAGGGGCTCTTGATCATGGAGCGTGGGATCAGGACAAGGAGAAACAGTTTAAAGCTGAAAGAGGGGAGATTGAGATGAGCAATCAGGAAGAAATGGTTTCCTGTGTGGGTGGTGAGGCAGTGTCCCAGATGCCCAGAGCAGTGGTGGCTGCCCCATCCCTGGAGGTGTTCAAGGCCAGGTTGGATGGGGCTTGGAGTCCCTGATCCAGTGGGAGCTGTCCCTGCCCATGGAAGGGGATGGAACTGGATGGGCTTTAAGGTCCTTTCCAACTCAAACTATTCTATGCTTCTGTAAGGGTACTGATATTATCCTGCAAGCTGGCGGGGTACTGAGCTGTGGGTTGCCTCACAGTCGTGCTGGGCAGCACAGCTCATCCCGCTCCTTTCTAGTGATCTGATGCAACTACAGGAGAGTGACTTAGCTCCGAATGCATTTGGCACCGCAGCTCTGACATGCCTGCGCAGTGCGGGCCAGTGGGTGCAGGAGCGGCTGATTCTTCTCCCTTGGCGATCGTGCTTGTGTCTTTTTCCTGGCACGTGTGTGTGTGTGTGAGGGCTTGCTGCTGGGAAGTTCTGTTTCCAGGCCCTTGGGCTCCTCTGAAGGGCTCTCCAGGCAAAAGCAAGAGTAGATTTGACCCTTGGATGGGCACATCAACAGGTGGGTGGTAAGATGAGACACCAACTTCTGCCCAAAAGTGGGAGGCTGCAGGCCCGGGTGGCTCGATTACAAAGTGTCATGGCAAATAGCATGAGCTGCATGTCCTCAAAATAGCCCCGGGAGCCTATATAATGTGATGGCCTTGGAGAACTCTCAGTCTTGGGCCAAGGGCCTGCTGGGGAACCGTGTGTGCTCCCAGGACCACCTCCTACACCTGGAATGGGAGCATAGGGAGAGCCCAGCAGCTGCACGTCCCTGCTGGTGAGAGGACACGGGAACAGAGGGAGCTCAGTGGTGCAGGCACCATCATAGCTCTGTAGCAAGAAGGGACCTGGGAGGCAGAAGAGGAGACAGCAGTGGTTTGAGGCCAGCGAGCCTAGGGCTGAGCACTGAGCAACTCCAGCTGCTTCTACAACCCCTGGACCCCTGCTCCTCCTCTGCAGCAGCTGAAGGCTGCAGTCAGCATGAAGGACCATTACCCCATCTCCGTACCTCGGTATGTCCAGCGACTGAGAGCCTCCCGCACTGTGCACTTCCCCAACGACGTCGTCTTTCAGGACCACATCAAGCAGGGAGACCTGGAGCAGGTGTGCAGGTTCATACGTACCAGGAAAGTGACGCTGGACACCATCTACCCTTCTGGTGAGTGCTGCCGGTGTCAGCAGAGCTGGAGTCTGCGCAGGAGCATGGCTCATCTGGGCTGTGAAGGAGATAAGAGTGAGCCTTGCGGCTAGGACGTGGGCCACCTCTGGCAGGGCGGCTGATGGGAAATGAGCTGTTTTCCTCCCCAGGAAGGGATGGTGCCCCCAGCGTCGCCAAGCAAGGCCCATGAGAGCCCTGTGCTAGCAGCACACTGCAGGAAGGGGGGAATCTTGCCCCGTGGTCCCTGCAAAGCACAAATGACGCTCCTGCAGTGTGGTGGGACCTAGGAAAGGAGATGGGAGCACAGGCTGGTCTGGAGCCCTAGATGGGGCAGCAAGGCTCCCACTCTGCGGTGGGGAAGCGTGGGAGAAGCAAGGCTCTGCATTTAGTTCTTGGCTCTGTCCATCTCTCCTGAACACTATGGCATTTCTGTTTGGGGGGAAGGCATTGCATTATGTTTGCACACAGCCTCACTAGCAACTGTTTATGGAATGCTTGGATCTGGCTGGCTGGTGCTGAGCCCAGGCTTGTCCCCTTCTTGCTCTTGGCTTCAGCCCCTGCTGTCATGGGGCCAGAGAACAGGGTCTCAAATGACCCTGGTCTTCCTCCATCCTACATTGATGGCTTCGTTTTGCTCTCCATAAGGAGGATCTGAATCTTGGGCCCTGGAGACACTCCTGCTGTGTCGCAGTGTGAGTCCTGACCAGGACTTGTGGCAGGGAGTGCTGTGCTGTCCTACATGGGATATTTATCCAGAAGGCGAAGAGAAACCTGTGGCAGCTCCTCTTGTTTCCTCAGTCCTTCCTTCTTTCCCCAAACTCATCTCCCTGCTGAAAAGGGCTTGCTGGCACTCCTCCTTCCTGGGCTGCAGACAACTCATGCTTGGAAGCTCTCTCAGCACTAAGAGATTCCTCCCACTGCAGGGCTAACAAATTCTTTCCTTTCAGGCATGGCAGCCCTTCACGAAGCTGTGCTGACTGGAAACCTGGACTGTGTCAAACTCCTGGTTAAATATGGCGCAGACATCCACCAGAAAGATGAGAATGGGTGGACACCCCTGCACATGGCATGCAGTGAAGGCTATGCTGACATAGCCAGGTGAGCAGCCCTGGCTGTGATGGGACTCACAGGTGTCACCCAGCCCAGAGAGCCTGCGGTGGCTCCTAGGAGGGAGGCTGGTGCCTGTGGTGTGCGTGGGGTTGACATCTCGCTGCGGCTGCACTCTGGCAGCAGGATCTGGGGAAGCATGGCAGGCTGTGACCCCGCTGCCTCACGTCCCTTTCCCTGCAGGTACCTCATCTCCCTCGGAGCCAGCCTGGAGGCCACCACGGACGATGGCGAGAAGCCCTCAGACCTCATTGACCCCATCGACCCCGACTACAAAGACTTGGTGGAGCTCTTCCAAGCCACCACGATGGACTGAGGCAGGGCACTGGGGTGGCGGGGCCGCTCCGGGACTGAGGGCTGGGGCTGGGCCTGGGCCGGGTAACACTTTGTACTTTTACAATAAAGATTATGGGACGCGGACAGCGCAGGGACTCTGTCGGGAACGCGGTCGGCGCCGCGATCAAACCGGACCCGGAGGGGGCGGGACCAGAGCGGGGGGGGTGGGGCGTGCACGAAGCAGGCGTGGCCTGTGCAAGGGAGAGTGACGTGCCCGAAAGGGGGCGTGATCAACTCAGATAAAAGCGGTGCGGTTCCAAAGGGGGCGGGGCATATAAACACTGGGCGTGGTCGACCCACAGGGATGGTGGTGCCGATACAGAGATAGGCGTGGCCTAATCCAAGGCGGAATGACGATAAGGGGCGTGGTCTGCACAGAGGGGGCGTGGTCAATAACAAGCGAGAGCTTCGCAGGTGTAGAAAGAGGCGTGGCCTGCGCAAGGGGGCGTGTTCCCCGCATGCGCAGTGCAGCGCTTCCGTCGCGGTCCGAGCGCGATCGGGAGGCGGGAGCCGGGCCCAGGTGAGGGGCGCGCGTTGCCATGGCGACGGGCGGGGCCCGTTCTGCGGCCTAAGCCCCGGCCTGGCCGCCCTCTCCTTTCTCCCGCAGCCGCGCCGAGCCCAGCCCAGCCCGGCAGCCCCGGCCCGGCCTAACCCGGCCCAGCGGCGCCAACGCCATGGCCAGGTGAGCCTCCATCCCTCCCCCGGGCCCAGCCCTGGGCCGGCCCCGCCCGGCTCAGGCCCCGCGCTTCGTTTTCAGCTCTCCTGTGTCCCGCGTCGTCTATAACGGGAAGCGGAGCGGCGGCCCGCGCTCCCCTGGCGCCGGCAGCGAGATCTTCACGCCGGCCCACGAGGAGAACGTGCGCTTCATCTACGAGGGTGAGCGGGGCGGGAGTTAAGGGGGGGCCTGGGGGAACGTGGGGCTCGGGGAGGGTCCTGAGGGGCTCGGGGCCCCCCAGCTGCGCCCAGGCAGGGGCGCAGCGGACCAGCGGACCCCCCGCCCCTCTCCCCGCAGCCTGGCAGTGCGTGGAGCGGGACCTGCGCAACCAGATGGGCTCTGAGCGTGGACTGGTCGAGGAGTACGTGGAGAAGATGCCGAACCCCAGCCTGAAAGGTGAGGGAGATGGGGACACCCTGCCCCGACTCCTGCTGGAGGGGCTGTCTGGCTCCTCTGGTTGGGAAGAGGCTGTGATGCTGCCTCTGTTGCCAAAGCATCCCCTCTCTTCCTTGCAGCATTTAAGCCTGTCGACCTGGGTGACCTGAAGAGGAGGAACACACAGGATGCGAAGAAATCCTAAGCCGAGTCAGCCCTGCGAATCAGCTGTCTCCTAAGGTCCTCAAGCAGATTTGATTTGAGATTTTGTGTTGATTTCCTCCTCTGGTCTGTACTCCCCAATGCCCATGGGAAAGCCAGTCAGCTTTGGGGCTGGCTCTGAAGCTGCCTGGAGTCCAAGATGCTCAGGGGCTCGCTGAGGGTGCCTGGAGCCTGTCACAAAGTATTCCAGCCCCCCACCCATAGCTTTTTCTGGCCTCAAGCTGTCCTTCCCCACTCCATGCTGGGCTCACAGATTTCCTGTTCTCCTTCTGTCTCCATCCTGGTGTGCAAGGCGTGTGGGCTCCCAGGGCTCTGGTGCGCAGCAGGGAGGAGTAGCTGCGTTGATGGCAGAGGCAGCATGAGTTCTCTGCTCCCTCCTGTGCACCAGGGATTCTCAGCTGCTAGGCGGGCCAGGGAGGGAAGGGAGGAGGGTTGGTTCTGTCCTTCTACCTTGGGACAGACAAACAGCTCCAAGTCAGCCCCTGGCTGCTGGGCAGGCCCCACCGTCTCTTCCTTGCTCCTTTCCACTAGGGCTTGGTTTGTACTTGGGCTACTGGTGCCTGGGACGTGACAGAGCTCCTGGGTCCAGATTTTCCTTGTGCATAGATTGGGCCGGATCTCTGTGGTGCTGGAGAAGGAGCTGCCCCTCTTTCCCTGCAGTTGGAGGCATATGGGCAGCCAGCGCTAGCCCCAGCAGCACCAGGGGTTGGGAGCCATCGGAGAGACGGGTGCTGACTGTGCAGAAGGAATCCTGCTGGCATTGCTGCCTGAGCAGTGCTGTGCTGTTCCATACTAACACCATTTTCCAGACGTGCACCCTTGGAAGAGATCCAGCTTCCACAGCTGGCGGAAATGTCACGGCCTGGGGCTGCCCTTGCTGCTGTGGCTTGCCTTGGTGAGGACTTTCTTGAGACCCTCACTCCTGACAAGGCTGTAGTGGTTTCTGCATCACCTCTGAGCCAGCGAGTGTGACTTTGCTGTCCTCGTGGCGGCTGCCTCTCTGTGCCCTCCAGAGGCTATGGGAAGCAGTGGGAGCATCCCCCTGCCCACTTACAGCTGTCGTGGAGGGGGCTGCTGGGGGCTCTGCCAGTGCCGCAGGCTTCGGGAGGTGCAGGGAAGTTGTGGCTGCCGTTACCTTTCCTTTGTTGAGTTGTTGAGCTCTACTGTTCCCTTCTCTTTTCTTTCTGTGTCTGTCACTTGAGGAGTGCTATAAATAAAAGCTGGCGTCTTTTTGGGTCTGCCTCCCTGTGGCACTGCCTGCCACTGCCTCTGCCGCACACAGGGCCGTCTCTTGCCTGGTCGCCACAGGACCATGTGCTGGACACTGCCTGACTGCTCTTGATGGTGCTGCTGTGCCAAGTCCGGTGTGGCACTGTGCAGGCCGCAGAAAGGACTCTCCCAGTGTCATGTCCTGGCAGCCTGTTCCTGCCCAGTCCCCCCGCAGCACTCTTGGTGCTGGCCCCTGTGTGCCCACAGTTTTGTTCTTCCCTTCTCTACCTTCCACACCATTCCTGTTTTGTGTCTGAAGCCCTCTGATTTTTGTTTTAGACTTCAGTGTTGGCAATAAAGCCTAGGACTTTCGGAGCCTTTGCTGATCTGACTAAGTCCTAAGGAGAAGTAATGTGGAGAGCAGAAACAACCTCTTATTTTTATGTCTTGTTTCCAGAAGGGATCTGGCCCTTGCTCTGGCTCTGGTCTCTGGATTTCACTGCAGGCGTGTGTGGCCTGACGCTGCATGCCAGAGCACAATGCCCTTGGGTGCTGGCAGCCCTCCCGCACACCAGCATCCCAGGAACTGTCTCTGGACCGAAGATTTAAATGCTGAGACTATTAATACACTCATATCCTCTTCCCTCCACTGCTTTAATGGGGTTTAAGCTATACTTGGCATTGCCAGAATTCCTCCTCAAGTGCATATTTCCACACTTAGCTGTGACCCCGTTTACCTCCCTCACCAAAACATTCCCAGGGCTCGCATGTGCTGGGCTATGCTGTCCTGTTTGGCACAGCAGGATGGAGCCTTGGCCTCTTGCTCTCAGCTCTGCCCAGGCCCATTCCCTTGCCCTGTTGATTCCCAGACCCCTTTCCTGCAGCCAGCAGGTGGTGAGTGCACGCGGGGACAAGACGGGGGGGTGGTTATGGCTGCCACAGCCCCTCACCTTTGACTTCTCCATGGTCTGCCCTGTGTCTGGGAAGCATGGGGCTCTGGCTGGTATTCTTGAGTATATCCGGAGCCGTGTGTCCTGGGTCTGTGCATCCTGAGGGAATGGAAGGGGTCTCCACTGGGCCCAGCGACGCTGGAGGAAGGCAACTCGTCCTGGCTGGCTTGTTGGAGAGCCTGTGGGTTTGGGATCCCGAGGGAGGGAGCAGTACATGTTGCAAGGGGAGCCGAATGGGGCGAGAGCTGCTCCAACACATTGAGAGCTTGGCTCCACACTGCATCCTGGCCAACTCACTGCTCCCACGGCTGGGTTCTGTGCCTGCTGTTCCCTGCACCAGGTGGGTTGCCAGCCGGCTGCTTGGAGCCTGGCACTCTTCCCTGCAGTGGGCGCATGCTGGAGCTGTGCTGGGGGCTGCACGGGTGCACGGAGGTCCTGCAGTCCAGCCCGACTGGCCTCTGCTGTGTTTTTATCTTGGTTTGGGTGCTGTGAAGCCAGAGGCGAAGCAGCCGCTCGCACTCTAATGAATCGGCGTACAGAAATCATCCTGTAAGCAGGTGATTTTTATAAAGACCGATAACCACTGCTGGGGTGAGGCGGCACGGAGAAGGGTGGGAGTAAGATGAGCAGGGCCCTGCAAGGAGGAGAGGCCGCGGGCAGGAGAAATTGGGCTGTTTACCTATAAAAAGCGAACTCAGCCAGGGTTTATTCTCGCTGTGACTCAGAGACGGTGTTGATCATTAGATTAAACGCTGGGAGGGAGAGCGGTATGTGTTGTGTCATTGAATTAAGTGGTGGAAGAGGGAACGGCAGCGGGCAGAATCTAATAGAAGACCAATTTGTGAGGCTCTATTCCCTTGATAAAGTGGGAGTATTCCTGCGAGGCGCCGTGGCCCCGGGGTGCTTGGCTGTACCTGCAGGGCTGCCGCTACCCAGGTTATTGCTGCGGAGCTGCTCTGCACCTTGGTTTCACCCTGCAGCCAGGGCCTCATGCCATGACCATGGGCTGGTGGCTCTGCTGGGGGGTGTGTATAGTTGGGAGCGCATCTGTGAGTGTGCGTGCACGCCTGTGTGTGTGTGTTGTGCAGGTTGTGTGGCCCGAGGTGGACCCCAGGGTGCTGGGGTACAAGCTGCACTGCCCCAACAGGCACCCTGGGTGCTGCCAGGGTGTGCACAGGGTGACACTCGATGCAGGCAGTGCCAGGCCATGGCAGGTAGGGTTCCTCCAGCCCCAGCAGGGTCCCCAGGGTGAGGAGGAGCTTCTCCTGAGCCCCCAAATCTCATCTGCCCTGTCCCACAGCACCATGCAGGGTGGGAGCTGTGTCCTGCAGGCACCAGCTGTGAGCAGAGGCTCTGCTTTCAGCCCGGGTGCAGCCAGAGTGCTGGCAGCCGGCGGGCACGGTGGCACAGGGGCCGCGGGCTGTCCCAGAGGCTCCACAGCGGTGGGAAAGGATGCTGACGGCACTCCCGTGGGAGCCAACTCCTTGGGCCAGAGCTGGCTCTGCTCCCGGGGAGCTGCCAGACGCCCTGCGCCCTCTCCCTGCGGACCCAGGAGCTGCAGGACACCTTGTGTGCTCTCCCTGGGAGTCCAAAGGAGCTGTGTAGTGCCCTGTGCCCTCTCGCTGGAGTCCGAGGAGCTGTGGGATGCCCTGTGCCCTCCCCCTGAGGTCCCAGGAACTGTGCCACTCCCGAGGAAGGGCCATGCCCAGCCATGCTGGGATTCCATGAGTGCTAGGGAGCTGCTGACCGGGACACGTGGCCTGTGGGAGCAGGGGGATGACCAGGGCATGGGGGCTGCTGTTTCAGCCCCATGGCACAGGCAGTGCCCGGCCTTGGGGCGGCAGCCAGGCTGGCAGTGGGTGCTATGAGGCTGCAGTGAGCAGTTCCGAGGAGGGGACGTTTCTCCAATGGGCCATGGCATGGGTGGACATCAGGCACTTGCACGAGACTCCTGGCCCCCAGCAGACGCCGTCCCTCCTCGGGGCTGTGCCCGGTGCTGCCAGCCCTGAGTCCTGGCTGGCCCCTGCCATATTCCTGCCCCCTCCATGGGGACAGGGATCTGCCACCCTCACACAGGCACTTTGGCGTACCGAAACCAGCTGGGCTTTGGGCAGGATAGCGTGGCATGACAAGGGGCTGTGTGTGGGACAGGAGCTGTGGGGACATGGAACAGTGTTGGTGCTGCCCTGGGGACGCAGGGCATTACAGCAGGGACACCTCAAGTGCTGGGGTGGCTTGGGGTCCCTGTGTGGCTGATGCAGGACCCTGACGCTGCATGTCACCTTGCCTGGAGAGTGTCTGGGGGTCCCCATTCTCTCGGCACCGTGGAGTCAGTCTGTTCCCAAAAGGGCGTCATGGTGCCACGGCGGGGGTGGACAGTGGGGTGTTGCCACAGCAACACTGCAACAACAGGCACAGGGCCCGGCGCCGCTCGATGACCATATTTACCTTCCCAGAAACCGCTTCGTGCTCCAGCAATTTGCCTCAATTAGGCTCGTTACCGCGTCAGGAGGCCACAGTGACGGCAGCAGCCATGGGGCCAGTGGCTCCGTGGGGGCTGCCCAGTCCAACTCTGGCACTGAGGCTCTAGGCAGGGTCCATCCCCGTCCCCCAACCCACACCCATTCCTGCACGCAGGGACCCAGGCAAGCCCTGACCTCCCTGCTCCCTCCTCTGTGCTGACTCATCCCCTCTGCATCGCTCCCCCATGGGTGACGTGTCCCCACAGCACCGCCATCTGCCCCACGGCATGGCTGCCATAGGTTCACCATCCCCGCCGCCATAGCCCAGACCTCTTTGCCCCATGTCCTTGCTGCCTGCTGGACGCTGAGCCACTGCTCATCTGGGGCAGACGGCAACTTGTCAAGTAAACAGAGGAAAATTACTGTGTGCTAGGCACGGCACTGCTGCCAGAGCTGAGCACCGTGCAGCCAGGGCTGGTGCTGTGGGCATATCCTTGCTACACCGTGGCCGGCCGCACTGATGACCACACTCTTTCCCTTGCAGCAGTCTGGGACCCCACCACCCCTGGAGCAGCCACTGTGGCTCCCGCTGTCCCTTGTGCTGGCTGGCAGAGCCACGGAGATGTGGGTGATGCTGGAATGGGGTGGGATTTCATGGGGGGTCACTGCCTGTTCACTGCTTGGGGCACAGTCGGTGGCTGCTGGGGCACAGCTCCAAGTTCTCATCCTGTGTGTTGTGCCCCTGTGCCGGGCTGTGAGTGGGGTCTGGACAGTCGGGGACGTTATCTGCGCAGGGTCTGGCCATAGTGGGTAATGGGCAGTGCCCTGCGCCCATTGCTGATGGGTGGCAGGGGGGCAAACAGGCTGTCTGTCCGTCCTGCCACCACGTACTGTGCAGGGTGCGCCCCGCTGAGGAGCTGTGCCTGGCTAATCCCTGCACACCAGGCAATTGTGGTGCCCAAATCCACGGCATCCGGGCTTAGCGCTCATGTGCGTGGCACAAGCCTCTTAGGGTGCCAGCCTGGTACCCTCCCTCCCCACCTCGGTCATCCGTCCTGGGACTGGGGCATCCGCAGCCCTGCACCCCATGGCACTGGTCACAGTGGTCAGTGCTGCCGGCGGGCACTGCCCGGCCCGTGGCCTGAGCCGGCTCACAGGAGAGCGGGGGTGTGGGTGGGCAGAGCCAAATGATTTAATTAAGGGCTCCTGGCAGTGAGAAACCAGAGTCGATTAGCTGCCAGGGGAAAGTGCGTGCTGGCCAGGAGAGAGAGCGCCCTGGCCCGCAGTGCTGCTGCTCACGTCAGGCCTCACCTGAGTGGGGCCACAGGCAGGCTGTGGGGCAGGCAGCGGGGCCGTGAAGTGGGTAGGGGGTCTGTGGGGCAAGCAGGAAGGCTGTGGGGCAAGCAGCAGGGCTGTGGGGCAGGCAGTAGGGCAAGCAACAGGGCTGTAGGATAAGCAGTTGGGTAGGCAGGGGCAGTGCGGCAGGCAGCAGGGCTGTGGGGCAAACAGTGGGGATAGCAATGGGGCAAGCAGCAGGGTTAGCAGTGGGGTAGTCAGCGAGGCTGTGGGGCAAGCAGCAGGGCTGTGGGACAGACACTGGGACTGTGAGGCAAGCAGAGGGACTGTGGGGCAAGCAGCAGGGCTGTAGGGCAGGCAGTAGGACTATCTTCTGGTGCAGCCCATCCGTGCCAGGCGGCCCAGCTCCCCACCCATGCTTGTGGCCATCACCCGTGGGTGCTTGCAGGCACGGTCCCCGATCCCCACACCCTGGGCACCCATTCTAGACAGAGAGGTGCACGAGGAGCTGGCCCTGCAGCCCGGCCTGGGCCCACACCTATTTACAATTACAACAGATAAATTACAGCACTGCACAAAGACTCTGGAAGGAGCACGAGGGCAGCACCACAGGATGAACCCGCACCCTCCCCTCCCCCCCATCCTCCCTCCCCACAGTTCCCCTCCCCACAGAGGTCCAGGTCCCACTTGCCATGTGCCTCACCCACAGCTGGCCCAGCCACGTCGTGTCCCATGCATGTCCGGCACGGCGCAGCATCCTCGCCGTGGCATCAGGGTCCAACACAGTGCCCGGAGGAGGATGAGGCTGGGGAATGAGGTGGCGGCTGCCCCAGCCCACTCAGTCTGTGGCAGTGGGGTACAGCCTGCTCCAGCTGTGGGCTCAGAAGTGGCTCTCGGCTGTGGTCTCGGGGAACTCGTAGCAGTGGTGCCGGTCCCCCATGGCGAGGTGCTCTGTGGTGCTGCGGCTGGTCATCTCGAGGTAGTGGGTGCCGGGGCGCGCGGCAGCCGTGCTGCGTCCTAGCCCGTTGGCAGAGCCGCTCACCAACTGGTGCTTCTCACAGGCATTGCCGGCACCATTGCGGGCACTGGGCGCATGGCTGTAGGTGTGCTTGTACTCCTCTGCTAGGTCCTTCCCCAGCTTCCAGCGCTGCCACCTCTTCAGTAGCTCAGCTTGCACCTGGGGGCAGATGCTGTCAGCATGGCCCGAGCTCCACTGGCTGACCCCTCCCATGCTGTCCTGCTCACCTCCTTGTTGACGAAGCAGTAGAGAATGGCCACCAGCATCCCCTGGGCAAGGGAGGAGAGGAGTGAGAGGCGCACAGCTGGACCCTGATCCCAACCTGGCCTGGTCCCTCCCAAGTCAGATAGTCCCTGAGAAGGGCAAGTCCTATGCAGGGCTGGGCTCACCTGGAAGGAGCTCATGAAGAGCTCAAAGAAGAGCTTGATGTAGCGCAGGGTGCCCTGAGCGTGCTCATCTGTGATAAAGGCGAAGACCACCTCGTGGATGCCCAGCAGCGGGATCAGCGTCAGCGTGGACTTGGCCAGCCTGCACAGAGAGGAGTCCATCAGCCCTGGGCTCGTGGGGTGCGCACGCAGCAATGTGGGTGTGCAGCGCCGGGGCTGTGCCCACAACCCACCTGAACTTGTAGTCTGTGTAGCGCATCTGGTGCGCACGGAGCTTGGAGACGAGGATCTGGATGATGCGGATGAAGATGAAGAAGTTGATCTGCAACGGAGAAGAGTGAAGCACGAGGGACAGGCAGGACAACCCTGTCCCCTGCCCACGGCAGCCTCTCTCCCAGCAGGCTCGGGGCCCTCACCGATGCTGAGCAAGGCGCTGTGGTGGGCAGAGCTGCAGCCCCACACTCACCAGGATGGCCAGGAACACGGGGAAGCGAAGGATCCACCAGAAGCCCATGTTGTTGTTGGTGCTCCAGCACCTGTAAAGGAGGAAACAGGGACTGCCAGGCAGTCCCTCGACTGGGCAGCTGCTAGAGCCCAGTGTTGTGTCAGCAGCCCCAGCCGAGCAAGCACCACAGCCCAGCACCCTGTTCCTCGCATGGGACAGTGGTATCGAGCCTCTCTGGGGCCATAACCCCCCCTCACCCCCCCATCATGTCCCACATGCACCCACAGGGGCTCATACTCACTGGATGTTTTCATAGAGGAACTTCACTACAGCCCAGGGGATGAGGAACAGCACGGGAGTTCCTGGGAGGGAGGTGGGGAGGGGCCAAGTGAGGTATGGCGGGGAGTGGGACAGGGGACGGGACAGGGTGCCAGCCCACCTGCACTCACCCCAACCAATGCACAGATATAGGGTGAAGTAGCTCCTTTCCGAGAAGACGGCCACCACCAGGAGGTTGTGCAGGTAGATGCCCTCCACCAGCAGCCAGCAGTAGTTGGCCACAATGCCGTACTGCATAAAGACCGTGGCTGCCCGGCAGCCCGCGGCTGCCTGTGGGCAGAGGTCAGAACTGCTGCGGCCCTGGCCCCACCGCCTCGCCGGCCCCATGGCTCACCTCATCGCTCAGCCAGATGTGGACATTGTAGTCGTCGACCTTGTCGCTATAGTGGGTCTTGAGCAGGGCGTCGATGACCAGCACGGAGACGCCCTTCAGGATGAAGGAGGCGAAGAGGTTCATGTGGATGTAGTTCCTCATGCAGTGCAGCTTGCTGTGGAGGTGAGGAGCTGCTGTCAGTGCCCGCACCTGGCCCCAACACAGACCCCCTCCTGCTCCCCGTATCGTGCTCCCAGAGCCCTGCATGGCCCCCATCTCCTGCCCCAGCACCACCCCCCTTGCTCCTCGTCTCCTGCCCCTGACACAGCCTCTGCCTGCCCATCTCCTCCTCCCAGCCTGGCGCCCACCTGCCCTCCATCTCCTGCCCCTGGCCCCCGGGCACAGCCCTCATCTGCCCCCCATCTCCTGCCCCACCACGGCCTCCACCCGCCCTCATCTCCAACCCCACCAGCACAGCCCTCCTGCCTCCAAGCTGGGGGGCCACGTTAGTGCCCCTACCTGAAGCCCAGCAGCAGGGCCAGGGCAAGGAGCAGCGCGCACAGCGACACGGAGTAGCCCACGGTGTACATCACCTTGAAGGTGCCATAGGTCCTGGCGAATTTTTCCTGGCGAGGGAGGGAGCAGGTGAGGGCAGGGGCAGGCAGGATGGGAACCCACTGCGTCTGCCCCCTGGCTCTGCCCACCTGTGCCTCCAGGTCTTCAGCGTCGAGCTTGCACTGCGTGGCATCGCGCAGGGACTGTCCCTGGGGGCCCGTCACCCACTGCCCATCTGGCCCACAGGTCTTGAAGACATGTCTGTGCTTCACTGCAAGGGGAGGGTGGCGGTGTGACATGCTGGGTGCTGGAGCCACCGCTGGCACCGCGCACCAGCCCTGGCGTGGCCACCTGGGGCAGCACATGGGCACATGTGTGCACACACAGCACACACGCACCCCACCCCAGCCATTATTACCTTTCTGGTACCAGGGCAGGAACCAGGGGCAGGGAACGCTGGCAGTGCTGTTGGGCAGTGTGTCGGGCCAGCAGGAGAACTTGTCGAAGGTGCGGTTACAGACCAGCTCTGCGAAGGACGGGATGTGTCAGTGCCCTCACCCTCACGGCATGGGCAGCCGGGTACCAGCCCCACACACACCCTCTCCTCCCAACCCGTCCGGCAGGGACCCCGTGCCGGCTCTCACCTGAGGGCGGGGGCAGGAGGCTTATGTTGTGCTGGCACTCCTCGCTGTACGCCTTCCAGCTCTCGAAGACGAAATCTGTGATCTGGGCAGAGGGGCCCTGGGGACACCGGGGAGTGTCACTCGCACCCTGCTCACGATGTTGGGCAGGGCTGCGATTCTGGCTCGGTGATGGCCATGGGCTAACATGCTATGCAGTGCAATGCCGTGCCGTGCCATCCCATGCACTGCCATGCCATGTCGATGGCAGGAGAGGGCAGTGGCCACTGCACTGCAAGCTGTGGCGAGGAGCTCCTGCTGGGAGAGGTGGATGGGCAGCAGCTCCGTGACAAGCAGCAGGCTGGGTGCAGGGCTCAGCACCATCGTGTGAGATGGCCTGTCCTTACCTGGCAGCAGAGCAGCAGCAGCAGGAGGCTGAGGAGACACGTTTGGGACATCCCTCTGCTGGGCCGTGAGCCGCATGGGGAGCAGCGCAGGGTCCCTGGCTTCCTACCGGCCCTCGGCGGCTCCTCTTCCCTGACGGTGAGGGCTCTGGTGCGTGGGCAACCCTGCACGAGATGCTAGGTCACAGGAATGCGGGTGGTGGGATCCATGCTGGAACAGGGCTGGGGGACACTTGGCCAGGGGAAGGCAGCAGGAGGGGCAGCTGCCCTGGTGCAGAGCCAGCCCCGGTCACAGTGCCATGTACCTGTCCATGTCCTCGCCTGACCCTGTCTGGATTTAACATTCAGCCGGTTGTTTGTTCATTTCCCGTTAGGCTGAGAGCTGCTGCGTATCTGCCATTTTCTCCCCAGGATGGCATCAGAACCACAGCCATCCCGCTCCAAGCCAAAACCAGATCACCCTGGTCTACCACTCCCACACCATCCCCGGCCCCTGTGTGGCTGGCGTGCAGCCACGCACAGGACATCACCCCTGTGCTGGGCAGACCCTCTGCTACAACGCCACCTCTGGAACCTCCCAGGCACAGACACAAGCTGGGGCCACCCCACCCCGGTGCTGGTGCCCAACAGTGTGTCCGTGCTGAGCCTTTAAGGTCCAGGACCTCTCCTCATGCCTGAGCATCTCCTCAGGGCTGGCACCCCGTCTGCCTCTCCTCCCCACCACCTCCATGCCATAGAATCACAGAATCATAGAATCACCAGGTTGGAAAGGACCCACTGGATCACCAAGTCCAACCATTCCTAACAGTTCCTAAACCATGTCCCTCAGCACTTCATCCACCCATTCCTTAAACACCTCCAGGGATGGTGACTCCACCCCCTCCCTGGGCAGCTGTTCCAGTGCCCAATGACCCTTTCTGTGAAAAATTTTTTCCTGATGTCCAGCCTGAACCTCCCCTGATGGAGCTTCAGACCATTCCCCCTTGTCCTGTCCTCTGTCACTTGGGAGAAGAGCCCAGCTCCCTCCTCTCCACAACCTCCTTTCAGGCAGTTGTAGAGAGCAATAAGGTCTCCCCTCAGCCTCCTCTTCTCCAGGCTAAACAACCCCAGCTCTCTCAGCCGCTCCTCGTCAGACGTTCTCCAGCCCCTCACCAGCTTTGTTGCTCTTCTCTGGACACACTCCAGAGCCTCAACATCCTTCTTGTGGTGAGGGGCCCAGAACTGAACACAGTATTCAAGGTGCGGTCTCACCAGTGCTGAGTACAGAGGGAGAATCACCTCCCTGGACCTGCTGGTGACCCCATTTCTGATAGAAGCCAAGATGCCATTGGCCTTCTTGGCCACCTGGGCACACTGCTGGCTCATGTTCAGTCGGCTGTCAACCAAGACCCCACGTCCTTCTCCTCTGTACAGCTCTCCAGTCTGTAGCACTGCATAGGGTTGTTGTGCCCCAAGTGCAGGACCCGGCATTTGGCCTTGTTAAACCTCATCCCATTGGTCTCGGCCCAGCGGTCCAGCCTGTTCAGATCCCTTTGCAGAGCCTCCCTACCCTCCACACTTCCACCCAGCTTAGTGTCATCTGCAAACTTGCTAAGGGTGCACTCAATGCCTTCATCCAGGTCATTGATAAAGACATTGAACAGAGCTGGACCAGCACTGAGCCCTGAGGAACCCCACTTGTGACCGACCTCCAGCTGGAGTTAACTCCATTGACCACCACTCTCTGGGCCATCCAACCAGTTTTCAACCCAGGAGAGTGTGCGCCCATCCAGGCCAGAGGCTGACAGTTTCTGAAGCAGAATGCTGTGAGAAACTGTGTCAAAGGCTTTACTGAAGTCCAAGAAGACTCCATTCACAGCCTTTCCCCCATCCAGTAGTCGAGTCACTTTGTCATAGAAGGCGATCAGGTCAGTTTGGCAAGATCTGCCTTTTGTAAACCCATGTTGACTGGGCCTGATCACCCGGTTCTCCTGCATGTGCTTCATGATAGCACTCAAGATCACCTGTTCCATGACTTTCCCTGGCACTGAGGTGAGACTGACAGGCCTGGAGTTCCCTGGATCCTCCCTGCAACCCTTCTTGTAGATGGGCACAACATCAGCCAGCCTCCAGTCCAGTGGAACTTCCCCAGTCAGCCAGGACCTCTGGAAGATGATGGAAAGGGGTTTGGAAAGGACATCCGTCAGCTCCTTCAATACTCTTGGGTGGATCCCATCCGGCCCCATAGACTTGTGGGTGTCTCGCTGGGCAAGCAAGTCTCTAACCGCCTCCTCTTGGATCATGGGAGCCTCATTCTGCTCCTCTAACTCTGTTCCTTGCTATTAAAGACTGAGGCGAAGAAGCCATTAAGTACCTCAGCCTTGTCCTTATCCCCTGTCACTGTTGCTCCTTCTGCATCCAATAGGGACTGAATATCCTCCCTAATCCTCCTTTTCTTGTTAATGTACTTACAGAAAGATTTTTTATTATCTTTCACAGATTTAGCCAATTTGATTTCTAGTTGGGCCTTAGCCCTCCTGATTTTTTCCCTGCATGGTTTGTGGTGGATCCGTGTCCAGTGGTGGAGGTGGCCATGGTCCGGGATGGCCCCACAGAGTGGCCCTTGGGGTACCCCATTCCCATTGCTGCCCCCGCAGCACCCACTCAGGGGTGGCGGTGGGCAGGGAGCAGTGGGGATGGCCACCAGCCCCAGGGTGGTTAACCATTAACCTGCAGGGATCTCCAGCTCGTGGAGGTGCCGTGGCCCCAGGTCTGCCTCAGCTTGGCTGCACCAGCACAGCTCCATCACCCTCAGCCTGGGCGAGTGCAGTGCCTGGTCTGACACGGCTTCTGGGAGCTTCCATGCAAAGCCCAGCTCACGAGGCACTGTAATTCCCTCCATCCCCCTAAGCCGGTTAAAAGGCTCCTGAGCAGGATTTCAGCTCTTCCAACAAGGGCCCATTCTGATGGCAGCCCCACGGCCGTGTGGGGTGAGGACAGATGAGCTGGTGAGGTGCGGGGACAGACCAGAGAGCAGCGCTGGTGCCACTGGAGACACTGCAGCATCATCTCCCCCTGCACCACCCGGCACTGGCCCAACCAGCCACCGCTCCCAGGGCTCGCCATTCTGCCCATGCCTATTTTTATCTCTGGGAAAGTCATGTTTCCTCCATGCAGACCCACTCGCCATGTCACAAGTGGCTGCCTGAGAACCTCATTAATCAGCGCATGGGGCTCCAGATGCGGCTTGGGGAGCTGGACCTGCCGGCACGCGCCTTATTTAGGCAGTCCCAGGACAGAAGGAACTGTCTCGTGGGACAGACCACACTGGGTGGGCTCTGGGAACGGGGACTGTCAGTGGGCACTTGCTGACACCCTGCCCACGCCAGCATCCCTGTCCTCATCCCTCTGTCAGCCCGTGTCTACACCTCAGCCCCACACCAGCATCTCTGACCTTATCCTCCCCACGAGTCCCACACCAAATCTGTGTTGTCCTTTGACCAGCCTCATGCCAGCATCCCTGTTCTTGTCCCCCTGCCAGCTCCCTGTCAGCATCCCTGTCCCTCCTGTCAGCTCCCCACCAGCATCCCTGCCTCCCAGTCGGGCCAATGCCAGCATCCCTGTCCCTGTATTCCCACCAGCCCCATGCCAGCAGCCCTGTCCCTCCAGTCAGCTCCACATCAGCACCCTTACCCCCTGCCAGCTGCATGCCAGCAGCCCTGCCCATCTATTCTCACCAGCCCCATGCCAGCAGCCCTGTCCTTGTATCCCCACAAGCCCCATGCCAACAGTCTTGTCCTTCCCAACAGCTTTCCACCAGCATCCCTACCCCCTCAGCCACATGCCAGCATCCCTGTCCATCTATTCCCACCAGCTGCTTGCCAGCACCCCTGTTCTTGTGCTTCCATCAGCCCCATGTCAACACCCCTGTCCGTCCATTCCCACCAGCCCCATGCTAGCAGCCCTGTCCCTGTGTCCCTCTCAATCCACCCATCATCCCTGTCCCCCACTATGCCCCCTACCAGCATCCCCACCACTGCCCCGCTCCAACCCCGTGGGAACCTCCTGGTACCCAGTCTCTGCCTGCAGCATCCCTGCCCTGGGAGGAAACCCTCTTCCTGGGTCAGCAGCGGACTCGCTGCCAGCCCCTCTCCCCGGCGCGGGGAGGCAGCTTTGGGGCAGAGGTGTCTCTATTTTTAGCTGCCTGCAGTGGGATTTAGCAGCGGGGAGGCCTCTGCCCTGGATTCCCCCTGGGCTGGCAGCAGTTCCCCGGCCCCGGGGGCTCAGCCGCGGCCAAGCTGGGCAGACTGCACTGGGTGAGGGGTTCTGGCACGTGGGACCAGTCACGCTCCTCTCCTCCGGCACGGGGCTCCCTCCTTCCCCGCGGGGCCGTGCCCAGACCCTTTGCCCCAGCTGCCCATGGTGCTGTGCTGCCGCAGCGCTGTGCCAGGCCCTGCTGCTCGCGGGCAAGGGACCCCCGGCAGCTCAGCCACCCCACGGGGAGCTCTTGGAGATGGAGACAAGTGGGCATGCAGGAGTAGCTGTGGACCAGCTGTCTGTGGTTTGGCACAGGCCGCAGCACGAAAGAGCAGTGGCTGGGATGGAGGTGTCTGAGGCAGCTCGGACCACCGGCAGCACCAAGCACCTCCCCGGCAGTGCCCACAGCGCTCAGATGTGCCATGGCCACCAGGAGCCCATGTGCCATGTCCACTGCTGCCAGAATAGCATCACAAAACGGACCCAGCTCCACGTCACCACCTTCCCTCACCCTGCTGTGCGTGACCAGCTCCCAGTGCCACGTTCCCCTACCCCAGCAGCTCCCTGGGCTGTGTGGACCCTTCACCACCCTGAGCTGCGGGCAGGGGGTGGAGAGTGCCCAGCATGCGAGTGGGTGCATCTGCAGGGGCTCACAGGGGACTTTTACCCCAGGCTGGCGTTGGGCAATGCAGCGCGTTTCTGTGTCATGGCTCTGCGGCTGCTGACCCCCGCGGAGGACAAGCTCCAAACAACCGGCGCCACTCCACTGGTGAGGGAGACCTCGCACTTGCGATGGCAAAGAAGGAAAGAGAAACCAGCCCTGGGACGGCTGCACCCATGCGGGGAAAGGGTCAACGTGCAGGGGGCTGGAGGCGTTAGACCCAGGACCACCACAGACCCTTGGGAGAGGGAGCGGGCTGCTCACTGGCTCCCACGTTTGTGTGCTGAGCCCTTCCCAAGGCAGTGATGCCAAATCCTGCAGTGCCAGAAGAAGGACCCCCCTCCCACCCTGGACCAGCTCCTCTGCGGTCCCCAGGACTGCTCCCTCCAGCAGCTCGGGATCCAGCAGAAGCCGGACCCAGGGTTTGGTGACAAGTGGGATACTGGGGTGCACAACCTGGGGAGGGGGACGTGGTGAGCCGAGTATCGGGGCACACTGTGCTGCTGAGCTGCTGCCATAACTGTGGTGTTGCCCCAAGCCATAGGGAAGGGATGGGAAGAGGCTTGTGTTGGGATTGTTCCCCCGACATGTGGATGCGCAGCCCCCACAGACCCCCACAGCTAACTCAATGCCTGGCTCTGCCTGGGGCAGAGATCCTCTCCTCCTCCTGCCCAGGGGGGCTTGCCCGGGGTTTTGCCAGTGCCCAGCCCTGGCTGCCACTCCACGTGTGAGAGACCGAGCTCCACATCTGGGATCACTGCGGCTGATTGCTACATGGATCAGCGCCTTGGCGAAGCCTCCACAGAGACACTCATGGGCATCTGCAACGTGACCCAGGAGCACCCTGGTGCAGCCACAGTCCCAGAGCAGCGCCGGGAGGCTGGAGCAGCCCATGACAGCTCTGTGCCCATCACCGCGCTGCTTGCTCCGGAGGCTGTGGTGGGGGCTGCGCGCCCTCCAGGCACAGGGATTAGCCCCCAGTGCATTGATGCAGTGCTTTCCACGGCTGGCTTGGCTTTGAGCTCCGAGCTACAAGCCAGCGCGGCAGGGGCTTCGGCACTTGGCAGGGGAGGGGACGGTGCTGGGCCAGAGCTGATGCAATGCCAGCGTCAGCCTGGCCCTGCAGAGGCTGCTCCACTTTCCACCCAGGACCCAGAAGAAGCCGAGGGGGTGCCCGCAGTGGAGAGGCCCAGGAGGTCTGTCCCACACCCTGTGCTGTCCCCAGCTGTGTCTCTGCCCTGAGCTTGGGGGTGCCAACTGCTCCCCACCTGCGACCCACAACCGCTCCAGTCTTCCCTGCGGAGCAAGTACAGGGACCGTGGGCAGCGGAGGAGCAGCTGAACCGCCTGGAGCAGCCCTCGCGCTGCAAGACTGCAGCTCGTTTGTGCACGGCTGCGATTACAGGACTGAGCAGCAGCACTTGGAGAGAAAGCCAATGTCACCGGGCACCGATGGTGTCGGATTCTGTCTTGCTTTGGACCAAGAAAACCTAAACCAACTCTGGCAGTGGTTTCGTCAACAGCAGCAGAGGATGCAAAGAAATGTCCCTCACCCCTGCACTGTCAGGACCAACACTCTGTGTCGCTTCTGCAGCTGCTGAGCAACTGAACGGGATGGTCAAAGGATCTTCCACAGCTGCCCAGCACCAGAGATGGAGCAGGAGCTGTGAGCACGGCTGGGCAGCCAAAGGCCGAGCCCAGCAGGCTCTGGCAAGGGTCCTGGCTCGGGGAAATGGCTTTTCCTTGTTGCTCACATCCCATGAAAACCCATAAATATGGGAGGACAGCACAAGCAACACAGTGTGACACGTGTGCTTAGCGTGTCACAGGGGAAGCACAGGACTGGGAAAAGCCTAGGAAAAGGTCAGTGCAGATAGGCATGTGTGCACATGTGCCTGCACTGGGAGCCCAGCGCTCTCCTCCCTGGAGCAGCTCCTGACACAAAGGAACGCTGCGGCCACCACAGAGCTCGGGACAACTTTCCAGTACCTCAGCGAGGAGCGAGCCCAAACCTTGCCCTGCCTAGGTGCAGGTGTGACACTGTGCACAGCAGCCTGTCCCGGCACGGTCCCTCCCTGTCCCAAGGCACCCGTGCACGGCCAAGCACCAGCGGTGCTGGAGGCAGCAGGGTGGACTTGTGCCCAGCCGTCCGGCAGCACCTAATGCACGCGGCCAAGGTCGCCAGACCCTCTGGGCTGGGGTGGACTGATGAGGACAGGGGCCATGGGGGACACAGGACAGGGCAGGACAAAGCAGAGCACCTGTCCCACCTCCTCTTGCCCAGACCCTGCCTCCACGTGTGCCCCCACCTGGCACAGGGAGGTGCAGGGAGCAGCACTGAGCCCGGCGGCTGCTCTCAGCCCTGCGCCGCTGATCAGGGCTCACGGTCACATTTTTTCATTAACTATTTTTAATCCACATTTTGCCTTTTTTTTTCTGTTCAGGCTTTTTTTTTTTTTTTTCCCCCCTCTCCAGGCAACAGAACATAAAAAAAAATCCACACCGCAGTGTGCAGAAAGGAGCAGGGATTGGTGGGAAGGACAGGAGGTGGCAGCTGGGGCGGCACTAACATGCCAAGGAGGGGTCCTGCGGGCCCTAAATTTTCCTGTTGATGCACAGATAAAGCAGAGAAAAATCACAAGGGCAACCACTGACTCTGGCATGGGTCAGGACACCCACAACACACACCGCCAAGCGCTGCACAGGACAAAGCCGCTGCATTGCAGGGCATGGGGTGGCACGTGGGGCAGCGCAGACCGGGCAGCAGCAGACGCCCCGTCCTCTGGCCCCCAGCCGCCACAGCTCACGGGCAGTAGGATGTCACCAGCACACCCGGCTGTCCCTTGCCACCCCGAGGGAGCTGCCAGGCTGGGAAAACACAGCATCAGGCAGAGGGGGTCCCGGCAGCTGCTTTGGAGATGCGCCTGCAAGCAGGAGGGCAGCAAGGTCACATACCCTCCATGTCCTGGTTAAACAAAACCGTTTACCAACACCGTGTTGACACAGCAGAGCTCGGGACAGAGTCACAAAGGGCACTCGCAACGGGCCCCTGTGACACCCGGGGGGATCGGGGAGTGCTGGGAAGGGGGGAAAAGCGTCCCCTCGACTGGAAAACCACAACATGTGCCCATCCCAGGGAGAGCCGGTGGGTACCACCCCAGGGGCTTGGCAGGGCGATGCTGTCAGAGCCCCACCGGTGTCACCCATGGATGTCCGACGGCAGAGCTTCCCCGGCTCGGTGGGGACGGGGCTCAGCCCTTACCGAGGGGCTCAGCCCCCCGGGCCCAGCCCCGGTTGGGCTCTGGGAGCCGCCACTCCCGGGGCTGCACATCCCGGAGCCCCGAGGCGGTGGGGATGGGTGCAGCATCCCTCTCTCTCTCTGCCTCCCTCCCTCTCCCTTGTGCCCGGTACCTGTCAGGGCGGCGCTGGCGGCGGCTCCCGGGCGCATCTCGGGACTGGCGGGCACCGGCACCGCGGAGATCGGCCGCTCCTACGAAAACTTTTGCCGTAGCGGCGGCGGCTCCGGGGGGAGGGACCGCGGCGGGGGGAGGGACCGGCAGCCGCAGCCCCGCTCCTCCCGCCGGCACCGGGGGGCGCTGGCCGGGACCCCCTCCCGCAGCACCGGCGGCACTGGTAGCGGGCACTGGAGCCGCCCCCGACCCGCTCCCGGACCCACCGGCGGGACAGCACCGGCCATCAACGGGACCCACCAGCAGGACATCACCGGTGGAACCGTACCAGCCAGCAATGGGACACCACCGGCCCCTCGAAAATAGAATTTTGGAGATATTTTTGAGATATTTTTGAGTGTATTTGCAGAAAAAATAGGAAACCAACCCACCAAACCAAACCCTCAACCAATCAAAAAGGAGGTTCACGAGAGTGCCCAAACAACACTCAATATTTCTAAATCGTGGGTCAGCTGAAATATTTTTTTTTGAATAATCACATTATGTCTTTTTCTATCACTAAAGTATTCGCTTATTTCTGTATATGTTTACTGAAAATGATATTATTCCCTCTATTCATCCAGCCACCCACAGACGCGCTTCCCCTGCTCTGTTGCAAAGTATTTCAGAAGTGGTTGAATACGAGGGAATAAATAAGATAACTCTGAGCAGGATGTGGGGCTGGGGGCTCCCCCGTGTTCCCGGTACTGTGCCCCATCCCCGGTGCTGCCTGTGCATGGAGCTCCAGCTCCCACCGTGGCAACAGAGCTCTGCCGAGTGGCCAGGAGCCACCTGGGTGCCACCAGGAGAGACAGAAAGCCAGCGAGCACCTGGGACACCCGGAGCCCCCCAACCCTGTGTGACCACGAGCACAAAGGATCCACCCCAGGACACGGCACATCCCCACACCCGGAGAGCGCTGCCCTCCCTCGCTGGGAGCCCCTGTGGGTGCAGGCAGAGCAGATGCTGCTCCAGCGCTGGGGGTCAGACCCACGGCTGCCCCTCAGAGCCCCCCCTCTGGGGCAGGAGGAGGGCCTGGCACCCCCAGCCCTGCCCGGGGCGGTGGGAGAGTGACTCTGAACCCCTCTAGGCAGCGGGGCCTGGGGCTCAGCACGCTGCGCAGGGCAGAGTCAGAGGGCAGGATGAGACCCAGAGCAGCCACGCAGCTCCCGGGAGTGCAACCGCTGCTGCCATGGGCTCTTGCCAGGCATGAAGCTGCTGGTTTTCCGATGCTCAGAGATAAGATGCACTCCCGCATCGTGCAGCTGCTGGACGCTCCGTGCTCCAGGCTGCATCTGGCACACGCCGTCCTGTCCGCGCAGCCACAGCCAAGCTCGGCTGCCATAAAGGATGTGGGAAGAGGGAGCTGAGAGCGCAGGGCTGGCAGGACTGTGAGCCACCTGTAAATTCCCTGCCGCTGGTTGGTGAAAGGCTGAGCAGGGCTCCGTGGGGCTAGAGGGTGACAGCTCCATGGCTGCCCTGCTCCATGCTGGGCTTTGCGTGGGTGCAAAGCGGCACCCACCAGCCCGGGAAGTGGTGTTGGAGTGGTCACAGGGACAAGCCACCACGGCCTTCGCCGGAGCCAGGCAGCCCCCAGCCCCTCGGGAGGACAGAGGGCTAAGCTCATCCCACGCTTACCTGCCCACAGCTCTTACACAGTGCCAAGCACAGGAACAAAGCAGTGATGCCAGCCAGCATCATTAGGCTTCGTTAAGGTGACAAGCTTTCACTTCTCTGCTGTCCCAGGCTGGCTCTGTTCCACCTGCCGGAGCCCAATTAGTGTCACATCCAGGAAGGCAGCTCCCGCCAAGAGGCAGAGGCGAGTGGGCACCCCTGGCACGGTGCTGCCTGGGAGCTGCCGAGACCGGGCACAGCTCAGAGCAGGGCTGGCACGGGGAACCCAGATGGCCACCCTCAGGGTGCCCTTGGCTGGGTGAGGACACTCCAGCTCAGCCCAGTGCCAGGGGCGCACGATCTGTGCTCTCCCTCCACTCATGGGGACCTCAGCACCCAGCCTGAGCCTCCAGCAGCGGGAGGGGGCACCACGTCCCCTCTGCATCCCCCAAGCAGGACACTGGTCCCTGTGTTTGTTCTGCTATTTATTATATATTAATATCACAGATATTCCAGTTCTTTGATCCCTCAGGGCCACCATGCATGGGGTGCACAGGGCAGAGGGGCTGGTGCCCACAGCCCCAGTGTGGGGGGCAGCGTGGGGCGAGGCAGCCGTGTGCTGTTGAGGTTGGGGTCTGCTCCGGGGAGAATGAGGTCACGGAGTGATGCTGGACGGACCCTCCCACCCGAGGCCGGATCCGGTGGATGCTGGGAACGCAGCAGGTCCTCGGGTACAGACAGCCTGGCGCTGGGGGACAGCGGGGCAGCTGCCAGCCTGGCCCCTCGCCCACGGGGCCCTTTCTCAGTCATCATTGGTGTGAGGCACAATCCCTGAAGAGCCCAGCAGCCGTCGGGCGCTGGAGAGTTTTGGCTGAGCAGAAGCAGGGGGTGTTTGGGAGGCCGTGAAGCAGCCGATGTGGGGATGCCAGGCTGCCCTGGGGCCAGCGGAGGAGGCACTAAGGGAAGCCAGAACCTCACTGCACTAAATCTGCCTCTCCTCTGGCTGTTTGTGGGAAGAGGCTGGGAGCCCACCCTGCACCCCACTGTCCCCAGCAGCTTGGGCACGAGTGGAGCTTGGAACCAGCCCCCCAGGCTCTTTGAGCAGCCCTGGAGCTGGAAGGCCAGACCCCTCTCCTGCCCAGGACAGTGCAGTCCTGCTCTCGGCAGCACGTGAGGGACAGGGCAGAGGGAGGGAAGGGCAGAACTCACAGCCAGCAGAGCAGTGAGAGGAGAAGAAAAAGACCTCCAAACCAACAGTGCAGAGGGGACAAGAGGCCCAAGAATACCCCAGAGGTAACAGAGGTGCTGAGAACAGTGAGAAGAGAGGGGAGTGGGACTGGCTGGCCACAGGCACTGGCAAGGCACAGGAGCAGGGATGGGAGTAGGGGAGCGGTGCTGGCCCCAGGCAGCGGAGAGGGGTTCTAGGATCTCAGTGGTGATCCTCACACTCACCCCCCCAGGGGTGAGGGTGGGTCCTGTCCCTCCTACTCAGGTGATGACTTTGATCCCAAAATATTTGCGCAGTTGTTCCAAGAAGACAAAGGTGAGGACGGTGTGAGGAATGAGACGGATGGCAGCAGGAACGAAGCCCTGGAAGGGGGCAGTGAGAATGGGGAGTTAGCGTGTGCCTTGCCCTGGGCTTCTCCACCAATATCGAGGGTGCCCAGCAGCCCAGCCCACAGGTGCAGCAGGAGTGTGCAAGCACCGGGGAGCAGCTTGCTGGGGATGCAGCATAGGCTTTGAGGAGCTGACACGGTGGCGGCAGGCAAAGGCTGCCATGGCAGCAAGGGAGGCACCACAGCCATCGCTGTGCACGCAGATCTCAGCATCATGCATCAGCCCCTCTGCCCCAAACACATCAGTGCTGGCATCACCACTGTGCAGGCAGAATCTCAGAAGAAGCTGGGGTCAGATCCCGCAGCCCCAGTTCAGAAGGGGGCTGGATGCTGCCTGGGGATGACGATCAGACAGGCTGTAACAGGGAAAACGCCTGACTGGCAGTGTCTGGAAGAAACTTGGGTGCAAAAGCCTTTTTCACAGGCCCTCCCAGGAGTGAGAACCCAGGGGCAACTGCACCAAGCCTGGGCACGTAAGGCCCAAGAGCTGACCAGAGTCTGCTGGCCAGTAACGTCTGAGGAGTGCCAGAGCACTGCTGCCTGTACCTGCATTTCCGTTTGGGAACCCAACGGAGCAATGGGGCAGCTGCTGTGGTGCTGGGCCCCAGGCTGTGAGCCCAGAAGAGGTCAAGGCTCACAATACTCCAGGGCCAAGCCGGGGACTGGCAGGTGAAGCCCTGGCACAGGGAGCCTGACAGGCTCCTGTCCCAGAACCGTTCTGGATCTTAACCTCTGCTCCCACCTGGTCTCCCCCCACCAGCCCATCCCACATATCCCCAGTCAGGAATGGAACCTTGTAGAAGGCGAGGGGGCCGAGCTTAGCGGTTTCCATGGCACAGTGGGCAACACCCTGGAGAGAGAGAGAGGGAGAGAGATGAGGAGGTGCCAGGAGGGACAGGCCAGCATGCGAAAGGGACAGGATGGGCAGCAGTGAGGTGGGCAGGATGGGTACGCACCCGGTACTCCCCCTGGGAGTTCATGAGGCGGGTCTTGAGCACATCAAGGGGCTGGCACAGGAATGTGGCACATCCACCCTGTGGAGAGTCAACGGTGGTCAGCAGCTCCGACTCACAGAGGAGACCCAGGTGCCATGATCACTGCTCAGAGCCCTGCCTCATGTCAGGAGCCCCACAGAAACCTCTGTGTCCAGCCTTGCTTCCTCAGAGTCCCAAGAGGCAGTTCTGGCAGCCTCAGCCCGCGGTCCTGAGCTCGGCTAGGGGCAAATCCCAGCCCAGCCCTGCCTCCCTGCACCCAGCCCTGCTCACAGCGATGAAGCTGGCCAGGAAGTGAGTGAAGATGTTGTCTGACAGCAACCCAGTCGCCAGAACCAGCTGCTTGGCTTGGTCATAACAGGAGAGCTGAGGAGACACAGCTTGTTAGTGACCTGTCCCTTCTCCTCACCACCCCAGACACCTGCCGCACAGCAGAGCTGTCCTACCTGCCCAACAGTGACGAGGGCCCCACGGCTGGATGCCATTGTAGCTCCCGAGAAGAGCTTCTTCAAGCCCTCTGTGGATAGACAGATTGGGATCAGAACAGTCCTGGGACATTACTCACACTCCCTTCCCGGTTCACGTCCCAGACTTACCATAGGACAGTGCTTAAAACGCAACAGCAAATAAGCCACAGGAAAGCAGAATCCTTCAGAACAACCCTTCCTCCTACCTGCTGCCATTCATTCTCTTTCCCACCTGCTGCACCCTCTCACACTTTCCCACAGCGGCTCCAAACAGGTTTCTCTTTTCCACCAGAGCTCGGACAGGCTGCCAGGCTCTCCCTGACCCATGAACACTGTGGCCACCCTCTGTCCCCTCTCCGTGTTCCAGCTCGGTGCTGCTCCCGCCCTGGTTCCCCGGGGACCCCCCCGGTGTGCTCACCTTCCCGGAGGACACGGTACATGCCGTCCAGGGCATGGGAATAGCTGGAAGCGAGAGGGGAAGGTGTCAGGGTGAGGCAGCCCCGGGCTGCAGCTGCCGGGGCACCGGACACCGGGGCGGTGCTGCCCCCCCGCGGCCACGCCGAGCCCTGAACCGGGAGCTCCGGTGTCCCCGGGAGCCCTGGACCTCCCTGATCCGCAGGCTCCGCTCACCAGGGAGTCCCGGTGTCCCCTGACCCTGGCTCTGCTGCCCCCCGGGAGCTCCAGCCCCACTAGACCCCCCCCGCTCTGCTCTCCCTGGGAGCCCTGGCACCCCCTGATCCCCTCTCTGCTCCCCTCAGAAGCCCCAGCAACCCCTGACCCCTGCTCCAGACCTTCCTGTAAGCCCCATCACCCTTTGATCCCCAACTCCAATCCCCCTGGGATCCCTGGCACCCCCTGCCCTCCCCACTCTGCTTTCCCCAGGATTCCTAGTGTCCCCCAACTGCCACTTCACCCCCACAAGAAGTCCTGGGCCCACCAGCCCAATCTGTTCTGGTTCCTCCAGGAGCCCTGGCCCTGGGTAATCCCTGCTCTGATGCACCAGGGAGCCCTGACACTCCACAACTGCCCCACTTTGGTCCCCTCAGGATCCCTGGCAACCCCCTGCCCGCTGCTCCAGCCCGCCAGGCAGCTCCAGTCTCCCTAACCCCTCCTCCAGTCCCCACTGGGAGCCCCAACCCCACTGGACCTCCCCACCCTGCTCCCCCCAGGACCCTCAGCCTCCCCTAACTCTCACTCCAGTCCCCGCAGTCCCCACTCACTTGCGCCGCAGGGCGGGCGGCTGCTTGACATCATTCTGCATCCTGGAAGGCAGAACACGTGGGGTGAGGTAGGGGCCCGTGACCGGCTGTCCCCCGCCCCACAGATGGATGACATCCCCTGTTTGCAAAGGGGCGAGGACACTGCCTCCAGCCCCACATACCCGGGGGCTGCATAAGGGCCTGGGGATGCTGCACCGAGCAACCAACGGGCTGCCAACGGGTACAGAGCTCCCTGAACCACCCGGTCAGGTGACAATCCGGGAACGTGGGGAGCACACCAGCACTCCAACTGCTGCCGCATGCCGGCCACAAGCCTCCTTCACTGGCAGCACCGGGATGTGTGAAAAACTGACCTGACGTTCACCATGTCTGCTGGAGTCCCCACGAACCCGCCAGTGAAACCTGCGGCCAAGGAAAAGCTGGGTCAGGGGCTCCCCTGGGCTGGGGAGGGGGATCCCCAGGGCCCCTTACCCTCGCTCACCTCCCACTGCACCCAGCAGCACTTTCTGGTAGAAGGAGGGAGGCCTTTGGCTGCCCTGGCTCAGGCGGTCCCTTGCGGTCTCGTAGATGGCAAAACGAGTCAAGGAATATGTCATCTAGAGGAGAGGGAGAATTGGCCGCTGCATCCAGCTGGGCACCTGCCTCTCTGCCCCACCGTGGCTCGGGGCCACCTGTCAGCTCCAGCCCAGTGCCAGGCGGGGATGGCAGCACCGCATGGCAGGAGCTCTGCACTGGTCTCAGGAGACCAGAGGCCATCCAGGCACAGTGACACTCACCTGCCGGCACAGCGAGGCGCTGAGCCCGTTGTAGAGAGCCAGGAAGCCGTCGGTGCGGATCACACGCATTGCCATCCCCATCATCCGCATCTTCACCTCCTGCTGCGTCTGCAGGTGGACCTGGGGCAGAGTTCGGCAGTGTCAGCACAACAGATCAGCTCAGGGGCTGGGAATGAATGGGAGAGCGCAGGGCAGCGGAGCGGGGATGCTGGCTTCAAGTGCCCATCAGGGTAACTCATTAGCACTGGCCCAGGAGCTTGCATGTGAACAGCAACAGCTCCCCAGATCTAAGCAGTACTGGGAAACCGGCCCAGCCCAGTTGGTGTGAGGGCAGCAGGGGCTGGCACTGCCAAGGCACCTACCCACCGTCCCAGCTCGGTGACCTCCATAGCTCTGAGGTGAAGCAGTAGTGCCTGTTCCTCTAAGGAATCCACGTCGGGGCAGGGAGGATCCATAAGCACATCAACAAGCAATCAGCCAATGCGAGTTTGTGCAGAGGGAGCATGCGGGGTGGGTGAACCCATGACCTCCTGCTGCCCTACACCCCCACCATGCGAGGCAGCAAAGGCCTCCAGAGTAACTTCCTCCTCCTGTCCAGACACAAGAATGGCAGATGCAGGAACACAGCCCTGCTCACCCGCTCCCAACTGCTCCCTGCCACAGCCAGACGCTCCCCTTGCCAGTCGCAGCAGCCCACTGCTTCCGACCATCACTGAAGGAAGCGGCAGTGGGACCGCAGGGGCTGGAAAAGCCATGTTGGCCAGTGCTGGAACGTGTTCTGAGAGCACCCGCCTGGCCTCACGCTGCGAGGATCACGTGTGGATCAAAGGCCCCAGGAGATAAAATTAAAGGGAGCAAAGGGCTACTGGCGGGGGACCAGGCCTGGCTCCCATTACAGAAGCCCCGGCACAGCCGGGGCGTGGGACACGCAGCAGGATGCTGGGAACAGCCTCTGTCTCTGGTGCAGGGCAGCAGCTGGAGTGCAAGGAAGGGACCTGCCTTTGACCCTGGTGTGAGGATTTCAGACGTCAGGGACCACAGCTCACGGTGAGCTGGGCAAGCGGCTGCCGGGCAGCCTGAGGCAAAGGGATTGGGTGAGCAGGCAGGTAGGGCAGAGCCATGCTTGGAAGCATCCCGGAGCTGCAGGAATGGCAGGCAGGTAGGGCAGAGCCATGCTTGGAATCATCCCAGAGCTGCAGGAATGGCAGGCAGGTAGGGCAGAGCCATGCTTGGAATCATCCCAGAGCTGCAGGAATGGCAGGCAGGTAGGGCAGAGCCATGCTTGGAATCATCCCAGAGCTGCAGGAATGGCAGGCAGGTAGGGCAGAGCCATGCTTGGAAGCATCCCGGAGCTGCAGGAAGGGCAGGCAGGTAGGGCAGAGCTGTTCCTGGAATCATCCCAGGGCTGCACAAAGGGCAGGCGGGCGGGTAAGGGAGGAGCTGGCTGTGGTCAGTGCGACTTGGGCAGCCAGTGGTTACGCAGGCTCCAGTGTTCCAGCAGTGCCATGAGCACCCTGTGGCTGGGTTGGCTGGGGCTTCCTGCCAGGGCAAGGTCCAGAGGTGCAGCAAAGAGCCCTTGGCCTCCTGCCCTGCTGGACCCTGAGGCCCCTCATGCTTCCCTGCACCTGGCAGCAACCCCCACTGCAGGGGAGCTCTGGGCCAAAGGCAGATCCGTGTTCAATATTCAGGTGTGAACCCTCTGGCAAAACCATCTGGCTGTCCTGGGCTGCTCATGGCCGCGGGGCACGGCACATGAGGATGCAGCCCAAAAGTCACACCCGTCATACTGGCTCAGAGACAGCAGCCTAATTCCCTTTCTGAGTGCCTTGCCAGGGCATCCTACATGAGCTCTCACAGGCTACCAGACACCTCTGCTGGGCGGACAGGGCAGCCGGGCATTGCAATGGACAGAGCACTGGGGAAGCAGCATCCCCTTGCCAGCACTGACTCCTCTCCTGGTCTGTGCCCAGCTCTTACTCCCCTCTCCCCATATGGTGGGAAGGGGCTGCTTGTCCCAGGCTTTGCCCAGGGGCACGGCAGGGCCTGGGCTTGCTCTCCCGTTCCGCCTCCACAGCCTGCCTGGCTGCCAGGCTCGTCACCGCTTGGCCAGCACACAAGGCTCCGGGCAGCGCTGGCGTTCGCCCTGTCTGTGGGTACTGGCAGCACAGGGCTGCGCGCGGCACTCTTTGTGTGGGAGAGGGGATGCCAGGCTGTCCGTGGCGCCTAGGTGACATCTTGGCCCGAGGACACGGAGCCCAGTGGGCCTGCGTCCAATGTCACAGGCTGCGGAGACATGGCCATGCCTTGCACAGAGAGAATGCCAGGGCATTCTCCACAGCCCCAGTGTCGGCACACCAAGCTCCTGGTACCCTCAGCCCCACGCCTGCCCCTCACATACCCACACCTGCCCTTGGGCTGTGTCGGCGTTCTCTCAGCCCTGTCCCTGGGCCCCTCCATCCCTGTTTCCTCACCACTGTGTCCCCAGATACCTTCTTCCCTGTCGCCTCACTGCTGTGTCCCTGGGGCCCACAGCTGTTCTCCCCCTCGCCCTGTCTCTTCACCTCCATGTCCCTGGGTCCCCCTTCCCTGTCCCTTCATCACCATGTCCCCAGGTCCTCAGCCCCTCACCCTTTGCTACAGTCCCCTCAGTCCCTGTGTCCTTACCACCATGTCCCCAAGCCCCACAACCGGCTGCTCCCACCCTTGTCCCCTCACCTCCACGTTCCTGGTCCCCATCATCCCTGCCCCCTCATTGCTGTGTCCCCTACTTCCCCTACCCCTGTCCCCTCATTGTTGTGTCCCCTGCCCCTGCCCTCTCACTGCCATGTCCCCAGGTCCCCTTGCCCCTGTCCCCTCATTGCTGTGTCCCCAGCTCCCCCTCACCCCTGTCCCCAGGTCCCCTTGCCCCTGTCCCCTCATTGCTGTGTCCCCAGCTCCCCTTGCCCCTGTCTCCTCACCGATGAGTTTCCAGCTTCCCCTGTCCCCTCAGTGCCATGTCCCCTGCTCCCCCTGCTCTCCCTGCCCCTGTCCCCTCACTGCCGCGTCCCCAGCCCCCACACTGCCCCCCCCGGCCCAGTCTCCTCACCTCCGTGTCCTCGCCGCCCCGTCTCTTCCCCCCCGCCCCCGTCCCTGTCCCCTCCCCACCTTGTCCCCAGGCCCCACAGCTGGCTCTCCCCGTCCCTGTCCCCTCACCTCCGTATCGCCGCCCCCCCCCAACCCTGGTCTCCTCACCCCCGCCCCGCAGCCGCCCCCTCCTCCGGGAGCCCCGCACGTTCGGTCCTTTCCCCACCGCCAACCGGCGCCGCACCACCGCTCTCCCCGCACCTCGCAGCCTCTCCCCACCTCCCCCTCAACCCGCAGCCTCTCAGCGCCGCTCCCCGCTCTCCTCCAAGCCCCGCACCTTCAGCAGGTCTAGCGGGTGCGTGCAGCAAGCGGCACCGCACGAAGCGAGGCCCCCGAAATACCAGCGCGACACGCGCCTCTCCGCCATCGGCGCCGCTTCGCGATAAGCCACGCCCCCAACCATTGATGCACGCCCTAGTCTGTGCTACGGCACGCCCCTCGGGCAGAGGCCACGCCCCCATTGAGGAACACCCTTGGGCGTGCTAAGCCACACCCCCCGGACAGAGGCCACGCCCCTTCAAGCTGACACACCCATCCGGGGAGAACCCACGCTCCCTCATAACGGGAACACAACTCTCCAGCGCGAAAGCCACGCCCCCTCCGGCTACGCCTCCGCGCCCGGGGCCACAGCGACAGCCCAAGGCAGGTGCCTCTGGTTAATAAACAACAGTGAGAAATTAACGTGGAGGTCAAAGCCATGCGTGGCTGCAGGTGGCACCAAAAAGGAGGTGCTGTGTGGTCATAGGAAGCACCAAGCTACGCGTGTGGAGAATCAGGCCAGGCTGCTTTTTTGTCAGATTGAACCATTTTACAGGTTTTTTTTAAACATCGGTAGAGTTCGTTGTGGTGCTGGGCAGCAACCCAGCCAAACCGTACAGCATTCTTGGACGGGATCGCTTCCACAGAGCATTCCCACTGCACAACTAAGGGATGTCTGGCAATCGGAAATGTCCGGAGCGTGCCTCGGGCAGCAGTCGGTGCCCAGGCAGGTGGCAGTGGGTGAGGCTGCCGTCACACCAGTCCCTCCGTGGTGAGATGGAGCCGTCTATTCCAGAACCACGGTCCCTCCTGCTGCCTCCAGCGCTGCTTTGATCTTCTCAGCTTCCTCCTTGGAGGCGTTTGCCTTGATGTCCTGTGGAAGGGACTCCACCAGCTTCTTTGCCTGTGGGAGGGACAAAGTACGATACTTGTAAACTGGCTTCCACTAACTGGATTAACAGATTTAGAGCCATGAGCCTGACCTCCGCATTAGCAGCCCACAGAAACTCAACGGCTGCTCCAAAACTCACAACTTTCACTTGAACTCTGGCCCATCCTGCCAGATGTCATCTAAGCCTGACCGTAAGTGACGGCACATCTCCCGCAGCCCTGGAAGTTCTTATCAAGCGAGTAATTACCAGTAAATTCCTCCCATCGCGTACGCGCCCGGTGGTGCCAGACATACAGCCCCGGTGCAAGGTGCCTGGGTTGCACGCAGAGCCACGCAGCAGCAACTTGCTGCATCAAGGCAGCTCCTGGCTCCTTGTATCAACTTTCCTCAGTGCTGTGTTTTGGTTCACATACTCCTGCCAGCGGGGAGCAGAGGCTCTCACAGGGTTTGCACAGACTATGCCTGACAACACAGTCTTGATATTTTCAGGACTTTTTATACAAAACTATGGGTACTGTACGGTACAGCAATATTTATTGCAAACTGAAAAGCTGGAACTGATTCAAAGGGAGCTTCTGCAGCACTGCTGTAAAAAAACAAAGGGAGGATGTCCTGGGAGGATAAGCCCCTGCTACAGTCAGATGCTCCCGTTCTTAGGCCAAGCAGCAGCAACAGAGCTGTTTGGTGCATAAAAACAAAGCTCAGGAAGGTTCCTATGGTGCAGAGCCACTGTAGGCGTTGTTTAGCATGCAAAATATTGGCCACCATTCACATAAAGAAGGTCTCGGTGTTTTGATTCATGTTGGAAGCAGTGACAATGACTCCGTGGTGGCAGAAAATGGGGATGAGAAGGTGCAGCTGTGCGGGCACAGCTGGGCAAGGCAGGGATGCCTGTCCTCACCAGAGCCCAGGGCAGTATCTGGAAAGGAGCCTGTTCTGGCTTGCAGTGATGAGGACTGGCAGCACAATCAAGGTTATTCATTTAAGATCCTTTCTCACTAATGCCTAACTCCTGTTTCAAAGCAGCCTCAGTCAAAGGAAGCTGCAGTTCAGAGCTCCCAGCAGGAGGAAGAGCAAGGCATTGAGCCAAGCTGGACCAGCACAGTAATAGCCACGGGGCAAAGGCAATATGTTTCCGACCTCAGCCAGAGCACGTGAGGGCAGCAGCTCAGAGCCAGAGCGGATGTGACATCAGTCTGTTGGGTTGCTTTGAAAGAGTTTTCAGAGATGAAAACAGGTTTGAGCCTGGCTTGTGCTGACGATGCACCCATCTCATCACGCAGCAGTTTCTGCAGGACTGACCTGTCTGAGTACCAGCAGTACTCAGCGTCCACAGATTTTCCTTTCTCCCACATCATGAATGGCCCTACAGGTGAATAACAGAATCCCTGCAAATCTCAAAGCAAAACCACCTCAGCTAGGTGGCAGTAAAATTTACAATAGAATTGTACCAGCTACACTTCGAACACAACCTCCGAGGACAGAACCAGCCTTCAGCAGCTGTTTGTTCTGTGTGTGTATGTTTTAACCAAAACCAGTCTGGGTAAGTCACACTTGACGACGTTTATCCACAATAACTGCAGTGGAACTGTAACCAGCTTGTCTGACAGGTTCTGTGTGCAAGGCCAAGGTGATTTAGCACTAGTTTTCCAGCTTTTAATTATCCACTGATGGTGTCCGTTACAGGGTCTGAGCATTTTAATGTTTGCTTGGGAATGATAATGGATAAACAACTGACAGAGTGGCTAAGCTGACTGTTAATGAGCAAGGTGGATCAGTGAAGCCATCAGAGTTCATCCGTTATCAAGCTGGCCTCACGCATCAACACCAATGGCTCAGAGGATTTTCTGCAAACCCTTCCAATATCCCGGGTTACAAATAAACATTTTACAACATTCAACATTTCTTCCTTGCAATTGGGCAAGCAGAGAGTGCAACCATTAACCCCAAGACATCGAAGCATCACCCAACAGTGAACTGAAGCACATTAAATGTCGCCGCAGCAGCAGCTGCATTACTCATGCCTTGTTCTGAGCCCACATCATGGCTCAAGGGCGCAAGCTCAGAGGCTGCACAAGACTGCAAAAGACATGTCTGCCCTGAAGACAAAGAGCAGGCATCACCTACAGAAAGAAGAACTCTGAAAAGGACTGGAAGCATGGACTGCAAGATACATGAATTTGAGAAATATCTAAATTCAGAACTATATTGGCCTTAAAAAACCAAAAAGCTTCAGCAGAAGACAGGCCAATTCCAGCTGTAAGGAGGAATTCTATCTGCTCCCAAGTTCTGCAGGCAAGCTGCAGCAGCTCTTACATTTGGAGAAGCTGAAGCTGGCAAGGAGGATTTTGAGGTCTTTGCCCTAAGCCTCTGTCTTCATCCCACCACTTCTGCCAGAGGCAGAACGGGAATGGCCTTCTCTTAGAGTGCCTGAAAATAGACGAGTCTGGCTCCTGCTCTACCTCTCATCCTCATCTCTACACTGAGGTGGGTGCAGGTAGAGTGTTCTCCTACATGTGGAATTCCAGGCTCCCTTTTGAACCAAGAACTGGGGCTGCTGCTCAGAACCCATCCGGGCTTGGAGGGGGGAAGCGGTGCGTGGCCGGAGCCACAGGCAGCCCTTTCCTCACCTGCACGAGGTTCACTCCTGGCACGAAGTTCTTCACCTCCTTGATCAGCTTCACTTTATCAGCAGGTTTCAGATCTGTCAGCCGGACGGTGAAATGTGTTTTCTCTTTCTTTGGTGGGACTTCCTCCTCTTCCTGGAAGCAGCAGAACCCAGTGAATCCCCAGAGCCTGGCCCAGGGGCCCCCTACTGACCCCTCATGCATGGGGACCACCAAGACCAACACAGAGCCCCTGAGGTCCAACTCCCAACCCCACTGAGAAACGTTTGGTACCTGTGGAGCTGCCTGGGAGGGCAAGAGAGAGGCAGCAGCTGCAGGCATCACCCCCACATCTGGGATCTTCAGTGTCTCCTGTGGGAAGAGCAACAGCATTGGTGGCTGGTGAGGTGGTGAACACTCATCAGGCTGGGCCGAGATGAACCAGACCAGGATGAACCAGGTGAGGCTGGGCTGATCCAAGATGAACCAGGACATACTGAGATCAGTGGGGCCCAGACTGGGGTGGGCTAAACTGGGCCAGGCTAAGCCACATGGTGCTGGGCTGAACCAGGCAGGGCTGAAATGGGCTAGAATGAACCAGGATGGACTGAACCAAGCCACGCTGGAATGAACTGGGCCAGGATGAGCCATGCCAGGCTAGGCTGAACCAGGTCAGGATAAGCCAGGCCGGGATGAACCATGCCGTGCTGGGACAAACCAGTCCTGTCTAGTCCAGTCAGAGATGAACCAGTCTGAGCTGAGAGGTACTGGGATGAACCAGGCCAGACTGAATTAGGTTAGGATTAGCCGGGACAGGATAGGCTGGGCTGAGCCAGGCTGTGATGAACCAGACCAGGATGAACTGGGCCAGGATAAGCCATGCTGTACTGGAATGAACTAGTCCAGGCTGGTCTGGTCTGAAACGAACTGGGCCAGGATGAACCAGGCCGGACTGAGCCAAGCCGAGCAAGGCTGAGCCGGGACAGGATCAGCCGTGCCGTACTGGGATGAACCAGTCTGGGCCGGGCTGGTCTGAGATGAATTGGGCCGGGCTAAGCCAAGCCGTGTCGGGCTGAGCTAAGTCAAGACAGGCCGAGCTGAGCCGTGCCGTACCGCACGGAGCCGCCCCTCGACACCCACCTTGAGGAGCGCGTTGAGGTCGGCCACCTCGAGCAGCGTCAGCCCCGCGATGTCCCGCACGAGTTGTCGCACCTTGGGCGAGTACTCCTTGTCGGCCGTGTCCAGCGGCGCCCCGGCCAACGCCTCCGCGCGGCGGGCGCGGCCCGTGCCCAGGCCCCGCAGGCCGGCGGGCGGCGCGGCCCAGCGCCAGGCGGGCAGCAGGCGCGGCGGCAGCGCGCGAGCGGCAGGCAGCATGGCGGCCGCAGAGGACACGGCGCCGCTCTGCCCGGCGCTCTATGGTCCCGGCGGCCCCCGCGCCTCCGCTCCATGGCAGGGCGGGGCGCGCGGTGGCCGCTCTAGCCGCAAGGTCCGCCAGGACTCGCTCGCCCCCGGTAAAGTCTGGGCTTTTTCCCGCAGCTGGGTGAATCGCAGACATCACAGAGCGGATTGGTCTGCAAAGGACATCAAAGCCCACCCAGTTCCAACCCCTGCCATGGGCAGGGACGCCTTCCCCTGGATCAGGGGGCTTCAAGCCCCATCCAACCTTGCCTTGAACTCGCCAGGGATGGGGCAGCCACCACTGCTCTGAGCAACCTGGGCCAGGGCCACACCATCACAGGTAAACATTTCTTCCCAAGATCTCATCTCAATCTCCCCTCTTTCAGCTTAAAACCATTCCCTGTCATCCTATCCCTGCACTCCCTGATCAAGAGCCCAGCTTTCCTGGAGCCCCTTTCAGTCCTGGAAGCTGCTCTAACGTTTCCCCAGAGCAGAATAGAGGGCAGAATCCCCTCCTCGCCCTGCTGGCCACACTTCTTTGGATGCGCCCCAGGATACGGTTGGCTTTCTGGGCTGTGAGTTCACATTGCTGGCTCACGTCAAGCTTCTCATCAACCAGCACCCCAAGTCTTTCTCTGCAGGGCTGCTCTCAATCACGTCATCCCCCAGCCTGTATGGACACCTTGGCTTGCCCTGACCTAGGTGAAGGCCTTTGCACCTGGCCTTGTTGAACCTCATGAGTTTCACACAGACCCACTTCTCCAGCTTGTCCAGGCCTCTCTGGATTACACCCCATCTTTCTGGCATGACAACTGCACACTCATCTTTGCTCCCTCCAGCAGTTTTCCAAATGACTGCACTTCCTTCTTCTTTCTCTTTCATTTCGTTGTTAAAATCTATTTTTCCCCAAGCAAGCATCTTCTTGCCCCAACTCATCTGCTTTCTGGGCTGATGTTGGGGCTTTGCATGCCAGCAAGAATCTCAAAACCAAATGATGGCTTTAGTTTTACTAAATGACATTGCTCAGATTGGAAATTTAGCAGCTTTTGTGTCAATGATCCAAAATGAATTGGACTCGTTCTCTCTGAGAGAGGGAGAAGTTGCACATTTAATGCACTGCAAAGTGTTAATATTCCAAATTCTCCTGCACTACTCAAAAGACTCTGGATCAGAAACATCCCACTTAACACATCAGGCACAACCTGCACATGTGGGATGTGCTAGGAGTATCTTGTTGCCCCGGTGAGCCCCAGGCCACTCTCCAACACACCAGACCAGCTCATTCCAACACTTTTATTATCACCGTTCACGCTCGCTCTCCCCCAAGATGCAGGGACAGGGACAGGCCCTGGGGGGGATGCAGACCTGGGGCAGGGAGGGGAGAGGACACCTGTGGGAGCAGGGCTGGGCTACAACCCCGCCTGGCTGGGCCTCGGGACCCGCAGGCTTTACTCCCAGCCAGCCCCATGACCTACAGGCTTCCAGGTCCCTGCCAGGCAGGAGAAGCAGCCCTTGGAACGTGCAGGGGCTGCCCTCCTGCCGTGGGGACCCCAGAGCCAGGGCCCGGTGACCCCACGTACTCCGGGCCAGAGGCTGACGGGCAGGACGAGGAACTGGAGTATAGAGTGATTCCGGATGAAGAGTAGTGTTCCACAGGATCTGTGGCAGGGATCAGTCAAAGGAAATGAGCTGGGCCTCGCCACTGCCCTGTGCCTGCTGCACAGGGGCAGGTGCTGGCTGGGGCTGCTGCTGCTGGGGGGGTCCTCCAGCAGGCGCCATCTGCAACAGATAAGGCAGCTTCATTTGCAAACGCATCCCTCGAGGGACTCTGATGTGGGCAAATGTGCCCCTCAAGGGACCCCGATGACACTCACCTGTTGGTAGAGGGGCGGCTGCTGCCCGGGCAAGTAGGACTGCTGGGCTGGCAAGCTGCTCAGTGTGGCCTCCTGGCCTGGCAGAGCAGACATGAGGCCCTGTGGAGGGAGGGGGCAGCGGTCAGTGCGGGTAGGGGACGCACAGGGCAGAAGTGAAGGCCCACAGCCTGCACTAGGTCTCCCCTTTCTGGGCTGCCGGCAGTGCAGCCACCCACACCTTGTTCTCTGCAGCACCCAGCAAAGGGCTGGTGTGCAGGGAGTGCTCACCTGCATTCCGTAGGGCTGGTAGCCGATAGAGACCGACTGGTTGCCCATGTAGCCCATAGCACCCGACTGGGGGGCCTGGGAGATGGCCGGGATGCTCTGCGACTGTGAGGCTGCGTTCTGGGAAGGAGAGGCCGGTGAGAGGTGATGCAGGCAGCTATGGCTTACCTCAAACTGACAACCCAGGAGCCCCAGGACCAGCACTGCTCTCCCTGCTCCGCTAGCACCAGGGTGCCTTCCTCCTTCTACAGTGCACCACAAGGAGCCCCAAAATGGCTCTGAGCTCAGCCCACTGCCACAGTGAGCGCTGTGGCAGAGACCTGGGAACAACCAGCCCTTTATCCCTCCTCCTCAGAGATCTCATCACTTGCCTGGTAGCCCTGTGTGGGAGTTGGCTGGTAGGAGGAGTACGCTGGGGTGGTGGTGGGCACCGCCGGGCCCTGCTGAGCTGCCTGCCCGCTGCCGGCCGCCGGCTGGTACATGTAGGCGTTCACCATGCTGGGATCTGAGGCAGAGAGGGTAGACAGTGAAGCACCTTGTGCTTAGTCTCCTCTCATTCAAGATCACCTGGCAAAAGTACCTGTCCCGGCAACGGGCATCGCGGTGTAGGGCCCTGTGCCGCCCTGGGCTGCCTGGTTCATGTACACGCTGTGCATTGGAGAGCCCTCAACAGAGCCGGCTGGGCTGAAGGTGCCAGGGAAGCTAGTGGGCCCAGAGGGCTGGTAGATCACCCCACTGGCTGCGGGCATGGTCTGGAGCTGTTGAGAGAAGAAAAGGAAGCTTTAGGCAGTGTCCCCTGGGAGCTGGCAGGAGGGTCTCTGGCCCAGCAGCCGTACTTGGGCATAAGGCAGCGAGAAGGCTGGCATTTGGGCTCTCATCTGGATGGTCTGCTTCTGCTGCTCCAGGCGCATCTGCCTCTCCTTCTCCTGCTCCTGCAGTCGCTGGATAGCCAGCTGACGCTGCATCTCCAGGTACTCCTGTGGGAATAGGGTTGTGTTGGCTAGAAGGTGGGACACCACAGTATCCCTTCCAGCCAAGGTAGCCATCCTGAGCCCTGGGCTGGCCCAAGGTGCAGGCAGACCTGCTGGCCAACACGGCCCCCGATACCCTGGAACAATTTCCCTGTGTCACCTGCTTCTTCTGCCTCATGATCTCCAGCTTCTGGGCCAGCTGGATCTGGCGCTGGCGCTCGGCCTCCTCTGCTGCACGGCGCAGCTTTTCCCGATGCTCCTCCCGCAATGCATTCAGAGCCCCACGTGCATCTCGGATCTGGGCCAGTTTGTCCTGCAGGCCTTCATAGTACACTGGGGAGGGAACAGACGCCTCAGGTACCCTCTAGGGGCAGAGTACTCGGACCATCCCTGCACACCACACTCGCTTCTCTCCAGAGGATATGCCACGGGAATGCCAAACCCTGAGAATGCTGAGCCCTGGCAGTTACTCGCTCCTCCCTAGGATGCCCACCCAGGCCCAGGGCCTTGGAGCTCCCACGTACGCCTGCGCTCATCCAGCTGGTTGAGCAGCTCCAGCAGCTGGGGGTGCATGTTGTTGATGGACTGGAAGAGGGACAATACGGCAGAGTCATTGGTGATGCTACGGCCCCGCATGTGGTTGCTCTTCATGCGGTTGACAAACGTGGTGACCGCATTCTGCAGTGCCTTCAGGAACTGCTCGTGGTTCTCCTCGGACTCGCCGTTCTGGTACTGCTGCTGGAAGGACAGGGCAGCCGGTCAGCCTCAGCTCTCCCATGCCAAGAGCCAGCAGAGCTGCATGACTGGGCTGAAAGAAGCAGTCGGGTATTCCTTGCCCCTTGCAAGCTGCCAGACCCAGGTCCAGGCCCCCCATCTTACCTCAACAACACTGAGTGGGGCTGTGTGGGTTTCCCCAGGCTGGGCAGCTGGCTCTGCGAGAGACAGAGGAGCTGACGGGGTGGGGCTCTTCCGAACTTCCTCCTGTTTCTTCTCCCAGTAGTTGCGGTTCAGGTACCGAGCCAGCTGCCAAAAAAAAAGGAGGATGAGCATTGCAGCCCCGCTGGGAGTGAGCCTGTGCCGTCGACTAGTAGGGCCTGGATCCTTACCTCTGGGTCAATGTCTTCAGCCAAGGGAGCAGATGAATTCTGGAAAGAGACAAACAGAGTAATCCAGTTCAGAAAAAACAGAAACCCACAGCTCCTGCACAGACGTCCTGCTCAGCCCCAGCCATGCACAGCCACCAGTGCTGAGCACCAGCAAGAGACTGAAAGAGGACAGCTGTTTCCTTCAGCCAGACACACGCTGCAGCTACGGGAAGCAGCAGAGGCCCCGTAATGCTGTCTGAGTACAAACCCTATTGCTGAAAACACAGCAGTGCTGTGAAAGAGCAAAGGATTGAACAGAGTAAATCTCTTCTCTCAGAATAGGGATTAAATATGATGTAAGCAAGGTGCACTTGGGCTGTGTCCATCCACTTCAGGTTCAGGGGCTCCCAGGAACGTACCACAGGTGGGGAATAGAGTGTGCTGACTGGTGGGGCTGACGATGTGACAGGTGTGGGCTCAGCCTTCGGGTACATGGAGTAGGTTGTCTTCTGCCTCTGCAAAAGAGAAAAAACAGTCAGCTTGGGGACTGTCCAGGCTCCTCCAGATCACTCAGCCAGTAACAAACTGGGCACAGTAGGTGGGCAAAGCACACCCAGCCTCACACTTTGTAGGGGTCCCACAGACCAGCGCGCCGCAAGGCTTGGAGCTTGGGCACAGCCTGCTTCCAAGATTTGGGACTGCAACACAGCACGTGCCTGATTCTGCTTTCACCCTCTCATTCCACAGGCCCTTTGGCTTGCTCACACCAGGCCATGTCTAGAGATCTGTTACCAGGCAGCCAGGAGATGCCTGGCACACCTGGGCTGCATGGCAACAGCCACTCCCAGATGTCAAGCAGGGCACGAACCATTCTCTCCTTCTCCTCGGCTTCTGACTGAGACAAGGCTATAGCTAGCTGGAGCTCTTCCTCCTCTTGCAGAGCTGTCTCATCACGCTTCGGAGGCAGCTGCAGGTGGAAAGATGAGGAAGTGGTCAGTAAAGGGATCAACAAGGAGGTCAGGATCACCAGCTGACCAGCAGGGCAGCCACTCACCTGGGACTGCTGAGAGAGGGGGCTGGTCAGGTACTCGGGGGGCAGTTCCGAGCTGGCAGTAGCTTTACCCTCAGCTTTCCTGTAGTCAGAAAGAGGCGATGGTACAGACTGAACGCTCCTTCCTCTATAGTGGAGCCCCAGCTCTGCACAACGCTACCATAAACCCCGCTCCCAGGAAGGAATTGAACCCAGCCCAGTCTGCACAGCTTGTGAAACCCTCACTCTGCTCTGTGGAAAGGTGGCCCCACACCAAGCTTCTCCCTTCACAAGTCTCACCCAACACACCACGAAGGGTACTGACTTGTTGAGATGCTCATAGCAGGGCTCACAGACTCTCACTTCCTTCTCAATCCCAAACTTCGGGATGGTGGAATACTTGGAGGAGCATTTGCCACAGAAGATCTGCCCGCAGGCCCTGCAATGATGCTGCAAAGGATGGGAGACATCAGTACAGTAACAAGATACTCTTTCAACATCAGACATCACTCAGGCACTCCTGGCGCTTCCCTGCCAGCAGCCAGGGCAGGTGGTTCAGCCCTGGCACACTTCCTTGCAGGCTCAGGGCATCCTGCAAATCCCAGGTTGTTGTGGGACCAAGGAACCCAGAGGGGAGGAGCTTACACACCTTCCGTGTCACAACGCCAAACTGCACTCGACACCTGTGACACTCCTCAGCATCGACCCAGTCTGGAGCCTGTCAGGGTTAAAGAAACATGTGTAAGGAGGAGAAAAGGACCTCAAGGAGAGCTAACAGCTAACCAAGGCAATCTCCTGAATGAGGGAGACCAGAAGTATTCGCAGCTTAACTTGCGATATTAATCCTCACAAGTTATCTCCTATCACTCCCAGTCAGCAAGAGATTTTCTAGGAGCGTTTCTGCACAGCAATTGCTTTAGCATTGCCCTGCTGCCACATTCAGACTGCTGGAAGGCCACCGAGTGGGGTAAGATGAAACTAACTCCCTGTCCTGGTCAAGTCTCCCCTCCCTCTGGTAGTTTTAGGTTGCCCTACACCATCTCAGAACTGCCTGTCCGACTGCTGGGAGCTGCACGCGCCCAGCAAGGCCTATGATCTGCATGGAGTGGAGGAATACAAGAACCGAAGGTTTAGCAGGAACAGGACAGGAGAGCAAGGTCTGTCTTGCAGTGCCAACTCCCTCCACACTAGCAGCGCTCACCCTTTCTGCAGCGAACATGGCATCGCTCTCCTTGAACTCTGGGAACACGTGACCTGCAGGAGAAGCAAGAGTCCCGTTGTGAAAGGATCCTCCGCACAGGGAGACCATGACCTTGTGTCATCGGTCCCAGCCACGGATGTCCAACCCAGCTCAGCACACCTGCCCTGACCTTTATCTCACTCTAACACATCCAAGAGCATTCCTCGTTCCACAGGAGGCCAGAGGACAATGCTCACACACTGCCTGTGAAGTCCTGGGCTCTCAGCCACTCTCCAGAGTGCACAGGATCATCCTCTACTGGATTCCCCTACATACTGGCAAGGGACATCAGAGCCCTTCAGATAAGGCTCAGTTCTCAACGCCCTGGACTCAGCACAGCAGGAATAAAAGCCTGGCATGTGGGCAGGGCTTCGAGCCTCACCCCTTGAATGGCAAGCATGTGGCAACAGCAGCTTAGCAGGGATCAGGAACCTCCGCTTTCGCCACTGCCCATGGAGGTTCTGGTGCACCAAAAACAGCAGAGATGGCAGTGCATCTCTTCCCTCACAGGGAACACTGCCATCCCGGGACAAGAGGGACAGTGCATACTGACACTGTTGGGAACTGGGAATCTGGACCAGTACCAGAAGTACTAGAAGTACCAGCAAAAGCCTGGGAGGAAGGAACCACCTCATGGTAAATCCCTTCCCAAAGGACATGTTGGTTTGCTGCCAGTTTCCTGAAGAACATTTGCAGCTCCTGCTTTTCAGGTGTCAACGCCAACCTTTAGCTGTGAGCTGGGCTGGAGGCCCAGAGCAAGGCAGCCCTGATCCTGAGACAACGAGGTTGTCCATTCTCTGCAGCGGGATTCAGTCACTCCAACAGGTTCATTGGCTATCAGGCACCAAGAAACACTCAGTATCGCAAGCCCAGATTTTGCTAACAGCAGGCAGGGTGCTAACACCCACTCCTCCTCCTGCAAGGCTCCTCCTGCAAGAGCAGAGCTGCTGGGCAGATTGTCCACCCACAGAGTCCTCACCTTCAACCTTCATTATCTGATAAGTGTCCTGCACCACCTTGTACTTGGGCTCATTGCGGAAGGCGTGAGCCCAGGCCTGGATGAGGTACAAGATCTTGCTGCGGACACTTGTCTCCACTTGCCTCTGCACAGAAAGAGAGAAAAAAATCTGAGAAAAAGACCTTGAAAGCCACAGGATGGTGTGAAACCCCCAGAAAAGAAGCCAGAAACAGAGGCTTTGGAGTAGCTGTGCAAGGTAAGAGCTGTCAGAAAGCTACAATAAGGAAAAGTCACAGCAAGGAGTATGTACTCCTTCAGCTTCCCCCCGCAGCACAAACACAAAAATGTCCTTCAGAGCAGTGAGGACGAACTTAAAACAGTGAGCAATTACGATGCTTTGAGCAAACACCCACAGAGACTTGCCTGGTCGTTCCCCAAGGTGAACATGAGCGCTGGCCTGCCCTACACCTTCCTCCACCTCCTCACAAGAGCTGCTCCTCCTGCACTCAGAAAGCTGCAAGACCTACAGCCACTCGGCCGGGCCGAACAGCACAGCTCACCTCGTCCAAGAGCCAACAGCACAACGCAACTCACAGCTGGAGAGCGTCCAGAGACTGACAGGCTGTCAGAACCTCCAGCCCCGAGACTCCTGCCTAGGAATACCCAAATCCACTTCAGGATGTGATAAGGAGAGCTGGGAATCCTGCCCTTTGGATGCAGGGATTGTTGTATCACAGTTCAAGGAGCTGGAGGAAACTTGGCAAGCCTGTTCCAATCCCATACAGCCTCTGGGAGCAGCCTGGCCATCGGCTGACCAAATCATTACACATTCACGTGACCGGCTGCTCCAGGAATCCCCCAGGAAGCAGAGGAGCACTGACAAACTCCTATTTCAGCCGAGCACTCAGACCACACAGTGGGACCTACTGACAACTCCTGGAGCTACAAACTTCCAGAAGATCTGGCAAAATCTTGCATTCCAAACATGTCACAGTCCTGAACTTATCAGAACTGAGGCCATTTTAGCAATCACAAGCAGAAAAGTTCCAAGTGCGGAAGAACGGGTCTGTGGCAGTTATGAAACTACTGTGGCAGAAAAGGACTGGAGAAAACCACAAAATCTCTTCATTTGATCTGATCTCCTCCACGCTTGGAGTGTCTGTGCTGCTACACCTGGCCGACACTGCAGCAGCGTTCTTATCTCAGCAGGAGATGCTGCACAGAGACGAGTCAGCCCTAACAGGAAGGTGACAGAAGAGAGTCACTCTGCTGCAGTGTGCAAGATGAGAGGATTCACACAGCTCATTCACCAAACATCTGGGTCATCCGGTCGCCTATTTCTGGTGGAAGACAGAGGCTGTAAGGAGGGAGGACTAACGAGCTCTGGGCTGGGCACTACCATTCTGGAGGTGGGAGCTGGAAACAAGTTCCCATTTCCTCTTCACTTCACACAGGGAGCTCCTGCAGGCATCCATCCTGTGATATCAAACTGTCGAGTGACAGCTTGTGACAACAGCTTTGTCAGCGAAGACATACAGGGGCATCTACTCAGCTTTTGCAGCATATTCCTACCTCACTTCACAGAGGAGCCAGACATCACCCTTGCCCTCACAACATCTCTTCCTAGCAGGTGCTTCTCAGCTCCCTATGCATCACGCAATACAGTTTCCTCTTTTTCGAAAGGCATTTCTAAACAGTTTCCCTTTGTTCCTTACACAAACGGAATGAAATATTTTCTCAAACATTTTCTCCTCCTACTTCTTCTCTCGCAAGCTCATTCAAAACCGACAGTCAAGTAAGATGGATTTACCTTGAGTATTTCCTTCAGCTCCTCCATAGTCTGTTTATTGGCCACCTCGTCATGGACTGTCTGGCCACAGTTTTTCACCACCGACTCCATGACCTGCAGGACAAAGGACAGCATCAGCACGACATGCTCCTTCTCTGTGGCCCACGATCAGCCCTGACAAAGTCCCAGATCCCTGCAGACAGCACGCTGAGACAAGGTTTGACTCAAGCAATTAGGGCAGCATCAGCCCACGCTGCCATGCCAAGGAGAAAGCTACACTTCAACTGCATGGTGGCCTTTGTGCCCTGCTATGGCAGAGACCCCAGGGACAGCACCTCAAGTTCCAGCTTTTGCCTGTTCCTAACTCCAAGATGGAATTAAAGAATGAAAACCGTATCTTGCCAATCCATCATGAAACCTCTCCACTACCGCTGGGAGAGGGCACACTCTAAGTCACAATTCTGATGCTCTGTGGGCATAACAGGGAATGCTGTGCAGCCCAAGAGGTGGCTTATAAAGGAGAGGAAGCTCCTCGGCTCCGAAGTGCTCATGGTTTGGGCTGACATTACCTCTAGCGCATAAAGCGCCACGTGAGGGTTCTTGTCGTTGACTTTCTTCTTGATAGCATTGACGGCGTATTTTGCCCTGGATGAGGAAAGAGAGCAGACGTCATCAGGTAATCAGAAACGTGAGAGGAGATTCCGACAGCTGCTGCAAACCCGCTTAGCCCCTCCCTAACACAGGGTGCACTTAACTCCTGGTCCAGGTGATTCCCGCTATGCAAACTAGGAAGCAAAGGAATAAACACACTCAAGCCTGAGTTATTCTAAGGATTTCAGGCCAGAGGCAGCCTGCATCTCCTGGTATACTTTCAGTATGCCAGGGCGTAGAGCACTGCCTCTTGCACCAGGGGAGATTCAGATTAGACACCAGGAAATATTTCATCACTGAGAGTTGTCAGCCCACTGGAACGGGCTGCCCAGACAAGGAGTGGAGTCACCATCCCTGGAGAGACTTAAAAGATGAGCAGACGAGGTACTCAGGAATGTGGTTTAGCAGTGGACAGGTATGGATGGACTCGATGTTCTCAAAGGCCTTTTTCCAACCAAATGATTCTCTCCAATTCTTTTTCAATAGAGGATAACGACAGGTGCTGCCAGCCCTGATCCCTCTCGCCTTGCACTGCCCAGGAGAGCCACGCTCCCACCGCCTCTGAGCACTCACTGGGTGTCTCCCTGTCGGATCATGTCACAGATCTGCAGGATGGATTCCCAATCCGTCTCCAGCAGCAGCTGGCTCGTAGCTTTATCTGCAAGGAACACAACCAAGGGGCTACTGGAGACAGCTCTTTTCGTCCTGACACCGCTCCACACGGCCCGGCCAGGATCGCTCGCGGACAGACGCCCCTCTCCCAGCTTCAGACGCCTCGGGGCTCTCGGGAACGCCGGCCCCGCCCCGCGCCCGCATCCCCATGTCCCGGTTCCATGTCCCGGTTCCCTGTCCCGGTTCCTCCTCCTCGCCCGCGCTCCCCGCCCCGGTTCCCCTGTGGCAATACCGAGGAGCCGCTCGAAGGTGCCGCCGCCGCGCCCCATAGCACCCGCGCTGCCACCGGCCTGGTTCTCGCTGTCCCACCGCCCCTGCGCCGCCACTTCCGCTTCCGCCAGGCACTTCCGGCTTCCGGCGACGCGGCGCGGGGGTGGAGCCATGGCGGGCGCGGCGCGGGAAGTGCCCACCTGCCTCCTGCTGGGGGCGGCGGGCGGCGGGAAGAGCCTGCTGGCCCGGCGGCTGCGGCATATCCTGGGAGCGGGGGGCCGGGGCACCGGGGGGGATGACAGGAGTACCGCAGGGGACACGGGGGAGACAGGGGCACCGGGGGGGACAAGGTCACCAGGGGTACGGGGACACGGGGGAGGGCACGGGGGGAAAGGGGCACCGAGGAGGCACGGGGAGTCTGGCAGGGACAGGGGCACCAGGAGAGATCCTGGAGGTCCAGGGGCAGGGGGACAGGGGCACTGGAGGCACGGGATTGTGGGCAGGGACAAGGACACTGGGGGATCCAGCAGGGACAGGGGCACAGGGGAGTGGACCAGCAGTGGCAGGGGGGCACCAGTCGTCCTGGGGGTTCCAGCAGGAATTGGGGTAGCAGGGGGCAAGGTGGGGCCTCGGGTGCAGGTAGGGATGCGGGTACCAGGGGTGTCAAACAGGGATGTGGGTCATCCCAGGGGGGCAGGAAGGGGTCCAGCAAAAGGGGACAGGGGCACCGGGGCGGTTCCAGGAGGTCTGGTAGTGGGGCATCACTAGGGGGGCTGGGGCACTGGGGTCTCTGGCAGGGACAAGGGTCCCAGGGGGGCTGGTGGTCCTGAGGGTTCAGGAGTGCGTCCTGAGGTGTCTGATGGGGATGGGGGGCACTGGGGGTCCAGGGTGAGGAGGGCAGGCAGTGGCTGCATCCCCATTCTGGGTGCTGTCATGTCCTTAATCCTTGGCACAGCTGAGCGCCCAGGAGGGGCCCGCAGAGCTGGGCAAGCCCCCTGCCACACTCCCCACGGTAGGCAGGGCCTGTTGCAGCCCAGGGGTCCTGTTACAGCCCTGGTGCGTGGTGATGGCCACAGTCAATCCAACCACTTGTCCCCGCAGGTGGGCACCAACCTGACGGACCTGCAGCTGCCGCGGCGGGTGACGGTGCGGGAGCTGGGTGGCTGCATGGGCCCCATCTGGCCCAGCTACTACGGCGAGTGCAGCGCGCTCCTGGTGAGCAGCACCGAGACCTCATCCCGAGCCATGGACCCCACTGTGAGGGACCCTGCAGCTGGCAGTCATCACTGGTCCTGCTCTGCTGCGGGGAGCTGGGTCCCTTAGTGCTGCCTTGGTTGTCCCATTTCCCTGATCCAGCCTGGCAAGGGGCTGCCTTGGTCACCCCCCCATCCCAACTTTCCCTTCTCCTCTTCCAGTTTGTGGTTGATGCCACCAATCCCACTCAGGTTTCCTCGTCCTGCATCCACCTGCTCTCCATCCTCTCTGCAGAGTCGCTCGCCGCTGTGCCCATGTTGGTCCTCTTCAATAAGATGTGAGGCGGGGGGCGGGGAAATCCCACATCCCTTCCATCCGGCTACACCCAAGGAAGCCTGGAGGGTCGCAGCTGAGCTTTGCTGCACTCTGGGTCTTTGGAGACCCCTGGGCCAGGCGGTGGCTAACGCAGCCCTCCCGCTCTGGCCACAGTGACATGCCCTGCTATATGTCCCTGACGGAGATGAAGTCGCTGTTCCGCATGCAGGACATTGTCTCCTGCGCCACACAACCCATCATGATGCTGGAGACCAGCGCCCGTGACGGTATCGGCCTGGCTGATGTCCTGCAGTGGCTTCGGGCCACCCTCGGAGATGCCCGGTGACCTGAACCCTGCCTGGTGCCTCCAGCAGCCCTGGCAAATCCCGGCATTGAAGGAGGTGGCCAGAGAGTGGCGGCTTTACATGGTTCTGGGAACAAAGCCCAAGCTGGCGTCATGGGCTGGCAGTGGAAGGGCCCTGTGGGACTTCATAGTAAAATCTCCACTTCACTGCCCAGGCTGGCAGCTGCTTGTGTGGAAAACCCTGGCCTTTGGGAGAAGGGATGTGCAGGAACCGCAGAGGCCAGGCTGTGCTGGCACCTCCAGAGGGGGTCCTGGTCATTGGGGATGGGGGCTGCAGTGATGCATGGGCCAGGGTGAGCAGGGCGGAGGCTGGTAACAGCTCCCAGGTTGGAGGCTGAGTGCACATGGGGCTCCTGCTGGCAATTTTGGCCTTGCAGGATGACAAGAGGGGATGCGGAAAGACTGAGGTACCTGGGTGTCGGGAGCCAGAGCAGGCTGAGCTGCAGGGATGCCTCGGGTGGGGATGTCTCAGAGCTGCAGCAAATGCCAGCCTGTGCCTGCTCTCTGGCACTTGCTAGAGTTCAGAGAATGGCTGGGTATGTGCTGAGAGCCCATGCCCACACTGATAACCCACGCCTGTGCCTGTACAGATAATCTGTCCTGGCTGACAGCCCAGCTCAGCACCCAGCCAGGGAGGCAGCTGCGTCACCCAGTGGCACCAGTGCCAAGTCATGGGGGTGCTTGTGGCTGCCTGTGCCTGGCACGACCACAGCACAACCCTCCCTGGGTCTGTTGGCTCTCCAGGGCTGGGACCGCAGACTGTGATGCAAGTGGCTCCTAGGCTGGGGATAACACACTGTGATGATGAGTGGCTCCTGGGGCTGGGGACACCACACCGTGATGATGAGTGGCTCCTGGGGCTGAGGACACTGCACCAGGATGGCAAGCAGCACCTGGAATTCTGTGTGATGAGGTGGCAGTGATTGTTGTTCATGCAGTGCTGGCTGAGTGGGGCTCTTCCCAGGGCAGCCCGATGAGCAGGCGGTGCCATGGGTGCTGAGTCACCCCTAACCAAAGCTGCTGCTAACATACCAAACTCGGTTGTCTGCTTTCCAGCCCAACAGGTCCAGACATGGACTGGGAGTGCCTCTGCACAGGTACGCTTTAATGGGCCAGTCAGCCTGGGGGAGGGTATGCCGAGCGTTCGCATTCCTCTGCCCAGCCTGTTGTACCATGGTGGTTTTCCTGAGCCTGCCCCACCAGCAGGGCTACCTGGCCTGGGGAGGGGCTCAGCTGGCCCTCGTGGGGAAGGTGGTGGCTGCCTGCTGTCCTCCTGGTGAGCCAAGCACGGTGCTGGAGCTGTGTTAGTGCCTGGCAGCTCCTGGCTGCAGACGTGCTGCCTCTGGGCAGTGCAATGGGGGCTGCAGGTTCTGTCCAGCCAGAAAAGTTCACCATCCCTGAAGGCTTCTGGAAACAGCCCAAAGCTGCTCTCCAGGCTGGCCGAGGCATTTACAGGAGGGAGACTTTTTCTCTGCCAACAGTAACCACCTGTGGAGAAGGGCTCTGCTGGTGAGCTGGCTCTGTGTGGAATTGCGCCCTGGAACATGACAGCAGTCCTGGCCCTTGTCCTGCTGCGCCTGTTGCAGTCCGTGGGCTCTGGAAAATGGGAGCACCCACATCCCTTCTCTGAAGCATCCCTGTAGAGCTCCCAGATGGTGTCCCGTAGGTCCTTGGCTGCTGCAGCCCAGAGAAGATCTTCCCCTGCTGCTTCCCACACCACAGTGTGATGGCTCAGGATGTCATCTGGATCCAGCCCCCAGCTGCAGGCAGAGTCCTGTCATGTCCTGCTCGTGAGAGTGACCCTAAGAGGAGAAACAGCCCCTGAGACCCTGCGGGTCTGCTCCTGGGGGCAGCCAGCATTCCCTATGCTGAAAGGGAAGAGGAGGCTCCTTAACCATGCCCATCCTCCTCCCCGTCCCAGTCCTGTCCCCATCCCTGTCCCTGTGCTGGCTCTGCTGGCAGGCAGTGCTGTCACTGGGCCACAGCAGCACCAGGGCCGCACAGGCGTCTCTCCAGCACGCTCAGCCCTGCATTCCCAGCTGCCGCCCCTGCCAGCAGAGCAAGGGGAAATGCTGCAGGGAAGGGCTGGCCAGCCCCATCATCTCCTGCACCTTCCTATTCCCTGGCAAACAGCGCTCTGCTGCAGCTGGGCTGGCCCTGGCAGTGCCATGCTGCCATCCTCCAGCCGCCCTCACCCCGGTACAGAGCAGAGGAATGTCCACAGCCTCGGCCAAGCAAGCTGGCAGCCCCCTCTGCATGCCTCACCTGGGGCTCAGGTGCATCTCTCTGCTCGTAAATGGAGTGAAGCTTCCGAATAAGGAATATTTTATCTTCCCCCTCCTGCAACAGCAGAGACATTGCAGTAAGCAGCTGCAGGATGGTCTCTTGCACATCCAGGGTGGCAGCACTGTCAGGATTAGAGCCCGAATCCGGCAATCCCAGGGCATGGAGCAGCCAGGATTGCCAGGACCAGCCAGGGGCAGTGCACGGAGCTCACGTACGTTGGCAATCTGCTCCTTCAGCAGGCAGATGATCCTCCGCTGGCCTCTCATCACCTGGATGTTGAAGTAGATCACGGCTCTGCAACGACAGGCAGGACAGGATGGTGGCAGCCGGGTTGGGAAGCTGGGGGACACTGTGTTCCTGGCACTGGGCCAGGACACATGGCTCTGGAAGTACACCCCAGCTCCCAGTCCCGATTCAAGGTCAGGACAGCGGGACCCTCAAGTTGTGCACCCAGGGTTCAGCCTTGGTTCTGTACTCACAGCAGGACTCCAGACATGAATAACAGGAGGAAGGTGTTCTCCACCAGGTGCTGGTGGACCCAGGTGAACCAGATGATGTTTGGGTTGGACTTCTCCAACACTTGCAGCCAGGTCTTCCCTGACTTGTAAATGGTTTCCAGTCCCTGGAAGGGACCACAGGTTTCTGACGGCCGCACCCTGAGCAGACAGAGTGGTGTGTCAGTGAGAGCCCGTGAGCAGCCCAGCCAGCCACTACCCGCAGCTCCGGGCACTGTTCAGCTGCAGATGTCCACCTCTCCAGGTCCCAACCCTCGCCTGCCCCAGCTATTTCCAGCGGCTGGAGACCAATCGCTCTGTGCATTATGCTCTGTGCAATAACCAGTGGCTGAGCAGCACCCCCATGCCTGAGACAGCACTGCACAGCCCTTCGCTGGGATGTACTTCGTGAGCCATCAGTTGAGAGGCACCAAGCCCTTCGCCTTCACCAGGCAGCCAGCGGTTCTGCACCCCAAGATATGGTCCAGTGGGTACTCACGACCATATGGTGTAGGAGAGGAAGACAGCGGCACCCAGGAAGGATGGGAAGCACAGCAGGGTGATGAAGACGGTGCTCATGTGAGATGCTTGCCAGGGCTTGCTGGGGCACTGGCAGTTCTGCATCAGGCTGGTCTGCAGACAGGGAGCAGAGTCCTGTGCGCTGCTGTCTTCTGGGACAGCCAGCCCTACCCCACCGTCCCAGCCCTCTCATCCGCTGGGAGCCAAGCGAGCTTGGGGACACCCTGTCCCCAGCGACATCTCCTCCCTCCCACGAGGCCAGTGCTGCTCACTGCATGGTGCAGCACATCTGCTGCAGCAGAGGCCACCTGCAGCAGGGCACGGCATCAGCACAGCTGCATGTCACAGGGATGTGCGGGGAGCTGCGAGGAGGGGGTGCAGTTCACACCTTTTTGATATAGAACAGCAGCAGCAGCTTCAGCATCTGCACGGCAGGCAGGAGCGGTGCAAAGAGAACGCCCAGCCTGGAAGAAAGAGGGGGAGAAGAGCTCATTCAGACCTGAGCCCTGTGGGAACCAGTGATGGGCAGAGCTGGGGGCAGCGGCAGGGCACCGGTGTGCTACAGTCAGGCTTCCGGAAAGCAAAGAGCGAGCACATAACGCCCTGAGCCAGGTTTGCTGGCCTGGGCAGGAATCGCACCGACCTCAGGGCAGTTGTGGCCTTTGCGGCTGTGTGTTGTGAGTGGGAATGCAGCACACACAGGTATCCCTTCCTCTGCAGGGGTGCAAGGCCAGGGGCTGCAGAGGCCAGAGCAGCCAAGCAGACAGGTGAGAAGGGAGCAGCTCCCCTCGGAGCAGCAATTGCCGGTATGGTTTGGACTAATAGAATTACAGAACAGTTTGGGATGGAAGGGTCCTCAAAGCCCATCCAGTTCCAACTCCCTGACAAGGGCAGGGACACCTCCCACTGGATCAGGTTGCTCAAAGCCCCATCCAACCTGGCCTTGAACACCTCCAGGGATGGGCAGCCACCACTGCTCTGGGCAACTTGGGCCAGAGCCTCACCAGACTCCGAGAGGGGCTGTGCACACACCAGTACCTGCTCCTTCTCTAGAGGGGACCAGCTGGGCAGGGGATGCTGGACCAGAGCTGGGATGCTCTGCTGCTGATCCCCTATGGCTCCCACCCTGCCGCAAAAGCCCGGTCTCCCAGGTGAGCATGTGGGTTGTGGCTGCAGGGTGCCAGCAGCGGCTGCTGTGACTCCCAGGCCACCCAGCTCCCTCATCCCACCAGCGGGGCCTCCCACGGTCCCACTCAGTGAAACTTGTGGCTCCTCATGCCTGGCCCCTGCCAGCTGCAGGGCTCACAGGAAACCACGAGGCATTCACCAGCAGAGCTGTGCCAGGCAAAACAGCATCTCACCAGGTCAGGGTCTGCCCATAAATTAGCTCCAACACGTTCCGGGCGATGTCAAACTCGGGCTTCTGCTTCCTCTTCAGCCTCTTCTCCAAGATGACCCTGGGAAGGAGCAGAGCTCTGTTCCCACACTGCCGCAGGGGATGCTCGACTCCCAGTCTTGCCCCTCAATCAGGATGCACCAGGGCAATGCCACCCGGGCACTGGGGAGCCGGGGCCATGCTGGGAATGCCACGCCATTGGGGGACCCCTCCTGGGGCACATTACCTCCACACCAGCTCTCCGAAGAGCATGTCCAGCAGGGTGAATATGAAATCCAACACCACAAAGCGATACAGCTCCTGCCCCACACACGTCTCCCAGCACTGGGGAGACAAGCAACGCTAGTATCAAATGTGCAATGAGGCCTCTCCTCTGCCATGGCTTTTCAGTGGTCCCTATGGGGTCTGAGGAGCTGTGGGACCTTTTCCTTCCCTGCATCTCTTTTCCCAGCCACCTCGTGTTCAGAGTGCCCCTGCCTGGTTGTCACTCCCCTCTCCTTGGCAAAGGAGCCAGTGGTGCCATCCAGCACAGCCCACAGACCCCTGTGCCCTGTGCTTGGCTTTGCCCCGCTCTCCCTGAGCAAAGAACAGTCCAGATGGTGCAGCCTAGCTGGCTCACACAGGTGCCGGGTGCTCCTTGCATGGATGTGCACAAAGCATGGCCCTGGAGTAGCGGTACTGACCTCCTCTGTTGAGCAGACGACCATCCGACTGAGCCACTGGTAGCAGAGCAAGCCAAGCACCACCATCTTCAGAATGAGGTTCCTGGGGAGCAGAAGTGGGACCGGCAGCCCCTGAGCCCTGAGGATGGAGGAGCCCAGCCCCAAAGCCTTCCCCAGTGCCTCAGGCTGGGGTACAGGTCTGTGTCCCAGCCCTGGCCAGCCTACCTGCAGATCGCCACGTAGATCTGTGCCGCAGGGGAGTCCTGCTTCTCCCACACCGCCAGCAAGTTGTACAGGTGGGGCATAAGCGTGTTGAGGAGGGACACCACAAGAGGCAGGACCAGCAGGATGCCTTCCTGCTGCCATTTGCTGCTGCCCTGTGCTTGGTGGTCCTGCTGAACCTGACAGCAGGGTACGAGGGTGAGCATGTGGTCGCTGGCAGGCTTGGAAGGCCAGCAAACCCCGATGCCAGGAGGAGAGCTGCAACGCGGCTGCCGCTGCTTCCCAGGGCTGCCTCCACCTCCCCTCCCCAGTTCACCAGCTCCCGGACACCAGGGCAGGAGATCCCACAGCAAGGGGTGGCACTCACCACGTGCATGTGCTCTGAGAAGTAGTGCACAGCCAGCACGCAGCCCAGCACTGTGCTCAGGGAGAGGACCCAGGCCAGCAGAATCACCGCAGAGCGTCCCAGGCGCTGGCAGAGGCCAAGGGAGCAGGAACGGGACCGCTGCTCTGCAAGCAGCTCCTGGAAGAGAGCAGTGCCCGCGCTGCTGAACACGCTCTGCGTCCGGAGCAAGGGTTTGTCTGGCTGCACCGAGGGCTGATGGAGAATGTGCTGGCACCAGGATGGGGTCAGGGGGAATTTGCAGCTGCGGGATGTTAAGGGAAATGAGAAAATATGATAAATATATCTATGTAGGACTTAGATATTATTGCTGGTTGATTGCAATAGAGTAAGGAATATAATAAGAACGGGTGTTGGAAATGAATCTCTATGACAACTAGAAGAATAGAATGTCCCGAGTCAGAAAGGATCCATAAGGATCACCAAGTCCAACTCCATACTGCTCAACTGTCCCATGTATAGCTGAATCAACAGATTGTGTAAGAAATGTCAGACTTAGAACACAGGGATTAGATTTTTACGACTGGAGGAGGAACATGAAGCATCGCTTCTGAGGGAGCAATGAAACGAGACAGCAGAGATGAATTATCAAGATGGACTTTTGAGTTAACGAAGGATAAAGAACTAGGAGCACATGGAGAAATAAGAAGAACTTTTCAAAGAAAATACCTATTGTATAATGCTATATAATGTATATGACAAAATCACAGAATGGTTTGGGTTGGAAGGGACCCCAAAGCCCATCCAGTTCCAACCCCCCTGCAATGGATAGTGACACCTCCCACTGGATCAGGCTGCCCAAGGCCCATCCAACCTGGCCTTGAACACCTCCAGGGATGGGGCAGCTAAAACTTCCCTGGGCAACCTGGGACAGGGTCCCAACCACTCTAATAGTGAAGAAATTCTTCCTTATGCCCAGTCTAAATCTGCCCCTTTCCAGTTTATACCCATTGCCTCTCGTCCTATCACTACAAGTCTTTCTACACAGTCCGTCCCCAGCTTTCTTGTAGGCCCTTCAGGTACTGGAAGGTCACTATAAGGTCTCCTTGGAGCCTTCTCCAGGCTGAACAACCCCCAACCCCAACTCTCTCAACCTGTCCTCGTAAGGAAGGTGCTCCAGCCCTCTGACCATCTTTGTAGCCTCCTCTGGACCTGTTCCAACAGCTCCATATCCTTCTTATGTTGAGGATTCCAGAACTGGACACAACACTCCAAGGTCTCACAAGAGAGGAACAGAGGGGCAGAATGACCTCCCTTGACCTGCTGGCCATACTTCTTTTGATACAGCCCAGGTTATCTGTTGACTTCGTGTGCTTTTGCCACTCACTGAGATGATGGCCCAGCTCTGAGTTGTTAATAAAGCAAGCTTAGAGTTACCCGCTAACTGGTGAAAATCCTTTAACACAGGGCTTCTCCGTGCCCCGGGTAGGAGAGGGGTGCGGAGCCTGGGATCTGGCCGGACCCCTGCAAACACACAGGGTGTGCAGGGGCCAACTCCAGCCCAGCTCCTCACCTTCAGCTGGGTGCAGATGTTCTCACACTGCAGCTTCACTGAGCGCCTCTGGATCACCTTGAAGTCCCAGGCACAGAAGACTTTGACAGCCAGGTCCCCTGCAGAGCTGCCCACGCGGTAGCTCTCCCCGAAGGAGCGCGACATGCTGCAGTGAGTGGGGGGAGGTCAGGGCTGAGCACAGGGGGAAGGCTGGCAGAGCCGGAGGCGCTGCCGACCCACCTGTAGACCAGCAGGACACAGGTGACAAGGAAGGAGACCCCAATGCTGAACACGTAGGCCAGTGGCATGTTGTAGGGAAGACGCGGAGCTGCGAGGGGGCAGGCACTGCCATTGGGGTTGGAGGCGCAGGGGTCGTTGAGGGTGATGTTGCTGTAGTAGCCGTAGTACAGCAGCGAGTGAGTGAAGTAGCCCTGCGGGAAAGTGCATGATGGGGCCCACGGTGCTATTGCCGGTGCCTGTGTCTCCCTGCCCAGCCTGGCACAACTGCCAGCCCACAGGGAAACGAAGCCCTCGGCTGAAGCAGCACCAGGCACTCCCTTCTGCACCCACAGCACTGGCAAACCCACGGCCCCGGCTGCGTGAGAGCAGGGAGTGGGACAACACTGTGACAGGGATGCAGGACAGGGAGTGGGACATCACCGTGATGGGGATGCAGGGCTGAGCCCTGGGCTTGGAGCGGTTCCTGGTCAGGGATGCGCTGGCACGGGCAGTGCTTACCGCTCCTGTGAGGAGCTCGAGGCCGGTGAAGGGCTGGGGGCTGGCCGAGGCAGGGGGATATGCAGCCTGCAGGGCCACCACAAAGATCAGGATGATGAGGAATGAGAAGATGTTGAACATAAGGAGCATCTTGAGGAAGAGGAAGTAGGAGAGGACACTGGAGCCAAAGCGGCCGCTGATCTGCTTCAGGGCGTAGTGCCAGGGCTGCACGGCGGGGAGCATGGAGAGAAGCCTGTACCAGAGGCCTCGGCAGCCCTGGGGAGAAGAAGACCACCAGAGCTGGAGGCTGTACCGGAGTCCCCGACAGCTGCTGTGCAGATCCATGCCCCAAACTTACAATGATGATGTAGTCCTTGGACCATCCACAGGGAGAGGACAGTGCCTGGTGCCGGGGGTGGTGTCTAAGGGGGTCCCTTTGCCCACTCAACTCCTGCCTATCCAGCAGAGAGGGATGTCAGAGGGTGACAGGGGACCCAGGATGGCTCCTAGGAGAGGAGGACGGGAGAGAACCTACCGGAGGGTGCGTTTCTCTGCCAGGCTGAGAGGCACAGTGAGCAGCATGTGGCTGCGCTGGCTGGGCGAGAGGCTCAGCAGCTCCTTCACCAGCAGGCTCCGCTTCTCTGGGGGCACAAGGGGCTCAGTGGGAAACGGCCAGCCAAGACACAGTATGCCCATCTTGAACCCAACATGGGGAGAACACCCCGCATGGCCTGCTCCCACTCCCGAGAGACCCTCACCTTCCAGCGTGGTCCTGATGGGGTCAGACTCCAGGTCATACTGGCGCAGGCTGGGCCGTGCCGTGCGGCAGAGCTGCTGCAGGGGTGGGCGGTTGCTCCGGCGCCGCAGTCGGGCTGTGCGGTTGTAGTACTGGGAGATGATGGCTCCACGGCTGCGCCCTGCGGATGGGAGCAAGGCAGCAGGGTGAGCAGCCACAGGAGAGCAAGGCAGAGGAGAGAGCTCTGCCAGCAGGCCCCTGGACACAGGGAAGGGCAGGAGGCACCTACCGATGGTGCGGCTGGGCATGCTGGCGAGGATCCGCAGGGTGGTGAAGTAGCCAGGGTGCTGCTCACCCTGCCCAGGCTCCGGACAGGCTGCGGCACAGGCATCTGGGGGTGCCAGGACAGACAGGTGCTCTGGGAGAGGGAGGGCAAGACAGAGAGCAGTGAGAGCTGGAGCACCCAACAGCTCCCATCCCTGCAGTCCTGCTGCCCCGCTCCGGCACAGAGGCCAGGCGCCTGCCGCAGTGTGTGCTCCCCCTTCTCCAGGAACGCTCTCTGTGTCCCCAAAGGCAGGTCTGCCCTCTTGCCTGCACTGGTGAAGGTGTCAGCAGGCAAGTACTTTGGCTGCAGCCTCAGCACAAGCCCCAGCAGGACCACGCAGGGGCCACACACTGCCCATCCCACCCCAGCTGTGGTCGCGGTGCTCTACCTCTGCCCCTCGCCTGCATCTCCAGCTCCAGACCTGCCTCTACCAAGCTGCTCTGCTCCTGGATGAGCTGGTGGAAGGAGGTGTGCAGGGCTCCTTCATTGTCCGGGCTTGGTTCCTGGCTGCAGGGAGATTCAGATTGGACATTAGGAAAAACTTCTTCCCTGAAAAGGTTCTCAAGCACTGGGACAGGCTGCCCAGGGAGATAGTTGAGTCACCATTCTTGGACAGATTAAAAAGATGGGTGGATGAAATGCTTATGTATATGGTTTAGTAGTGGACAGGTACAGTTGGACTTGATCTCAAAAGGTTTTTCCAATCTATATGATTCCATGACACAGACCCTACTTACCTGGGGCTGGGAAGGGCACTGGGACCAGCTCAAAGCCCGGCTGTGCCGCATGGCTCTCCCAGCGGGGATACCAGCCTTGTGCTGCTGGGGCTGCAGCATCCAGGGGGCCAAGCGTGAGAGGGCATTGTTTGGGCAGATGTGGGCAGCAGGATGGGCAGTGGGACCAGCCCAAAGCCTGGCTGCATTGCCCATCTCTCCCACAGCCGAGACCCCAGCCTCACACTGCCGGGGCTGCAGCATCCAGGGGGCCAAGCGTGAGAGGGCATTGTTTGGGCAGATGTGGGCAGCGGGATGGGCAGAGGCCAGCCTAAACCCCGTCTGTGCTGCCCGGGCTGCAGAGATACCAGCTTTGTGCTGCTGGGGCTGCAGCACACCAGGCACTGAGCATGCAGGGGCACCACTTGGGCAGACGCGGGCAGCAGGGATGGGCAGTGGGGTCAGCCCAAAGCCCGGCTGTGCTGCATGACTCTCTCCCACAGCAGGGATGCCAGCCTCACACTGCTGGAACTGCAGCATCCAGGGGGCCAAGCGTGAGAGGGCATTGTTTGGGCAGATGCAGGCAGTGGGATGGGCAGTGGGGCCAGCTCAGAGCCCGGCTTCGTTGCCCGGGCTGCAGGGATGCCAGTCTTGCTCCGCCGGGCTGCAGCACGGTAGGCGCTGAGCACGCCTGGGCACAGCTCTGGCAGATGCGGGCAGCGGGACGGCAGCCCCACACTCACCCATCGCTCTCGGTGTCCTCAGCGACGCGGAGGGTGAACGGGGGCAGCTGGGACATCCTGCTGGCGCTGAGTTCCCTCTGGCACACCGCGGGGCCACAGCGGCTGGATGGGTCAGCGAGTGCTGTGCCGCCGGCACTCACCGCCACCCCGATTCTCGAGGCACCCGGGATGGAGGCAGATCCGGTGCCGCTGCAGGGACCGCGGCGCTAAACTCGGACCCGCGACTGTCCTGGGACAACGCAGCCCGGCAGGAAGGAAGGGAGGGCGGATGGGGAGGCGGCTCCGCCGGGCAGGGACGCCCCGGGGCCGGGCTGTGCCGGGAGGGGAGGGTTGAGAGTCTTCGGGAGGCACCGGCAGGACTCGCGGCACCGGGGCGGTGAGGGGGCAGAACGGGGGCAGGGACCCCTGTGTCCCCCGTCCATGGAACTGGCCCTTGGGGCGGCAGAGATCCATGTGCTTCCCCGTCCATCACACCGGTCCCATGAGGGGCAGGGACCCCTGTGTCCCCCGTCTATCGAACTGGTCCCGGGGGGCAGAACCGGGGCAGGGACCCCTGTGACCCCCGCCCGCCGGAGCACCGGCGCCTTCGCCTTCCTCCTCTCCCTCTTCCTCCTCCCCCGCCCTCGAGCCTCCGAGGGGACGAAGGACTCCCCGGTCGCCCCCCATCCGGCATCCACCCGCCCCTCCCGGTACGAGGGACCGATGGAGACGCGCCCCGCGGGTCCCGCCGGGGCAAGCGCCGCAGGGAGAGCGGGGATCACAGACCCCTCCCCCAGCCCACCTCTCCTGCACTTCCCGGTACCGGGCAAGGGGAGCAGCCCCCGCAGAGCCCCCCTCCCCGCCAGCCGAGCTCACCGGGCTCCGCTGCGACCCGTCCCGGGCACGGCGGGGGGCGACGGGCGGTCGCCGTGGGGTCCCCGATGACCTCCGTGAGGCCACTGTGGGGCGTCGAGTGACTCGGTGGGGCGTCCAGTGGTCGCCGTGGGGACACTGTGGGGTGTCGAGAGACTCCGTGGGGCCACCGAGAGGTCGCCGAGGGGTTCCAAGTAGTCGCCGTGGGGCTCCGTGGGGTCCCCGATGAGCTCCGTGGGTTCGCTGTGGAGCGCTGAGGAGCTCCGTGGGACTACTGTGGGGCACCCAGCGGTTGCCGTGGGGCCACCGAGGGGTCGCCGTGGGGCTCCGTGGTGCCACTGTGGAGCGCCGAGGGGTTCCGTGGGGAGTTGAGTGATTGCCGTGGGGCTCAGTGGGGCCACCGATGAGCTCGTAGGGCCACTATGGGGCGCTGAGGGGCTCCGCGGGGGTCAATGTGGGGCGCTGAGGGGCTCCGTGGGGTTTCGCGGCGCCACCGACTGGTACCCGAGGGTATCGGTGCCCTCCCCCAGCTCCGCCCGCTGCCGGGAGCGCCGCACCCGGTCTCGTGTGCCCGGGCGGGGCACAGCCGGGGCCGCCCCGAGCCCGCCCCGGGGCGGGGCCGCGCAGGAGCGGCGGAGGCTGCGGGGCGATGGAGGAGAGCGGCGGCGCCTACGGGGCGGCCAAGGCCGGCGGCTCCTTCGACCTCGGGCGCTTCGTGCAGCAGCCGCAGGTCCTGGCGCGCATCGCCAGCGCGGTGAGTGCGGCGGGGACACGGGACAACCTCGGCTCCGGTCCCCCCTCCTGTCCTGGACCCAAACCCCGTCCTGGTTCTCCCCGCCCTCCTGCCCCGGACCCGCGTTTGATCCCCGCCTCTCCCTCCCTCCTGTCCCAGACACCACATCCGACCCCAGCCTCCTCCTCCCTCCGGTCTCAGCCCCCGCACCTGATCCCCACCTTCCCCTCCCTCCTCTTTCAGACCCCACATCCCACCCCTGCCTACCCCTCCCTCCTGTCCCCAACCCCACACCCAGACCCCACATTTGCCTCCCTCCTGTCCTGGGACCCCACAGCCCGACCCAGCACTACCCCACAGTTTTTCCTTCCCTCCCGGCTCAGTTGAGCCTGGGTTGGTGCCCCCAGCCCTGGCAGAGCCCCTGGTGCTGCCCCGGTGCCGGACGCCTGCGCCCGTCTCTGCAGGTCTTTGCTCTGATTGTCTTCGCCTGCCTGGTTGGGGAGGGCTACACCAACCTGTCCACCTCCTCCAAGCTCTTCTGTGTCTTCAACCACAACGAAGATGCTTGCCGCTACGGCATTGGCATTGGCGTCCTTGCCTTCCTCGCCTGCATCTTCTTCTTCATGGTGGACATCTACTTCCCCCAGATCAGCAACACTACCGACCGCAAGTACCTGGTCCTGGCGGACCTCACCTTCTCAGGTACCAATGGCCACGGGGCAGGGCTGCGCCTTCTGCAGTGGCTACAATGGCTGCATTTGTCCTGTGACGTGGCTGCTAGTGCCTGGTGAAGGGAGTCGCTCCCGCCTGGCACACTGCCCATGGGCCACATGCTGCCTGCTGAAGGCATTCCGAGGAGCTGCGGGGAGGACTGCACCAGGCTGGGTGGCTGCAGTGGCCTCCATCCCCCCAACTCCAATGGCAGCAGCAGCCTGGTGGGATCAGAGTTCAACCTGGGAGCTGCAAACCACAGCCTCAGCTCCTCATGCCACCTTCTCCCCACAGGTCTCTGGACGTTCCTGTGGTTTGTCGGCTTTTGTTTCTTGACCAACCAGTGGTCCTGGACACCAGCTGACCATGTGCGCGTTGGGGCTGACTCAGCCCGTGCCGCCATCACCTTCAGCTTCTTCTCCATCTTCTCCTGGGTGAGTGCAGCCACATCAGAGCCCAGCCTCGCTCAGGAGCGTGGAGGGGTTCCCTGGGGAGCCCTGATGCCGATGGCCTCCTTGTCTCTCTAGGGCCTCCTGATCGCCTTCGCTTACAAGAGGTACAAGATGGGGGTGGAGGACTTTGCCCAAAGCTACGTCGACCCCACCCCGGAGGTCCCAACTCCCTACTCCAGCTATCCCAACATCAGCCATGACAGCTACCAGCAGCCACCCTTCACCCAAACCGCAGAAGGCCCAGAGGGCTACCAACCCCCCCCAGTGTACTGAGCCTCTGCCTGACTACGCGGTGCGGCACAGCCAGCTGTACCAGTGCAATTCTCTTCTTGGGGGTGGGAGGGGAGGGACCTGCCACTTGAAGGGGGAAGGTGGGATGGGAAGGTGGTGGTTGCTTTACGTGAAGGCCACCAGGGCTAGGGTGCAGGAGGGGCTCGGTCCTGGTTGTGGAGCTGAGCTTCTCCCTGCTGGGATCTGGAGTGTGGTGTGGAGCAGAGATTTGGCACGTAGAGATTGGGTGATGTGCAACCACTGAGCACAGCCCTGCGGCTCCAGGGAGGGTGGGTGTGCATGGCAGCCTGGCAAGGCCGAGCGCCTACCCCCCCTGCAGTGCCCTCAGGAGGAGCTAGGGGAGTGAGGGTGCGGCTTGCAGCCCCTCTGCCCTAGTGACTGCTGCCCAGGCCCCTCCTGGCATCGGTGCCTTTACAGCCCTGCTGGCTACAGCCTCTCAGGTGCCAGTTCCCGCTACCATAGCGCAGCTGAGCAGTGTCTGCTGCCAGCGTCCTGTGCCTTCCCCCTCAGCTGCTGCTGGGTGAGCTTGATGCCAAAGCTGTCTTCTTTTGACTATAAACTGCCATGCTGTGCCTTCCCACAGCCTGCGCTAGAGCTGCCAGTCCTCAGATGTTGCAGTTTGGGATCTGTGGGAGCAACAAGCGCTGGGCTGTGGGGCTATGGCTTCTCCAGATGTCCATGGAAGGTCCTGGAGCTCTGTCCCTGCTGACTTGGTACTCGGCCCTTCTTGCTTGCCTCCACAGAAGCGAGGCAGTGTGCACCATCCTGCCTACTGCTCCGTCCTGCCTGCTGCTCCATGGGCAGCGCCACACTCCCAGCTGCCCCGGCAGTGCGCGTGCTGGCTGCCTGGCTCAGGTTATGTTTTCCTGCTGCACCTGTTGGGGGGCAGTTCCCAGCAGCAGTGTGTGCTGTGCGAGCTGTCGCTGTTCGAGTAGCCTTCAAATAGTTGTTTGACACTGTAGAGATGGAATAAACTTTTTCACCTCACCACCATGTGCGTTTCTTCTCTGGGGAAGCCAAGCAAGGTTCATCCTCTCCCAGGAGGAACCCAGGCTCTGGGGGCTCCAGGCAGAGAAGCAGCCGAACAGGCCCAGCCGACTGCTGTGCTGCAAACAGCACACTCGTGCTTGTGGTTATTTTTAGGTGAGCCCTCCTCCTGTTCCTCACTGAGTCTGTTTAGGAGGTTGGAGCAGAGATTTAGAGGTTGGAGCAACACCCAGCCTGGGCTGCTGCTGCAAGCAGTCAGCCTGTGCCGTCTGCACACTGATCACTGCAGGGAAGCCTTTTCAGCACAGTCTGGTACAAAACACACAGAGGTGATTCCTTAGTTTATTAACCTAACCCAGTAGCTGTGCTGCCTTCCCTGTCCCCAAGAGAAAGCCCAGGCCTGGCACTGAGTGTTTGTGGGCACTGAAGTGTTTGTGAGCTATGCAGCTGTCATTACTTTGAGTAACACAGAAGGAGCAGTGGTTTCCCAACAACTCTTGTACCCTTCCAGGGAAGAGGCCAACAGAGAGCACTGCATTTGCACATGGAGATTGGACCTGGTCAGAACCAAGAGCTACTACTTGGACCTTACAGGGAAAAGCATTTTTGCAAGGAGAAAGAGGAAGAAGAACCTTCCAAAAGCCCAGTCAAACAATGAGGGAAAAGGATCCTCCAGTCAATCTTCAGCAAAGGAAGAATCGGCCTCAGGAATTTTTGGGAGGTTCAAAGGGGAGCAAGATACATGACTAGAGTTGAGAACCTTCCACTCAAAGCAGAGATCTTCACAGGAAAAGTAGCCCAGACCTTTACAGATTAAGCCTTTAGCCTCTAAACCCTTCCCTGGTGCATCAGCACTGGACTGGCACCACTGAGCTTGGACCTGAGCAAAACCTCCCTGATTTTGGAGCAGTGACTCTTCCTCAAGTGAAGTGCAGCTCTTCTAAAAGGACTCTGCCTTAGCACAAAGACTACTGCTGGCCCTTGTGCATTCAAAAGCCAGGAGCCTGCTGTCAGGCCATCAAGCCAAGCCTTCATTTCCCCTCTGCTGTTTCAACAAAAGCTGTACAGCACAGCTACACTGAGTGAGCATAATGCCAAACAGACCAGTCATGGACAGCTGTTCAAAGGGACTGTGCTAGGGGCCAGGCTGCTGTTATATGTGTCAGTTTAAAAGTTGTGCCACAGCTCTACAACAAGGAACGAGCTATCTCCTCAGACTGTGTTAAAAAAGGAAGTGGGTTTAAAATACCGAGTTACTGTACATTGTCTTAAGAAATCTAGAATTTAGCAACAGTACACAAGAGAGAAAGAAACGGTTGCTCTCCCAGACAAGTAAGCCAGCCACCAGTGTCCATCTGAACACAGGCAGAAGCCAGGAGAGCAGGCCAGAACTACGGTGAGTGATGGAAGCCCCGCAGCCTGGCTTGCCATGAGGGTTTTCCAGGACTTGTTAGTACGGCAGCATCAGTAACTACACCTGCCTCTTTTCCGGCTTCTGAGAAAGGAACTCAATTTCAGTCAGGCTTCTGCCTCAGCCCTACCCTGGTATCAGGTCCAGTCAATCCTCCCCTTCCACGGTGCTCGTGCAGAGGAACAGTGGCTTGGCAGGCAGAGCTAAGGCAGTTAAGAGTTTGGCTAAAAGCAGAGCAAGACAGATCTTGCAACTAGGAGACATTTAGCTTCCTTCCTCTTGGTGTTTCCCATGTGAAAGCCCAGCAGTTAAGTAAAGATCTTCCGGGAGACAGCCACTTCCAGCTGCTTCACCCCCATGGGCACATTCTCCTTGTTTTCCAGCCCCAACTGCTGAGGCCGCTTGTGGAAGTAGCAGGCTCGACAGACAGAGTGGTACTTGTCTGCTCCTCCAATCACTTCAATCTGGCAAGAAAATTGGGAGAGAGACTCAGCAGAGCCCAGTTACCCTGAGGAGATCCATCCAGGCTAGCAGGACTGGCAAGGTGAAGCTACTAAAGTGCTTTCTGTTCCAAGGGAACTCACCTCCCTCTCTGCTCCCAGCCTCTTTGTGTAGGAGGCATCGCGGTAGCACTCCATGCATACAGCATTCAGCTTCACCACGCTCTCTGCCAGCGGGACCAGGTTCAGAATGCTTCCAAAAGCCTGTGCCAAGACAGCAGAGGTTGTTCTGTTGTATGGGTTCTATGACTATCCCAAAGCAAGCTGCTGTACTAAAAAAAGGGTGTTTTACCTTTCTCTGGAAAGTCCCATCGAGAGCAGCAACGATGACGGTTTTCCCTGCATTGGCCATCATCTCACAGAACTCCACAATGTCTGGGAACTAGAGGAGGTACAGAAGCAGTGTCAGGAGAAAGAAGGGGCAGCACTTCACTCAGGATCCCCCAGCACATGCCCAGGCAGAAGCACAGGGCACAAAGAAAACTAGAGCCACATTGCCTACATGTGGAATGGGCTCCGGCCTCACTGGAGAGACAAAAGGAAAGGTTTGACTATCCGAGCACAATCCAGGAGGATCAGACTGTCCCAGAGCACTGCTTCCCACCCCCTCCTAGAGGACTCGGGCCTCCTTCAGGGTGCTCTAAAGAGACTGCATTCTGCAGACTTCCCTAGGACCTGCCCTGGCCAGGCACTTACGAACTGGCCCTCGTCAATGCCGATGACCGCAGCGCCCAGTGCCTGCTGGTACACGTCCTTGAGCAGGCACGCTGGCAGGGCCTCCATGGTGTTCCTGTGGGAATCAGAATGGGAAGGTGAGCCAGGCAGCCCAGTCGCTGGGCCCACAGGGGTGGATCCCATGGCACTCACCTGTCATGTGTGGAGAGGCCGGAGGTGCTGTAGCGCGTGTCCTTGGCATACTTCACCAGCAGGCACCGGTACTGCGCGAGCTGGAACCGCCGCACCCGCCGCATCAGCTCTGTGCTGCAAGGAATGGCCATCAGCAGGCTCCGTGCCTGGGATCTCAGCCGACCCCGCCCCCAGCCCCCAGACCTACCTCTTCCCAGAGAACATGGGCCCGAAGATCACCTGCGGGCAGAACGGCGGGGTTCAGCGGTGGCGGGCATGGCTCGGTGGGGGCACCACACAGGCAGACCCGGTGCCGTGCCTGGCGCCGGTTCGGCCTCTGCAGCCTCACACCAGCGCGGCCGCACCATCGACCCCGACCCCAGAATCCCCCTCCCGGTACTAGCCCGGTCTCTGTATCCCCACGGCTCCGCCATCACCCACAGAGCACAGGCATCCCTCCCGGTATCGGCCCGAGCTCTGCACCCTATGCACCTCCGGTACCGGCCCGGCCTCGGCACCCCCGCGGCCTCGGCACCCCCGCTGTGCCCGGTACCTGGATCTGGCCCCGCGGGCGGCTAGGCGAGCCGGGGTGGACGCCAGGCACGGCGAGGCAGCTCATGGCGGCACCGTACAGAGCGACACCCGCGCGCGCCGCGGAGTCGCGCCAGCCAATCAGAGGGCGCCTCGCGCCCACGTGATTCCCCGCCGGCCATTCAAAGGAGGCTTCGCGCTGCCGCGCCAGCCAATCGGAGCGCGGGCGCCAAGATTCTTATTTCCCTCTGATCCCAGACCCGCGCCGTCTTCCCGGAGTGCACCGCGCGCCCAGGAGTCATCGCCCTGAGTGATCCCAGCCCCGCCCCGCCCCCCGGGGCAGCCAATGGGAGATGGAGCGGCCCCTCGCATGCCCCGACCCTGGCCCTGACTCCCGGGGCAACCAATGGGAGCAGGGTAGGCCCCCCCCGCTGCCCACCGACCGCCCCGCCTGCCGGGGAGGCCAACGGGAGCAGGGAGGCCAAGCTTTTGGCCTTTGGACACGCCCCCAGGCTCTAACCCCGCCCCCGCCTGCCAGGGCGACCAATGGGAGCTGGGATTCCCCCTGAGGCTCCCCCCCTCGCCTCCAGGGCCGGCCAATGGGGGGGGAGACCTTGCTCCCCGGTTCTGGCCACGCCCCCGCTCAGCTTTGACCACGCCCTCGCTCGTCAATGGTCACGCCCCCAGCTTGGGCCACGCCCCCGGGAGGCTGCGGTGTCGCGGTCGGCGCTGAGCGGGACCGGGATGGGGATCGGGACCGGGGCCGGTCCCGGCCGCAGCGTGGGGGGCTGGCGAAACATGTCCACGGAGGTAGGGCTCATGGGGCGGACAGCGCGGGGCTCGCCCGCGGGGCGAGGGGTCCTCGGCCGGTCCCCGCCGCCCCGGTGCCTCCCAGTGCCGCAGCCGCCGTGCCCCCCGGCAGGCGCTGGAGGAGCAGTACTCCCCCAGCCGCTGGTCCCCGCGCATGGGCAGCGACGCCGTCATCCAAGCACACCTCGCGGCGACGGCGGCGGGTGAGGAGCGGGCGGCACCCGTCACCGGGCTGGCGAGGGTGGCAGGAGCTGGGGTGCCGGGAGCTGGTGTGGCAAATGTGGGGGTACCGCGAGCTGCGGTGGTGGGACCGGGCGTACCGGGAGTGGGGGTGGCAGGTGCGGGAGTACGAGGAGCTTGGGTGGTAGCAGCGGGGGTACCGGGAGCTGGGGTGATGGGAGCGAGGGTCGCGGGAGTGGGGTTACTGGGAGCTGGGGTGGCAGATGAGGGTGTACCGGGACAGGCGTGCAGGATCGGGGCTGTCACTTGGGTGCCACAGCCCCGGTGCTGTCTCCGTCCTCCTGCAGGAACGCAGCGGGCACGGGCTGGCACAGAGACCTCACTGCACATCCCCTACGGCGGCGGGGAGGGGGAGAAGCTGGACATCTATTTGCCCAGGGATACTTCTGGAAGTAGGTGATAGGCAAGGCGGTGAGGGGTGGGCGCGGGCCATAGAGACTGTGCCCCCCACTCACTCCAGTCTCTGCTGCACAGCATTCCCGCTCCTTGTCTATATCCATGGTGGATACTGGCAGTGCCTGAGGTCAGTTGGGCTGTGGGCAAGGGGATCCCTCAAGAAGGGAACCCCCAGCCTGCTTTGATGCCTCCCTTCTTATTCCCACTTGCTGTGGGCCCTCCGGGTCTGATCAGCCTCTTGGCCAGCCCCAGGAGACCCTGGCCCCCACCGCCCATAGCTTCTCTTCCCCCTTCAGTAAAGAGGAGTCGGGGTTTGCAGCCCCCCCGCTGGTGTCGCAGGGAGTGATGGTGGCAGCGGTGGGGTATGACACAGCTCCCAAAGGTAGGTGCTGCTCGGCAGAGGCTCTGGCTGCTGGCGCTGGCCCCGCGCCCACCAGACTCTGCCCTCTCTCTTCCCAGGCCACATGGACATCATGGTGCTGCAGGTGCGGCGCAGCCTCGCCTTCCTGGTGGAGCACTACAGTGGGATCAGGTGGGATGTGGATCCCTTCCACCCCACCACCACAGCCACTATCACACCTTCAAGTCAAACTGTGTCATGAGTGGTTTGGTACGTGGCGGTGGCTGTGGCAGCAACACGAGCCCCGCTCTGTGACAAAGGCTTTGACGCCTTGGTCTGAGTGCTGGACTGAGAAATGTGTCCAAGCTGCCATGTGTGGGCAGCAGCACTTGCCGCTGTGCCACCTCCTCTGTGTGGAACGAGGTGTCCTGAGGCAGCAGGGGCTGTGCCTCACTCTCTGCACTGGCTCATGACTCCCTCTCTCCAGAGGTGTTTACCTGTGTGGACACTCAGCAGGGGCCCAGTTGGCAGCCATGGTGTTGTCCACGGACTGGACAGAATATGGAGTGGCACCAGATATTAAAGGTAGTGCTGCTGTGTCCAGACACGGAGGCAAAAGGAGAACTGGTGCCTGTGCTTGTGACGAGGCTGTCTTTGCTGCCCATGTGGGGCTGCAGAGTCAAGGGAGATGCTTTGCCTCAGCTGACTGCAGCCCATGGGCACTGGGAGTGCAGGACTTGGGGCTCCTGGCCACACTGCCCCGGGGCTGTGTGTGTCCTGCACCCATCAGCTGCTCACTGAGGCGCAAAGAAAGTCCCTCATGCGGGGTGGTGAGAGTGGCCTGAGTCGCAGGGCCCCTCACATGCTGGCGGCTCTGCCTGCAGGAGCTGTGCTGGTGAGTGGCGTGTACGACCTGGAGCCCATTCTGCACACCTATGTGAATGATGCACTGAAGATGAGCCGGTGAGTCTGCATGCTGTGGGGACAGTGACAAGGTGCACACACACGGGGTTGGCCAGCGCAGCCTGTGGGCCGGCACTTAGCAGCTCTGCAGCCTGCTCTGCCCCTGCCAACACAACTCTTGCACTGTGGAGTACCTGCTGCCTCTGCGCCTGACGCAGCGCAGCCCTGTGCCCTCCGCCTGGCTGGTGCATGCAGCCGAGGAGATGGGTGCCTGCAGGCAAAGCCGCCCTCTCTGAGCGAGGAGCTGCATCAGCTGCCACTGCGGTGTCTCCTCCAGGGAGGTTGCCCAGCGGAACAGCCCCATGCTGTGTGTCACCCCACCAGCGCCTATGGCTGCAGCTTGTGAGGTGCTCGTGGCTGTGGCCCAGCACGACTCCCCAGAGTTTCGCAGGCAGTCGCAGGAGTATGGCCAGGTGAGCCCCCCCACCACACCCTGCCCAGCTCCGTGGCCTGCTAAGCTGGGATGAAGAGCTCATATGCCATCTCAGAGCAGTATTTCTGCTGCTGGGGTGATGGCTGCTGTTGAAGGCAACAGCAGCTTAGGGGAGAACGCTAGCCCTTGTGAAGCCATCATTCCTGCTCCCCTGTCCAGGCTGGGTGGAGGTCAGGGTCCATCCTGCCAGCACCGCACTCTCCACAGGCCCTGCGCACAGCCGGCTGGTCTGTCTCCCTGATGGATCTTGCTGGCGTGGATCATTTTGACATCATTGAGAAGCTGTCAGAGGAAAGCTATGTCCTCACTCAGGTAGGGGAAGAGCTCCCATCCTTAGCTGTGCCAAGGCGAGCTCCCCCTGCACACCGGGTCAGGCACCGCTCACAGGGCTTGGTTCCTCATCCTAGGTGATTCTGAACATGATTTCAAGAGCTTGACGGCATGTCGGGAGCAAACAGAAGGGAACCACTGCCCTGCGTGATGGCAACAGGTGCCTCCATACACCCTGTCCTCCTGCTGCCTCACTCCAGCTAGCTGGGGGTCCTGCAGCACAGGCTAGTTGCTGCCTCCAGCCCTGCTCCTTGCCTGCTCCATTCACTCCAGCCTGCAGTTGGCTAGGGGGGCTCAGAGCAAGGAGCACCAGGTACCACCCTTTCTCATCTGGGCTTGCGTCTTTTGTTAGGCTGTTTCTGCCTGTCTGGAGCTCACTGGGCTGGTAGGGCTCTGTCAGGGTGACCAGATAATGATGTTTGTTCCCTTTGTCTCCTTTAAACTGCTTATTGCCAAATAAAATAGGAATAAATGCTGCTTGGGTGTGACTGGGCTTCCCGGGGCTGGGCTGAGCCAGTGAGTACACACTGGACATGGCTGCTGCAGAGAGGATCCCCTCTTCTGGCACAGAGCTTCTGTCCCACAGCTGGGCTCTTCCATGCCAGCAGTGGGGAGCGTGCCACTGAGCCTGGCTCAGCTCTTTGTGCAGGCAAAGCTGGGGCTGGCCACGCCAGAAGGTGACACGCTCAGCAGGCAGGGAAGCCTGGAGAGCCCGGTGGAGGCTGCAAGGGAGGCTGTGGGACAGGCCAACACCAGCCTTTGGGGATGGAAGGTGGTGGAGGAGCTGTCTGAGCCAGGCTAGGCTCGTACCCCTGCCACAATCGTGGCAAGATACAAATTTTGGTGCTGCTGTGTGTGGCCCTGGTGGTGTACCTGAGCTGCTCGCCATGTCCTCACAAGCACGTTTCTCTCAACGGGGACATCTAGGCTGTGGTGATGTCCCTGCTGCACTGTCTGGACAGGAGCACACTTTGAAGGAAACATCCTGCACAGCCACAGCACTGCCCGAACAGGTTTATTTTGTGCCCTGACCATCCCTTGGGATCAGTCTCCTCACGGCAGCATCCTTGCAGATATTCACTGCACATGGGCCACACATAGTGTGTGACCTTTGGGGTGGGGGGTTCTGGCTCTGTTTTTGGGTGCTGTCGCAGGACCCGAGTAACAGGAGCAGAGCTCCTGTAGAGGACTAGAGGGTGCTGGTGGTGAGTCTGCTGGTGAGTAGCGAGGTGGGGAAGCTGCCTCAGAGGAGTCTGGGTGGGGATGTAAGATGCAGTCTGTCCCCCTGGGCATGTCAGCAGAGGAACTCCCTCCCCAGAGGTCTGAGCTCTCCCCTGGGCTGGGATCACGGTGCTTTGCAGGGCTGCACACAGGCTGGTTGTTGTGCTGCACCCCGCTGAGAACATGCCTGGAGCATGCTGTGTGGCTGCCAGGACAGGGCTGGGAGAGCCGTCCCTCCTGGGCTGAGAGGATGCTCAGCCTCCCCCTGCACTTGGAGGAGTCGGGCGCCATCCTTGGACCAGCTTCTCCTGCCATTTTCTGGCCACAAACTCCAGCTTGTTCTTCGCAGACTCGGTATCATGGGCTGAGACATCGCGGTGCCAGACGGCACGCACAGTGTGTGCTGACCAGGGCAGTACCAAGACACTGACAGCCTCACCGGTCTCTGCCACCTCCTCTTTGCTCACTGCCTGCAGATGATTGCAGAGCTCCGTAGGGGACAGCAAGCCCCCTTTGACGCTCACCATCACGATATTTGTCTCCACCGCCGCCAGGTTGACAGAGCAGACAGGCGAGTTCAGCTCCTGGATGCCTGGGGGAGGTGGGTGGGAGGCTGTGAGCCCCGTGCTCAGCTTTCTGGGAGAGGAGGCTGCAGTGCTGCTCATGCCCTGTGCCAGGTGCTGTCTGAAGGAGAAGCCCTTTGCTCTCCCCTCTGTGCAGCACCAGGGTCACTGTGGGCACCACAGGGACAGGCACGGCATCATTCTGGCACTCCAGCCAAGCAGGGCCTCCAGTGGCATCCTCACCCAGCTGGAGATCTAGCTTGGCTGCCTGAGGAAGCTGCCTGCATTGCTCTCAACCCTGGCAATGCCGAGTGGTGCAGGGTGCGGTGAGCCCAGCTGGGATAAGGCTGGGCTGCCAGGCAGGACCTGGCTGTGCAGGAGCACATGGAAGCCTGCGCAGCTAGGCAGAGAGAGCGACATTGTACCTCCCCACATGCTCAGGAGCGCAAAGATACCTTCAGCAAAGTGTCGGGCATTGTCGTGGTCTCTGCACAGCGTCTCCATGTGTTCCAGTCCAACGCGGGCAGCGGCTGCCAGCACGCCTGCCTGCCGCATCCCCCCACCCAGCAGCTTCCGCACACGCCAGGCCTCAGTGACAAACTCCTTGTGTCCTGCTAACACTGCGCCAGCTGGAGCGCCCAGGCCCTGTGGAGCCACCAGAGTGGTGACCCCAGCTGCCGTGGGGCTGCCCTTGCCCTTCCCAGGGATGTGTCCAGGGATGCCCCAGTCTGCAAGGTGGGCACTCGGCCCGATGTCCCCAAACAAGAGCAGGACCCCAGCTTGTGCTGGCCCTGTCTGGCCCCAGGGACTCCCTCTCCATGCAAAAATACCTTGGAGAAGCACAGGGACACAGAGTCGCAGTGCTGGGTGATCTGAGCCGGTTCCACACCCTGGGCCACCGCTGCGTTCATCAGCCGCGCTCCGTCCATGTGCACCCGCAGCCCGTAGCGGTCAGCAAGCCCGCGGACCTGGGGGAGGCAGAGGAGCAGCTGGAGTGGGAGCGACCCCTGCAACAGTTGGCACCAACATGAGCTGTGCTCTGACTTCCTGTGGTGCTGTCCTGCTGGGTCATGCCTGTGCCCAGACTGGGCTACTGCTAGTCACTGGTGGGCTCCTACCTGCTGGAGGTAGGTGAGGGGCAGCACCCGCCCCCCTGCCGCGCTGTGTGTGTTCTCCAGGCAGATGAGCTCTGGGCGCGGGTGATACCGGCTGCCATGGGCTCCACGGATGGTCATCTCCAGCTGGTCCAGGTCAAAGGTCCCATCTGGCAGGTCTGGAAGCGCCTGGGAGTGAACACCAGCGACCTGCGCCCACGGCAGGGCAGAGAGCAGAGCTGATGGGGGATGGTGGCGGTGCAAGGGGGTCCCTCTGCTCCTCCATCCCCTCTCTGCCTGCACAGGGTGCACTCAGCCCCACTCGCCCCAGGCTGTGGCTTGGGGGGCTCCAGGTGATGCTGCTGATGCAGCCCAGCAGGGATCCCCGCCCAGCTGGGCATGGTAGCCAGAGGAGGGCAGCAACAAGCCACCCTCCTGGCCTTGCCTCTCCTGCCGGTGCCACCAGGCCACCCCAGCCTGAGCTCATCCAACCCACAGCACCCACCTGGGCGGCCCCACCATGCTCGTAGACGTGTAGGTGGGCATCCTGGCCAAGGAGCATCTGACCTCCCCTGCGCTGGCAGTGGCACATCACTAGGAAGGAAAGGGGCTATGAGGTGGGGGAACTGTGGGCAGCACCCAGTGGGCAGCACGTGCTGGAGGGCAGGTGGGCTCAGTGGGCTGTCTGCACTCTGGCACATTGTGGGGCTCCGGTGGGCGAAGGCTGGGCATGCAGCACAACAGCACTGCAGCAGCGCAGCCTGCTGCGGGCATGGGGCATCCACTCCATGCCTGGAGGTGCTGGAGCTGTCAGATGGGGTCTGCCCACAGCAGCTCCGGAGCATGGCCTCCCCTCCTTGGTGCATGTGCATGGCTGGGGTTGGAGTGGGTCCCACACTCCCACACAGTGGATCGCCACTTACAGGTCAAGGTTCATGGAGCAGAGCAGAGCAGAGGCCATGCGCAGGGTGGGGACGAGCAGACCCAAGCAGGGGTCTGCTCAGCAGCAACATGAAGTGGCAGCTCTGGGGTTCCAGTGGGGTTTTGCTGCTACTGATTTGAGGTGGAGTGGGCTGAGGAAGGGGCGAGGAGGTGCACTTGGGTCAGAAAAAACCTACTGTATCCCTTCAGCCACCCAGGCAGCCTCCTGAGCACAAGCAGGGCTCTCCTTGGGTCCCCAGCGAGGAGCGGGGCTGTTCTCATCCTTCACACCCTCCAGGGGAGCCAGGCACTTGGTTTGTGACCTGTCCACCCCAGCTTGCAGGGCAGGAGGGCTGGGGCAAGCGCCAGGCACTCACCAGCAATGAGATTTGCCATGGTGGCCGTGGGCACAAACAGAGCCTCCTCCATCCTCAGGATCCCTGCGACCAGGCGCTGCAGCTCTGCAGGGGGGGGAAACATAGAATCATCAGGTTGGAAAAGACCTCTTGGATCATCAAGTGCAACCATTCCTATCCGCCACTAAACCCTGTCCCTGAGCACCTCGTCTACCCATCTTTTAAATCCCTCCAGGGATGGGGACTCGAGCCCTTCCCTGGGCAGCTGTTCCAGTGCCCGATGACCCTTTCTGTGAAACACGGGGGTCCTGGGGTGGCCTGAGGGCATCTGCTGGCCCTGGGCGAGCAGTGGGGGGTGGCTGGGCCCCCCAGCTCTAGGCAGCCACCCCCAGACCCCTGACACCCAGAGACGCCCCGCTCCGTGCTCCCATCCCGCCTGCCCCCTGCACTGGGGGGCTGCAGGCTGGGACCCCAAGGCGAGGAGTGCGCGTCCCCCTTCTCTGGCGGTCCCGGGGCCGCTGGGGGGGTCCGGTCCCCGCCTCCCACCGTTAACCGTGGGGTCCTCCCCGTAGTCATCGTCGCCCAGGGCGGCTCGAGCCATGGCGCGGCGCATCCCGGCGCAGGGCAGCGTCACCGTGTCGCTCCGCAGATCCACGGTGCGGGGCAGAGGAGTCCCGGTGGGGCGGGGGGAGCCCCGCAGCGCCGCCCCGGGCCCCGCGAGGCCCCCCCGCAGCCGCCGCAGCGCCACCCGCGCGGCCATCCCCGCCGCAAGGGCCGCCGGGGGCGGGACCGAGCCGGCACGCGCCGAGGGGGAACGGCCCCGGCAGAGCCTGTCCCGCCCGGCCTCTGCCCGGTGCCCGCGGGGGAGGGGGGTGCACGGATCGGGGATGCTGCCGGGATCCCCCTGCCCCACCCTACCCCTAAACCTTACCCCTATCCGCACCCGCACCCTTATCTCCACCCTTACACTTATCTGCACCCTTACCCCTACCCTTACCTTTACCCCTACTCCAACCCTTAACCTTAACCCTATCCTTATCCATACCTCTACCCTTACCATTACGCTTACCCTTAGCCCTCTAGAGCCCCACCAGACCCCTCCAGCACCCCTCGAGAGCCCCCTGCGATCCCTTTAGGGCCTTCAAGAACCCATCTGTGACCCTCTGGATCCCTTTAGGGCCTTCAAGAACCCATCTATGACCCTCCGGACCCCTTTAGGGCCCCTTGGGATGCCTTTAAGGACCTTCCAGGACCCCTCTAGGACCTTCTGGACCTTTCTAGAGCCACACAGGGCCCCTCTAGACACACCCAGGACCATTTTAAGATCCTCAGAACTCCTCTAGAGACTCCCAGGATGCCTCTAGAGACCCTCAGGACCCTTCCAAAGGTCCCTGGACCCATCTAGAGCTCCCCAGTACCCATCTAGGGCCCGCAGGACCCCTGTAGGGACCCCCAGTACCCCTCTAGAGCCTGCTAGAAGCCTTCTAGGACCCCAAGGACCCCTTTCAAGACCCACAGGACCCCTCTAGGACCTGCAAGACCTGTCTAGAGCCCCACAGGACCGCTCTAGAGCCCCCTAGGACCTCTCTTAGACCTGCAGGACACCTTTTGAGACCCACAGGATGCACCTAGGACCCTCTGAACACCTCGAGAGCCTCCTGGGACCCGTTTAGGGCCTTCTAGGACCACTCTTGGACCTGTAGGACACCGTTAGAGACCCACAGGACCCCTCTGGGACTCTCTGAACCCCTCTAGAGACCCACAGGACCCCTTTAAGGCCTTCCAGGACCCCTCTAGGACCTGCAGGACCTGTCTAGAGCCCCCTAGGATCCTTCTTGGACCTGCAGGACCCTTTTTGAGACCCACAGGATCCACCTAGGACCCTCTGGACCCCTCCAGGGCCACCCATGACCTCTCTAAGACCCCCAGGAACCCTTGAGAGCCCCCTCGGACCCCTTTAAAGCCTTTCAGAACCCCTCTAGAGTCTCACAGGACCCCTCTAGAGCCCACTGGGACCCCTTTAGGGCCTTCTAGGACCCCTCTTGGACCTGCAGGACCCCTTTTGAGACCCACAGGACCCATCTAGGACTCTCTGTACCCATCTAGAGCCCCATGAGACCCCTTTAAGGCCTTCCAAGACCCCTCTAAGACTGCCAGGGCCATCTAGAGCCCACTGGGACCCCTTTAGGGTTTCCTAGGACCCTCTGGACCCCTCTAGAGCCCCCTGGGTCCCCTTTAGGGCCCTCCAGGACCACTCTAGGATCACCAAGACCCCTCTAAAGCCCCCTGGGACCCCTTTAAGGCCTTCTAGGACCCTCATTGGACCTGTAGTACCCCTTTCAAGACCCACAGCACCCCTCTCAGACATTCTGGGCCCTACTAGAGACCCCCAGGGCCCTTTCAGGATCTCCAGTGCACATCTAGAGACCCCCAGGACCCTTCTAAAGTCCCCTGGACCTGTCTATAGCCCTCCAGTACCCATCTAGGGACTTCAGGACCCCTCCAGAGCTCTCTAGAAGCCTTTTAGAACCCCTGAGCCTACTTGAGAGCCCCATGGGACCCGTTTAGGGACTTCTAGGACTACTCTTGGACATGCGGGACCCTGTTAGAGAACCAGAGAACCCCTCTAGGACCCTCTGGACCCCTGTAGAGCCCCATGAGACCCCTTTAAGGCCTTTCAGGACCCCTCTAAGACCCTCCAGGACCCTTCTAGAGCCCTACAGGACCACTCTAAGACCCCTAGGACCAGTCTAGAGCCACCTGAGATCCCTTTAGGGCCTTCTAGGACCCCTCTTGGACCTGTAGGACCCATTTCAAGATCCACAGAACCCCCTAGGACCCTCTGGATCTCTCTAGAGCTCAATGGAACCACTTTAAGGCCTTCCAGAACCCCCCTACGACTCTCTGGACCCCTCTAGATCCCCCCAGGACCCTTCCAGGATCCCCAGAACCCCTCTAGAGCCTCCTAGGACCCCTCTATAGAGACCCCCAGGACCCTTCTAAAGTCTCCCGGACCTGTCTAGATCCCCCCCATACCCATCTAGAGCCCTCAGGGCCCCTGTAGAGACTCTCAGGACCCCTCTAGAGCCCCCTGGGACCCTTTTAGGGCCGTTCAGGACCCATCTAGGTCACCTAGACTCTACAGAGGCTCCGTGCTGCGTTGCGGCTGCAGCAAAGCTTTAAAGACATCCCTTCCCCGCACCGCGCTTTCAAAACATGTCCCTTTCCCCTTTTTCCCACCCCAATTTCCCACTCTATTATCTGAGCCGCACTCAGAGACCTTTGGCCAATCATTGCTGGCAGAGTGTGGGGATGGCAGCCCTGGAGCGAGCGCTTACATTGGCTGAGCCGCACGATCGCTGTGCTCGGCAGTGAATGGGTCGGGGACTCAGTGCTGCCGTGCCGTGGCCGCAGAGCGGTACTGCAGCCTGCAAGGCGCACAGGGCCGGGCTAGCCGCGAGGGGCGGGGCAGGGAGCGGGCGCTGCATTTCAAAGATCGGCTCCGATCCGCTCGGCTTCTCTCGACTCGGCCCGGCACTGTTCGGCTCGGCTCTTCACTGCCTTTCCGCCCACTCTAGAGCCTAATAAGCCACTATAAGCCCAAGCGTGCCCAAGAAGGTCAATGGCTTCCTGGCCTCTATCAGAAACCGCTTGGCCAGCAGGACCAGGGAAGCAATTATGCCCCTCTCCTCAGCACTGGTGAGGCCGCACCTCCAATACTTTGTTTGGTTTTGGGGCCCAGGGAGTCCAGGAGGGCTGAAGAACTGTAAACAGGAACCGTATGCTACAAAACCTTAATTTATAACTTCTATTTTTCTTCTAAAAGTGCTGCAGGTTTTATAATTTACAGAGCACTTCTCGCTACTATTTAGCAATTCAGAGCTATGAACGTAGTAAGATGGATGAGATAGAAGCTCATCAGTGACATCGAGATCGGGGGCAGCCTGGATTGCGGTGATCACGCGTTGGTAGAGTTCAAGGTCCTGAGGGTTGTGGGACAGGCGACGAGTGTAGTCAGTCCTAAATTTTAGGAAAGCAAACTTCCAGCCCTTCAAGGAGTTAGTCAGTAGGACCCCCTGGGATACAGCCCTCTGGGACAAGGAAGCAGAACAGAGATGCAGTGCTACAGACTGGGGGAAGAGTGGCTGGAGAGCTGCACGGAAGAGAAGGACCTGGGGGTGCTGGTTGACAGCCGACTGAACATGAGCCAGCAGTGTGCCCAGGTGGCCAAGAAGGCCAACGGCATCTTGGCTTGGATCAGAAATGGGGTCACCAGCAGGTCCAGGGAGGTGATTCTCCCTCTGTACTCAGCACTGGTGAGACCGCACCTTGAATACTGTGTTCAGTTCTGGACCCCTCACCACAAGAAGGATGTTGAGGCTCTGGAGAGTGTCCAGAGAAGAGCAACAAAGCTGGTGAGGGGCTGGAGAACAAGTCTTATGAGGAGCGGCTGAGAGAGCTGGGGTTGTTTAGCCTGGAGAAGAGGAGGCTGAGGGGAGACCTTATTACTCTCTACAACTACCTGAAAGGAGGTTGTGGAGAGGAGGGAGCTGGGCTCTTCTCCCAAGTGACAGGGGACAGGACAAGGGGGAATGGCCTGAAGCTCCGTCAGGGGAGGGTCAGGTTGGATATCAGAAAAAAATTCTTCACAGTAAGAGTCATTGGGTACTGGAACAGCCCAGGGAGGGGGTCGAGTCGCCTTCCCTGGAGGTGTTTAAGGAACGGGTGGATGAAGTGCTGAGGGACATGGTTTAGGGAGTGTTAGGAATGGTTGGACTCGATGATCCAATGGGTCCTTTCCAACCTTGTGATTCTGTGATTCTGTGATTCTGTAATACTTAAGGATGCTCTCCATAAAGCACAAGAATGCTCAGTCCACATTGTAGGAAATCGGGCAGGGAAGGGAAGAGACCAGACCTGCCGGTCAAACTGAAGAGCAAGCGGCAACTGCACAGGCAGTGCAAGCAGGGACAGGGAAACTGGGAAGAGTACAGGGACGCTACCTGGTTGTGCAGGGATGGGGTCAGGAAGGCCAAGGCACAGCTGGAGCAAAACTTGGCAAGGGAAGCAAAGACTAACAGGAAGGGGTTCCACAGGTACGTCAACCAGAAAAGGAAGGTTAAAAAAAGCATACCCCAACCAACAGATGAAAATGGCGACCTCATATCGAAAGGTGAGGAGAAGGCTGAGGTAGTACAACTTTTTTTGCCTCAGTCTTCACTGACAACTGCTTTCCTCACCTGTCCCGGGTCAATGGACAACGAGAAGGAGGGATGCAGGGGAGTAAAGCCCCTCCCACTGTAGGGGATGATCAGATTTGTGACCACCTGAGGAACCTGAACATATCTAAGTCTATGGGACTGATGAGATGCATCTATATTTAAGATATTTGGCCAGACCCACAACTGTTGTCATGTGCATAGCTCTGCTGTAATTAATGAAGCTTTCCTGAGGTGGCTGACATGTCAATGTGTGTGCGTGTCTGAGCTGGTGTTATGTTTCACTTCCTCCCCAAGTGCAGCTCATGTTCTTCATGGTTGGGTATTTTAGGTTTATGAAATAATTACTAGATCTTGAGATAAATGAGCTCAAATGCAGAAGGTCAAGAAGTCGATTATTCTAGGATAAAGGTATTACCATATTTAAGAGAATACTGGTAGCTTTTTTGCTAAAAGATTATATTTGTGCTCACCACCTTACTTTGTTATCTACTGAAACTTTTCTATAGTATTTATAGACAGGTTTTCAAAAATTGTTCATCTGTATTTCCTCAAATGTGGCTTTAGCAATGTTTACCTTGTCTTTCTGCCTTGTCACTTCAGCTAATCTATATATACTTATTTTCTTACCTTTAAATCCATTTTCCATGGAGTAAAAAAATCGCTGTTTCTTCACTCTGAAAACTTAAATTCAATGAAGAATTCAATGGCTTTTGTAACTCAAGAAAGATAATTTCTGTATGCTCTCAGTAGGGGTAGGATGCCCACTCATTCATTAATTTTGATGGATCGACCGCTTGTATGAAGTTTTAGTGCAACTCTTCTGACTTAGACTAACTTCAGTATGCTTTTCAGGTAATGTGATTTTTATCCTTTGGGAATACAGCTGAGTTAACTGAAAGAAGCAATTTGGTAGCTCAGCAGAAGAGAAAATAGAAAGCCTTATCTTACTGTAAGCAAAGCGTTCTCTGGCAGCAGAAGAAAACTTTTTCTGCAATAACTAAGTAATTAATTGGGCAATAACATAGTCTCTCAAATACACACAGAGAAAAGTTTTCTTCAGTCAATTACTGCCAAAAGATTTTTCTTTCGTAGCTTATGATTTGGATCTAAACAAAAATATTAACAAAAACCCCTCCAGCTGCTCTGAATTCTTTTGTGACGATACATATCCTGCCTAGAAATCCACTCTCGAGCCTTGCGGTATATGGCATTTGGTTTACCACCAGTCTCAAAGCTTTCTGAAATCTCTAGAACATCTTGGGCAGCAGCTGTAGGCCTGGAGCAGTGGAGCTAATGATACCAAGTCATAGCTTGCAGTTTTCAATTCCTTCTCAGTCTGCTTTCACAACAAGAAAGATCTCATTGGCTGCTCTTTTTCTTCTCTCTTTTTTTGCTTCTTTATTTTTTTTTTCCTTTAGCTGTTACCTGATGCACTGCTCGAACAATCTTTTGCTGCTTGTAGCCTTAAAATGTGAATGTATTATTGAGTTATTTGTATATGGCATCAGGATTCAGCCTGCTATCTGAAATAAATCATCTATTTTGCTGGTATGGTGTTAAGTCCATGTACTGAGGGTATCTGTACTTTTCCACTTGGCAGATTGCAAACAGCTATAACGTTCGACTGGTCCTTGGTGCCAGTACTTTGGTTCTTGGCCCAAAGACCTACCAGTTGCAATTCTGGAGCTAAGTTGATCCTGGAACAAGTCCTAGTAGCCTGTATGCAAGGACCCACTCTGTGAAGCCACGTGGATTCAGCGGTGGTATGTGTCACTGTACCGGTTTACTCTAAGTTTGGGCTAAAACCCATTTCTTTCTCACTCTTTCCAGAGACGACTTCAGCTCCATCTCCGTTGCTAGACTTAAGTAATCTCCTAATCATGAGATTCACAACCAAACAGTTGCACGCAGGGGGAAGTTCAGGCAATGTATTAGTAATAGTGGGATAAGAATTCCTCCAGGAACAATTTTTTTGTTAGTGAAGGTCAAAGGAAAGCAAAAGGCTAAAGGAAGGTCAGCCAGTAGAGAAAGGAGTACATGGTCATGTAAACTCTATCCTGGTACTGGCACACGGAGAAAATCACTCTACAGTTCTGTAGCTGAGCAGACCTGCCTAAGCTCGTGAGTGCTCGGAAAAGCTGTGATACTGCACGTTGTGCTTCTGGTCATCTTCTGCTAGCAAGTTTTTGGGTGGATCCAGGCAAAACAACATCTGTTCTCTTCTCTCCTGAACCGCCAATCGTGAGTGCAGCCCTGAGTATCAGCTGGTGGGGTATCAGTTTGCTTATTATAAAACGTTAACCTCACTTTTGCATCACTTGTAAATCCTCTATTTTAAGGTCTGTTTCTCAGTAGTAAGCAGAAGCAAGAATTAGATTGGACCGAGATGACTTTTGTTGTGCCTCTGACATAATTCCCCAAGGTCTTGTCCTTTTCACAAAGGAGTCAGAGGAATTTTTTTCTCCAATTTTTACATCTGGGTGTTGCATCTTGTTCTGTGTTGTGAGTCAAAGCATTTGATGTGAGTTTTGGAGGAGCTATTGATCATGGGGATAACCGAGCAGGGTCGGGCAGGAAGGAAATGCCGTTTCATCGGTCAGCAGCGGTGACTGAGGTGTGATACTAACAAGTCTCTGGATTCTAGGTTCTCTTCTCGCTGCTGAAAGAGAAGGACCCCATGTTTCTCTTCTATCCTTTTGATGCCTTTCTGCAATGCAAACTGATGACATTATTTGCTCACCGTGTGATACCTGTATAGGTGACCATGTTTCTCCAAACAGCTCTTTTATTGTGGCTTGGGCAGCTGCTGAAATTTAAATTGAGACCACGTGGCTGCTGTGGCCTACGTGAGGAGACTGGCTCGGCCTGTGCAGGTCCAGCTTTGAGCAAAATGGTACCTGACCCTTAACCCTGTGTCCTTTGACCTATGGCATTGTGACATTTTACCTTTGACCTTGTGACCCCATGACTGTGTCCTTGGACCCAGTGACTTTTAACCTCTGACAAAGTGACCTTTGACCCAGCAACCCAGTGACCACTGACCCAGTGACCTTTGACCCAGTGACCTTTGACCCAGGGACCCACTGACTTTTGACCCTGTGACCCTATGATCTTTTGACCCTATGAACTTTGACCAGTACCTTTTACCTTTTGACCCATAACCTTTGACCTCTTGACCTCATGATACATAATACAGATTTGAGGAGGTGATTTTCCTTTAAAATTCGTTTAAACAGCAATTTTTAGGTCATGGCAAGTTAAGTAACCTTCATCAGGCAGCAGAGAGGGATGGAAGGGCAGAGAAAGGAAGGCAGAGCATGTACAGGTGTAGAGAGGAAAAGAATTCCTGGGAACAGGTCACTGAAACTGTGGGGGAAAAGAGAGAGATGCAGATTGGGACAAAGATGGAAAAGGAAAAAACAACTATAGGTGCAGGACAGAGAGAAAAGTTTCGAAAGAAAAGGAAGAGAAGACAGAAAAAAACCCAAGAGGGGTACAGGGAAGCCAGGGGAAAAAATAGGACAACAGCATAGCAAATAGAGGGAACCAAAAAAATCCAACCCTAAAATGTTGGCTACTCTGTCACATCACTGGCACAATAGACAAAGTTGTAGTAAAAAAAGCACATACCATTATATTTCATATTACATATTACCTTTGACATGGTCCTCCACAACATCCTTCTCTCTAAATTGGAGAGATATGGACTTGATGGGTGGATGGTTCGGTGGATAAGAAACTGGTTGGATGGTTGTATTCAAAGAGTAGTGGTCAATGGCTCGAAGTCCAGATGGAGACCTGTGACGAGTGGTGTCCCTCAGGGGTCCGTACTGGGATTGGTGCTGTTCAATATCTTTATTGATGATACTGACAGTGAGATTGAGTGCACCCTCAGCGAGTTTTTGGATGACGCCAAGCTGAGTGGTGTAGTTGCCACACTGGAAGGATGGGATGTCATCCAGAGGGACCTGGACAAGCTGGAGAAGTGGGCCTGTGAGGACTTCACGAGGTTCAACAAGGCCAAGCGTAAGCTCCTACACCTGGGTTGGGGCAATCCTCATTTTCAGTACATGATGGGGGATGACGTGATTGAGAGCAGCTCTGCAGAGAAGGACTTTGGCGTACTGGTCAATGGGAAGCTCAACATGAGCCGACAATGTGTGCTCGCAGCCCAGCAGGCCAACCGTGTGCTGGGCTGCATCAAAAGAAGCGTAGCCAGCAGGTCGAGGGAAGTGATTTTGCCCCTCTATTCCTCTCTTGTGAGACCTCCTCTGGAATACCGTGTCCAGTTCTGGAATCCTCAACGTAAGAAGCATATGGAGCTGTTGGAACGGGTCCAGAGGAGGCTACAAAGATGATCGGAGGGCTGGAGCACCTTCCCTATGAGGACAGGTTGAGAGAGTTGGTCTTGTTCAGCCTGGAGAAGTGAAGGCCCAGAGGAGATCTTATACTGACATTGCAGTACCTGAAAGGGGCTACAAGAAAGCTGGGGAAGAACTATTCATAAAGGCTTGTGGTGTCAGGACCAGGAGGAATGGGTATAAACCGGAGAGGGGCAGATTTAGATTAGACTTTGGGAAGAGTTTCTTCACCATGAGAGCAGTGAGACACCGGAACAGGTTGCCCAGGGAGGTTGTGGATGCCCCATCCCTGGAGGTGTTCAAGGCCAGGTTGGGTGGGGTCTCGGGCAGCCTAGTTTAGTGGGATTCCCTGCCCATGGCAGGGGGTTGGAACTAGATGATCTTTAAGGTCCCTTCCAATCCTAACCATTCTATGATTTCTGGGAAGAGTCCTTTTGTACATTCAGTGCTTTTCTCGCTGTAAACATAAAGCAGATGAGATAACTCACAGCTGCTCCTCTCCCCTCTTTATTATGCCTTTGAGGGGTTAGCCCTGCCCCATTCCCAGGTGGTGGGCCCAGGGGTACATAAGCCACAGGACTTCCATCAGGTGTTCATTTGGCTTCTGGTCTTCCTTGAGGTTGGTGCTCTGCTGTTCATTTGATTCATTGCAGATTTTGAGCAGGTTGAGCTGCTTTGGAAAAATCTTTTTTTGTCTTTTAGAGAAGCAGAGGCACCTGTTGGAGGTAAGAGCTCTGGGGAGAGTCCACTGTTGAAAGTATATCTATTGTATGCAGGAGGTGTGGGTGTGTACACGTGCGTGCGCTTGTTTTTAGGTCAGTAACTTTTTGTTGTGGGTGGCAAGATGTTTTAATAGTTTGCTTTCTTTTTATTTCATTCTAGATGCTTTCCCTTTGCCTAGAATTTCTGGTTATGGGATGACTTGTTGCTGTTCCTCATTCTGTGTGGAGCGATGTATTGTCCCTAGAGCCTTTGCAGTTTGTAAGAGGCGTCTTGTAGGTCTTACTAGTCTGAAACTTACTTTGCTAGCCTGCAGCAGGAGTTGGAGTTTGTGGGAGAGGAGAAGATAGGAGGGACTGGCAGAATGCAGGGAAGGACTCAGAAGCACAGCTTCCAAGGAGCAGCGATAGAGAAGGGTCAGGGGGTGCAAATACAGGGCAGGAGCCATCGGGAAGGATCGGGGCTTCTCTAACAGCTCAGGAGTAGAGAAGGACTTTAGTGTTTTGGCACTGGGTGATTGTGCAGCCACAGGGGATGGTTAGGGGAAGGGACGAGGGTGCGTCAGTCTTTCTCAGGTTGGTTTTGCCGTCGGATGTGAGTGCCATTTAGGTCAGTTCCATTCTAATCTCTGCAGCTGATGGGAAGTTTGAAGAAGTCAAGACATAAGCTGTGGCTCGCCTGGACCTTTGCATAGCAGTTCTCAGGTTTGAACATTGCAGGAATTTAATCTTGAAAAGCATTGGGTACACTAAAATATACCCTGTAGGGCTCTGAGATCTCTGCTCCCCTGTGCCTTTTACTCACCCCATTCCCCGACTGACTTTTTTGCGTCTGTCCTATCTCTGTCCCTCTGAAAGTCAGAGACCTCCCTACCTAAAGATGTGGACCTGGTGCTAATCTCCAGTGCAGGATTGTGTCCCTACTTACCCTTGCATTTCCTAGGAAAGAGACTGGATATTATTTAGGCTTGTAACAGTTTGCAGCTGAGTGTCTTTTCTTCATCCGTTCTCTGGGCACACAAGCCTTACTTATTATCCCAGTTATAGATTGTTCCTGAACTTTTCAGTGAGGTTTGGTCCAGTATCAGTCACAGCATTTGTTACCTCATTCTTGTTATCCATTGTGTTTTTTAGCATCATTTTCTTATGGTCATTGAGTGTCCATTTTAGGTATTTGAGTGGTCAAATCCCACCACTGTGAGGTTTTTCCATTGCCTGACCGCCTCCATAAATCCTTAAGGGGTCTTTGTAGCTTATTGGACTCATCACCTCTTAGCACTCTTGCCTGGGGCCTCTCATCTTCTCTGCTTCATCTTTTAGGCTGTCTCCATTGCTGCATGGTACGAGTCTCCTGTGTTTGCATGCTTTCTGCGTTTATCATCTTAGTGTTTTTTGGTTAGAAATGTTTTGCCAGTTTTTTTGGTTATTTCTGTGGGTGAAGTTGGATCACTTTCTAACATGTCGATTCCCGTGGCTTGCCTTCCTTTTTTTTTGTTCTGGGTATTGCACTGCTGTGTTCCTACGAGGGCAGCTGTGGAGAGGAGGGGAAGGCAGACTTCTTGGAATTCTGAGGCGTTGGGGGGGGTTAGTCAGGCTTATTCCCATTATTGTGGGGCTGACTGTGAGAAGGAAGTTAAGTATGCCTCTAAAGTATTATATGGCAACTCGGCTAAGTATTTACCTTTGTTTTTGCGGGTGCTGTGCAGGCTGCCTTTGGAATGGGAAGACCATTGAGATGAGCTGGGTAGCAGGGAGAAGGAGAATGGGACAGATTTCTCAGAAGGGCAATGGTTATTTTCTCTCGTTATCTTAGATGCTCCAGGTGATGACGGCTGCAGCATCTGACACTAGAAACAGTGTGGAACACGTGAGTGGAAAAACATAGCAGATTTACAGAGCAAGGTGTTGTGTGAGACACCGATGTTGACCAGCGTGATGCCGATTGTCAGCACTGTTTTAGTTTTCCCTTTTTTTTTTTGTTGCAGAGGGTAAAGAGGAACCTGGTGACTGTAAGATCATCCCAGATAGCTGATGACATCGGAGCTTTTGTCTGCTGAAGATGACTTTGGGCCCCTGGTCTTGTGAAAGTTAAGTTGAGGGATAGGGTCTGGGGAGAGGGGAGAAGGTTGAGAATGGCAGGGAGGGGTTTTAAAGGTAGAGTAGGGGAGAGGGCAGTGCAGGAAGAGTCCGCTTTGAACTGGAAAAGGTGAAGGGTGTTACTTCTCAGCTCAATGCCGGTGTGTACCAGGCAGGGCAGTTCCAGCCTGTGTCTGTGTTGTCATGTGCTTTATGTACTGTTTGCTGTGTCTCAGATGTTTCTCAGGTCTTCATCTCCTCCTTGCTTTAAAGAAATGCAGCATGTGCGTTGGGCAGCATTGCTAGGATCTCAAACGCCTGTATTCATCGGCACAGTGCCAACTGGGCACTGCTTTTCTTGCATTGCAACCTTAAAGCATGGATCGTTTTTGTGTTTTTGAAGTTTCTGGTCCGTCATCTTTTGTGGCAGCATTGCAGCACACATCAGCGTCTCTGATCATTAGTCATCTGTCGCTGTTGAGATACAACACGGTGATGTGGAATCAAGTTTCTTTATTGAAGTTACATAGCTGGCCAGTGCGCGCTTGATCTTACATGCGCCTCTTATACCCTTTATTAACACACGCGTCTCCGCATGATTGGATTAGCTTATACATAAACAATCTGTGAATGGATGGTACTACTTTCATGCACGGTCCTATATTGTCTGCCTACCTCCTGTCCCATGATCTCCTTCCGGGTGCAGTAAGCAGGGGTCCCCAGCCCACTGTGGACCCCCACAATTCCCCCTTTTTGTATTTGTGCTAAAGAAAATTGCCCGTTAAAGATTGCCTGTGTCGGCTGCTGCGGGGCCCTTCGCAGCAGGCACACAATGCAGGGCAACATCGACAGCACAACTACAAACATACCCATTCTTGAAACAGGCAAGTAAAGCAGCATCAACATTTGACCGCGCTGAGTAATATCGTAGGTGCATCTGAGAAGTATGCAAGCATTGACTTACACTCCATTTCTACTGATCCCAACAGCTCTAACTTGTGGTTCCAGTACATGACTTATACTCTATTTCTACTGATCCTAAAAACTCTAACTTGTGGTTCCAGTATACGATTTATACTCCAGTTGTTATGGCAGTTCTTTGACGTTAGCAAGGGTTATCCATCACACTCATCTCCAGCTGTTTGATTCTCCACACGTGGCCTCCGTGGCTTATCCACAGCAGGGCGAACACAACGAGCAGGGTACCACCAAGGTCTTTCATCTGTGGAAGCACAAGCATACCCTCGATCCCAAGTTAATAGCTTGCACGGGCATGACCACTGACCACTTTGAAGGTCCTTCACTTGAACCTTCACTCCATCAGAGATAGCTGTGGTAGACTTCAAGGATTCAAAATGTTGAATCATTGGGGGATTCTGGAGTTCCTCATTGATAGTTAAGAAATTTAATACATACATCACCTTGTTCACCCTTGCTTCAGGTGATTCCCCAGATATTCCCACCTTTTGTTTTTGTAAAAGGCACTTAAGTGTACCATGGGCACGTTCTACAAGTGCCCGACTAGTGGGGGAGTGAGGAATACCTGTAGCATGGCTGACACCCCAAGACTGTAAAAATGCTTTCACTCGCCCAGAAACATAAGCGGGACCATTGTCAGTTTTAATTTGTCGAGGAACACCACAGGTGGCGAAGGCTTTTTGCCAATGCCCAATAGCATCTTTTGCTGTTTCTCCAGTATGTGCAGTAGCAATAATGACAGAAGAAAAGGTATCAATTGATACATGTACATACTTTTGTCGGCCAAATTCTGTAATGTGAGTTATATCAGTTTGCCAAATTTGTAGGACCTGTAATCCTCTAGGATTTACTCCATAATTGGAAAATGTTGGCCTTGACAATTGGGACGTGAGGCAACGATACATCGAGCTTCAGTAGTAGAAAGCTGAAACTGTCTCTTGAGTGCTCTGTGACCTTGGTGAAAGAATTGATGAGCAATTGCTTGTTGCGTAATGTTTGGTACTGGTCCTAATGCTACCGCAGATACTAATTGGTCAGCCCGGGCATTTCCTCCTGCTATAAAACCAGGTAAATCAGTATGGCTTTTTATGTGTAGAATATAATAGGGTAGACTGCATTTTTGTATGGTTTTCCACAGGAGCTTCATAATTCCAAACAACAGGTGGTTTGTCACTTGTCCAAGAACTGTTTTATCCAATCTCTGCACTAGGCCTGCAACATGAGCAGAGTCAGTCACCACATTTATGGCTTGTGGGAACTGTTGAAATGCCAATGTGACTGCTCGTAATTCCACCACTTGTGAGAAGCCTTATTGATGCTCAATTAAATGTTGCCAGTTTTGTCCATCAAACCATGTAACAGCAGCTTTTCCTGTTTTCCCAGAGCCATCTGTGAAAACTGTGGGTCCATCAACAGGTGCTGTTTGGCTTAACAACTTCTGTGCGATAGAGATTTGAGTTCCCAGTTTACAAAGTGGATGGGAAGGAAAATGATACGATATCTGGCCTGTAAAATTCAGTAGCACAGCTTGAAGTGCAGAACTATTGGCAAGACACCATTCAAAATATTGAACTTGTAGAGGAATAACAATACATTCCGGATCTCGTGCCAATAGTTCCACACATCGTGTTCGAATTTTTATAATGAGTTGAGCAAACAGCTCATATAATCCTGGAGCAGCCTTTTTTGTTCGAAATGGTAAGAAGATCCACTCCAAAATATGGAGGGGGTCTTCCCACCTCTGATCCCACTGCCCGAGCGCAGCATAGGGCATCGTGCCCTCCACAAAGACCAATGCCTGCACCATTACAGTCAGGTCAATGCGCCAGACATGCTTTTCCTGAATGGCTTTGCTCTACAAGGGTCAGAACATTTCTGGCTTCCTTATTTAGAACCCTGGGTGCTGCAATATCTGTGTCTCCTTTTAACAGATCAATAGGGGTTGTGTTTATGATGATGTAAGGCCCAAATAGGGTCTCAGCCAATTTATAATTCCAACTATTTTTTGAACATCATTTAAAGCCTTGATTTCAGTTACTATCTCAAATGCCTGAGGTTGGACTGTTTTGGCCAGCACTTTCATGCCCAAATACAACCACGGTTGAACACGTTGTACCTTTTCAGGGGCAATGACCAGGCCATAACATTCCAACATTTGTCTAGTGTCCCTTTCCAATTCTCCTAATTGTTCTGACATTGCAGTAGCCAATAAGATGTCATCCATAGAATGATAGCAATAGCATTCAGGATATTTCTGCCTCACAACACTCAGTGCCTGGGCTACAAACCATTGACAGATGGTAGGTGAGTTTTTCATCCCTTGGGGTAAAACCTTCCAATGATATCTTTTTGTGGGTTCTGCATGATTAGTCGAAAGAACTGTAAAAGCAAATTTTTCAACATCATTTTCATCTAAAGGAATTGTAAAGAAACAATCTTTTAAGTCCATGACCAATATGTCCTATTGCATTGGAATCATTGTTGGGGAAGGTAGTCCCGGCTGTAATGCCTCCATGGTTGCGAGCACTTCATTGATGTCATGTGATAATCGCCGTTTTCCTGATTTCTTTTTGATCACAAAAACCGGTGTGTTCCAAGGACTGTGTGACTCTTCAATATGGCCTGCAGCTAACTGTTCTACCACTAATGTGTGCAGGGCTGTGAGAGCTTCTCTCTGTTAAGGGGCCACTAATCCACCCACACTGGCTTATCTGTGAGCCATCGCAACCTTAAAGTGGTTTTTTTTAGTGCCCTGCAGGATAGTGACCCCTATGGAAAATCCGTTGTGATACGGGCTTCCCATTGTCCCAAACAGTCTCTTCGCCAGAGGTTTAAGCGGGCTGGAATAATATAAGGTCGTACAGTGGTATTTGGTCCTTCAGGATTCATAATAATTACAGGTTTTGCTGCAATGAGACTAATAGCCCTACCTCCTAGTCCCATTACTCCTGCAGTTGCAGGTACCACGGGCCAGGGATCAGGCCAGTCCCTTCGAGCAATGATAGTGATGTCAGCCCCTGTGTCAAGCAGTCCAGATATTTGAATGGAATGTGGAAAAGCAGTGTTCATAACAAGGATACATTTCATTTGTGGTCTTGTGTCTGAGAGAGGTTGTGACCAACAAATTTGAAGTGGTCCAGTGGATCCAAATCCCCCATCTCCACGGATGACTTGTTCTGTTTTAAGAACATTGCTTTTAAAAGGCACCAATTGTGCAATGCGAGTTCCCTCTTGTATTGTAACCAGAGGGTGATAGTAGAAACCATTGCAAAAATCTGTCCTGTAAAATCCTCATCAATTACTCCCACATGAACTGGAATGTTTTGTAAGAGAGCACTGGAACGCCCGATAAGTAAGGCACTGAGTCCATAACCGATGGCCCCCTGCTCTTTCAGAGGGACCTTGTGTACTCCCTGTGTGTTAATAGTTACTGTGTGGATGGTGGATACATCCATCCCTGCTGCTCTGCTGTTTTTTCCGGATAAGAGGTCGCAAAGGCCTGGGACCGCATTGCAGGAGACCAAGCGTTCTTCATGGGCACGGCTATTTGTGGCTGGGTGCCCCCCACCCCGCGCTCTGTCTCCCGTTTCCCGGCTGTAGCAACTCTCCATTTATGTGCTATTTGGACTGGCATTGCTTAGCAAAGTGTCCAGCTTTCCCACACCTGAGACATCTGCTAACAGCTGATGTAATCGCTGATCTAGCAGTGCCATTATTCTTTTTTCGTCTGTTTGAACAGGCAGTTTTGAGATGTCCAGTCTGGTACATTTACAACATCCTTTGTCAGGTGTTCCCATGGCTGCCATAGCAGCAGCGACAGCAGTCATTTTTTGGTCAGCCGACCCCATCTGGGCATGAGCCATGATCATAGTTTCAAGAGTCGGCTCACCTGGCAAGGCACGTATTATTTTTTGACAATCTGCATTAGCATTATCTCGTGCCAGTTGTGTGATCAACAGTGTTTTGACACAGTCATCAAAAACTTGGCGTTCTACAGCAGCCCGCAGCCTCTCTACAAATTGTAAAAATGGCTCTCGAACTCCCTGTGTAATTGTTGTATATTTATCCTTCGGTTCAGCGATCTCGGCTGTTCTCATCAGTGCTTCAAGCCCTACTGCTTTTACCTGTTCAAGCACTGCAGGGTGCCACTGACCTTGATGCTGTGGATTACTAAACTGCCCAGTTCCTGTTAAAACATCTGCACCATTCCCATATTGGGGGTCTGACAGGGGGAGCTGCAGGTTCCATATCGCCTGTGCTTCTGCCCTTTGAGTCCAAATATTTTGAAGAACTGTGCACTGAACAGGCTGAAACATAATTTGTGCAATTTGGGCAAAGTCATATGGTGTCATCTCTTCCATAGTTAATAATCAAAGCAATTGCATTGTTGCAGGGGAGCTGGGACCATACTGTGTAACAGTTTTCTAAAGTTCCTGTATTACTTTCCAGGTGTATGGTCTGTGCTCATCCATAAATCTCTGTCCTGGATCCCCCTGGACCACCAGGAATGCCATAGTTGTCACAGGACTCGGGTCACGTTCCTTTAAGGGTGTAATTATTGCCTCGGACAATGTTCAACGTCCTTCTAGCATAGCCCATTGTTTTACCTTTTGCCAAAATAAACAGGGATCATACAGTCTCACAGTAACCTGTGCCGAGGGTAAATCCCAAGCCTGAGGGGTTTGAGGTTTACTGGAGGAACCCCTAGAGGTTGGCTCAGCGTTAGCCTCGATCTTTCTGTTTTTTGAAGCAGCCGCCTCAGTGCCCCCCTCCGACATGGGATTGTCCCAATCACCCGGCTCATCTGGCAAAGGCGGGCGTACCAAGGGATTGTACGCTTCGGGTGCCCCTCACTCTTCAGTGGAGGGGGGGATGGCGTTACGGGGTTAACCCGCTGTCGGCTTTGTTTATATATCGGACAAGCCGAATCTGTTCCATCGTCTGACTCATCAACAAGAAAACTTTTTCATGCTAACCAAGATGGTTTATTCTTTGGGTGCGTTACCAGATTTCTTGAGTTTAGGTGTTGAAACTCAGAGATGCAGAGTCTGGGTCGGCAGTTAATATAGAAAATTCCTCTTGCTCCGTTAACAGATCCTCAGTAGATGGAGGCTCGTCTCGGGAGGCAAGGGGTGAAAGATCTTGCTCTGCCCGATCCCTCTGTTTTTTAAAGTCTTTCAAAGTATCAAACAAAAGGCATCATGTGGTTAATAAGGATACTGACTCTTTGTCTCCGTGTGAAGCGCTATCAAACAGCCTGTTCCCTATTTCTTTCCAATTCCAAACAGTAAATGATGTCATTATATCTGGAGTATAACCCTGCCTCTTGCTCCATAAGAGCATCTTTTGCAACATTGATTCCTCATAACAAGGCCAAATGCCGGGTCCTGCACTTGGGGCACAACAACCCTATGCAGCGCTACAGACTGGGGGAAGAATGGCTGGAGAGCTGCACGGAAGAGAAGGACCTGGGGGTGCTGGTTGACAGCCGACTGAACATGAGCCAGCAGTGTGCCCAGGTGGCCAAGAAGGCCAACGGCATCTTGGCTTGGATCAGAAATGGGGTCACCAGCAGGTCCAGGGAGGGGATTCTCCCTCTGTACTCAGCACTGGTGAGACCGCACCTCGAGTACTGTGTTCAGTTCTGGACCCCTCACCACAAGAAGGATGTTGAGGCTCTGGAGCGTGTCCAGAGAAGAGCAACAAAGCTGGTGAGGGGCTGGAGAACAAGTCTTACGAGGAGCAGCTGAGAGAGCTGGGGTTGTTTAGCCTGGAGAAGAGGAGGCTGAGGGGAGACCTTATTACTCTCTACAACTACCTGAAAGGAGGTTGTGGAGAGGAGGGAGCTGGGCTCTTCTCCCAAGTGACAGGGGACAGGACTAGAGGGAACGGCCTGAAGCTCCGTCAGGGGAGGTTCAGGTTGGATATCAGAAAAAAATTCTTCACAGTAAGAGTCATTGGGTACTGGAACAGCTGCCCAGGGAGGTGGTCGAGTCGCCTTCCCTGGAGGTGTTTAAGGAATGGGTGGATGAAGTGCTGAGGGACATGGTTTAGGGAGTGTTAGGAATGGTTGGACTCGATGATCCAATGGGTCCTTTCCAACCTTGTGATTCTGTGATTCTCTAGCTTTACCCCCTTCTTTTCTAGTATTTGCTTCTACATGCTTACAATCATTTCCTCCTCTTTTGTTAGTGAGGCTCCCATCTTTTTCCCCAGCAGCTCACCTGCACTCGGTGGCTTCTTAAAAGTCCCGGATCTGGAATTAAGCAGCTTCTCTCGCCGCTCCTCTTTGCTGTTCTCACCAAAAACTCTTTTAGCAGCTTCTCTTGCTGCTCCTCTTGGCTATTCCTGCTGAAAACTCTTTTTTAGTGGCTGTGCCATCTCGGGGAACCCCAAAATTAAAAATCTCAGAAACTCGCTCGCTATATCACGTCGCGGTCACCAGATGTCGCTGTTGAGACACGACACGGTGATGTTGGAGCGAGTTTCTTCATTGAAGTTCCATGGCTGCCCGGCGGCGCTTGATCTTACGCGCGCCTCTTATCCCCTTCATTAACACACGCGGCTCCGCAGGATGGGATTAGCCTATACATAAACAGTCTGTGAATGGATGGTACTACTTTCGTGCACTGTCCTATATTGTCTGCCCACTTCCCATCCCATGATCTCCTTCCAGATGCAGTAAGCAGAGGTCCCCAGCCCGCTGTGGACCCCCACAACCACCCCAGGCTGGAAGTGGAGATAATCCAAGTGTTTTTCCATGCCCAGAGCGTGAAAGGTAGCATTTATCTTTCTTTTGGAAGCCCCATGCTTTTGGCTAGAAGAGATTCCAACTTCCCAAGCTGCCCGGGGCAAGAGGAAGCAATGCTGAGGATTACCCTTGCCCCTTTGGAATATGCAACCCTTTCCAACACAAACATCTGCCTTGTTTAACTCCTCATGTCTCCCATGGCCAGGGGTATGGCAGAATGAAGGGATGAAACTCTGTTGGTGTTTGTTGAAGTAAAGAGATCCCTATTTGTCCTCTAACTCCCAGGGTGTTTGCCAAGAGAAACGGGTGGAATGCACATATGAAATGCCATCGGCCACAGGAGGAAGACCTGGACTACCTTATGAAAATCAGGTGGCCCTTAAAGCACCCAAAACCTGAGGCACAGCTGGAAGAAACCACATGCTGAGCTCCAACATGGCACTGAAACTGATTTTGGAACAGCAATGAGGTCAGCTTTTCCGATTTAGAAAACACAGCCATTCTCTGCATCTGGGTAAAGGATGACTACTGGAGAGGATTAACACCACAGCATCGCTCCTGCTCTTCCATCCAATCTATCAGTATTTCTTTTTTTTTTTTTTCCAGTGATGCCAGAAAACAACTTTGGCTCCTTCTGACCACAGAGCAGTGCTGGTCGAAGCTCCGAAGAGTGGATGGTGAGCAGTCTCCATAATAACAGTCACAACTTCGGGGGTCGGAGGGGAGAGCAGGAGTTATAGGGATGAGTTTAGATGTATCATAGTATCATAGAATCACAGTATCATACTATTATAGTATAATATAATAGCATAGTAAGAGTTGGAAGGGACCTTAAAAATCATCTAGTTCTGACCCCCTTGCTATGGGCAGGGACATCCCACTAAAGCAGGCTGCCCAAGGGCCCATCCAACCTGGTCTTGAACACCTCCAGGAACAAGCTGGCCACAACCTCCTTGGGCAACCTGTTCCAGTGTCTCACCACTCTCATGGTGAAGAAATTCTTCCTAATGTCCAGTCTAAATCTGCCCTTCTCCAGTTTATACCCAGTCCCCCTGGACCTATCCCCACAAGAGTTTATGAACAGCCCCTCTCCAGCTTTCCTGTAGGCCCCCCTCAGGTACTGGAAGGTTACTATAAGATCTCCTCTGAGCCTTCTGTTCTCCAGGCTGAACAAGCCCAACTCTCTCAGCCTGTCCTTATATGGGAGGTGCTCCAGCCCTCCGACCACCTTTGTAGACCTCCTCTGGACCAACAGCTCCATCTCCTTCTTATGTTGAAGATTCCAGAACTGCACACAGTATTCCAGAGGAATATTCCAGTATTCCTCTCTCTCACAAGAGAGGAATAGAGGAGCAGAATCACTTCCCTCGCCCTGCTGGCCACACTTCTTTTGATGCAGCCCAGGATACAGTTGGCTTTCTGGGTTGTGAGCGCACATTGCTGGCTCGTGTTGAGCTTCTCATTGACCAGCACCCCCAAGTCCTTCTCTGCAGGGCTGCCCTCAAGCACATCATCGTGTACTGAAAATGAGGACTGCCCCGACCCAGGTGTAGGACCTTACACATGGCCTTGTTGAACCTCATGAGGTTCTCGCAGGCCCACTTCTCCAGCCTGTCCAGGTCCCTCTGAATGACATCCTGTCCTTCTGGTGTGGCAACTACACCACTCAGCTTGGTGTCATCTGCAAACTTCCTGAGGGTGTACTTAATCTCACTGTCAATATCATTGATAAAGATATTAAACAGCACTGGTTCCAGTACGGACCCCTGAGGGACACCACTCGTCTTTGGATCTTTCAGCCACTGACCACTACTCTCTGAATACGACCATCCAACCAGTTTCTTATCCACCTTACCGTCCATCCATCAAATCCATATCTCTCCAATTTAGAGAGAAGGATGTTGTGGGGGACTGTGTCAAAGGCTTTACAGAAGTCTAGATAGATCACATGTGCTGTCTTCCCCGTGTCCACTGCTGCAGTTACTCCATCATGTATGGGTGTAGGTGTTTGTTTGTGGGTGTTGGTGTTTGTGTGGGTGTTGTTGTTAAAATAAATGTGATGTTTTCTACTGAGAAGGTGTGCATGAATCAAGTTTGTGGCCGCAGCAAGTCAGTACCCCCCTTGCCCTCCGGCTTGGCTCTGGCAGCTCCCAAGACTGCCAAAGCCACAGAAACACTGTTGGAGAGCAAGGCCACAGCCTGCTTTCTACCGACTTCTGCCCCGAACTTGGGGAAACAGCCCTCAAAAGACTCTTTGGGTCAAATCCACTTTCCAACAGTTCAACCGCTCCTCTTCAGCCAAACAGAAAAGGGGTGAAAGTGAACAGCACATCCCGGCACCCAGAGACGGAAAGCAACAACTCACCTGTTTGCTCCAGAAATCCACCAGGAACGAGGGCAGACAGGATAAGAGGAGGGAGAAACCGCCCCAAAGGGAAAGCCAGTGCGTGGTGTTGGAGTCTCGGGAAAACTGCTGTGCTCACCGAGGCCAAACCCACAGCCACATGCAAAAAGGCAAAGGCAAAATGTAGCTAAAATGGTAAATACATTCCAAAATTGAAGGGTGAACAGCAGAGAAATGAAAACGAGAAGAGAATTTGGAGAGCAGCGCACCAGAATTTGTTCAGCAAATGTGTTTCTAATTGAGGGGAATTTGGGGAACAACAAAGCATCAGAGGGTGTCCACTTGACCCAAAAAGGCATGCAGTGCCTTTTGCCAGCAAAGCATCCCCCACCTGGTCTTTTCCCCTCACCAAAGCGGAGACGAGATCCCACACTCCATCGGGGAGCAGGAGGATGGCGTGCGAGTTTGCCTTTTCCCAGGAGGATGCCTGGGGTCCCCTCGCACTGATGGAGCTTTTTAATCCTGACATTGCAAACCCGGCACATCCTGTCTGTGCCTGCTCTCCCAGCCTCATCCCAGGGCATACCTCCCTCTTCCCGGGGAGGAGGAATAGGAGAGGAGTGGGGTGCTGAGGGGTAACACCTTGTTAGCAATGTCCCTGGAGAAGCTGAATGGGGAACTGGTTCCCGATGTGCAGGTTTCCCTCAATCAGTCAGTGGCTTAGCGCTACAGCACCCTGAAATCCCCCACCTTTGGTTACAGCAACACTGCAGGAATGGATGTGGTGGTAACTGCAGGAGGAACAGACTCAGTAAACATTCTTGAGCCTGTCTGGTGGTCTATTTGGAATAGAAAATGCATTAAATGCCTGGAGCTGCATGACAGCAAGGATCCAGCCTCTCCTTCCACCCTTTTGTCGCTTCCCCTGCGCACAAATCAAGTGTGTGGCCCCAGCACTGAGTTACAGTTTTGTGTGGTCGAGTGAGGAGGTGACGGGGTGGCACCCAGGAAGGCAGCAGCTCCACAACCAAGTCACGATGGTGCAAATCAACAGAAAACCTCTGTCCCGGGCAGAGGTGGGGATGAGCATGGCACTTCCAGAGGCTGCCAGCTACAAGCAGCCTCCTGCAAGGCTGGAAGGAACTTTCCCCTCAGGGCTGGCCATGGGGCAGGGGGGCTCCAGGGGGATCTCATTCCCTGCGCCTGACCACGTCCGAGCCCACAGCCTCTCTGCTCCAGCCTGGCTGCGCAGGGTGCCGGGGCACAGCACAGCTCAGAGCAGCTGAGTATGCCAGGGAGAGCCTGAGCACGTCCAGGTACGGTAAACAGGGTTTCCAGAAACCCTTTGACTGGGAAGCTCTACTGGTAGTCAAGGGAGATCTTGGAATCTTGTGCTCCAGAAAAGCCCATCATATCCCGGGAGAGCTGACAGGTTGGGCTGCGAGAGTTCCAGTGAGTGGGATCACACCAGGTGGGACATCTGTCACCAGGGGCATTCCCAGGGCTCCTCACGGCTTTTATAAGTGATTGGAAGCAGGAATAAAATGTACGCTCAGTTTGTCTACTGCTGATACTGAACTTGGAGACACTGTGGACTTCCTCAAGGGCAGAGACATGGATCTGGACACGGCAGAGAGCTGGGCAGTCACCAAGCATACAACATTGAACAAGATCAATGGCCAGACTCTCTAACAGGGACAGGGTAGGGACAGGGTACATGTACAAATTACACGTACAGAGTAGGGGACAAGAGGCTGGAGAGGAGCCCTACGGAAAGAGATTTGGGTGTCTGGATTGGTGGCAAGTTGCACACGAGCCAACGTTGTGCCCTGAGCAAGCACAGTGAGTAACTTAAATCTTTCCCAGGTGCCTAAGCAGCTGCTGTGCCTTCAGCGGAAACACTGGAAACTTAGCAGCAAAATGGAGCAAATAACTGAAGGTCAAACACTATCCATTCTCAGCACAAGCGATTCAATACCTGTTTTGTGCTGTATTTCACTGCTCAGGGAGACCGAGTATACACTGCAGTATTCTCTAAGTGTTGCAATCAACGTCATCCCTGGATGAAGCAGATGTGCAAGGTGGTTGCAGATAAATTACCATCTTCTAGTGAGGCCACCAAGTGCTCTTGATGACAGGACGGTGTCCTATTCATCACACAGCAAGTAAGGCCAGTGCCTCTCTGTGCTCAAATGATGGGTTTATAATACTAAGAGCATTTCCTCTGGATTCTGGGATCAATGCAACTTGGTACTGACAAATAAGTTGCATAATTTTTTTTTCCCCTCTCTAATTCCTGTAATATTTCTTCCATATAAAATATAAATTGGTACACTACATTGCTTTTTTCACTTGCTTTCCTAAAATGGACAAATGAAGCAGTTAGCACTAGGACAACTGAGACCATTTGCTCCATAATATTTTTGTTACCCCTAAATGAAAGTTTTTATGAAGCAGCTGTTTAGGACAGGAACTGAAGCTATGAGCAGACGATGCTTCATCAAACTGATCGTACTCTGGACCAATTTGTCAACATCTTCAAAACTTTTGAGTTACATGTTTATTTAAAGGCCTATCTGTTTCCTTCTCTGCTTTTATTAAATGGACTGTTTCTCTCTCTGCTTTGCTATCTGACCCTCACAAGCAGTCTCCTGTCAACAGAATGCAAAACCAACAGTAGTCTTGCATTTTGATGGTTATGATCTCTTTATATCAGAACTCCTGGACAAGTCAGATATTTCTGTGAGCATACTCTGTTCTGCAGAGGGATAGGGCATCTGGTCTTATAAAGAGCAGAATACGTCAGTACGTTGCCGCCTGAAAGTCATAAATGTATGTAAATTCGCTATATTCCCCTCTTAAAACATGCCTTCTTGCAGGAATATGAAGTTTCTTGCAGTCAGAAGAGAGGAGGATCCCTGAAATGAGCTAAAACATGAGCACTGGGTGTGACTTTACTTTGTGTCATTGCTGTGTACGATTCAAATAAACTTCTAGGAAAGCCATTACTTCCTCAAATATAGTTTTAAATTAGAATATATAGCAACCTGAGAGGGACTGAAAAGGCTCAAAGGCATTTGCCTTTGTCATGAAATAAATTAATGTCTGCATAATTTGATAGACCCTTTAGTCAAAGTAAGGAGGTCAGGACTCTTCTGCATTGTCCCTTTCCCTAAACAGCCTACTGTACCTTAAACGAGTCGTATGCCCTTCTTCTGTGTGGGTATGGAAGCGAGAAACAAGCGCTGCGTATGCCTGAGCATCCCACCGGACTGCAGTGTGAAGGTTCCTCCTTACTCATGGATGTGGACAGTCAATATGACACTGTTTACTCTACATGGGTTACCTGGAGAATTGATTGGCTTCTGTTGGGGCAAACCCACATCTGCTAGTCACGGATAGGCATATTTATGGCAGGAACACTAAGCATTTTAAGCCATACTGTATTACTGTATCTTTATCAGCTTTTTTTTCCTTCAGAAATACTTGGTTTATCGTATCTATCGCCATTCTCGTCACGACCTAACACAGAATTCCTGATGAGAGAAAAGAAAGAAATACACTAATACTTCTTCAGCTGACATTGGTGCTCAGCTTTTCACCCCCAACAACAACTTCATTTATGAAACCATCTTCAGAGGCCAAGTCCCAAATGGGACTGGTTAAACAACAAACAAATTCACAACTTTTTTTGTATCTTTTCTATTCTGAATTTCAGCCTAACGCAAGTCATAAGGTTGGATCTAATATACTGCTTAGTGCAGATTGTATATAACCACCTTCATTTAGACAGAGTTCAGTCTTCTTTTAAGAATAAATCTGACCAGATACTAAATGTATCAGATATAATATTTCTATCCCATTTTTTCTAAATTCCTATGCACCAAGAATTTCAATTCACAGATCTTAAGGAAAAAAACCTACAGTGCTATAACAGTGAGAATAGCTCACAGCTCACCTCTCAGAAGACCTAAAGTCCACCTCACCAAAATTTTGAATGGGACTCCATCCTCTCTCAGTCAGACTTTTTAGCCCCCAGTCTCAGAGTAGGACATCCTGAATCATCAGCTCACCCCCTTTTCCCAACAGGCCTTGCATGGAAAGAGGTGATCTCTCGCTAAACCCATTATCCTTTCCCATGGAGTTCTTCAAGTACATGGGTTATCATACAGGCAGCGCTTGCAGACTCCATTTTCACCAGTCTGACAGGCCCTGACACAACTCAGAGAGCTTGATCTCCTCCACCTTTACTTTTAGCAGCAGAAACATCATATTCCTAAAACCCAGGACTCGGGGTGAAACTGTTCTCAGTTATCACAGCAATTTTCTCTCTCCGCTTACTGAGCAGCCCCAAACAGCTGGGTTTAGCAATCTGTGTTCTTTGATAAGGCCCATTCCCTCATTATGATTAGCACAACTCCACACGGCATTCGAGCCTGGGAACCCCGGAAGGGTTACACAGTGACCCATAGCTGCTGGTGACCAGTTGCCACTTGTCTGAATTTCCCCACAGGTTTCCTTTATAGCCATTGTCAAGAGTCTCGGGCAACTTAATTTTGGGCCAAAACTTGTGCTGACCTTCCTTTTTCTTTGTGCAATTTTGAACAAAGTCTTTTTCAGGCTCTTTCCTCCGGGCACATTTTGCTGACAAACCCAAAAGGACAACACAAACCCAAGGTATTTCCCCGGAGTGCAAATGCTGCCAGAGCTCAGAACCCTTCCCGCTGCCTCTTTTTGCCTACTAAGGGAAGGACAGACCTTCCCTCTTTCTTTTAAGATCCAGAATCACGGAACATTCCTGCTTTAACCATTTCCAATTTCTTCAGTATTTTCTTTTTTGATTTCGGAGCAGGACCGTCTAAATGTCCCTTAACATATAATTTGGACTGTAGTAGCTATAAGACTTCATTTACTTAAGAGGAGATACAAATTTCATTTAATTAGAAAGATACAACCCTCCCCCCCCCAAACTAATCAAACCTACCATACAAATAATAATTACAAAGAAGCTCTTTGTATTGTTTCTCTCTAATGTCCTCTGGATTCAGGCTGCTCTTAGTAGTACAGAACCATCGACATACCTGGTAGTATATAGTTTGGAAGAAACAGTCTCTGACCGAATAATCCTGTATGCACATTAACCTGCGCACTTTAAGTAGCGCTTTGATGCAGAACCCTCCCTGCATCTTTCCGCCTTTCTTTCCCACAGCCAGTATTAATCATGAAATCTAAAGGAGAAAAAACCAATTGAATTCTCATCTCTCAAGTGCTCGCATTTGCCTGGAATCTTCAGGATTTTGTGTGGGCTTCATTACTGTTGTTGCTGTTATTTTTACTATTACTACTACAGAATGAGCACACCGGTTTTTTTCCGTTCTCTTTCTTCTCCTGTATTCTTCCGAGGCATTTTAAAACCAGACAAAGATCTAACGCAAAATATTTCTCCTATTGCCTCTTCTGAACAAGTAGAGACAGAAGATTTTTAATTTGATGGGCAAGGAGACACTGAGGAACTGTCTTTGGAAATAACTGGTCTTCAAAAACCTACACATATGCATATTAACTGCAAAGAGTCAAGTATTAGTTAACACACTCTTCGAATTCTAGAAACATACTTTTCTTCTTTTTAAGTAATATTTTAACTGTTCCGAAGAAAAAAATGTTTTGAAGCCCCCAATTATTTAAGCACGGTGAGTAGATGGAGAAAGGTCTTCAAAAAGTATAAAGTGGCCTCGAATGGAGCTATAATATTTCAAAAATATTTCAGTGAAAAGACATTACGGATATTCCTTGGATTAATATAGTGGAAGACACTCACAAGTTCTGAACGCTGCTTAAAGGGAATATTTTGCAATTAGGAACAAGGGGTGGAGAAATTCTCTTTTGCTTTTCAGTTACAGTTATGGAAATTGGGAAAAGCTTTCCTGTATTCAGGAAAGAAGTGTTGCAGATGTACCGGACAGTACACTTGCACGAAGCTAAGAATCATACTGTAAACCTATGATGAAGAAAACAGGTAGACAAGACATGGGAGGAACTTCTCAATGCGATACCGAGGACAATATCCTGCACACAACTAGGAGCAGGCTGTGTTCCTTTAGCGATACTTGCAAGAGCAGACACACTTATCAGCGAGCTGGAGGAAGGTGAAGTAAGAGTGGAGCCAGACTGAACTGGACTAAAGTGTCTTTCACTCAGAAAAGGGAGAGCACATGTCCCATGTCCCAAGGCCCTATCCAAGCAATAGAACCCATATAAGGAGTTTAACAGTTTTTACAGCAAATCACAAATCTACTTTGGTGACTAAAAAGGGGATTTAGGCCAAATTCAGATCTGTAAGGCCCGGACAGCTGGATCTATGCTGTCCACACTCAGTCACTTGCAGTTCTGTCCATATAACCTAACTCCGGAAGCACCTGAAGCTTTTTACCTGTGCAGTCTGTGTCTCAATATGGTTTGAAAATTTATGACTAAAGTCTGTTGATGAACAAGAGAAGCAACTCTTGTTACAGTTCAAAGATAATAGGCAGCATTTAGTTTCTCTCTCTTGGAACCTGCATGTACACATTCTTCTGCTATTCTCAGAAGGCATAATATTGCAGATGTGACTGATTTCAGCAAAGTGTGGCAGCAAAGGTCACCTTCCTAAAAAGAAGTGGGACAGCTTGCTCTCTGCGTAGGGGAAAGACTGAAGGTGTGAGTTCAAACTGAGGTTCAATCTCAAAAGACTCAAATCCAAATTCCTTAATTCCTGCAAGTGTGCTCTGCCTGCTGTGCAGTGTAGGGCTCTGGGTTACCATCCTTTCTAATTTTCATTCAAAACTAAAGCTATTAGATCAGAAAGGTGGTGTGTGCTTGTGTGGAGGGAAGCAGCCTGGGGATGTCATGCAACTAAAACACTATCTCACTTTATTGCCACCTTAGGTTGAGAGGATTCAGCTTGAGAACTCTGTGAGAGTCTTTTCTGATCACCAGGCTAATATGCAAGTACCACGGTTTAGCCTTGGCTTGGCCCAATTTGGCAGCTAAAACCGAGCAGCTGGGCTCCCAGATCCCACCTTCCTTGCCTCCCTCCCTTGGGGAAAGGGAAAGGAGCAGGAAAGACTTGCCGGCTAGAAATTAAAGCTAATTAATGAATGACTATCCGTCACCACAAATGCTGCAGAGCAGGTATGGAGAAGGGTCAGAAGCAGGAAGGAGGTGGACTCTGGAACTGGATTCAGGAGCGCATGGATCCAGGATCAGAGGTAGACAGACGTGGTCCTCAGTGGACGTTGTCCACCTTCATGATCCTTCAGGTTAATACTGAATGTGACGCATACAGGATCGAATACTCTGAGGTCACCTGTTCCATCAGCCTTTGCCTGCAGGTGAGATCCTTTTTCACCCCTTTGACTTACAGCACTCCACGAGCTCCAGGGTAGTCTTGGTTAGTATAGGAATAAGTATAAGCAGTGACCTCTCTGCATAGCAGTGCACTGTGTTATTGCTTCTAGACAGAAACACTGTCTAAAACCCATGCAGTTAACTTTCAGAAAATCAAGTTATTTAGACATGACTTAGCTAAGTTAGAAAACTGATTCTAATCGAGCTCAAACTAGAACAGAAAGACACAGGCAGATGCTTTTTAAAGATACTATTTTCTGGGTGAACAGGCATATAAAATGCAGACCTCCAACTTGTCTTCTGAAAATAAATGTGCAAACATTCTTAAACAGATTTACCCGGGATGCAAAGAAAAGGAGAAATTGTAATGCACCCTGTGCTTAAAGCCTCCTACCGGTTAGTTCAAAGCACCTCAGCACAACTTTTTAAGCTGACCTGCTAACGTTATGTGTTGAATCAACAATAGCAGATACAATCATCAAGACTTAGTATTTCAGCATAGCAATACCATATGGTGGTGTAAGCGTGAATGCTGAATTCTACCCACTGAGCTCAGGTCAGTCTAATACACTCCTCTCCAACAGTTTGTTTAAGAATGTCTTTATGTTTTCCTTTAATTAATTTTTTACCATTCATTATTATTACTTTTTATTTGCACACCAAAATGTGTGTGTGCTCATATACGTTTCAGAAAAAACTCTTTTTGAGGTCTTCCTGTTTGAAGTGCTGTACTGTTTTCCTACAACCATATGGATGTCTTACTATCGACTATCTGTATAAATTGACTCAGGATCAGAAATAACCCAATTGCATAATGAACTTTAAAAAAAGCAGTTGTCTTTATATTTCACCTTGTTGTACAAAGTAACTGTTGTTCCAGTGACCTCATTGAGCAGATACAACTGTAGGCCACTAAGAGTATGATCTAAAGTCATAAAGTAGACAAGTTTCTGGGAGACTATAGTCTTTGTTCCGATAGTCACTTCAGGCCTCATTCAAATTAAAAAAGGGATTACTAATATTGTGGTTTGTAAATTCAAGGAATGGTATCTGTAAGAAATGTCCATGGTTAAAATAATGTTATAATTTTGGGAAGATTTGTGAAGCAAAGTCGATAGACCATACTAAATGAAAGCAGAGCAAACAACACTCCTGTGTCTCAGTAGGTGAGTGGAAAACAAATCACTTAGCTATAAATTCCCTACTGTATTCCAGAGTATTTCAATGAAGCGTGCTCCTTAGCACAAGACAAGGCTGGTGGATCATCACCAACGATCACTGGTGGGTAACCGCCACAAAGACAATCCTCCCTCAGACATTTAAAGCTATTACTATTCAGTCATTTATCAAAATTAAGTGGCACAACTCAGAAACTGAAAATAAGACCCATATCTGGGTTTTATCCTCTTGGCAGTACATATCAGAGTCTATACAGCATTAAAGATTTTTTCCTAATTGCCTCAAAAGTTGAACTACTTATACAAAGAAGTGTCACATTGCACGTTTTTTAACAACTAACATCCTTCTATTCCAGACAAGCAGATGAAGTTTGGAAGGCACCGTTTCTTTCTTTTATATACACACACAAACAAATCTAACCAGTTTCACCAAATACTTTATCCTGATACAAACAGTTCTGTTAAAGCAATAACTGTGAACTACAGCCTGTGCTGGAGAAACAAAGGGTAGCAAAAAGAAAAGGAATACATTGAATGCCTTTTCTTCCCATATGAAAGGTGACAAATATTTTGGCAAATGTTCCATGGCAGGCTTAAGTTATGAGAATGGATAGGAAAAAGACAGGTAACTCTTTTGCCTCTCTATATTAGAAGTCTTCAATTTCTGTTATACTATGTTTATCTGCCCACAGTCTCTTCCATAAATGCTGTCTCAATACCTGTAATTCTGTTAGAGGAGTGGATTCAGCCTAAGTGTCTTTCTCCTTTGGTGAAAGAGATGAAAATGTTTCCTATTTCTCCCACCTGTTTAGTTACTACAAACCAATAAATGTGTAAAATTAAAAGATGGAAGAAATAGGAAACAATTTCATGACTCTAACAAATGGAGGAGAATCACAGAATAGTTTGGGTTGGAAGGGACCTTAAAGACAGTCTAGTTCCAACCCCTCTGCCATGGGCAGGGACATTCCACTGGCTCAGGCTGCCCATGGCCCCATCCAACCCGGCCTTGGACACCTCCAGGGATGGGGCAGCCACAACTTCCCTGGGCAACCTGGGCCTGTGCATCATCACTCTCATCGTGAAGAAATTCTTCCTTATGTCCAGTCTAAATCTTCCCATCTTCAATTTATAGCCATTTCCTCTAGTCCTGTCACTACATGCCCTTGCAGAAAGCCCTTCTCCAGCTTTCTCGGGAGCCCCCTTTCAGGTATTGGAAGGTTAGTATGAGGTCTCCTCAGAGCCTTTTATTCCCAGGCTGAACAGCTCCAACTCTCTCAGCCTGTCTTTGCATAGGAGGTGCTTCAATCCTTTGATCGTTGTAGCCCTCCTGTGGTTCCAACATAGTCCTTTATCATAGCAAACTTTTATTTTTTTCATTATGCATTTTTTTCTTAACCTGTTTTTAGTGTTAATTATTTCGCTGAATACCAGTCTTGTCCAAATCTTTCATGAAACAACGTCACCAGATCACATTTCTCTCTTGTACTGCTGATTTTCAATCTAGTGTAAGTAAGAGTCTTTCATATAACTCTGAAAAAGTTATTTTTTTACCATACATATTCTGGACTAAATTATTTTCTCCTTCACTATATATTTTTAGTCTTAGACAAAACTATAGTAGCATGTGCTGCATAAAGTTCAGTGATCAATGGAGCTCTGTGAAAGTGGTTAATCCCAGCCCCTGCCAGATGAGTAGAGAGCTTTGGAGATTGCTGTTAGAGTAAAGATTTTTCAAAGTGCTTTATTTGTTTGGCATCTACTTGTATTTTGAAATTTTAGGCAGTAATGCTATTGAACTCGTAATTTTAGTATTCATTTTAGGGGAACGTAGAATTTTTCTACTTTGTATTTGCAGTTATAGAAATTCAAATAGGTTTTAAAACTTCTTAGGATTTTTCACCGTCCGCTTCTGGAGTTTTGAAGAAGACTGAGAAAATTAATCTCTAATATTTGTGAGTCAGGAAGATCGGATTTTGTTTTAACAATGTTAATTTCTACAGGGTGTGCATCACTGCTCTCTGTGAAATTAATGCATTTGCAGAATTTCTTCTGCAAAAGAAGAAATTTTGCAGAATTTCTTCTGCAAAAGTTTACTTTTTTTTTCCTCTACTAGCAAAGCATGAAAATTGCTTTAATCAGAGTATGTTGTTACTGAAATACCTGCAGGTCTAAAGCTTTCTGGTGGCCATTTTAAAAGTGATCAATCAAAAATAAGGAAAAAGCGTGCAAAGTGGTTAAATCAAATTATTCTGGCCATCTCCAATAACATTGATTATTTTCATTTCTTTTTGATACTTCACTGAGATTGAATAACTTCTACAGCAAATGAGGCATGAGATATTAAAAAACCTCAATAGCTCCAAATATGGTGAAATTAAATCTTTCTTTCACAGATTAAGTACTGCCTCTGTTTCCAAAGTCCTGAATTATCCCTTTAATGTCTAGTTTTTGTTCAAGGGACGTCACTTTAATGCTTTTTGCACAACGACCTTTTCTCCCATCCACCTTTGTTAAAGCGTTATGACTCGTTGAAGAAGTAACTTTTTAGGGAGGGCGAGAGTCACCTACCAAAATAGAAATGGCTGTACTTCGCCAAACGCAAATTTAAGGTATTCTTAAACTTGTTACATAGGTTTGTGCGTGTGTGACTGTGCACTCTGTAGGTACAACAATTTTATGATGAAATACCGGCTCCAAAGTTAGTGGCAGGCGTCTCTCAATTCTGTCTGTAATTGCTGAATTAGCCCTGTGGAAGTGACGGCGGCAACGATGAAAGTCTTGAAGGCCATTAGTCAAGGAGGTCTTGTTGATTGATCAAAAGTCTCTGTTTTCCTTTGATACACTGATTTGCGCACAGAAAGAGGAGAAAGCCTGTTGAAAGGGACACAAAGGCTTTAGTAGGGAATCCATTTGAAAAGTTCCTGCAGTGTCATTTATGGTTTGTGATAAAACCACTTATCTGTTTAAAGGTTCAAAAAACTTCTTTACAGTATATATTTGTGTTCTGCTCAGTTCAGCTTTATATAAAATACTTAAAGCTCCTGTTGGCCTTCGTTGTCCAAAAGTGACATTGTAGCCAGATGTCAAATTAAGCCACATCAAATTAAGCGCTTGTCTCTGGTGGACACTGAGAGTGCTGAAGGATTTTGGCTGTGTGTTACACAGGATAAAAAACTCTGCCCTCGGTTCGGTTCCATGGGATAGCAGGGCTTTAAAAAGAGTTTTTGATAACTACTATATTCATCCCATCCACATGTTCACATCTGTGATACGTATGAATTACATATTTAATTTAGACCTAGATGTCTGCGCATTTTGATGTAGAAATATCAAAACACGGTAGGAAAGTTTCTAAGGTAGTTTTGACTTCAAGGGGAGGTATTTTCCTCAGGAAAGGGAGAAGTCACTGTAAGAATTACTTCTTGTTGTTATTTGTCTTGGATATGGTCCTTTAGACATGAGCATTTGTTTTTTTATCTTTTTCCTGAAGACAACTGATTTGTGGGTAATCGATAAGGACTGAACATGGGCTGTGTACCACACTCAGCTATTTACAGTTTGTGTTTTTGAATTGCTGTTTTGCATATTAGAAACTAGTTTAATCACACAACTGGAAAAGTAATAGGTACAACAGGCATGACTACCTGGTTGCTATGAGAAGATGAAACAATTTTGAATTTAAGCTGCTCATCTGAATGATGAATGATGAATTAAGGTCATTGTGTTTTGTCCTAGGTACTGCAGTGTGGAAAACAAATATGTCCACTCCAGTCTGCTTTGCCCAAGACATTCTCTTGACCTGCTAGTATATATTTAGAAAGAGTCATTTGAAAACATTGTAATTCAGATAATTATTTTAGATATTAAATTCTAGAAAACAAAGTTAACTTAGTTCTGGAAAGAATGCTTTTTTATTTGTTGAGTCTGACACCAAAAAAAAAAGACTGTGCCTATAGCTTGGAACCAAGATTGAGAAGGCAGAGACAAGGAAATGGTTATAGAACATGTTCTAATCTGTCATAGTGAAACAAAGTTTACTTGATTGCTTCACTCATCATGAGTGGACACATGTTCAAATGTAGTATGCAAGAGCGATCCGTGAGTTAACATCAAGTTTCTTATGAAACTGAAGAAATCCACAACAGAAAATTTTCAGTTGTTGACTGAGACTTACAGTGAAGCGATCTGATAGATCCCACAGATCTTCTTCCCTTCAGTGCTCAAAGCAACTCATTTTTTGTTGGTAGAAGACGTGAAAGCAAAAACAGTGGAGATCCTCAACAGTCTGTCAGGAAATTGTCTGTGGAATTGCTTTGAATGTTGATGGATTGTATGCAGCTGTGCATCAACTCAGAAGAGGACTATTTTGAAGGTGGTGGTTGTTGATTTTCCTAATTTGTTAAGTAAAAAGGGTTACAGACACAGTTTCATTTTCTTTTGTGTTAGACCTTGTACTTGTTCAGTATCTTCTGAATCATAACAACAGTCCGTGTTTTAGTGTGCCAATTACTAGCCCCATCCCCGGCTAGTGGAGATTTCTGCTTTACATCCTTCTTTAAGGTAAAACACGATCCTACATTTTCTATTGGCAATAGTTACTTGAGTTTTCTGGTTTTAAACAATGTAAGATAATTCCTAAAGGAGAATCTGAGCAGTTCAGATATTGCCATGGAACAGGGCTTTAAATTCACTGTGTGGAACCTTAGTCAACGCTAATAGAACTGTAATTTATATCAGGTGAAATATGTATGTAAGTCATTTGGTATATGTAAGACATTTTGGTATGAGTGTGTAAGTTAAGCGGGTGACACACGGCAGTGGTGTGTGGAGAATGGATTGAACATTTTATTGTCTTTCCAGGCTCAATGAATCTACCAAACAGAAATGAGAGAGAGCTTACTGTTGTCATGACATGCATCCTAGAAAACATCCACAGGCTTTCCCTAATCTAATAAGCAGGTCCAATTATTGTAAAAGCAGATTAGGTTGGTTAAGCAGGATCCGTCTTTCTTAAACCGATATTTTATGATAAGGGTTTGCCCAATGTGGTGTCAGAAGCCTCATCTCTGGAAGCATTCAAGGTCAGGCTAGACAGGGCTCTGAGCCATCTGATCTACCTGAAGCCATCTCTTCAACGCAGGGGGCGTTAGATTAGATGACCTCTAAAGGTCCCTTCCAACACAAACCATCCTATGATTCTATCAATCTATGCATCTCAGCACAGAACATTTGGAATAGAGGTTCACCGTTCAGTGCATTGTTTAGGGATGCAGTTTATTGTTAAAGTCGCCCACGCAGCTGCTGCCAGGGCTACAGGGATCGCCAACAGTGGTAAAGACAAGTTGGAGCAGTAGGAAGAGAGCATATCCCAGGGAGCCATCACAACCATGCCAGAAATCACAATTTTCTTTCACCTTGTGGCTGTTACAAACAGACAAACTCTGCTCACTGTGCCAAAAAAATGTCTCACTCCAGACCCACGAGTCCACGCCAGAATGAGGGGGTGGGTGGCTTCGTTTATCTGTGTGTCAACCCGGAGGCCAACAAGGACACTCCCAGGGTGAAAAATCAAAAGCGATATTTATTCTGGCTCTGACAAGCATAAACAGACCAAAATGCTGGGGTGCACAGCCGAGATATGGAGGTGCAACTTCCCAAAGTTACAGAAACAGATTCCAACCTGTTCGGATAGCAATATGAGCCCCAAACGCAACCCAGGTCACTCGGATCCAATCTGGCACATATCCCGTAAGGGAACAGAAGGGAGACAGAGAGCAAGAGGGAGAAGGAGAAGGAAAGAAATCAGTGCATCGATGGCAGCGGTGGTTCTCGAGAACACGTGGTCATCACAGCAGCAAGTTCTTCCAGGCTGCATGGTCCAGGTTGGTGTGATCAAAGTGATGGTCGAGTGTGAGAGCATGGGAGTGAGAGACGCACTGCGTGGTTCCTTGCAAGTTCATTTGATAAGGTCCGTCCAACTCCCATCAGCACGTCTTGGGGTGGTCTTGCCATGTGTCTTTCGGTAGGGTTCAACCAGGGCAGTCCGGTGGGCAGAGAAAGACGGTGAGGGGGAGAGGGGGGACAGGTAGTGCCCTCTGCTGTACCCCCACCCCCCCGCGGGCGCCAGCTCTGCATCCTGAGCTCAGCCAAGCAGGGAGAGTGGTGCCCACTCCTGCACTGCCCCTCTGCTGAAGCCGGCAGCACAGACAAGCTGTTCTCCACAAAGCACACAAAGGGGCAGTCTTCAAACAGAATATTTCAGGCAAAGAAAGAAACATAGTTGGGCTATACGGGCTTCCATATGCACAGTTAAATCACAAATCACCAAGAAAGGTAAAATGTGCTCCTATTCATGCATTGCAGCTTGCAATGAAAGCACTACCAGAGAAGACACTAACAAACAGAAGCATTCAGTGCTAGCAGCTTCCTTGAGGTAGATTCGCTTCAAGATTACCAATTTGCAGAGAGCATTTAATACGTGCAGTTAAGTCATAAATCACCAAGCAAAGCTAAAACATCCTCTAATTCCTACTTTGCAGCTGGCAGTGAAAGCGCTACCAGAGAAGACACTAACAAGCAGCAGCATTCAGTGCTGGCAGCTTCCCTGTGGTTGAGAAGCCTCGAGATTTCGGATTTTGCAGAGGGGCTTTAATATGCGCATTTTAGTTACACATAAGCTTCCAGCTTTTGAATTTTTCAGTGGGGGTTTAATATGCACATTTAAGTCACAAATCACCAAGCAAACCTAAAGCCCACTCCAATTCCTACTTTGGAGCTTCTGAATCTTTGAGGGCTCCTGTGTGGATCTAGAGGTGTCATACGCATCCAAGAGGAGTCCTAGAAGGTCCTTTAGGAGTCCCAGGGCACTCTAAAGGTGTCCAGGGGGTCTAAAAGGGGTACTGGAAGGCCTAAATGGGTCCCATGGAGCTCTAGAGGGGTCCAGAGGTTTCTAGATGTGTCTTGGAAGGCCTTAAAGGGACTCTGTGGGGCTCTAGAGAGGTCCTGGAGGGCGTTCAAGGGGTTCCAGAGCTCTCTTGAAGGGTCCTTCAGGTCTTAGAGGGGTCCTGGAATACCTTAAAAAGGTCCCAGGGACCTCTTGAGGAATCTTAGGTGTCCTAGAGGGGTCATGGGTAGCTCTAGAAGGGTCTAGAAGTTCCTAGAGGGGTAATGTGGGTCTTCAAAGGGGTTCTTCAGGTCTAAGAGTGGTCCCATAATACTCTAAAAAGTTCCCAGGAGGCTCTAGAAGGGTCTTGGGAGGCTCTAGAGGGGTCCCAGTTGTCCTAGAAGCATCCAGGGGGTCTCTAGAGGAGTTCTGGAGGGCTCTAGTGGGGTTCTGAAAAACCTAGAGGGGTCCTGCAGGCCCGAGAGGAAGGGTTCTGGGAGTCCAAAAAGGGACCTAAGGAGCTCCAGAGGGCTGCAGAGGGCCTTTTAGGGGTCTTGTTAGGCTATAGAGGGGTCTAAGAGTGGCCCTAGAAGGCCCTAAAGGTGTCCCAGGGTGCTCTAGAGGGGTCCTGGGGATCCTACATGGGTCCTGGAAGGCCTTAAAGAGGTCCCATATGGCTCCAGAATGGACTTGGGGGTCTTTGAGTGGTTCTGGAAGGACTTAAATGGGTCCCAGGGGCCTCTCAAGGGATCTTGGGAGTCCTAGAGTAATCCTGGAAGCTTTTGAAGAAGTCCAAGGAGGTTCTAGAGGGGTCCTGGGTGTCCAAGAGGGGCCCTGGAAGGCCATAAAGGGGACTCTCAAGGGGTCCTGGGGGTCCTAGAGGGTCCAGGAGGTCTCTAAAGTGGGTTCTGGAGGGCTCTCGTGGGTCCCTGAAAAACCTACAGGGGTCCTAAAGGCCCTAGAAAGGTCCCGGCACTCCAAGGAGGGTCCTAGGGGGATCTAGTGGAGTCCTGGAAGGCCCTAAAGGGGTCCTGGGTGGATCTAGGAGGCTCCTCAGGGGTCCTGTGGGGCTCTAGAGGTGTCCTGTGTGTCTAAGAGGGGTTGTGGAAGGCCTTAAAGGGGTCCCAGGGGGCTCTATAGGGGTTCTGGCAGTCTCTAGAGGGACCATGATTGGCCCTAGACGGGTCTAGAGGGTCTTAGAGTGGTCCTGGGGATCTCAAAAAGGGTCCTGCAGGTCCAAGGGTGTTTCTAGAAGGCCCTAAAGGGGTCCCAGGGGGGTCTTGACGGGTTCTGAGAGTCCTAAAGCAGTCCTGGTTGGCTCTAGAGAGGCCCTGAGGGTCCTTGAGGCGTCCTGTGGGGCTCTAGACTGCCCTGGGGGTCCAAAAGGAGTCCTGGAAAGCCTTAAAGGTGTCCCACGGAATTCTAGATGGGTCCTGAGAGGGTCTAGAGGGGTCCTGGTGGCCCTAGAAGCATCCAAGGGGTCTCCAGAGGTGTTCTTGAGGGCTCTAGTGGGGTCCTGAAAGACATAGACAGTTCCTGCGGGCACAAGAGGAGTCCTCAGAGGGCTTAGAAGGGTCCCAGGTACCCAGGTACCCATAGATCTTTGGCTCCTAGAAGGGTCCTAGGCAGCACTAGATGGATGCTGGGGATGGCAACAGCAGTCCTGAGGGCCCTAAATGGGTACTGTGTGGCTCTAGATAGGTCTGGGGGCCTTTAGAGGGGTCCTGGGAGTCTCTAGAGGGGTCCTGGGGATCTTAGAAGGGCTCCGGGGGTCTCTAGAGGGGTCCTGGGACGGCCTAGAGTGGTTCTGGTGGGCTCTAGTGGGGTCCTGAAAGACCTAGCGGTCCAAGTGGGATCTAAAAGGGTTCTGGGAGTCCAAAAGAGGACATAAGTGGCTCCAGAGGGGTTCTGAGGGTCCTTGACGGGTCCTGTAGGGCTGTAGAGGTGTCCAGTGGGTCCAAGAGGGGGCCTGGAAGGCCCTAAAGATGTCCCACAACACTCTAGTAGGGTGCCCAAGAAGAATCCTGGAGGGCTCTAGTGGGGTCCTGAAAGGCCTAGAGGGGTCCTGTGGGCACAAGAGGAGTCCTAGAAGGTCTTAAAGAGGTCCCAGGGGGATCCAGAGCAGTCCTGGAAGTCAAAAACAGGACCTAAGTGGCTCCAGATGGCTTCTGAGAGATTTTGAGGGGTCCTGTGGGGCTCTGGAGGGGTTCTGCGTGTCCAACAGAGGTCCTGGAAGGCCTTAAAGGGGTCCCAGGGTGCTCTAGAGAGAGGTTCTGGGGGTCTTAGAGGGATCCTGAAAGGCCTTAAAGGGTAGAAGGGTATTAGGGAGGTCTAGGCTAATGCTGGGGGTCCCCAAAGGGGTCCTGAGGGCCCTAGATGGGTACTGGGGGGCTCTAGGTAGGACCTGGGCCTTTAGAGGGGTCCTGGAACTTTCTGGAGCAGTCCTGGGAGTCTCTAGAGGGGTCGCAGGGATTCTAGAAAGGTGCTGGAGGTCTCTAGACGGGTTCTGGAGGGCTCTAGTGGGGTTCTGAAAGACTTAGAGGAGTCCTGGAAGGCCTTAAAGAGGTCCCAGGGGGATCTAGAAGGGTTCTGGGAGTCCAAAGGAGGACCTAACTTGCTCTGCAAGGGTTCTGAAGGACTTTGAAGAGCCCTGAAGGGCTCTAGAGAGATCCTGCGGGTCAAGGAGGGGTTCTGAAAGGCCTTAAAGGGGTCCCAGGGTGCTCTAGAGGGGTCCTGGGAGGCTCCAGAGAGGTTCTGGTAATCCTAGAAGGGTTCTGGGGTTCTCTTAAGGGGTTCTAGAGGGCTCTAGTGGGGCCCTGAAAGACCTAGAGGAGTCCTGGGAGGGCTTAAAGGGGAGCCAGGAGGATCTAGAAGGGTCCTGGGAGTCCAAATGGGACCTAGGTGGCTCCAGAGGTCTTCTGAGGGAATTTGAGGGGGTCCTATAGGGCTCCAGATGCATCCTCCATGTACCAGAGGGGTCTTGGGAGTCCTTAAATGGGTCCCGGTGGGGTCTAGAGGAGTCATAGAGGTGTCTTGGGTGGCTCTACAGGGGTCCAGAGGCTACTAGAGGGGTCCTGTGGGGCTCTAGAGGGATGCTAGGTGTCCTAGAGGGGTTCTAGAAGGCCCTGAAAGGGTCCTAGGGGGCTCCTGAGGGGTCTTTGGCATCCTAGAAGGGTCCTAGGCGGCTCTAGACAGGTGCGGGGAGTGGCTACAAGGGGTCCTGAGATGGGTACTGGGGGGCTTTAGATGGGTCCGGGGGCTTCCAGAGGGGTCCTGGAAGTCTCTAGAAGGGTCCTGCAAGTCTCTAGAGGGGTCCTGGTGACCTTAGAAGCATCCTGGAGGGGTCCTGGTGGGTTCTAGAGGGGTTCTGGGGGGGCTCTATTGGGGTCCTGAAAGACCTAGAGGGGTCCTGCGGCCCCAAGAGGAGTCCTGTAAGGCCCTATAAGGGTCTCAGGAGGGTCTAGAAGGGTCTCAGGGGGCTCTTGAGCCACCCAGGACCTCTTTAGGACCCCCAGGACCCATCAAGAGCCCCCTGAGACCCCTTTAGGGCCTTCTAGGACCTGTCTTGCACCTTCAGAACCCTTTTTGAAATCCACAGAACCACTCTAAGACCCTCTGGACCCCTCTAGAGCCACCCATGGCCCCTCTAGAGACTCCCAGAACCCCTATAGAGCCCCCTGGAACCCATTTAAGGCCTTCCAGGACCCCTCCTGGACACACAGGACCCCTCTAGAGCCCCACAGGACCATTTAAAGACCCCCAGAAGCCCTCTGGAGCCACCTAGGTCCCCTTTTGGACTCCCAGAACTGTTCTAGATCCCCCTGGGACCTATTTAAGGACTTCCAGGACTCCTCTTGTGCCTGCAGGACTCTTCTAGGTCTTTCAGAACTCCCCTGGAATCCCCTAGAACCTTACTAAAGATCCCAAGGAACATTCCTGGACCACCAGGACCCCTCTAGAGCCTACCAGGACCCATCTAAGACCCCTAGGCCCCCCCTAGAGGACCATGGGACAACTTAAAGGCCTTTCGGGACCCTCAAAGACCCCCAGGACCCCTCTAGAATGCCCTGGGAATCCTTCAAGGTCTTCCAGAACCCCTCTAGAGCCTCCCAGGACCTCTCCAAGACACACACCCCTCTTGGATACACAGGACCCCTCTGGATCTTTACAGGACCCCTTAAGGAACCCCTGGAACTTCCCTAGACAGCCAGAACCCCACTAGATCGTCCTAGTGCCCTTATTGGATTCTCAGGACCCTTCTAGACCCTCGTGAGACCTATGTAGGGCCTTCCAGGACTCCTCTTGGGGCCACAGGACCCCTCTAGGTCTTTCAGGACCCCAATAGAGCCCCCCAGAACTCCTCTAGAGCCCACCAAGACCCCTCTAGAGACCCCTTTATGGCCTTCCGGGACCCTTCTACGACCCCCCGGACTGCACTAGAGCTTTCTAGGACCCTTCTTTTGAGAACCACAGGACCCGTCTAAGACACTCCGGACCCATCTAGATGCACTCAAGACCCCTCTAGAACCCCCAGAACTGTTCTAGGATCCCCAGAACTTTTCTAGTAACTCTCAGGACCTCTCTAGACACCCCCAGGATCCTTCTAAAGGCTCACAGACCTATCTGGACCCACAGGACTCCTCTAGGACCCTCTGGATCCCTCCAGAGCTCCCTGGGACCCCTTTAAGGCAGTCCAGGATGCCTCTAGGACCCACAGGACCCCTACCTATACCCCTGTCCCTACCCCTACACCTACCTGTACCTAACTCTAACCTTAACCCCGACCGTCCACCCACCCCTTGGGTGGAGGGTCAGCCCCCCATCTCTCCTGCACCCCCTCGCTTTTCCTCGTGCTGCCCCGACCCTCTGGTGTGGTGCTGCCTGGAGGATAGTTAGCAGGGATGGCCAGCATGGTGCGAGGTTCGATGGTGATGGGCACCACTGCCATCCAGGGGTGGCTGTTCCTTGTGGAGAACTAGGCTGGGACACAGTGTGCAGAGCCCCTGGGTGGGCTGCTGCTGGTGGCCCTAGTCACTGGGATAGCCAGGGTATCTTTCTCCCAGTCCTGCATGAGCCCCAGCACGATGCTACGTGTGCCTGCTCTGCTGGGATCCACAAATCTTTCCGCAGGCCCATGGAGCTGTGTGTTGAGCAATGACGGCTCCCACCATCGTGCTCCGGCTAGCAGCAGGGACAGCACAGGGTGACCTTGCCGCTGGAAACTGGCTCCGGCTTCTGGCTGTGTCTGCCCTGGGAACGGCTGACACGCCGTCCTGTGGCCCCACGGGCAGGCACGTACTGCAGCAGCGCTGGTGTTTGGCTGTGTGCAGCTCCACAGCTCGTAGAACTCTGCCTGCACCGCAGAGGGGGCTCACTGACATCTGGCTCCTGGCAGCAATCCCCACTGCCCCTGGAGCAGGAGAGCACATGCCTGGCACGGCAGGGAGACCCCAAGCCCACCCTGAGCTGGGCTGGACCAGTTGGAGGCTGGTGGTGTGTGTTCTGTGGGGCAGACCTACCCCACGGCCACAGGGCTCTGCTGGGACAGCCTGGGCCCTCCTCATGGTGGGGATGGCAGCAGAGCTCTGCAGCACTTGGCCCCTCTCCTGGCACTTGCAGAGAGTGCAATGGGCAGATGCCTTCAGGTGCCCCCTTCCCCTTGGGGGCCATGGGCTGCCCAGTGCCTCACACCTTGCATGTGCTGTGCCACTGCCTCCACATGCATGCAGACTCCCCGCTATGCTGCTGCCTTCCTCCTCCTTTCACCATGCTCCAGCACAACCCCCTGCTCCCTCATCGCATCTGTCCCCCATTGCAGAGCTCCCGCCACTGCCCCGCACGCCTGCCACCCTGCTGGCGCCCCTGCATGCGGGGCCTCATCGCCACCTCCTGCTGCGCTGTCAGCCCTGCAGATGAGTGAGCCATAAACAGTCCTTCACAGAGACATTTTTCACACGCAGGGCCATATGTTAACAGTTTTTCTTTATTTACTGCCTCCATTTCCTCTTTGTTCCAGAAACTCATCCTCCAACTTCAAGCTGCTCATGATTAGGCAAAAAGGCCTCTAATCTCCCCGATCTGATTTACCGTCACTGAGAGCAGACACTTCCCGTTACTGGCCCTGGACTTGGGGAATGGACAGCCGAGCTCTCCCAGCTGCCGAGCCTCGCCTCTCCTCCCCAAAGCTGCCCCGCTGCAGGCGCTGCCTTCCCAGCAGCTTCCTCTTCCAGTAAGCGCCGGGTAGCCTGGCTGGTCATGTCGCAGGTGAAGTGCTAGGGGGAAAGCGCAGCTGTGGGACCCTGAGCTGGAGACCCCATGGTGCCTGGGGCAGGGCAGGCTCTGAAGATGCTTCTTCTGCTCCATTGTGAAGGGCTGGTTGGCAGGAGCATGCCCCGGCTGTGGCCTCCTCATCTGCTCACCCATCTGCTCCAGCTGCTCCTGGCAGGGGTGGCCCTGGAGTGCCCTGCGGAGCTTCCAAGCTGGCTGCAGTGCAGTGCCCAGCATGGGAAGAGCTCCCATCCTAGTTACGCCTCTCATTTCAGCTCCTGCAAGCGCTGGTTTCAGAGACCAGAGTGAGGTGGCTTAGGGCTCTGGGCTTCACACCCCCCCTGCTCAGCCTAAGCAGAGGCTGGGATCTGTGGCCATGCTGGGGACTCCTTCGCTGGGAGGTGGCCACCTCCTTTGCAAGACCTTGCAGCAGTTCCTTCAAAGAGCCCCCTGTTCCCAGTCCCCCCGGGATCGCTTGTCTGTGGCTGTGGGCTGGGAGCTCCCTCAGGGGTCTGCCCTGGCTGCTGGCAGCTGATGAGCCCCCCCCAAATGTGTAGAGCCCAGATGTGGGCTCGGCAGGGCCAGTGCCCATGGGAGAGCTGATGGCCACGTGTGAGGCTGGCTGAGCCAAGGCTGCAGGCGCGTGGGCAGTGGGTGGGCAGCGGTGGCGCCTGGCTGGCCGCTCGACGGGGACTTGGCCAGTGGCTTACAGGGCTTGCCCGGGGGCTCGGCCAGGGCTGGGCTGTGCCGTGGCTTCCATGGCTGCCCAAGTGCCAACGCCAGCCGATGGCTCCTAGCCCCAGCAAGCGTGCAGCCGCGGTGGGCTGAGCTCACGCTCAAACTGTGCCTCCCCAGGGCTAAAATTAGCAGCTGAGGCCTGGCCGGGGAGCGGAGCCCAGGTCCTGCACGGGGATTGGGTTTCCTCCCGCCCTCCCTGCCACAGGCCTGGCAGCCGTTGGGGCTATTCCCGTAGCCGGCTGGGCTCCCCCTGCCCCCGGCCCCACAGGCAGCCCTGTTTGCTGCCAGGTCCTGCCTGCTTTCTTGGCCACACATTCCAGCCCCTAGGCCCTGGGGCTGAGCCCTGACACATGTGCCCTCTGTGGGTGCCTCAGAAAGGGCTGGGGGCAGACATGGTGGCCAGTGCTGGTGTGGCTGCAACTCCTTGGTCATTGCCCACCCGCTCCCTGGCACATGCAGCTGCCTTGGGGACAGGGCTGGCAGCTGCTGCTCTGCTCGGGACCCCTGGCAAAGCCAATAGGGTGAAGGCTTGGCTGGGCGAGGGCTGCAGACACCGGAATGCCAGCGGCACAGGCAGGCTGTGCCGTGGTGTGTCTCGTGTTGGGCACCTAGGACTGGCCACAAGGCCATGAGCTCGAGGCTGTTCTGCTGCCAGGCTGCCTTTGCTCCACGGATGCACTGCCTGTGCTGTCGGCTGCCATAGCTTGTCCTTGCAGGCTGGGGCTGGCCAGTCTGGAGGGCCCTGCTCCCACTAGGGCAGGCAGGAGCCACCATCAGTCATCCCTGGAGGGGCAGGAGCCATGGAGCCAAACGATTTCCTACTGTCGGGAACTGTGGAGCAATGCCTGGAAGCACTGGGACGTGCTGGGCTCCTCGCTCAGCCTGCCAGGGGCACAGCCAGGCTGCCAGCATGCATGCGATGCTGTGGCCAGTGCCAGGCTGGGTTGGAGGCAGCACCACGGGATGGGTGGCTGCCCTCTCTGCCAGCCCCAGCCCACTGCTGTCCCAGTGTAACACGTGTTGACACATTGGGCTTAGGCTCCTTGGGGTGTGTGCCTGGGGCTGCTTGCACACATGGCATCAGAACGAGCCTGAGCCCAGAACCCTGATGGCTCTGTTTGGATGCACATGGTGGGCACTGCCACTCCGGCCAGGTGGTGTGGCCCTGCCTGGAGGAGGGCTGGCAGGGATGGACAACGTGGTGTGAGGTTTGGCAGTGATGGCCATTGCTGCGGTCCAGGGCTGGTTGTTCCCCATGGAGCAGCAACTTGGGACACAGCAGGCAGAGGCCCTGGGTGGGCAGCAGCTGGTGGCCTTGGTCGCTGGGATGGCTGGGCTGTCCTTGTCCCAGTTCTTGTCCCAGTCGTGGGAACTGTGGGCAGGGGCTGCTCTGGGGATGACACGACCCGGCCGTGCAGGCAGCGGAGCCCGTGCTGGCAGAGCATCCGGAGACAGTACCTGGACCCGGTGCCCGGTGCCCGCTCTGGTCCCGGGGAGCAGCCAGAGCCCAGAGCCAGTGCTCTGGTCCCAGGGCGCTGCTGGAGCCCAGAGCCGGTGCCTGGACCCGGTGCACACTCCGGTCTCGGGAAGCAGCCGGAGTCCGGACCCGGTGCCCGGTGGATGCTCCGGTCCCGGGAAGCAGAGCTGTCAGTGGACGCGGTGCCGGCCGCTCTCACCCCCACCCCCCGTCCCCGTCCCCAACCTGCCGGGGCCGCTCGGGTGACCCCTCCCTCTGCCGGCAACAACTTTTCCAGTAAAACCACCGCAGAAATCCCGGCTTCCCGACAGGACCGCCCCTCGGCCGCCGGGGGGGCGCGGGCTGCCCTTAACCCTTCGCGGCCCGCCTGCGGCCTCCGGATCCGGGACCTCTGGTAGCCGCGCAGGGGCAGCGGTGTACCCGCCACCCGGGGGCTGCGGGGTCCCGGGGGACGGCAGGCTGGGGGGGCTGACACAGCCCCATCGGCTGTGCGAGCAAGCGGTGCGTGGGAGAGAGCGGACACGGATCCCCGGGTGCCCCTGCGCCCGCATCGTGTGCGGACACAGCCCACAGCCCCTGCGTCTGTGCAGCCCTGGGGTGCCCCTGTGCCCATACTGTGTGTAAACACAGACCCCAACACTGGGGTGCTTCTGCAACCACATTGGCTGCAGACACGGATCCCCAGGATGACCCTTTGCCAGCATCCTGCATGGACACAGACCCCAGCCCCAGGATGCTCTTGCACCCACATCCTGCCCAGGTGTGGTCCGTCGGGCAGAGACCACTGTGCCAGCAGTGCAGCGGGTTTTCCTTCTCAAGATGCAGCTAATGTAGAGGGAGCAGGGATTCAACCCCACCACAGGACAGAAGAGTCCCAAGACCCCAAAGGCCAAGGAGCTGGAGAACCATCTGGGAACAAAAGCCCCTCTCCAAGGGGTTCCCCAGGAGGTCCTGTCCCTGGGGCAGTGAGGCAGTGGGACAGCTGGGATTTGGGTCCCTAGGTGAAACAGGGTCCTGCCCGTCCCCAGCTGAGCTGAAGTGGTGTGACGCACAGGGCTGAGTGGCGCTGGGAGCCAGCTTGTGGGACGTGCAGCATGAGCCCTTGCTTGCAGTGGGCACCCATGGCTGGGCTGGCCACGGCTCCGAGATGTGTGTCCCTGGGCAGAGCTGCAGAGGGCAGCTGGGGTGCTCAACGAGACTGGGGAGAGGAGAAAACTGCGGGTGAGTGGTGAGGAGGGAGTAAACAGCTGTCATGTTCTTGATGGACAGGACACAGCGGCTTCGGCTGCACGGGGGCAGGTTGGGGTTAGGATCCCATGGGATGCATCTTGTGGTGAGGGACGGTGCAGGGGGCCAGGCAGGTCCCCTTAGTCCTGAGCTCTGGTGAGCTCTCAGGGGCACCAGAACTGGTGACACCTCAGGGCTGAGTGGCTGTGCTGGCTCGACTGCTCTTCCCCAGATCTCCATGGGGCCCCACTGGCCAGGTGGGCACAGCCAGGGCTGGTTGGGCACCAGGAGCTGGGGCTCTGTGCTGGGACCTGTGCTGGGCCATCCCTGGCCATGCCCTGCCCACGGACAGCCCTGGCCCCGCACTGGCTGCTGCACCGGCAGAGCCAGGGCTGAGGCAAGTGCAGTAATTGTTTTCTCTGTGGCCCAAGATGAATAATTGAGAGGTCTTTGAGGAGAATTAATTAGCTGGTTTATTGGCAGTAAATGCTTTTCTCCAGATGATGAAATAGATCCTGAGCCACACATGGGACAGGCGAATGCAGGTTGCTGAGGCTGCTCCCAAGCTTTCCAGTGCCAGGCCCATAGCCCAGCTGTGCCAATGCCCCATGCCTGCTGCAGGACATTGGCTCCCACAGCCTCCTGGCAGCCCTGCAAGCCTGAAGCTCACGGTGCCCATGGTCAGCACTTTGTGTGGGGAACACAGCATGGGTAGGACCAGAGGGCACCGAGGGGTGGTGAGGATCCTGCCCCAAAGAACATGCAGAAGCTCCTTCCAGGCTGCTTTTTGCAGGGCAGACTGGCAAATCCCTTTGGGACAGTCTCAGCCAGCCCTGGCAGAGCGCTATCCCATGGCACCGCATGGCATGGAGGGGGCCGGTGTCCCTGGGCAAAGAGGCAGGAGTGAGCCATGAAGCCCCTCGACTGCCTGAAGCTGTCAGCTGCGCAGTGCTGCCATTCTGGATCAGCCCTCAGTCACCAACATTCCAGTGTCCCTGTGTCTGCATGTCCCCATTGATCACTAGTGCCGCTGTGGTGGTGCAAGGTGGGCAGACCCCAGAGCTGCACTGGGGGAGCCCTCAGCCCCTCACCATGTCCCTGTGCCTTCACACTCCCTCACGGCTTGCAGCCCATCCTTTGGCTCCCGCTATCCCTGTGCAGACCCTGCTCTGTCCCCTTGAGGCTTGTGGCCTGCACCTCCTCCTCCTCCCCAGGGCGTGAAGGGAAGGGCCCTGCATGGCCAGAAATGCTTAAACAAGGATTTCCTTGTTACTGCACAATCCATTTGCCTTGCTCCCAGGCCAGCCGTTAATGAGGTTTGGCAGGAGGCACTGGCAGCCCCAGCCATTGGATTTCTATAAATCAACCTGGTGCTAATGCATGGGGCTTGCTGGGATGGAGCTGCTCAGCCCTGGTGCATAGCCCGCAGGCAGCTGTGGCTGGGATGGAGCTGCTCAGTCTCCATGTGTGGGACCACAGCCTGGGGGCTCACCCACGCTGCACACAGCTCAGCAGAGGCTGAAAGCAGCCATCCCAGCCTGTGGAGCTGGAGTTACTCTACACGGGGCAGCTGGATGAGCTGTTGCTGGGTTGGGGGGGAGGCTGAGCTCAGCAGCCACAGTCCCATGGCAGTGGGAGCCCCTTTTCGTGAGGATCAGCCCCTCAGGGAGTTGCAGGCAGTCCCTGGGTGTGGAGCATCCTGGCAGGGTGGAGAGGGCTGGGGGCCAAGGGGGCCTATGGGGTTGTGGCTGCTTCCCAGCAGGCAGGTCAGAGCGGCCCCTCCAGCTGTTCATTTCCAGGAATGCCAGAAAGTGTAAAGCAAAATAAAGCGGTTTCCCACAGCCAAGGTCCTGCTGTGTCCTGATCCTTCCTCACATCCCCCACCTCCCTTCCCCCAGACCCAGAGAGGCTGCTCGATGCTCGGTGTGCCGGGTTGGCTGTGCCCCCCCCGCCTGCCCTGCCTTGGTGGGGGTTGTGCCCCCGACACTGGGCATTGCCACGCACCCTGCATTCCCCTGCCCCAAGGTTGCCTGAAGCATGCAAAGCAGGGCAGGCAAATTACTCAGCCATCCAGGAAGCAGCACTGCAGCTACAGCTGGTGGCTACTGCACGGTGGCTGGCCCAGTGCCTGCACGTGTGCCTGTTGCACCAAAGCTGCCTGCAGCAGATGCACCTACCTGCCCCTGCGCAGGGAGGCTGTGGCTGCTGCAGTGCCCACACGGCTAGGCTGCCCTGCCTGGAACAGCTGTCCCTTCCCTGGCCATGTCGGTCCGTCCCAGCAACCTTGCTTAGGCACCTGGAATGGGGCATGGAAGCAATTTGCATTAAGAATGGCCTCCTTGGAACGGGCTCACACATGTTTTCCTTCCGGCAGCCCTGTGTCCAGGAAAGGAGGTGCCAGGATGCAGGCCCTGTTATCTCTGGTTTCCCACAGCTCGCCTCTACAGCGCCTGCGGGCAGCTGGGCTGTTTGCTCTCCTCACCGGCAGGTCAGTCTGTTCAGGGAACCAGTGCAGCCCATTCCCTGCCCTGTTCACCACGGTGCAGCTGCTGCGGCCGCAGCCTGGGCTCACTTTTGCTCACAGGGGCTCCTGTCAGCTTTGTCTGAGCCCGCTCACCTCTCCTGTGTACTCGTCACCGTCTCACCCTGCTCCTGTTCACAAGGCTGGCCCTGACATGCCAGCAGAGTCCACGGCAGAGTCCACCAGGGGTTTGGGCTGGATGGATAGCAGAGGCTTTGAGCAAAGATCGGGGGCTGTGGGGCTGGGCTCAGCTCTGCTCCCTCTGTGGTGCTCAGTGGGGCTGAGGTTCTGGGAAGGCTGTCATAGAATCATAGAAACATAGAATCTCTGGGTTGGAAAAGACCTTTGAGATCATCACGTCCAACCGTACCTGTCCACTGCTAAACCATATCCCTAAGCACTTCATCCACCCATATTTTAAATTCTTCCAGGGATGGTGACTCAACCACCTTCCCGGCAGTCTGTTCCAGTGCTTGATAATCCTTTCAGTGAAGAAGGTTTTCTTAATGCCCAATCTGAACCACCCCTGGCACAGCTTGAGGCCATTCCCTCTCATCTTATCACCTATCACTTGGGTGAAGAGACCACACACACCTCTCCACAACCTTCTTGTAGTTGTAGACAGTGATAGTGTCTCCTCTCAGCCTCAACAACCCCAGTTCCCTCAGCTGCTCCTCTTAAGGCTTGTTCTCCAGCTCCTTCAAGAGCTTTGTTGCTCTTCTAAAGTCACACGGGGGTGTGGGATGAACCTATGCATGCAGGGACTGCAGTGGGATGGGGAGAGTGGGACCACACTGCACAGCAAGAGCTGACGCTGGGTCCTGGTGCACTGGTGGAGGGAGGGCAGACCCTGTTCTGGCAGCCCCTTTGCTGGAAATTCACCAGGAGAGGCTGTGGCAGGCGACTGGCCTGGGGAAGAGCCACCAGTCTCAAGGTGACATTTCAATTCCTCCTATGAGTGCGCTTCTCCCATTATCAAGAAAACCCTCTGCTCTCACTCTGAAAGAGAGTTTCGGCAGCATGTGGAAACTGAGAGAAACCCCCGCCCTAGCATGGTCCTGTTGACTGGCTGGACTCTTGTGTGGGGATCACTGCTGGCTGCCAGGAAAGCCTCAGCCCCTGGCCCCCTCCCCACCTCCCATCCAGCCACGGCCTGGCCCAGGAGGGTGGTGCCCCCGAGGCTGCAGCATCCCCCTGCAGTGAATTCGCAGCAGGACAGCGTGGAGATGGCACCAGGGGCAGCAGGCGTGTGTGTGCCAGGAGCTGCTCTTCCATCTGCAGCCACACGCTTCCACCCCTCCATCATCTCCCACTCTGCTCCCATCAGTCTGAGGTGCTGCCAACGCTGCTGGGGGTGGGCTGTGCCCCATCAGGACAGAGGGAAGATGTTGCTGCTGAGACAGTGCACCAGCTGTGGTCAGGACCCACCGCTTCCCCTCTGTTGGCACCTGCTTGAGAGGGTGAGCACAGCTGGGGGTTCTGAACCGCAGCCGACAGCCTGTAACAGCCTGCCAGCAGCCACGGTCACACGGTGCTGGGCACTGACAGCATGGGCGAGCCTATGGCCCCGCGTGGACCCACTCCTGACAAGGGCAGCTGCATGGGGCACTGGGGGGTGCAGCTCTGTGGATGGGGAACTCACGCCATGCTGGGAGCCCAGGCTCATCCTGGCCCCCTCACCATGGGCAAGGACCCTCTCTGCTGTGATGTTGGTGCCTGTGCCCCTCTGCAGATCATAGAATCATAGAATCACAGAATCATCGGGTTGGAAAAGACCTCTTGGGTCATCGAGTGCACCATTCCTACCTGCCACTAAACCCTGAGCACCTCGTCTACCCATCTTTTAAATACCTTCAGGGGTGGTGACTCCACTACTTCCATGGGCAGCCTCTGCCAGTGCCCAATTACCCTTGCTGTGAAAAATGTTTTCCTGAAAAATGTTTGCCAGTCTGACCCTCCCCTGGCACAGCTTGAGGCCATTCCCCCTTGTCCTATCACCTGTCACTTGGGAGAAGAGCCCAGCACCCTCTTCTCTACAACCTCCTTTCCGGTAGTAGTAGAGAGCAATAGAGTCTCCCCTCAGCCTCCTCTTCTCCAGGCTAAACAACCCCAGCTCCCACGGCCGCTCCTCATAACACTTGTTCTCCAGCCCCCTCACCAGCTTCGTTGCTCTTCTGACGTGCTCCAGAGCCTCAACATCCTTCTTGTAGCGAGAACTGAACACAGCATTCGAGGTTTGGTCTCACCAGTGCCGAGTACAGGAGCAGAATCACTCCCTGGACCCGCTGGCCATGCGGTTTCTGATAGATGATGCTGCAGCTCCAGGGCCAGGGTTGGGAACAGGAACCAGGCAGGAGATTGTGCAAGGAGGGGGGACCCGCATGGCCAGGAGGGCATGGCAGCCACAGCTCTCATGTCGAAATTCCACCCTTTTACAGAAAAGCCCCTGGGCAGAATTCCTGACAGGGGTGATTCATCCCCGCTGGAAGCGATGACTTTGCCTCTCCAGTAAACCCTCTTCAGCTTAGCATAGGAAAGGGGCAGTGAATTCCACTGCACCCTCACCACCTCCAGCGCCACTGTGGAATAATGGGACCACCCTGAGCCCCATGGGCTTTGCTGGGGAAGCCAAGGAGGGCTGAGATCCTCTGAGCATCAGAGACGTGGGCGCCAAGCACAGAATTGACTCTCTGTGTCTCAGCCCCACGAGAGCCTCCCCTGCCCTGGCTGCCACCCGAACCCCGTGTGGGCCAGTGCCACTGCCAGGTGCTCTGGGGGACCGTCCCCCAACAGAGAGGGAAGGCAGAACAGCCCTTTCCAGGAACCATGTGTGAGGGCAGCCAGGCTGCAGAGTTCCCGACAGCAGCTCTGGTTTTAATAACAGCAAATCAATGGATGCCCGATTCCGGCCTGAGCAAACTCCTGCACTTCCTTCCCTGCTCTCCCCCAGCTGGTGGCTTCCCTATAGGGCAGAAAGAATGGGAACCCTGGCCCCAGTGACGGCACGTGTGTTTCCGAATGTCGATGGCCCACGCCTGCCTGCTTCACCCTGCCCTGGCTTTCCGCCTGCTTCCCGGCATGGGGATGAGGATGGGAGAGGAGGTCGGGGATCCTCACTCCGCAGCCCAGGGCTGTGCCCACCCCATGCAGGTGCTGCCTGTGGGGCTGCGCAAGCACTGGGCATTCCCACCTGCTCCCAGCTGCTCACCTCCCCCAGTCCCGTGCTGTGATTCAGCTCTACCCCCACCCCCCTTCCCCTCAGGGTTTGCACAAACCTTCGTACTCTCTTTGTGCTTGTTTTGAGAACAGATTAGTCATGGCTCTTAGCTGGCTTCCAGCAAACTGCACAACAGCACCATGGAAAAAATGAGAACAGCAAAGTGATGACTCAGCAGAGCTCACGCTCACGTCGCTTGGGTGCCAACTGTCCCCTGCTCCTGCAAGGCCCTGGGCACCGGTGGGGACCACCTGGCAATGTGGCAGATGGGCTGCAGCAGGCGGGAGATGCAGGAACGGAACGCCTGGGTCAGTATCTGCCTGGAAGAAGTGATGAGCGAGCAGGGGTTGGGGAGGTGATGGCTGGGTGAGATGTTGGATCCTGGAGGTGATGGGTCCTCAAGTGCAGCCTTTGCCCTGTACCCGAGCCCCCTCCTGTGCCCAGTGAGTGGGGGGGACCCCTCCGCCCTATCAGCACCTTGCTGCCCCGAGCCCTCCCTGCCACCCAGAGCATCCTGCTCCCACTCAGCACCCTGGCAAGGTTGCATGGGTGCAGGGGCTGCTGCGGTGCAGAGAGGCTGCTGGGACCCCAGGGAACCCCGGTCCTGCAGGCTTGGCAAGCACCCTAATCACCAGGATCCTCCCAGCCAGCACCTGCATGCTGGGGCTGTGCCAGTGCCAGGAACTCCCAGGGCGGGCCCTTACCGTACCTCGCACCTTGCCTGGCAGCCTTTTATTGCCCTGCCTTGGCTGGCTGCTCGGTGGCACAGCGCAATGCCAAGTCTCCGTGCCAGGTGGCTTATTGTGATCCCATGGTGCTGGACACCAGCTGGTGTTGGCTGCCAAGGATGAACAATGGGATTACTGGAATTACAGTAAAGTGCTCCGATTCCCACCCATTAAATGCTGAGATGGGGCCCTTGGGTCCTGCTATGGAACATCTGCTCCAGCTGTGCCCTGTGCCAGATGCACGCCCTGTCCTTGCTGGGTACCCTGCTGTCTCCACCCACCAGCTCCAGCCCCGTTAATGTCAGCTGGAGCTTCTCTCTGCCTGTGGGCCCCGGGGACATCGTTGGGAGCCATGGGACAGGCATAGCCCACTGGGCTTGTGGGGACATTTGTGACCCCAGCACCATGCACTGATGGGGAGGGGGCAGGCAGGCAGGGCAGGACTGGGAGCAGCAGTGCCAGCCTGGCGGATGCAGGGTCCCCTGCCTGGAACCCCCATCCCCAGCCACGTGTGCAGCATTACCAATGGCTGCTGCTGTGCCAGGGTTGAGGCCAGGGCTGATGTGAAGCCAAGGGATGCTCCAGGGCTGGGGTTTGGCACCTGCCCACGGCTGCTCTGCCAGGGTCATCCGAGGACTCTGTGCTGTGCTGGGCAAACACACCCAAGGCAGCTGGCAGCCTGTTGCCTGGAGCACCCGTGGGGACCTCCCATGGTGTGCCACCGCTGTGCCATGCAGGCAGTGAACGCAGCTGGCTGCCGGCACATCACCACTCCCTGCAAATGCAGGTGCAAGAGACTCACAGGCCTGGGATGGGGTCACTGGCTTGGGGAGCAAGAGAGAGCGGACACCTGAGGTGGGCACAGGATGGGACCTGCCTGCATGCCGGCACCCTCAGCCCTCCCGGTGACGGTGTAGGCAGTGCTTGGCAGCGGGACCCTCCAGCCCCAGCACAGGGGCTGCAGCATGCAGTTCATCATCATCCGCCTGCGCGGCAGCCCCGGCATTGCTGGTGCTGGGCTGCTGCTCTCCCTGCCTTGGCTGTGTCCCCAGCAGCGGGATGGGATGGGGCGGGGGATGTCCTGTGGCTGCCATTGCCACGGCAACGTGGCTTTGTTTGAAATCTTCCTCTGAAATGTCAAGACTTTCTTCAGGCTCCAGTGGCTGCTGATGGGATGAAAACTTCCTCCCTGGCTGTGGAAATGCATTGGGGGTGTTTTCCACTCTGAACATCCTCCTCTGCGTGGGCAGCGAGAGCTCTGCCTCGTGCTGGGGCTGGTGGTCGCAGGGTGCAGGACGGAGCCCCGGGTGGGTGCTGGAGTGGGCAGGGGCTATGGGGCAGTGGGAGAAGCTGCTCCCTCACAGAGTCCCGTGGGGCGTGAAGGTTGTGCGTCTCTGAAAGCTTGGGGTGGTGCTGGCTGGTGGGCAGCAGGGCACCCAGCCCAGCCGGCAGGCGAGCTGGTGGACATGGCTGTGGATGGGGGGAAGCCAGGGCAGCGCACAGCCGTGGAGCTGCTGATGGAAGGAGTGAGGAATCCACAGCTGCTGGCTCCCTCTGAGCTGGCTGCTGCTCTGGCTGGAGAAGCAACAACAGAGAGGGTTTCCATGGGGACATACACAGGCCTCTGGGCTTGTCTGCATCCCAAAATACACCCTGGCCTGACCATGGGGGTCCTGCTGCTGCCCTGTGTTCCCCGCTAGCTTGCAGCCCTGCCTGGGTTGGGATGAACTGGGGGCCAAGCCAGGCACATGGTGATGGGGCTCGAGGAAACCCCCATGGCTTCAGTGGTGGCCGTGGCTCTGACTCCTCTGTGCCAGCGGTGGGATGGGTGAGATCTCTGCTGGGGCCAAGGATCTCGTTCCACACCACAGGGCCATGCAGTGCGTGCCTGCCTGGGGCAGAGGGGCAAGATGAGGGGACATGGGGACCAGGGGTTGCCTGCAAGCCATTGGGGCACCGAGCTGCAGAGCTGCACAGCCCTGCTCTTCCTCCAGCACAGGGAGCCTTCGCCCATCCCAAGCCCACAGGCAGCCCCAGTACTGTGCCTCAGAGCCTGAGCTCATGCTTCCTGGCAGCATGCCAGTGAGCAGATGTCAGTCCCTGTTCCCAACTGTCCCCATGGCCCTGGCCCACAGAGGAACTGCCATGTAAGGAGCAGGTAGTGCCATTTACAGTAAGTACACGGCTGCTGCACAGCCCTTTCCTGCATCCTACTGGGAAACACAGCGGTGGATGTGGGAACGTCCTGGCGCTGCAGAGCCAACGCAGGAGGAAATGCGTGAGGGGTGTGCTGCAAAGTTGGGGTGTTTGCAAGCTCCCTGCCTGGCTCTGCCACTGCTGCTGCCACTCACTGCCACCTTCCTCCTTGGCTGCCCTGCCTGCAGCCTGCCCAGAGGGAGCCTGCATGGGCCAGTTGGGACCAGAGTCCTCCAGGCAGGAAGGTCCCCTCCTGGCATGACCACTGCTGCCATGAAGGGATGGGGCTGCTCTCAGTACACTGGTGGCTGGGGACAAGCTGCTGGTCTGGGTGTAGGACTGGGTTGCCCTTAAAGCTCTGCCTGCTCCCCAAGGATGGCCTCTGACTCTGCCCAGTTGGGCTTTGCTGTGCAGCCGGGGTGCCTGCAGCAGAGCTACAGTGCTCAGCTGGAACCCCTCCAGCTGCCTCGCTGCCTGTGTCACCAGGGGCTGTCTGCCTGTGGCAATTGCAGCCTGCAGGTTTTGCCATGTTTGCATCTGCAGAGATGCTGTTGTGCACCAGAGCAGGTTTCCTGCACCCCCTGACCCCACAGGGCTCGTGTTCACCATCCTGGAAGTCACTTCCTTCTTGTGCCAGTAAGGGGCTGGCAGCACGGCAGGGAGTGTTGGTGACTGTCCCCTCTGGGGAGGCCAGCTTGGGTCAGAACGGGGCCCCGGACAGCGGGGCAGCTGCCTGTCCCTTCCCAACTGCTCTCCTCTGCCTCAGCACCTTGGTGGGCTTTCGTGTGTTCCCTCTTGCCCTGCTCCGCACAGCCTCTGGCATGGTGGGGAGGAGCTGGTGGTGCTGAGGACAGGCTGTCCTTACAGCTGCAGAGAGTCCTGCTGGTTTTCAGCCTGTGGCTCCCACGCTCCCTGGGAACATGCATGAGCTGCAGGCTGGTCTGGTGGGATGCATGGTCAGGGTAGGGGGCTGCCATTGCCTAGAAGTGCTCCAGGCAGTGCAGAATGGGGCAAGTTTGACCGGTCCAGATGTTCCAGTTTGGGTTGTTGATGCTCAGAGCAGGTGTAGTGTTGCTGCTGGCTAACCCACACTGTCCCATCCCATCCAGCCCTGTCCCTTCTGGTGCCAGGTCAGCCCCAGCACAGAGGAAAACCTAGAGGAGCTTCAGCCTCCAGCTGCATGCTGCCCCTCCAGAGCAAGGAGGACAGGGCCTGGGACCACTGCATGGCAGGGTGCTGTGCCCACGCCTGCGTGAACGATGGTGCCTGGTCCACCCCGGGGCTGGTGTGGCACAGTGAGAAGAGTGGGCATCCTGCTTGGCTGCTGGGTTGCCTGGCTTGGCTCGTTTTGCCGCCTCCAACCTTGCTGCTGGCTGGTGCTCAGGCTGGTCTGAGTCCCTCTCTGAGGCTGCCAGCCGATCACTGGAGTGCTCCTGGCCAGGCAGATGGGAGCGGGGGCCTTATGGTAGGAATGGTTGGACTTGATGATCTAAGAGGTCTTTTCCAATCTAGTGATTCTACGACTCTATGATTCTATGATGAGGGGGGCTGTGGCATCCTCTGCGTGGCAATAACTCAGCCAGCAACCTCACTGCACCCACCTGGTGCCCAGCTCTGGGAGACATGGGGTGCAGAGAGCCGCAGGACCGTGGTCTCCCAGCCTCACTCCTGGTTCTCTGCACTAGCGCCCCTTTTCCTGCCCATCTCCCAGCACGGCCACACAATGACAGCGTCTGATCACCACCGAGAACGCCTTCCCAGTCAAGGAAGCCTCGGTGAGGGTTAGCTGAGACAGTCCCCACCGCAGGGCAGAGGGGAACTTGCTGCCCGTGACACACTCAATCGGCTGCTTACGAAACACAGGGCCAAGTCCGCTCGGGTTTTCAGGAGAAGGCGAGAGGTTTGTGAAACCTTCAGCAGGGATTTGCTTGTTGGCCGCTGCGTCACCGCTGCTGCGAGGTTGGGTTTATTCCAAGAAACCCATGGGGCTGGTGGAGCTTCCAGGACTCTCGACTCAGCAGTGGCTTACGGCACCGCTGTGGCCGGAGCTGGAGGGAAGCGGCCCCTGAATGGTGGAGCAGCAGCTTGGGGCCCTTCTGGGAAGCATCAGTGCTGGGGCCATTGCTGCAGGGGTGAGAGGGCCTGGGTCCAGCTTGGGGTGTTGGATGGGGCTGCAGCAGGGGTGCTGAAAAAACCCTCACTCCGCTGGAGAAATGGGGGTGCTGAGCACCCCCAGGGCTGTTGTTCCCTGTCCCCTGCTGTGCCTTGTTCTGCTCAAGAGCTGTGATGCTCCAGGTCCCTCCCGGCTGCTGTGAGCACCATGGGTTGATGCTTCCCACTGGCCAGGTTCTGCTCTCCTCTGCGGTGCTGCTCCCACCCTGTACCCTGGAGTGGGGCTGGGAGTCCCCGGTGCTGCCAGGAGCCCTGACATCAGGGACGTGCCTTGGCAGGGCCTGGTGGGCGGCCACCCCTGCGCGTGGACATTCCTCACATAGCTCTGGCGGGTGCCGGGGCAGGTCGCGCGCTTCCTGGCAGCCGGCGAGCCATGGCCCAGAGAGCAAGACAAAAATAGTCACTGAGACCATACTCTGCCTGTGGCCTGAGCGGGCACATTCACCTTCCCTCTGCTCCAGGGTGATTCCTAAGGGAAGATTTTTCCCAGCGGCTGGGGTTCCCTGAGCAGGAGAATGGCACACGATGCTGGGCACAATGCCAGGCTGTGCAGCACAGGGTGCTGAGCACCTTCTCCTCGCTGACAGGATCTCCGCGGGGCTGCAAGAGCCTGGCCCCCTCTCAGGAGCTTCCCCACTCTGTGCCGTGAGCGTGAGCAGGGTCTTAGCCTTCCTGCTTACCCCCCTCTCCTGAGCCCACTGTGCTCACAGTGGAAGCACCAGAAACCCTTCCTCGGTGCCCTGTTCCTGCAGGTCTTCACCCAATCACGTGCCATCTCCACTTTCACCTCCTAAAACTATGCTCAGGGCAGGCTGGGAGCTAGGATGGGCTCACTGCAGAGCGTGGCATGCGAGGCTGTGCTGGTGGCCATGCCATGAGCAAGCCTTGGCCACCAACTTGGCTCCCAGGTGGTGCGATCCAGGGCCAGTTTGGGGCTGCACCACATTCCTGAAGCCAGGAGTGGGTCTTGTCCCCGCAGCACCTCATTGCTTAGCTTGGCGGATGGAACTACATTGCGAGGCTCAGACATACCTGAGCACTGGGACAGTTCTTACGCATGCTGGGCTGTGAGTCACCACGGTGGGATCACCCCAGCACGGAGAGTGGCTCCAGGAAGCCAGCACTTACGTGGTGTAAACACTATCTTGGCGTCGCAGTGAGAGCAGCGGCCAGGGAGGGGGATAAGCCTCAGGGGTACAAGGGAAAAAGAAACCAGATCCAAGTTTTTTTCCTTAAAAAATAGTGCTCTTTATTATAAATTATGGAAATGTTTCCTTTCTGAATATAAATATAAATATGTGCAAAGTTTCATTTGAGTTTTGTTTTGGTTGAATTTTCAAGCATGGTTTTGCTCAGCCCTTGAGGCTGGAGGTGAAGATGGAATCTTTATAAAAGACAGTAATTTATGTTGGCCTGTAAACATCCCTTCGGTTAGAAAAAAAAATAACATAAAAAGCGCCAGAAAAACCCAACCGCTTCTCCAGGCAGACACAGAAAAGCACTCGTCAGATGATGTGCTCCGAGGGATCCTCCTGCCACGATCCTGTGGGAATTGGTGTCCCTGAGGATCAGTGGCCAGCGTCTGCAGAGAGCGGCTGAGTGGAGGTGGGGTGTGACACTCAGGAGTAACGGTCCAGCAGCAGCACCAGGTCCCTCTGCTCCTCGCAGAGGCAGTTGCGTGGGATGCTCGGCGGTGTCAGGACATGTTTCCCCTTTGGCTTTGCGGCACATCACTGGGACCATTATCGTGCAGCATCACCAAACAATGTGCAGTAACCCAGACCATGGGACAGGGAGAATATTAAGGCTTAGTCCCCCAAAAAATGGCAATGAGGGAAAAAAGGCAGTGACCTCCAAGTCTGGGGCCTGGTGTGAAAGGAGCTTCCACCCACAAGGAGGCAGCAAGAGGTAAAGTACAGTACGGGCAAAAACCACTTTCCCCTTAAAACTGAGGAAAAGCGATCAGGCACTAGCTGGACTCCAGTGCTTTCTGTTCTCTGGTGGCAGAAAGGGGCTCTCTCCAGGACACCCCCCAAGTGTGGTCCTGCCACAGCAGCGGGAATGTGGCTCTTGGGGTGCACATCCTGGTGTCATCCTGGCTGCTCAAGCCTATGGGGGTTTTGCTGATCCCCACACTGGGCGCACTGTAACATCCACAGTCCGACCAGAGCAGTCTCCTTCCCTGCAGAGAGGGGGTGTTGTGCTTCCTTGGGGGGTTCCCCCAGCACAAAAGGTGCCAGGCTCTGCTGGCAGCTCGCCCCAGTCCCCCTCCTCTCCTTCGCAGAGGGAGAGGTTTGGCATGTCCTGCGAGTCCCCACGCTGGTGCAGCGTTGCGCCTGTCCCCTGCTCTTGTGCTTGTAGCATGTAACATCACTCCATTGGCCCCTTAGAGGGGGGCATCGTACTGGTCCAGGAACTCCTTGATGGGAGCTGGCAGCTGAGTCATCTTCTCATAGGAGTCCAGGTGCCCGTTGACAGTCTTGCGGCAGAGGTGTTGCAGGGTGGAGACACTGGAGGAGAGCGGGCGGCTCAGCACCAGGGGGATCTTCTCGCCGCCCGAGTAAATGTAGTAGGTGCGCTTAGAGTGTATGGTCCCCCCTGACTGCTCGGGGACGGCACAGGGAGCAGGCGGCATGTAGTGATGTACCAGCTTGAGCACGCAGTCAAAGCGAGGCACGGGCTGGCTGCTGCGGGGGTCGCTCTGCAAGGAGAAGCTGCCACCCTCGCATTGGATGCGCAGGTTCTTGGTGCCCAGCTCCGTCTTTACGCTGAGGGTGAAGAAGTGCCGCTGGTCCGAGCTGTCCCTGATGAGAAAGGTGCCAGCCGGCTCGGTGCTGAGCAGCAAGTTGGCCTCGCCACCTGTCACCGTGCTCCAGTAGAAGCCACTCTCCTGCAGCTTGCGCACAGTGTTCACCACCAGCTGGTACTCGCTCTTGGAGCTGAACGTCTTGAGGCGCAGGCTGGTGTCGAGGGGGCGGCTCATCCCGGCAGCGGGGAACTTGCTGTGGGTGACCATGGCGCAGGGAGCCAGCTTTGCGCGCTCGGGATGCTGCTGCCGGGAGCAGCGGCTGCTACACCATCACCTGTGGTAAAATCAGCGGTAAGCCACGGTACCCGCAGTTCCTGGCTCTCCCTTCCCGGGAGTACTAGCATCCCCGGTCCTGGGCCATCACCATCCTCGCACGCCAACATCCCACTTCCAGACTACCATGCTCCCCTCCGGGGCACTGGCATCCACCGACTCTCGCTGAAGGGCAGCGGCTCCACCAGTCCCCATCTATCTCACTCCCGTGGGGGCACCAGCATCCCTGGTCTCCGGTTATTGCCATGCCCCGGCATCCCTAGCAACCACCTTCACCGTGGGGCACCAGCATCCCCGGCTACCCCCTTCCCGGGGCACCGGCATCCCCAGTGCTCAGGCTTTGTCTCTACAAGGGGGCACCGGCATCCCTTCCTCCTCCTCCTGGGACACTGGCATCCCCAGTGCGGGGCTATCCGCATCCTGCGAGGCACCAGTATTCCCGGATCCTGGGATATGTCCCTCCCGGGGAAGCACCGGCATCCTTGCCTCCCTCTGCCGGGACACCGGCAGCCTCGGAGGCCGGGCTATCCTCCTCTCGGGGGTCACCGGCACCCTCTCCTCCCTGTCCAGGGTCACCGGCGTCCCCGGAGCCCGGACTATCAGCCTCCTAGCGGGGACCGGCATCCCCGGAGCTCAGGTTCTCCTCCTCCCCAGACACCAGCACCCCCGGAGCCTGGGTTATCCCTCTTCTTTAGGCACCGGCATTCCCTCCTTCCCCTCCCGGGACACCGGTATCCCCGGGGCCCAGGTTATCCCTCTCCTATAGGCACCAGCAACACTTCCTCCCCCTTCTGGGACACAGGCAGCCCCGGAGCCCGTGTTATCCCCCTCCTTTAAGCACCGCATCTCCGGTGCTCGCGCTATCCCCCCTCCCGAGACACCAGCATCCCCGTTCCCGTGCAGTACCTGCGGCGAGGCCAGTGCGTGGCGGCGGCGGAAGAGAGAGCTGCCGGGGCCGCCCGGGGAGCCTTCTTATAGCGGGCTCAGAACCCGCCCTCGGGTTCCTGGAACTGCGCGGCTTCTTGTAAGGCTGCCGGCGCCCGCCCGCCGCCCCGCCCGGCCCGGCCCGCCGCCAGCCGCCGCCGGCCCATTCCGGGCAGCGCGGGCGCCCCGCCCGCTGCCGCCGCGATCCTTCCTTCTAAGAAGAAGAGTCCCGGCCGCGGCCCCCCCCCTCCCCCGCCCCACCGGCAGAAACAAGGAGTGGGGGCAGCCCCGGACCCCGTTTGCCCGCCCCGGGGATGCCCGTGCCCCCCGGGAGGGGGAGGAGAGGGTGCCGGTGCGCCCTAGGAAGGGGAAATAGCATCGACACCAGGATGCCAGGGTCCCGGGAGAGGGAGAAAGTGATGCCGGTGCCTCGGGGGAGGGAGAGGAGAGGATGCTGGAGCCCCCCGGAAGGGAGAAGAAGGAATGCCAGTGCCCCCCGGGTTGGGGGAATAGCCCTGGCTCCAGGGATGCCTGTCCACCCCAGGAGATACCGGGAGGGCACCTGGGACACCCCTGCCCATCTCTGCTGGGGAGGATTGGGCCCAGAGGAGGGCCTGCTCGTTTTGCCATGGAGCACCACAGCAGAGCCAATGTTCCTGTGTCACCAGAATTTGTTCCAAGTACAGGGGGCCAGGCTGCCTCTGTGCTTCCTGGGAGACCTGTGAGGAAGAACACCCCATGGATGGACACATCTGGGGGTCAACAAGGCAGGAAACCTTCCCTGGGGCTCCCAGGAGTCAGCCAGGCCAACAGCCCCACTCCTGGCCATGCCCTTCGAGGGCTCCGATGGTGCTTGTGGCTGGGTCAGTGCCCAGGAGCCCAGGCTGCTCCTGGTTGGCAGGGGCCTCACCCGCCTGTGGGGCTGCCATGGGCTGGTGGGAGCCACTGCGAGGCCAAGAAGATGAGGCCTTCCATCCCAGGCTGGGCACTCCTCCATCCCTGGCTGGGTCCTCTCCATTCTTAGCTAGATCTTTAGCTGGGTGTCCCTCATCCCAATGGGATTCCCTTCCCTCACTCACCCCTTTGCCTCGGCTCAGGCTGCAGCCAGGCAGAGCAGCCTGTGCCCGGCCTGCGCCCCCCCCCTCCCCCGTTTTCTCCACGTTTTCGTTTGGCGGTGGCCGACACAGGCTTCGAACACCACAGGGCCGCGCCTGGAACGGCTCGTTTCGCCCGGCAGGCGCAGCGGTTGCCAGGCAGGGACAAACAGGAGCGGTTCTGGGAAGCGCGGCTGCGGGAACCTGCTGCCCCGCCACGCAAACGGGCGCTGGAGCCCTGCCGGCGGCGGGCGCGGCTCTGCCCGGCACCGGGACCCGCCCGATGTGCGAACCTCAGCGGGGAGACGGAGGAACGGAGGGGGCAGGGCGGGCAGCGGGGGCGGCGATGGCAGCTCCCCTCGCGGGCAGGGGCCGTGCCCTCCCCGCGTGTGCGTGGGGCAGGGGAGCCGGGGGCGGGCAGCGCCTCCCGGGATCCCACTGGCGATGCGATAACCGCGGAGCCCGCGAGGGGGCGTGGCCAGACAGGGGGCGTTACCAACTGGGCGTGGCCTCACCTATGGGGCCGCGATGGATGCGGACGGGGCGTGGTCATACGGAGGGGCGTGGCCAATGGAGGGTGGCCTCGACAACGGGGTGCTGAAATCGATGTCGATCCCGCGCCGGGCGGGCGTGGCCAAACCGGAGAGGGCGTGGTCTAGGCAGGGGGCTGCGATGCTTTTGGATCCCGCGCCGGGGGCGTGGCCAAAAAGACGTTGCAAAAGGGGCAGGCCTCGCAGGCTGGGTGCTGCAATGGGTGTGGACTCCGCCCGAGGGCGTGGCCAGACAAGAGGCGTATTCTTGGCGGGGGCGTGGTCTCGCCCCTGGGGCTGCTATGGATGCGGATCTCGCGCTGGGGGCGTGGTCAGACGGAGGCGATGGGGAGTGGCGTCACCCAATGGTGCTGAATGAATGCGGACGCCACGCTAGGGGCGTGACCAAGACGTAGGGGGCGTGGTCAAGATGGTGGCGGAGCCGGCCCCCGCAGGCGCCGCGCTAGCCCCGCGCTGGGGGCGGGGCCGGAAGCGGAAGCGCTTGGCGCGCGCTGTCGCCATGGCGGCGGGCGGAAGCGGAAGGTGCGCGGTGTTGATGGCGGCGGGGGGTGCGACGCTGTGGCGGCGGCTGTCGGCTTGGCTGCCGCGGGGCCGCCTGGGGCTCGTAGCGTTGCTCGGCCGCCTCTCCGATCGCCTCTCCCGCGGCCGCGACCGCCGCGCCCGCAGGTAACGACCCACCGATCTCCTCTCGTCCCTCCGTCTCGCTGGTACCGGTATTGCATTATCGGGCGGGGAGAGCGGCTTCCCCGCTCCCCCTCGCAGCTTCTCCTTTCTGCGCCCGTCTTGGGGGTTTCTATGCCCTCTGGAGCCGCTCACAGCGTGCCGGAGGTGCGGAAGGAACCGGAGCCCTTGGTTCCGCGGGAGCTATGGCGCCGTGGTGGACCAGCAGCCTGCTCTGGTGAGGGCTGGGTCCGCTCCGGCTCCCCCGCGCTTGTTCTGGGTGCCCTGGCTGCTCTGGCTGTCTTTTCACCATTAGGACAGGATCTAGGCTCTATTTTTTCCTCGTTTTGGAGTCGCTGTTGTTGGCAGGTGCCAAGTGATGCTCCTTTTTTGCTAGGGCTTGCTGCTGCGGCTGCTGCGAGGGCTGCTCAGGCTGTGGTGTGGAATGTTCATGGTTGTCTGTGGAAGGTGGGATCCTCCCCACCCCGGCAGAAGGAAGGTGAGGACGGGTCTGGATCCTGGCTGTGCTGGGACTGCCCGTGGCTCTGGAGAGGTGAGGGAGCCAGTGAATTCCCACAGAGTGTGTTTCACTGTCATGTTGAGTGGGTCTGAGCAGGCTGCAGTGGGGAGGAGTGGGCTTTCACTCCTCTTCCTGCTGTCCCCTCTGAGTGGGATTCAGGAGCTGGCTCCTGAAAATTGCCTGGACTCTCCTTTTCCCTTTTTTTCTACCACAAGGAGCAAAGGGCATGGGAAGGGTGCAGCTGTGGGAGGCAGATCTGCCCTGATCTGCCCACCAGACTGCCTACCTGCCATGCCAAAGGGAATACACAGCCGCAGCCTCACACTGTGCTTCCTCCAGTAAGTTTTTCCTCAAGCACACTTCCCTCAACAGTTTCACAGCCTAGAAAGCCAACCATGACCAGCAGGGCAAGGGAGGGGATTTTCCACCTCTACTCTGCTCTGGTGAGACCCCGCCGGAGCCCTGCATTCAGTTCTGGAGTCCTGGATCTGTTGGAGCAGGTCCAGAGGAGGCCACAAAGATGATTCAAGGGCTGGAGAACCTCCTGTAGGAGGACAGGCTGAGAGTTGAAGTTGTTCGGCCTGGAGGAGGGAAGCCTCAGGGGAGACATTAGAGCAGCTTCCAGGACTGAAAGGGGTTCCAGGAAACCTGAGGAGAGGCTCTTGATCAGGGAGTGCAGGGGTAGGATGAGGGGGAATGGTTTTGAGCTGAAAGAGAGGAGATTTAGATTAGATGTTAGGAAGAAATGTTTGGCTGTGAGTGTGGGGAGGCCCAAGCTCTGGTGGTGGCTGCCCTGTCCCTGGAGGTGTTCAAGGCTAGGTTGGATGGGGCTTTGAGAAACCTGGGCTAGTTGTCCCTGGCCATGGCAGGAGCTTGGAAATGGATGGGCTTTAAGGTTCCTTTAAACCTAAACCATTCTATTTTCACCATTGTGCTACTGTCTTGGTTTTGCTCCTGTGTTTGTGGGACGGTGCATGGTCTGTGCTGGAAAAGCACCGGTAGTAAACAATGGTGATTGTCTTTCTGTGGGACCATGTCCTGGGCTCAAAAGTGAGTAAACAAAACACTTTGAAGGAGCCTAAAAAGGGCTTTCCCCTAGCTTTGGGCACTGCTTTGTGCTGTGCTTGGTAGGAGGGAGCTGGTATGGCTCTGTGTGTTGTTTTTGTTTGTATATTGCCTGGCATAACCTTCTGTATGAATTAAACATGGTTTTGTAGAAGTGGCATCTCCGGTGCTATGCTGAGTCCTCACTCCTCCAGGCAGCAGCTGTGCTGCAGACCTCCGTGTTGATGCCTCAGAGCCTAGTTACAGCCCCTTCTTCTGCTTGGTTTTTCTGGTAAAGCCAAGGAAATGCTTTCCCAGCTTCTCTTTTGATTTAATCCTGCTTTTGAGCTTAGGTAAATTACTAGGCATAGCCTAGTAAAGGGACAGTTGAATTGAAAGCTGAGCAGCATGTAGGTCCCCTGTGTGGTGACATCTACGTGGGGAAAGGATGGTGCCTTATCCTGCAGTTTCACTTCACCTCTCGTTCTGCAGAGGAGGTTTTACAGAGAATAGGAGCGTTTCAGCTCCGTCATGAGTTTGTGTACCAAACCCACAGCTTTTAAAAATAGAATGCACATTAAAAAAATCTTTTGTTTATATTTAGAGTCAACTTTTCGTGCAGAAAGAATTAGAGGTGGCTCCTTTTAGTTCTGTTTTCTCTTTCCGGTTAACATGATGATGTGGAGTGTGTGGGCAGGGCTCCCCCCCCCCCCCCCCGGCCCCGTTTTCTGTTTCTCTGAAAGCTGCTTTGTGGAAGGATGGAGTTTTGATGATTTCTTCACAATGCTGCATGGTCTGTGCCTGTCATGTGTATGGCCGGAAGGAGTACGTTGGATCTGGGGAGTCACTCCAGCCGTTTTCAGTAACCAGGGAGATGAAGTGCCACTTCAGTGGGCGTTTACTGTGCCATTGTTACCATTGATTGGAGTAAAACACTGATTTCTTTGATAATTATAAAAGCCTGAGGTTCTCAATGCTAAATAAGTTCTAAAATATCAGTGTTGGATTAAGAGCGCAAGCAGTGTAGCTGTGCTCTGACTTGTGTGAGCAATGAGAAATGAGTGTGGAATTAGTGAATATCAGTTTATTCCTTTTCCTGACATCTCCCTTGAGTAGCATCCAGGAGCAGACTCCTGAAAATTGTCTGGGCTTTCCTTTTCCTTATTCTCCTTCCCCAAGAAATGATGGGTACAGGGAGGGCTCAGCACAGAATTAACTTGGAGATTCAACCCAAATCATGCTGAGGGCTCAGATCGATTTTACTCCCTCAGCAGCAGTAGGAGAGGACTGCCTGATGTGTGCTCCACCAGCCTAGGAGCCCAGTGTTCGGCCATGGCATATGATGTAGTTAGTTTAACTCATGGTTTTCATGTTCTTTACTGGAAAATAGCTTCTTGGAATCATGTTTCTGAGAAGTGGCTCCTTGGTCACAGAACTGGCTTCTGGAAGTGTAACAGGCCAGGACTGGCCTATGGACTAATAAGGAAAATATTTATCTCCTCTTGATGATTAATTATTATTATAAAATTTGCCCATGTTACCTCTGTGGGACTAATTTCAGGGGATACTCATAGTCTGGAAGGGCTGGGCTACAGCCCCAGCTGTGTCATTGTGCTGCAAGCCATGTGCTTTGTACTTTTGTACTCTTCTCTTTGCTGGGTAAAAAAACTGTCTGGATGGCCTGGCCCAAAGAGTTGTGGTGAACAGAGTTTAAATCCAATTGGAAGCCGGTCACAAGTGGTGTCCCCTTGGGTTCTATGTGGGACCAGTGCTGTTCAGTATCAATGGTCTGGATAAGGGGATTGAGTGCTCCCTCAGTCGTTTTGCAGATGAGACTAAGCTGGGCAGGAATGTTGGTCGTCTGGAGGGTGGGAAGGCTCTGCAGAGGGACCTGGACAGACTGGATCCATGGGATGAGGCCAGTTGTATGGTGTTCAAGAAGGCTCAGTGTCGGGTCCTGTACCTGGGCTACAACAACCCCTTGCAATGCTCCAGGCTTGGGGACGAGTGGCTGGAAAGCTGCCTGGTGGAAAAGGAGCTGGGGGTGCTGGTCAGCACCAGCTGAATGTGAGCCAGCAGTGGCCCAGGTGGCCAGGGAGGCCAACAGCAACGGCTTGGATCAGCAGGGAAAGGATTGTCCCCCTGCACTTGGTGCTGGCAAGGCCTCATCTCAAATCCTGGGTTCAGTTTTGGGCCCCTCAATGCAAGAAAGACATCCAGAGAAGGAGAACAGAGCTGGGGAAAGGTCTGGAACGCAGGGCTTCTGGCTGAGGGAACCGGCGCTGTTTAGTCTGGAGAAAAGGAGGCTGAGGGGAGACCTCATTGCTCTCTACATCTCCCTGAAAGGAGGTTTTGGTGAGGTGGATGCTGGTCTCCTCCCAGCGAACAAGTGGTAGAATGAGAGGAAATGGCCTCAAGTTGCACCAGAGGAAGTTTGACTGCATATTAGGAAAAATTTATTTACTGAAGGAGTGGTGAAGCACTGGTAGAGGCTGCCTAGGGAAGTGGTGGAGTCCCCACCCGTGGAGGTGTTCAGAAAGTGTGTAGCCATGTCACTTTGGGACATTGTTTAGTAGGCATGGAGGTGTTGGGGTGACAGTTGGACTGGATGATCTCAGAGGTCTTTTTGAACCTTAATGATTCTGTGATTTTTAAAGGAGTGATTTTGGGTGCAGCTGGTGATCTGTGTAACCTCTGGCTGTCGAGTCTGAGCCCGGGCCACATGATCTGATGAAAAATGCCATCCTAGGAATTCTTACAAAAATTGGCTCAGGTTTCTCTTGCGATGAATAGTTGGTGACAAACTGGTGGATTTTCCAGGAAGCGCGACTGCAAATTGCCTGTCTTCTGTGGTAGGGGTGTTGGGAAACTGTGTGAAGATCCAGAGCATTATCAGGAAGCAAAGGAGTGAAGTCATCTTCCTGGAATCCGTGGTCATTTGGGCTTTGGATTGTGGTAAAACCTAAAAGTTCCTTGTAGCAAGTTCTGGTAAAGGTCACAACCAAGTTTCTTCTTGGTGTGCGTTGGTGGCAGAAGCAGCAGAATGGGGCATGAGGTGGCAGCTGCTTCTTGGCCCTGGGGACTAGTGTTCTCCTGGGATGAGACCAACCACCTTGGTTCTGTCCTGACAGCAAGCTTGATTCCTGCAAGCAGGATTCACAGACCAGAGTGTTTCCTGTGAGCTTTGGGGTGTCGTTCAGCCCCCAGGTTGTGGATTCCTGGATCTCACGGGAGCTGCTGCTGCTGCTTGTGCTGCAATGTGGTTTTCTCATGTGGACAAACTCGCCCTGGTGGGCTGTTGTATGGCCTGATGAAGCCTCACACATGAGGCCTTCAGGGAAGAAAAGATGCCATTTGCTTCTTATGCCCCCCGCAAGTGAGTGACTGTTAGAAATGAGTTCATTTCTTCCCTAAGTGACTTCAAAGGGATTAAATCACTTTTGAGGTTTCTTTTTCAAGAAGGAGCTTCCTGGTGTTTCCCTCGCAGTGACTTTGTAGGAGATGGCTTGACCTTTTAGTCCTTGTGCAGGATGCAGTTGGCAGTGTTGCGGAGGGCTATACCTGATGGTTCGCAGTTGCTGTTCTTGGCTTGACCTGTTAAAGCCCATTGTTGATTATCATTCTGGTGCTCTGATGTCACGACTTGCTAGGGCCAGTGCTCAGGCACTCTGCGTGCTGTCGATCATTTTTGGATATATCTGAGGGGTTGACGCATTTCTCTGTTTTGTTGAGGAACTTTTAGAGCATTGTGATTTTTTTTAAGATGTCTTTACCTGAAATAGAAACAACTGATCTTTGGCCCAGCTGAGAACTGAAAGTGCCTGTTGGCTGTGGCAAAGGTGACGTGTGTGATAAGGGCAATTCAGAAGTGACTGCTGACAGGGCTAACTGTTCCGCAGTGGCATCGCCAAACAGCTCATGTGGGTGTCTGTGAGAGTTCACTGCCTCAGTTTCTTCAGCTTCCAGGCTGTTTCCTTTCCAGTGTTCCTGTTCTGATTGGAGAAAAGTTTCTCCTCATCTCCCCTGCCAATTAGGGGAAGGAGATAACGATGTTCAGAGCTGTTCTTCCACCATTTCCTTGTGTTTTACCATTTCTAGATATGGCTTTCGTGATTCAGATGGGATTGTGGAAAGGGAAAGGCATTCTTGCCATTGTGGAATCCCTACAATGTATTGGCCCTAGTTGCAGCTCTTTCCTTACCTGCTCTTGTCTCTTTGTGGGAAGCAAAGGCTCCATCACCCAGCATTTCTCTATCTTTCTTTTCACAGGTCATCATGGCTTCTTCTGGCGCCATTGCTCACATCTACTGTTCCTGCGATCACAGCCCCTCCTTGTTCCCTCTGTCCAGAAGGAACACACAGGTTCCAGTGGATCAGGAATCTGGTTCCAGAGTTTGGAATCTCCAGCTCACATGTCAAGGTGCTCTCATCCCCGGCTGAATTCTATGAACTCTTGAAGGTGCGTTGCAGGTTTCAAGCTACAGGAATGTTTTTTTGGGGGCTGGGAGCTGCAGTGGACATGAAGAATCCTAGAAAAGTTGTTAGGAAGGAGCACCTGCAGGTTACCAGTCCAACATCCTCCTTGAAACAGGGTTGTTGTCAACACTAGATCAAGTCAGACAGGCTTTGTCCAGCTGAGTCTTGAAAACACTGAGGGTGGAGGTTCTGCCTCTGGGTGAGCAGTTCCAGCACTGTGCCATCTTCAGACTTTACAGTGTTTTTCTGGTATCAGCCTTGAGCTTTCCAAAGCTGTTTGTGGCTGTTGCTCAGCTGTAACTGCCAAGAAGAGTTTGGCTCTGTCATCTTATAACTGTTCTCCCAGTTGCTGCAGGCTGCTGGTGGATTGGCCCCTCAGCTGCCTTCTCTCTGCCATACAGAACAGGCACAGCTCCTCAGTCCTTCTCAAAGAATCTTGTAACACCACATCTCCTGGGAAGGCAGGAGTGCTGAGGGGAGGATTTATTTTCTTGGCTCGGTTGCTTGAGTGTTCGCAATGCGTATTTAAAGCAAGTTCAGTACTTCTGAGACGGGATCTTGATCACCATGGGAAACCGCTGGAGAAGGCGGCTTGAGTGGGCCATGAAAGCAGCAGCTACCCCCGCCCCGTCATTGGTGCTCAGAACAGGAAGGAGGAACTCTGTAAAGGAAGGCTTCTAGCATCCCTCGTTCATGGGATGGGATACAGAGGATGAAAACAGTTGCAGAATGCAAGCTGGGATTGCCAGTACGGATACAGTCCCGGCATTGCACCACATGGTAGGTGCTCCTGTGTGTAACAGTTTTAGCGGCAGGGAACATGTTCCTCAGTCTTCCAGAAAGCATTGATTTCTTCCATGCTTTTTGGGTGCAGCAGTGGTACTGATGTTCGCTGTGCAGACTTCTGTGTTTTACATCTGTTATCAGTGTCTTATCCTTGTGTCTTTCCTTCTACAAGGATCTTGACTAATGGGATTCTCTTCTGTGGTCTGGATCATTAGTTCTCGCTCATCACAAAGAGATGAAACTGAACTTGTTTTCTGCTCCTCCCAGGTGCAGATAAAAACAGCCAAGCAGCGAGTGGTAATGGCTTCGCTGTACCTGGGAACGGGACTCCTTGAACAGGAGCTGGTGAGTGGAGAAAGGATTTGGGAAGGGGAGAAAGGGGATGCAGAAAGAAAATGCCTGGCTTTGTGAAAGCATCCTGTTCCTTCAGGCACAAGAGGTGTATGCGAACTGCAGTCTGGGAGCTTGTCGTGTCTTAAACCTTCCACATAGGGATTCACTTTGTGTGTGTTTTATCCCCTCTTTGAGAGTTTTCCTCTGGTTCCTGACTGCATTTCTGTACGTGGTGGGAAAGTAGGGGGGAGTTTGTGAGGGAGCTGTGTGCAGTTTGGTTTAGGCCTAATACAGAGCCATGGAACTACAGAACTTTTTCATGGGATCATGAGCCTGGATCTTTCAAACTGTTGGAGGTTCCTGGTGTAGTGATCCAAGGGGGTTTGCAAACGTTGAGATCATGGGTAGTTTCTTTTTTCCTGGCACTTTTCTTGACCATGACTGAAATTGTAAGGCTGGAGTGCTGGTTTGTGCTCCAAGTACAGTGTGCAGATGCAGCGTTAGCGCTCTCTGCATTTAGGTGGGAGAGCAGTTTTCCTTCATGTTCACTTTTTGTTTCCCAGCCTTCCCTCTGGAAATGAAAGCCGCACCTCAGACCTTGGGAAGACGCCTAACCTTGGCCAGTCTCTTCTGTTAGAATGCGCGTTCCACAGCAGGTTAAAGGCGGACAGAATCCTGCAAAGGGTTTTGTGCCTGGCTTTGTCTGGGCTTGAATTTGCAAGTGAGGAACAGCCCGTAGTTAGGGAATGAAACTGCCTCAGCAGCATTTGTGAACTCCCACCAAGATTCCTCTTTGCTAATGCAAATCTGTGATTTGTGAATGATGTTGGGACTTTTTCTGCTAAAATTAATTGCTGTTCAGAGGCTTGAAGAATGTGCACATGTAAAATTGATGCCCTTTCATGTATTGCTTTAGGCTGATAGAGTAGGATGGCAGCTTGACAGATGTGGAGTCTAAACTAGCAGTGTTTTGCATGAGCAGGAAAGACTCGTACCAGGGTGTGGAAGCTTTCCTGGCCACTGGCCTCTTAGTTGCTGAACACTTTCCTTGTAAAGCTTTCCTTACTGTCTGTAATGAGTAGAGAAATTTCTCGTTGCAGGTCGATTGCTTAGAAGAAACGCTGGAGAAATCACTGCAAACAGAAGGATCGCCGAACATCCGAGTTTCTATTCTTCTTGACTACACCAGGGGATCTCGGGGTAGGTATTGTGGAGCTTTGCTTTCTTCAAAGGCTTCTTTTACAACTAGGCTGGATAAAAAGTTGTTGCAGAGAGGGCCTGTCTTGACCAATTGGATCTACTTGCTTAAATCATGTACTTTTCAAAACTGGCGTTTTGTAATACCAATAACAGCTTATTCCCAGAAAATCTTCAGCCTGAGCAGTTTATTCTGAAAACATGTTAGGAACAAGAAGGGCCAAACTTTGCTCTGTGCAACTTGGCTTTCTAGTTTGCTTAGTTCACGTGTCAGTGCATTTTCCCTTATTCATCATGGTCTTTTCTATTTTAATTTTTAATGGAAAATGTACTACTACTTCCAACAATTCCCGCTTAACCACAAACTGTTCTGAAGTGTCTTTGTAGCATGTGTTACTGGTACTAGGTGTGTCTTGATTAAGAAGCTCGAGTGGTGCCAGACCTGCTCGGTGACCATTTCCAAGGCCCATTCATCAAAGAACTTGCAGTTCTGGATACCAGTTTCAATATTGACACAGTGCAAATGAAAGTGATTTAAAAAAGGGAAAAGGTGCCAGCAGACGAGATGTGTGCTCCTTCTGAAACCAGCCTCCAGCTGAGGAGCTGTGGTGCCATGCAGTGATGTATCCCCTGTCCAATGGGATCTTGTCTGTGAAACTCCCCTTGTCTCCCAGGTAGGAAGAATTCTCGAACAATGCTAATTCCACTGCTGCGGCGATTCCCTGAGCAAGTCCGTGTGTCCCTCTTCCACACTCCAAACCTGCGTGGACTTCTCCGGCTCCTGATTCCAGAGCGTTTTAATGAGACCATTGGTCTGCAGCACATCAAGGTCTATCTCTTTGATGATAATGTGATCCTGAGCGGGTGAGTCCTGCCTCTTCAGGCCCTTCCATGGTTCATTTAGCCGAGGTTTTGGGACAGGGCATGCATGCTGCCACTGTTGTCTGAACTTCATGATTTGCATCTGGTCTTTCCTTATCAATGCTCTTCTGAGATGGAAGAGCAACCACAGCTGTTCCACAAGGGATTCTCGTGTGAAAGTGGGAGTCAAAAGGAGAAAAAGAAGGCTTTCTCATGATTCAGAAGGAAATGATCACTTTGTCCCCGAGTCCAGTTATATGCAGAGCGAGATCTGTGACTTGGGCTGGGCTCTTCAGGACCACACACCTGTGCTCTGTTCCTGAACTCAACTCTTTTTCTCTCCCAGCGCAAACCTGAGTGATTTGTACTTCACCAATCGTCAGGACCGCTATGTTCTCCTGCAGGACTCTCCTGAGATTGCAGACTTCTTCACGGAGCTGGTGGATGCGATTGGAGATGTGTCACTGCAATTACAGCGAGATGATACGGTCCAGATGATGGAGGGGATGGAACACCCATACCAAGGTGGGAGGGAGGTGTCTTCTTTGGTGGATGGTGTGATGCAGAGGGAGTGATACAGCCAGGGTTAAGGATGGCACGAACTCTATCTGTTTGAACTGCTGACTGTCTGACCATTGTTTGCAGACTGCAGGATGTCCCATTTCTGTCTCATCCATTATTAAAATCAAGATTGATGGAGTTTTGAGACGGGATCTGTCAGAGTGTTCCTAGCATGGTGGCTATTGCCAGCTGACCTGGCAGAGACTGAAGGCTGAAAGTTTCTCCATAACCACTTTGTTGCTTCTTCGTAATCCTCCTGTTTATGACCTTCAAGGACTTGTATTCCTTGAGAGGTTCTTTCTAGTTTTGATGTTCATGTTTATAATGCTGCATGTTCTGTTTGTACATATTCTGAAAGTTTCATGAATGTAGCGCTATTTTTGGTAATTAATACTTTGTAGTGGAGTGTACTCTGGGAATCAAATGAATATTGAATTAGGCAGACTGAGAACCAGTGCTGGAGTGGGCAGAGAAGGGCATCATTTTGGGTTATAGGGTTTGATTCCACAAAACACCTTTGTCAGGCATCACGAGAAGTTTTTTGTCCTGGCCTCATGCACTGCTGTGTGACATAAGCTTGGTCTGGGACAGCAGTTCATTTTGTACATTCCAGTTCATTCTTGGTTCCCATTTTAGCTTTGCCCTGGCCTTTTTGTTTCTCAGTGGATTTTTCCAGCTTATGCTAGTCAAAGCTCTTTGCCCCTCTTAAAGCTGAATGCTTTTCTTCTGTAACGTAGCTTTACTAATGGTAAAAATATCTGGGTTTGAGACTTAAAGGACACAGAACTTTCTTCCCTGTGTTAATTCCTTTTTGTTCTGCTATTGGTGTCCTGTCAGTGTTTTTTCCTGCAATAGAATCAAAGGATGTGTAGCTCTGTGCCTTTAGGTATCAAATGTGATCCCGTGTGATTTTCCTGCAGGAGACAAGGTGGTTTACTGTGAGACAGCAAATCGGAGGGTCATGGAGGTGATCAACTCTGCCAGGATACGACAGGAACTCCTTCACGCAAAGACTTTCCACAGCAGCCAGCAAAGCAGCTCCTCGTTACCCCAGCAAGGCTCTCATGCATCTGGGGGTCTGAAACCAGAACCAGACACCTGGATCTATCCCTTAATCCAAATGAAACCGTTCGGTATTCAGATAGATGAGCTGGTGACAGAGACGCTGCTGACAGAGGCTGAACGGGATGCCAGGATATACCTTACCACCGGCTATTTCAACCTGACACAAGCATACATGGACCTCATTCTAGGCACTAGGGCAGAGTACCGGATTCTTCTGGCCTCACCGGAGGTGAATGGTTTTTTTGGTGCCAAAGGGGTGGCAGGTGCCATCCCCGCTGCCTATGTTTACATTGAACGCCAGTTTTACAGCGAGGTCTGCTGCCTTCACCAACAGGAGCGGGTCCAGCTGCAGGAGTACTCCCGGGCTGGGTGGACATTCCATGCCAAAGGTAAGGTGGTCATTTCCCAGGAGGACTTGTTCAGAGTCTTGGACATATCTGGGTTGCGCAGCCATTGAGGGGATGGCTGTGTGAGTCTAGACTTCCCTCCAGAGTACTCATCTGAGGTTCAGACGTCTTGCTTGCATAAACCTGGAAGGTGTGGGTCCCTCAGGATTACCATGCAAAGCCATGTCTTTGATCCAAGTGCAGTCACGGAGATTTTAGCATCCTGTGGTGACAGTGAGGTGCTGTTTCGATGTGAAACTTGATGAGAAAGCAAAGGAAGCATCTGGATGTGTTTATGATGGCAGTAACAACTGTGATTCAGTTTCTTGTATCCCTCTTGCCAGTTCCAGCAACAAGAAGCGATGACTGTCAGGGACCCCAGGGCAGATCTGTGGCGGAAGCATGAAGGGAGCTCGATAGTGGTGACTCCTCCATGGTCCTGGACACCACATTCTCTTGGCAGCCGGTCTTTGTGGGAATGATCCAGGTGTTGAGGAATTTGTACCAGTTTCTCTTCACAGCATACAGGAAAGTGCAGCTCAGTGAACAAACACTCCCATGTGCCTTCTGAGCGCTGAGGCAGCTGGAGGGGAAGTTGCTGAGAAATGAACATTGCTTAACAAATGTAGTTAAGGATAAACAAGATTAATTAATCCTGCTATCATGGGCTTCTCTAGAAGACCATGAATTCTGTCTTGATTGATACACAGCTTTCCCAGGTGCGGTGCCACATTGATCAAAGCAGGAATCTTTTCCCCTGACTGGCTGTGGCTAGTTGTCTCTCTGAATTTTCCTTCCAGAAAGTGCAGTCTTTGACTCTTAACGTTCTCCTACCTTATACACAGTAGTGTTTGGTTGCTCGTGAGTAGACTTTAATAATGTAAATAGCTGAGAAGTCTAATTAATTGAGGATTTCTTTGGTGAAGTCTGATGCAGTGACACTTTATAATTATCTGGATTCCTACAGTCTTCCCACATGGAGGTCCACCTGTAGAACACCTCCCAAAATGCCTTGGTCTTCTGGTCAGGCACAGCCTTCGGCTGAGCTGAGGCATCTTTGCTGTGTTCTGCAGCATCTTCTTTTACTCTTACTCTTGTATTCTGCAGGCAAGGCTCTGTCACTTCTTATGGTGGGTCTGCTCCCCAGGACATCTCTGTTACTGTAAGCAGTACTCAGTCCAGCACTAGTTAACGTTCCCCATTCCCTCCCCAGCTGACCCTACAGTGTGCAGAGAGGCATTTCCATCACTGGCAGCACATGTTCCTGACCTGTTCCTGTTCCTGACTGAGACTGGCTGTCAGTGCCTGTGGGAATGCCTCTCTGCCCCTCAGTCCTACACAGCTGTTCAGAAGGCAGCTCAGAGGTAGCAGGGAGAGAAAGATGCTGAGTAGGCCTTCTCTTGACCAAAGCAAACACATGAGTGTTAACTAGGCTGCCTCTGTGTCGAAACTGCAATCCTTTCTAAGGAGCATGTTGCCTGTCCTGCACTGAGGTCGGTAACTCCAGGGTAGTAAACCCCTTATCTCCATTCAGGGCAGCCTGAAAGAGATGCCTGCCTGGCTGGGAAGTTTTGTGGGGTTTGACTTCCAGGAAGCACAGGCTCAAGTGATCTGTGGTTCGCAGGTTCCTCCTCTTGCTGGGCACTGCTGACTCTGTGAGGGATTTAGTGGTTTGGCATGGATTGAGCTTGGAAGGCCTGGGCTCCTTTTCCACGCTACCAAAGTGCTTGTAGCAGTCAGTCCTTTCTTGGGCCAACTGTGCCTTCTTGTGGAAGTGCTTTGGGCTCTGTCTGCTGTGTGATGCTCTCTCTAAGAGAGAGATACAGGACTCAGTGGTCAGTGGCTCCTGTGCTTGGCAGAGGGACAGCTGGAGGTGATTTCTTTCCATTTCCTCTTTGGGCTGCTGGAAGGATCAGCTTGTAGCTCCCTTCTCTGGCAGCTTTGCCCTTTGGCACACGTTTGATTCATCCTGTTTCCTTCTGCAGGAATCACACAGTCTGTGTGACAGAGGATGGAGCAGGAGAGGGAAATGGAGGAAACTCTGGAGATGGATGGAGGGCAGTTGTACAGAGTCTGAGTCCTGGAAGAGGCCGTGAGATCCCTGGCAAAAAAACCATGCCTGTTAATGCTTCCTCTCTGGGCGAAGAGGAAAGACATCCTTTATTCTCCTAGAGGAGCTAGCTGATTTACTCCAAATACTGTGGCTGCTGTTTTGTAAACCTTTTCAGCTCCCTTAAATCTTACTTCCTGCGGTGTGTATTCCCAACAGGGTTACACCTGTCCTTAGGTGCATTTGGTGCATGTGTGGTTGCAGCAGCCCAGTTTGGAGCGCTGGCAGCCATTGTGCATGCGTGGGTGGGAGATGCAAACCTTTGCTATGCGAGAGGCTTTTGTGGATGTAACATCGTGGAGCCTACCTGCAGCAGTGCACATCTGCCTGTCTTAGGCTGGATTTCTGGGTGCGGTGGTGTGGGTGACACAGGTATGCTCTGTAGGATTAGGGTCCCTTCCATGGAAGTGACGAGAGTGCCGGGCAGGTGGCTGTTTGCTCCGAGATAAACCTGCATTACTGCTCGTGAATGGGAGCTGGAAAACCACGCTTCCCCTTTCTGGAAAGGTGAGTCACTGTTTGAGCAGATTCTGCCAGGTAGCCATAAAGCCAGAGGCATCGTAAAAGATTTAGAGCTGCTGCGTGACTGCTTGGAACAAGCAAGGCAGTGTGTTCTTGGTAGGTGCTGCAGTGCAGAGCTCTGTCCGCCTACTGGGAGCCTTGAGACATGGCTGGGGCATCACACTTGTGGCAGAGCTTGCAGGGTCTCTGCACCGCTTGGGTGCTTCTTGAGACTGGCCAAGCTCACCGCGTGCTGCTGGGTTATGGCAGTGCCAGCTCAGCCAGGAGGTCTGACTGAAAGAGGCAGTGAAGCTGCAGAGCCTGTGTGATGTGGGGGCGGGGAGGAGGTTACAGGAACCAGCGGTGAATCGGCAGCTTCTTACTCAAGGCATTCTTGGAACTGCTCTGGGGCTGAGTTAGGAAACCTGATTCTATTTTAAGGATGAGGTGGTTTTTATGCTATGATTTCTTTATTGTAGTCCATTTGACTTGCAGCAGGGAGGAGCCATCTCTCAGGAACCTGCCCAAGACTGTGCTAAGTGCTTGTTTCTTGCTAAGTGGAGGACAAACACTTCTCAGGTCTGTTTATACCCAGCAAATGGCCGGGTAGAATCCTCTTGGCAGTAGTCCTGGCTCTCCTGTGGCATTCCTAGCTGTTCTTCCCTGCTGTGCTGCAGGGCTGTGCCAGAGAATAGCATGGTGGTGTTTCCACCTTGGACTTTCAAACCCAGCCCTGGGTTGTATCACACTTGCTCCCGTTGTTGCTCTGGCAAAGCTGTGTGTGAGCTACAGTGGGGAGGGGACTTAGAGTCTGGTGCCCTGGCAAGAGTTTGATTTCACCTTTGGGTGGCTCCTCAGGAAATGAGTGGGTGTAATAATTCACGCTCTTATGAGTCTGTATTTCATGTGAATCCACCTGTCAGAGCAGGGAGATGCCTCTTCGTGTCACTGTCCTGGGGAACCTCGGGGAAGGGGTTACTCACCATGCAACCACACTGCTTCCCGTTCTGGAACTGACTGTGTCGGGCCTGGCCTCTCTGCCCGGTACTCTGTTCCTTGGTGTAGGTTCTCCTTTACTGAAAACCTGCTAGTCGTATTTCAGTATTTCTGAGATGCTGTGGCACAAAACATCTCTAACTTAGCAGTAGCGACTTCTGGATTTGTTTGGTGTCCTTCCATGCAGTGTATTTACATTCTTAAGAACACATCCCTAGAGTGACACTGAGTGTGCTGCAGCCCCCTTAGAGCCCAGTTTGGACACTGGAAGCTGCACGAGGGTACCCCAAGATTCACACACAGCTTTACAGAAGGTGCTAGACCCACTGCAAGGAAGCTTGCTTTGTGTCGAGGTCTCTTATGCTTACTGTAATTGAACGTGTTTAATTCATTCAAAGTGAAGTGATCCTGTGATTGGCACCCCAAGTCATTTCCCTTGTCTGCCATGCTTCCTTTCTTCTCCTGTTTTTCCTGCAGGCCTCTGGCTGTACCTGGCAGGAAGCGATCTTCCCTGCCTGACCTTGATTGGTTCTCCTAATTTTGGATATCGATCTGTCCATCGTGACTTGGAAGCTCAGGTTGCGATAGTGACCGAAAATAAAGCTTTGCAGCAGCAGCTCCATCAGGTAAGTGGCTGATTCCAGGGAGATAACGGGGATATTGTGCATCTTGGTCATGCAGGGAATGCTGCTGATGCAGTTGTAATAAAACCCTACAGCTACAATAATTCAAAACCTTCTTGAGCATAGGGAGTCTCGGGGAACTGTCAGTTAAGTGACTATTGATGAGATGCCTGCTGCAAATGCTTGTTTCTGGGAAATGGAGGCCATAACGGGAAAGAACATGTGTCCCTAGTGAACTCGAGTATCAGGAGTGCTCAGGCACTGGATGCTGAGAGACGCAGCCTTCAGAGAGGATCTGCTGACTCTCTTCTGCTCGCCGATCACGCAGCATGTTCTCAGGCCTGTCCCCAGCATTTGGGCCTTGCTGAGGTAGCCCCGTGCTCTGGGATAATGAGGTCAGGCCCTTTGATTTGCTGATCTTGGACTTGTGGAGGATTTTGCTTCTCAGGCTTTTGGGAAATCCTTTGTAGGTGTATAAATGCCAGTTAGTCAGCTTTTGGGTGGCTGCCCACAGGCTGAGGAGGTAAACAAGGCAGGGGATCTTAAGTTTCTACCAGAGAAGGATTTCTGGGTTGGCTGGGTTACCCAGGAAGTTATTTGACAAAGTATAATCTATAATAATTATATGGCATTATACCATATTGACACAAACATTTTTCAGTGGTTTTTAATGTTCAGCGTTGCAGGTTTGTCTTTTTTAATTAGGCAGCTTGGACTGCTCAGCATTTTTGCTGCATCTCTAAATCCTGTCTTTCTCTCCAGCTGTCTCAACTCTGTACCTTCTGCTGGAGTTGACATTGTCCCCGATAACTTCTCATGGAGTGCTCAAGTACGAAACAAATTGGTTTGTTGCCTCTGTATGTGGCTTGGGGATCTCAAAATGTTTCCTGTTAAGCCAAATCCTGGCATAAGGCAGCACAATTGTCTTCAAGATCAGTGGGAATTGCCCTGTTGCATCAGGGCTGTTCCGCAGGATGAGTCAGACCATATCTAATCAAAAACAATTCTATTACTGGAAGAGTTGCTTGAATATTTCAATTCATGTCTTGCCTCTCTTTGTTTCTAATGGAAGGGAGGAATCAATGAAAATATGACAAAGGAATTTTCTCAAACAGTGATGTAATATAAAGAGCTTTAAACCATTCCCATTTCCTGGAAGCTGATTTTAGGTTTGGCTGTTTGTTTACTGTTCTGTGATCTTTCTTTAGATTACTTTAATACATTACTGGTTGGCTGCCATGGAATCACTTTGCCAATGTCACATTCAGTTCTATTTTAAAAATGTACAATGAGTTTTGGGAAGAAATTTGAGTAGTTTGGGTATCTTTGGCTGCTCTACTGAATGGACTGAGCTTTGATTCAGAGACCCAGTCCTGCTTCCAGTGATCAGACAACCACGCTGCATCATTTGACCATGGTGCAGAATGTTCATAGCAGGGCTGACTGTAGCTCTAGGGGCATTTTGGGTTTCTAAAATTAGACTGATTTGGCACAAAAATGTCTTCATTCTGCTGTTGTTTCATCTGTTTGGTGTTATTTTCCAATGCCTGGTTCCCGTTTCCCTGTTCCACCCTGAATTTAAACAGTGCTGAGTGTTTTCTGCTGTTTGTGACAGCTTAGCTAATGAAAAGTAGATTATGAGCAGACTGACAGTAGATGGTCTGCTCCTTGTTTGCCTGCAAATGTAGAAACCCAACCGACTTGGATAAGAAAACCGCTTCTGCCTTTGATCAAACAACTGCTTTCACATGCAATACGAGTGTGTGTTATCATTGCAATGGTTCATTTCCTCCTTCGGCAGCATTGTGTACACATTGAAGAAGCCTAAGTGTTTCTGGTAATTTTGCTGAAATCATGACTGCATGTTCATTTGAAAACACAGTTCTTGAACTGTGTCTAGAAAGAGCTGTGTAAGCTACTCTCTTGAGATTATGGTCAGGTTTCCTTTTCTGGCAATTACAGTGAGGAATTTAGAATTTTTCTGAAACTGAGGCATCTCTCTTGCAACTGTGGGGCACAAAAAGGCAAAACTTTGCTCTTTGTAGAGCTTAAATTGCTAAATCTTGAGGTTTTGTTACTTAGTGTACCGATTGTCAGGGAAAGGTCCTGTGGCAGATGGTGTGAAGGACAGAACCTGTGTGAGCTCCTTGGTGGTTTAGTTGTGCTGTGAGGAATCAGACTCTTCTGTTCAGGCTGGTGGGAGAAATGATGCGCCCTTTTGGCAGAATCCATGCCTAGTTTTGTCTGAGAATTCACTTTTCTTAAAGGCCATTGTGTAATGTAACACTTAGGATTTACTGATGTGATGTTTCTTTCCCTGTATAGGAGCAGGAGCAGCTCTATCTCTGCTCAGGTGTCGTCTCATCATCAACATTTGAGCAGCCGAATCGTTATGTGAAACTGTGGGTCAAGATGGTAACACCTCTGATCAAAAACTTCTTTTGAAAGAAGAAAAATTGCTGCTTTAGGTCAGTTTTCTGCCATTCTTATGGGGAATTTATATTGCAGCGACTGCAATGAAGAGCAGTACTCTTTTATCATGTGGAAGAAAGAGATAGTGGAAGCATAGATGCTGGGGTGGGGGTGAAACCAGGCATCTCTGTTTTCTTCTTGAGGTAGTTGCCACTGACTGGAATCATTGCTCAAGGGTTATATTGGGTTTCATCTACTAGAATTTCTGGGAGGGGCAACGAAAGAGAACACCACACACAAGGGTATTTCCCACACACAGAAATAAAACTTCCATTTTTGAAATGTCCCTCTCAGAGTTTTGTGAAGGGGGACTGTGTTTATTTTATTTTGGTCAACTGATAGAAAACACTGTTGGAGTGTTGCAAATGTTTTGCTTTCTCTTCATCTGATCAGTGCTTTGCTTTAACCTTATATATGTTGGTTAATTAGCAGCAGTTCTCTCTTCTCTGCTGTGCGCAGTGTCCTGGATTTGCCTGGTTATTCAACTGCCTGATAACTGGAGCCCTTCTGAGCTTCATAGAGTTGCTCTTGGGCTTTGCCTGTGCTGTGCACAGTCCCTGCTGTTCACACCTAAGTGTGTCCTTGGCGACAAGTGTTCGCACATCCATTTTATTGACAGAACTATCCCTGTCTCCTTCGTGTTCATATGTGTTGGGAGTGTCTTCCTTGAACTGTGGAGAGGGTGTGAGAGCACTTCTGGTGCCAGTGTGATTTTTGGATGTCATTTGCTGAGGGGGAAGCCCAAACCCTAACACATGCCTTGCAAAGAAGTTGGTTGGGAAGGCAGGTAGAAATGTGCTGGAGCGCAGGCTTGGGCTGCCCCACTGAATTTCGCTGGTGGAGCCTGTGCAGTGTGTTCTGAGCTTTTATTGCCAACAAAAGGAGTTCTGGCAGCTGAAAAGGCTGAAGGTAAATGTTAGGTGTAATGGTAACTTATTCTAAATAGTTCTAGTTTATGAGGAAATAAGCAGCTCTACTTGTCTCCCTTTGTGGCCTTTCTTACCACTGGCTGGGACGGCAGTTTTATGCAGCTTTGTTTTAGAACTAATTGTCCGGGTATTTCATGGGGTGGGATTTTGGTGAATTATTTTATGCTAAAGCAACAGGCATTGGCTTCCATAGGGTTGCCAGAGCACATCTCATCACTGTAATAGGTGTTAACTGCTGATACAAATGAAACAATAGATTCTGTAACCTAGAAATGGGAAGAAACATATTTCAGAGCGATCTGTTTGCAGCTGGACTTCTCTGGGTTGTACAGGTTGATGTTGGGGAGTCATAGAATGGTTTGGGTTGGAAGTGACCTCAAAGCCCATCCGGTTCCATCCCCGGCCATGGGCAGGAAAACCTCCCCCTGGATCAGGTTGCTCAAAGCCTCATCCAGCCTGGCCTTGAACACCTCCAGGGGTGGGGCAGCCACCACTTCTCTGGGCAACCTGGGCCAGGGCCTCCCCACCCGCACAGGAAAGCATGTCTTCCTAAGATCTTATCACAGTTAGCACTCAGCAATCAAACAGCTGTGGGAAGCCAGAGAGCTGTGAGAAGGAAAGGAATCCGAGTGGTTTCATGCAGTTGTTCCATTTGGCTTCCTTTGATGGTCTGGCGCTCAACCAGCGCTTTATCAGAAACCACCAATGGAAAACCAGTATCCGTCATGAGAAACACCATGTATTTTAAGCATGGTCTCCACATGACAGCAATTCCAGCAATGATTTTAGTGCTACTTTGCGAGAATAATTCTGGTACAATCAAACTTATTCTGAGCTATGCGGATTTGATTTTTTTTTTTGCAAGTAAAACCATTTGCTGTTTTCCGCAGTCAAAATTTAGTTCTGTAAGAGCAGAGCAACAGTGGCAAAGGTCCACTTAGCAGCTTTCTCTTTTGTCTTTAGGTTAAAGATCCAGACACGGGGGGGACCTCGCATCCATGTCTTAGACAGGACATTTGTAGATGTTCTTGTGTCCATGAGGTCCACAGGGATGGCTCTGATGAAAATGAGTGGCATCGTGGATGACAACTCCTTCAGTCAAGCATCTGCAATAACACCAGAAGGGATGTCCCATCGAGTGCCTGCAATATATGAAGCTGTCAGGGTACCATCTACCCAACGGCTTTTTCACTTGGAGGGTGGTGTTTTCCTAACTACTCATGGACAGGAAGAATTGTTCTGGCAGCACAGTCGAGGACGAAGTATGAGGGTTGCGTCGCCAGGACCTTGTAGTCATCAAGGCTCACAGCTTATCATTCTCGCTGTGACTCGTGAATGCGGTTTGCCTTACTGTGTGTGGGATCTCTAAATAGATTGTGTCCCCACGTATCCCTTCAACACGGGTTTGCCTGGAAGTTGCGTACCCGAAGGTAGAACTTGGCTGTGGTGGGAACCACAATGGCTGTCCTTTGTGATCTGTTCTCTAATTGGACCCCTTTGGAGCTGCTAGCTCATTCCTCCTCAGTTATTATTTTAGGTTCTGTGTTTCCTGGTTTGTCTCACACATCAAATAAGAGTGGAATCTGTTTATTCTCTAGGACCACGGAGCTTCAGACAGCCCGGTCTTTCGGTTCCTGATATGCAGCCTGACTTTCTAAAAAGCAGTTCCTGCTTGTGAGCTGGGCAGGTGCTGCCCCCAGCTGCCATCTCCGGCATCAGCGCAGAATTAAGGCTCCACAGCTTGGAGCTTTTGCAGAAGCAATACCAATTCCGATCAGCCAGTGAGTGCCAATACCCGCTATGTTTGCAGTTCTTGAGGCTGAGCTGGGCTTTCTCTGTCTGAAACATCTCACAAAAGATGCAGTCTGCTACCTTCCATGGATAATCCACGCACATAGGTGCCTTCCCTGGGTGGAGCTGTTAAATCCTCGTGGTTTTTCTTGGTCCCTTGCACTGAAAGACACGTTGTCCAGTGACAGTTTGATTTTCCTGGCCATGGACTGCATGATAGCAGTGAGGAAGGGCTGAGGATTGAAGTATCCACCCAGCCACACCATCGCAGGCAGCACTAAGTCCATTGTCCAGATATCCAGTTCCTGGAGAATAAAACCAGCAGAATACATGAGAGTGAGGCGTGGTCTCAGAGCAGCAGAGTACTGTTTTGAGATACGATATGACAAACTGCTCATGCTTCCCTGTGCCCAACACGAGCTTCAAATCCTATTCCGGATGGGGAGACCAGGCTGGAGGTGGTCTGTGATGAATAAATAGCAGATTCCACTGCAGCAATGAAACTTACTGTTAATTTGGATTGCAGTAAATACCACCATTACTTTTTTTATAACAAAGCCGCCCTTTAAATAGATGGTTTTACTAAAAGATTTTTTTTCTTCTGAGATATATAAAGTTACGAGGGGGTTAGCTAATGTTCTTTTGAAAGTTATATACTCTACTGGTGAACCCTTTTCAGCCTTCTGCTCTCGTTCTTGGGGTAACCCAGCATTGCAGGTACTTCAAACTACTGAAATTAATACTGAAAAATAAACCAGTTAACCACTGTACACTGATGGGGGTGATTCCTGGTCTTCTGTGATACCCAGTGCTCACTAAGCTTTAACTGCCAGAAGAAATCTGCTCACCCTGCTGCAAAGGAGCAGCTCTGAGGACCAGGCTCCTAAGCTAAGAAAGTAGGGATAGGCATAATGTGTCCAGGATTCAGGAATGTTGTGGAAGAGAGTGTTTGCCAGCTTTTCTATGTCTGATGTCATTGTTCACTCTTCCCTTTAGAAAAGAGAAAAGCCTGGGCAGGAAAAAGCAGGACCGAGGGAAGTATTTGGTCTCCAACTCATTATGGAACAGGAGGCTGATACTCTCTGTCCATACCCAGCAATGTGGGATGCACAAGAGTGCAACCAGGGGTGGCAAAGTGCTTTGTACAAAGCCAGGTTTGAAATAAGCCTCAGCCACGTGCAGATCATGGCTGGGAGAGGCGCTTTCTAGGCAGCTACCTGGCATACCATCAGCACCAAATCTAGTTCTTGCAGAGAGTACCTGATTCCATGGGTCAAGATGTTTATTCCTTCACATTCCTGAAAGGCAACTACAAGATATGGGGTCTTGTCCACCACTTTCACCATGATCTCAACCAGTCTCATTTAGGACTGACTTCACCTGGAAAGGGAACGCCATAGAGCTGCTCTTGCCTACGGGCAGATGCTGTGGGTTAATAGTCCGTGAACTGAGGAAGAGTTTTTCGGCTGTTGTGTTTTCCTGTGCTCCCTTCTTTGTTACAAACCCTCTGTTCTTTAGTGACTGCTCTTGGTTCTTAAACAGCTCTTTTTTGATAGCCGAGAAGAACTGAAGGCATGGAGGCTGTCAAGTTCAAATGTCAAATTAAGGGAGTCAGGAGGAGCTGGTTTTTTTGTTATCAGTGGTTTTAGTAGCTGCCATCGTGAATGGAAATTCCCAGGCTGCCTCTGTCTGCTGAGGATGCAGCATGGGAGCCACATTTTGACACTGGTGCATTTCGACCCTGTCAAAGGGTAACCAACCCTTCTGCCCGCTGCTGGCTTTTGTAGCTGCACCTCGGGTTCAGATGGAGCAAACACTAAAGAAGCCGCTGGGGCAGCATTTCAGCCCCTTCTCTGTACCCTTCGGGTCAGTCAGAGATGCTGGAGGAGTGCAGCTAATGCCCTTGTGATCCGTGGGATCGGGTGCCAGCCTGCTTGGGATCGAGATGGCAGAGAGGAGGGGCGGGAGCTGCAGCTGGGACAGGGACAGACATGCAGTGGCGGCAGCACTTTGTCTGCGCGGGGCTGCGGTAGTCGTGCTGCTTTCTCAGCTGGAGAGCAGGAAAGTGTTCGCTCGTGTTCCATGACAGGATGAATGCCTGGGCCTGGAAGTCACTGAAAGGGAAAGGAGAGCCTGGGCACACATGTACGTCCTGTGGAGAGGCAAGGAAGCTTCGTGGTGGCACCAAGCTGCAGCTGCTGAGCACTGAGCCTTGGGAAAGGCAGCAGCAGTGCTCCAGCCCCCTCCCTGCTTTGGGAACCCTTGGGCAGCCCTGGGTACCCCTAAATCTCATACTGAGCTCTGTGTGGCCCTGGGAGGAGGTGCTGGGCCAGAGGGGGCTCCTCCTGGCACACTGTCCGGGTTTGGAGTAGTGCTCTGCAGGCTTTCAGTGACAGGGTGAGCTGGACATGCTGACCCGACGTGGCTGGGAAGGATGGGCTGGGCACAGCTGTTCACAGCTGCTCGCCTCCCACAGCCAGCGAGAATCTGCATCTGTGTTTTCGATATAAATCATTCCCTGCCGCCGTTAACATTGGAGAACTGGAGAGGAATTTACGCTGGCTGGGCTCTCTGGAGGTGCCCTGTCCAACCTCCTGCTCCAGCACAGTTTGTGTCACAGGTGGATCCGGTCACCCTGGGTCTTCTCTAGGCACAGTTAGAGTTCCTCTGAAGGCAGAAATCCCACAGTATCCCTGGGCCACGCCTTCCAGCACTTGACCACTTTTTTTGGGTTTTTTTCTTATTCTCAATGGGATTTTAGCCAAAGGTGGATATTCAACACCCTGAGCGTTCTCTCCTCCAGGCTGAGCAGCCCAGGTCTCCCAGCCTCTGACCATCGCAGGGGCTTTGACCAGGGGTGGCTGGAAGAGCTGGTGGTGGCTTGTGCTGCCCCTTCCCGCTGGAGCTGCTGGCAGCCCTGGGGCTCTGTCGTCTCCACGAGGAGGTTGCAGATCTGCAGGATGATGATGACACCAGTGGGTGAGCAGCAGTGCTTGGCAGTGAGCGTGGAGAAGGCAGTCGGTTCACAGCACCCTGTCCACGTGGGGCTGCAGAACCCTGTTAGTGTGGGACCATGGCTATGCTAACGAGAGTCAGGCAGAGCCGCGGTGGATCCATACCTCTGGGGCTCAGTGCCGCTACCCAGACAAGTAAGCCACGTTATTTTACCATATATAACTTACCTGGCAGTAATCTGCTTGCTTCATCACTTCCAGCAGGATCCAAAGTGCTTGCAGGTAGCGGCTGACGTCCTTGGCTTCCCCCAGGCCTGGGCCTGACTCAGCTTTCGGTTGCTCTGAGCTAGCACTGCTCTGAGCGGGAATATTTATGGGAAGTTTGAGTGAAATCCACTCTGACATTTCCCAGCTGTGGGGCAAGGGGAAGGGGGAATTCCGCTGAGTTTTTCAAACCACAAGGAGGAAGTGATCCAGCTGGGGCCTGGGAGAAAACCAGGCCTGTGACCTTCACCCAGCTCTGTGTCCTGGTGGGGCTGGGTCAGAGCATCAGCAGAGCAGAACAGGCAGCTGGGACCCACCATGAGGCCAGGGCCAGCACCTGGGGTGATTTTTCTTCTATTAATTTAGGTTCTTTTTGAGCCAACCTAAAGTTTTGGCTACAGCAGCCTACAGGGGATGTCCAGGCTGCTGTGGTGTGCACAGGGAGCTCAGTTCATCCCACTTGGCCAAAACCTGCACCCGGCACCCATCCATGTGGGCAACCCACCTCCTCCACCACGGTGATGAGCTGCTCCACCAGCGAGAGGCTGAGGCTCCCACCAGCAGCCCCCTCTTCCCGCAGTTCTTTAGGGTGATGTTCTCCCTCTTCTTAGAATCATAGAATGTCCTGAGTTGGAAGGGACTCGCAATGATCATCAAATCCAACTCCTGTCCCTGCACAGGACAACCCCAACATTCACACTGTGTGACTGAGGGCGTTGTCCAAATGCTTCTGGAATATTGTAAGGCTGGGCACCATGACTGCTTCCCTTGGGAGCTGCTCCAGTGTTCCACACCCTCTCGGTGAAGAATCTTTTCCTAATGTCTAACCTAACCCTCCCCTGGCGCATATTCCTGCCCTCCCCTTGAGTCCTGTCATTGGTCACCAGAGAGAAGAGCTCAGTGCCTGCTCCTCCACCTCCCATGGTGAGAAAGCTGCGGAGTGCAATGAGGTCTCCCCTCAGTCTCTTCTCCGGGCTAAACAGACCAAGTGACTTCAGCTGCTCCTCACATGGCTTGCGCTCTAAACCCTTCTTGACGAAGTAGATTCCCTTGCTCCGTAGGGTGGATGGGAAGTGGGTGGTTGGCTGGAGCTGCCCTGCGGGGGTTCAGCCCTAGCCCCAGCTCCTGCATGCCCTGCTGCTTGAACTCATCCAGCACAGCTGTGGCTGCCTCACTGCCCACAAACTCGTTCCACTGGTCTGGCCAGGCTGCTGGAGAAGCACAAACCCAGTGGCAAAGCTGGGGCAGGGGGCAGGGGCTGGGAGCCAGGGGCCTCAGCCCATCCCGAGCCACACAGAGACCACGGGAGGTTGAGCACAGCTGGGTGTTTATTTGCTGCAGATCCTCAGCACTAGTTTACAAGGCGATGGCAAAAAAACCAAATAAAAATGTTAAAATAAAAAAAAAAAAAATCCTTCCCCTACCCTCTGGAGAGGCCTCTGCACAGAACAACCCGACATACAAAATAATCTAAAAGGAGCAAACTATACAAGAGTATTTACACCTCTGATAAATAGACTAATACTGATCCAGGCGCCTCTCTTCAGCCCGTGCGCCGTGGCTGGCGGAACAGGACAAGACACGAGTGTTTGCAAGGCAGAGGTAGGGGCTGCAGCCCCCATCCCACCAGTGCCCCTGCCAGCAGCCATCCCTGGCACAGGCTCTGGGCGCGTCCCAGCACCTTCTCTAGAGTGAGGGCTCATGCTCGAGGAGACCATGGCCACCTGGGAATGGCCTCTCCTGCCCCTCACCGAGGCGCTCACGCTGCAAGGATGTGCTGGCGGCAATGCCAGGGGGTGCTGCCAGACCAGGGCTCCCCTCCGGGCTCCAGAGCCCCACGGCTGGGCAAGGACATGTCTGTGCCCCATGGGGCACCACTGCACACTGTGACAGTGACAACCTGCTGCCCCTCAGCTCTCCCTGCACCTGCGGGGACCCTCCCTGGTGCAGGGGACAGTTGGGAGGGCCCAAGGCAGACCCAGGCCCGCTACAACGAGGGCCCAGGATCGTGCCTCTGTGGGGCCACACCCCAGCAATCCTGGGGCTGCTGCCCTTCACCCCAGTGCTTGCAGTACCCCAAAACCATGCGCCGTCCAACTTCCCAGCAGGACACCAAGTGTTGCAGACATGGACGCTAGGATGACCCTGCAGCATCTGTGGCTCTGCACTTGCTAGGGGGATGGGGAGCATGGAGGGTGCCCACAGTGCCCACAGGCTGGCAGAGGCGAGAGGGGAGGATGGAGCCCACACAATGCTACCCATCCTGCAGCCGAGCCCAGGATGAGACGGGGTCTCTCCACACAGGGGTGTTGCCGTCCCAGCTCCAGCCTGCAAAGATGCTGTCCTGGAGACAAGATGGTGATGGAGGGGCTGCAGCCACCGAGATGCCTGTGCCCCCTTCCTCTCGCTGTGGTAAAGAAACTGCGAAGCTGAAGCTGGGTCCTGAGCCTTGAGGACCAGGCTGCAGTGCGGCCCCCGCCCCACAGCTCTTGGAGGAGGGGAGATGCTTGGGCTGCTGGGGGCACGCTGCCCTTGCAGGGCCAGGCGGCTGCTAGTGTCGCTTGGTGGAGGATACCTTCTTCTTCCTGGCGGCCAGCATCTCGTAGAAAGGGTCCCGGCTGATCGCTGCCCTGGCAGAGGGAACAAGGCCTGGGTTAGCTGTACAGCCAGATGAAAACTGCTGTAGGGCTGGATCTTTCCTGCCTGGCAAGGCCTTTGCGCCCTTGAGAAAGCCTTTTTCTACCCCCTCAATGCTTGCAGGGTGCCCTGGGAAGCACTGCCCGCCTCAAGCAGAGCAGATCGGTCCTTGCTGTGCCCCTGCTTAGCACCGTACCCCTGCCACTCGCCCCTCTGAGTACTCACTTGATGCACTTGATCCACTCCTCCTTCTCCTCGGGCGTGGGTGCGGAGATGCGGTACACAGTGTGGTTCCCCTCCACCACCCGCCCGTCCGCCTCTGTCTTGCAGGCCTTAATCACCTGGTCCTTGTTGTCTGGGATGTAGAGCTCAAAGCAGTTCTGGGAGGGAGAAGACCATTTAGAGGCAGCCCCTGCTTTCAGGGCATCCCAGGCTGTGAGAGACAAGGCAGAACACCAAGGCTGCAGGTGGTCTCCTGACACAGCCACTCTCAACACAGCAAAGAGGGATGGATATGCTGTGTCCATCCCTCTGCCACCCGCTCTGGACATTGTAGTGACCAGCCCCACATCTGCTCCCGGCCACTGTGATGGAGGCAGCGACTGCTGCAGGGCCCTCCTGCCTCTCCTGGGAGCATCCTTTGGGGGCTGCAGCACCTCCCAGCTTTCCCTGTCCAGCTCCTGCCCCAAATGAAGTCCCTGAGCTGCTCCTCCAGCCCCAGGAGACTCTGCCATGGCACTCACAGGCTTCTTTGAGTCCTCGACCTCCCGGATGCTCAGGTTCTCCAGGGGGATGATGCCCCGGGGCTCTTTATCCTGGTGGGGCCAAGCAGAGGCATTAGATGCAGACTGGACACCTCCAAATCCCACCCTAGTGCCGCGTGGAGGGCTGGATGCTGCAAACACCCCTCTCCCCAACACCCCTCTGCTCAGGCATCTTGTGCTGTCCAGTTCCAAGGGCCACATCCTGCACCCATACAGTCACCAGCACCCCGGCACAGCAGGGATATCCTGTGCTGGGATGCTGCGCCCAATCTGTGCCACGCAGGCAGATGAGTGAGACCTGGCCTGCTTCCCTGCCCCAGCTCAGCATCAAACGTCACTGACCGTTGTGTACTCGAAGTAGTAAAGGCAGTTGTCGGTCAGGATGAACCAGCGTCGCTTCCACGTCTTCACCCTGCCTCCTGGGAGCAGAGAGGGACAGGTTGGGCACAGCCCTGAGGGAGCGCGGCCGGAGGCTGACGGCACATGGTGGCTACGGCAGAGCTGGAGCCCACATGGACACACACAGACAAGCACCGGGTGCCAGGGCACAAGCAGAGCCAGGCAGCCCGGCGGGTGCCGGATGCAGCAGCAGCAGGCAGAACACACCATGTCAGACAGGGCACAAGCAGGAGCGGAAAGCAGACGGATGAGGATGGAGGCAGAGGGTGGTGGGAAGGCTGGGCTCGGAGTGCTGCACCCATTCCCATCCCAAATGCTAATTCAGCACAGCCAGAGGATGCTGCAGCTGGGCAGCTCTTGAGGGGATGTCGGGGGTTTATGTTGGCACTGACTGCAGTCCTGCTGCGTCCAGCCAGCACAGCCTGGTGCCGGGGCAAGGCATGAGCCCAGGACCGCAGCTTGAGGACTTTTGGTCAGAGGGAGCTCCACAACCGCCACTGCAGAAGGAGCAGCTGTTCCAGGTGAGGACAGGGCCTGCTCACCGCTGGTCCTGGCTCCCACTCCACTGCACTGCACGCTCTGGCCACCACCACAGGAGAGGCACCCAGGCTGTGTGGCCCAGGCCTGGCACAGATGCAAGGAGGCTCTGCGTGTGCTGGAGACCATGCTCATCTCCCCCACCTCACCGCAAAGGCCCTATGCCTCCCTGCACCCCCATCCCAGATGGCTGCCTACCCCATCCCAGATGCTGCCCACCCCATCCCAGATGGCTGCCCACCCCAGTTCCGGCTCCAGAGCCAGGCTGGGGCCAGCACCTCTTAGAAGAAGCCCCCTGTCTCCCTCCAGCCAAACCCACCCCAAAACCCAGGGCTTGGCCCTCTCCATCCTCTGGCCCTCCTCAGGGCCACCTCCTCTCCCAGGCTTGCAGGTGGGAAGAGGCCGCGTGCCAGAGCAGAGTTCCATGGCAGAGGGAGCACAGGAGGAGCCCAGGGCTCAGGGCTCTGCGAGGTTGGGCAGGACCTGCAGAGCCATATAGGCCCGAGGGGCAGCACAGCTCCAGGTGGGAGCACCGACACCCCTGGGGCTGCAGGGATGGAGCCTCGGCAGTCCCAGCACTGCAGCTGCTGTGAGCCAGGGCACCATGCAGACAGCTCCTACCTGCTCCCACCCAGCCACTCGCATACAGGCTGGGGCCCTTCCTTAAGACACTCCAAACCCATCTCCACTCCTCATGGCACCGGAGGCAAAGTCCTGCTGCGGACAGGCTGAGCTGCCTGCAGACACGGCACACGCAGGCGAGGGGGGCCCTGCCAGGGCTCAGCAAGGGGCAGCCACGGTCCCGTCTGTCCCTGGGATGCGTCGGGGCAGCGGAGGGGCCAACAGATTTCAGGGAGCTTTGGGCATCGTGGGGCCAGTACCCCATGTCCCTGCTGCGGCGGTGGCGGGAGCGGGGCTGTCCTATTGGCAGGTGAAGTCCCCAGAGCGGTGCATGTGGTTAGCAGCAGCAGCAATGAGACTAATCACCAGCAATTAAAAACGCAAAGGAAACGAAGCCCCAGCGGCATGAGCAGAGCAGGGGAGAGGGGTACATACCTCCTGGAGTTGGGGGCAAGGAAAGGAAGAGCCAAAATCATGGAAACATACAAATGAGGGAGAAAAGAAAATTAAAAAAAAAGGGAAAAAAAATAAAAAGAGGAAACCCCAAAGAACCCCCCCTTGCCCTGCGTGGGTCAGTGGGGCAGGGTGGCAGCAGAGAAGCTGTGAGGGACCAGGTTGGTGGCACTGCCACAGGGGCTGACGTGCCCTGTCTTGCTATGGCTCTGCTGGACAGGTCTCCTCGGCTTCAGGGGCACAGGGCTTGGCTCTACCTGCCCCACGGCCTCCCTGCCCCGCAGCACCTGGGCTGGGGACCACAGCTGCTTTGCACCTCTCAGCATCCCCAGCCACCAGTGGCTTCAATGGCACAGGTGCCAACCTGTCATGCACAGGGCTCTTCTCCCAGCAGGGTGCTGGGATCGCTCGGGGATGAGAGAGGTGGGCCTGGGGTTCGCCCTCAAGTTCTCCTGCCCCACAGCTGGGGGACAGATGGGCCCTGCAGCAGTCAGGGCACGGAGCCAGGGTCAGGCCCCTTTCCCATCCTGAGGGGGTGTCAATATGGCAGGAACACCCCTCCGGTGACAGGACAGAGACCAGACCCCAGCGAGAGCCCCGGGGAAAGGTCCCCATCAGACCCTGCTCCTGCCAGCGCGCCAGCATCCTGCCTCGCTTAACCCAGGCAGAGGATTCCCCAGAGTTGCTGAGAGGAGAAGCCACAGGAGCCAGGGTGGGATGGGTTTGCCGGCCGCGAAAGTTCGGCTGTGCAGCAGGGATGCCATGCACGCTGCCTGCATGTGGAGCCGGGATGCAGAGGTGGTAATGCTGTGGGAAGGTGAGGCAGGGACCAGTTTGTGGCATGGAGAGGGGGACACACGCAGCCTGGGGCAACTCGCCGCTCACTCCCGGGGTCCCTGCTCTGACAGGACCCTGTGTGACTCAGTGATGAGAAGGGCCTCGCAGCCTCCATGCTCCAACACCAGAGCCCGGTACCAACTCTGTATCCCAGGGCTTGCCCAACCTAGAGGCAGAATTCCCCAGGATTCCCACCCAATCACACCGCAGGGCCTCGGGAGCTGCAGATCTTCTCCTGCCACCCAGTCCAGGGAAGATGGAGGGCTGCTGGCCGTACGGACACCTTCCCCATGGGGGCTGTGTCTGCAGCCTCTTGCTCCTCTGTGGGCCACGCTCCGAGGAGCTGGGCCAGCAGGCAAGGTACACACAGCCCAACAGCATCGCACCCATGGCCCAGCTCCTCCCCAGGCCACGTCTGCACGTCTGCCAGCACTCACCGAGCTTCAGGAGCCAGCCCTCTCGGTCAGGGTTGAAGAACGTGTGGGTGAGGTCGTTGCCATCATCCTCAGGGATTTTGAAGGGTTCATTCTTGATGCTCTCATACAGATTCTGGTACAATGACACATGGCGTCAGCTCTGCCCTGCCCGGGAGCCCCGCAACGGGCCAGCTCCACAGTCCAGCCCTGGCCACTCCCTGCATCCCATCCCTCACCCGGAGCAGCTCCTCAGGTAGGTCTCCCCCATCATTGATGCCACGGTTCATGGCAATGAAGCGCTCCGCTGTGGGTTTGTCCTTGACGTTGGGGTTGTGCAGGCTAGTGTTCAGCATGATGATAGCGAAGGAGAGCACGTAGCAGGTGTCTACAGGGGCAGAGGGGAAAGTCAGCTGTGAGGCAGGATGGCTGAGAAGATGGGCCAGGGCAGGCACTCACCTGTGGACTGGAAGACGCCAGGGTTGCACTGGCAGTACCGCTGGGCAAATGCCTCCATCATCCGGTCAATCTTCTGCGCCTCCCCGGGCAGCCGGAAGCTCCACAGGAACTGTCTGTGAAGAATGAGGTGCCGAGGTGCTTTGGGGGCTCCATGAACCCTCCTGTCACACTTCCAGCCCCCCACCAGCATTCTGCCCGTCTCCCATGATGACACATGGCTCAGCTCCCAGCCTCCCTCGCTCACCGCAGGGCCTGTACGAGGTTGAGGTCAGTGAACTCGTGCAGCTCCACAAAGGCATGCAAGACTTGGATGTTGAATTCGTCCCTGTGGGAACAAAGCCAGAGCATGAGGCACGCATGATCAGCAAGTCCTGGGACTGCCGAATGGCCCCAGGTCTCCCTGTCCTGCTTCAGACTCTGCTCATTTCTGGGGGAAAACTTGCAGCTACAGCTCGGCTGGAGCCCTGGGCTCATTTGCACACACTGACCTTTCGCAAGTACCAGCCACGGCTCAAACAGCCTCTGAGCTGGCTCTCACACTAAGGGTACCGGCCCTGCAGGTACCCCGACTCAGCTGTCCTGGAAACTCAAAGAGCTGCAGTTTCCAGTCTCTCAGGTGGGCAGAGCCTGAGACATCCTCAGGAGACCTGAGCCGCCCCAAGGCAGCGTACCTTTCGCCCAGGTAGTCGCCAATGGCCGTCTTGTTGAGGCCTTCTCCCTTGTAAAGGAACTGAGCGATATCCTCACATGTGTTCTTCAGCAGGTCGTTTTCGATCAGGAACTGGATGCCCTGCAGAGGTGCAAGAGGTGCTGCTCTGGGGCTTGCTGCTGACCCCACCAGCCCACCCTCTGCCTCCCCAGCCCCTGCCCTGGGCGCTGGTTCTGCCCCAGCCCCAGCGGGTGGTCGGGCACCCTGACTGCAAGGCAGCAGAGCCTCAGCGCGGCCCCAGACAGGCTGGCGAACACGGTCCCCGTCATGGCCCTACAGGGAACCTGGTGCCCTGCTCCCCATTTGTCCCATCCTGCAGTACCTTCTTGGGATCCATGTTGAACTTCTTCCTGCCCATCGCCACCTGCTTGTTCCTCTGCATGCTTTTCCTGCACGGCACAAATCAGCTCTGAGCATCTAGGAGAGACCCGGCTTCCTCCCGCCCACCCCCTTTGGCAGAGCACTGTGGGGAGAGGTCAGCCTGGACAAAAGAGGAGCAACTCAGACAGAACCAGGTCCCCTGTGTTGAACCCACACAGTGTGAAGCCAGCACACTGCTCCATCTCTGCAGCAGAGTTGCACCGGCCTGCCCTCCACCCTGAGGCAAAGAGGAGCTGCTCCGTCCCATCCACAGGGTGAGGAAGTGGTGCTGGGTAGAGCATCCTGGCAGATCGCCTCTGTATGGGGGGAGACTGGGGCAAGCCGGGAGTGGCAGGGTGCCGGGGAGAGCAGACTTCAGGCCCCAGTGGGGCTGACGGGTGGGTGACAGCCTTCACGCCCCAGTGGGTGATTGGAAATGATGCTGCGAGTCAGCTTCCATCAGCTACCGGGACCTCCTAATCCCAGGCTGGCACTGCCTGCTCCAACTCAGAATAACAAAGTCCGACAGTCACTGTGGCCAGATAGAGAGGCTGAGGCTTGGGAAAACAGACCTTGAGAGCACCAGTTCAGACTGGGATCCAGGGAGTTCAGAGTGCCTCGGAAAGCCGCCCGTACCAGCACCTATGGGATGGGGCTGCACTGCTCAGCCATGCACAGCTCCCACATTGTGCAAGACAGCTGGCAACCAGGGCTGGCCTCGCCACAGGGGAAGGGGCTCGTCAAGGCCCAGGGCTATACCAGAATGCTGTGACAGCAAAGGACTCACCTCTCCTCTGTGGACCCCAGGTTCTCGATCTCATTTGTCACTTCTGCTATTTCATCTTTCAGCCGCTGAGAGAAGAGAGCGCAGTAAGACAGGAGTTGCCTCCCTTCCAAATCCTCCAGCTCCCCAGCCCTGACAGCAGGCTGGGGCCCAGGACTGCCCTTCCATCCTACTTCCAGGAGCAGATAGGGCATCCCCATGGCCTGGGGCTCAGAAGGCAGGAGCCAACCCTCAGGACCACTCCCTGGCAGCTCCTCCTTCCTTCCATCCTTCCTCCCACCAAGCGCTGCTGGGGCTGAGCCAGCTTGGGGGGCACTCACAAAGGGGCTTGGCTGCACCCTGCTGCTAATCCCTCTGCAGCATCGCCACGCTCGGATCGTGCAGGAAGGAAGAGATTCAGAGGTTAACAAAATTACCCCCTAATCCCTTTAGATCATGGCCAGCATATGGCAGTAATTAGCCTCCACTGCCTTAATCAGGGATGTGACGAGTGTCCCAGATGAGCACCGAACTCGCAGTCGCTTGCCAGGGCAGTGGCCTGGCTCAGAGACACTGTCCCTGACTGTGCCAGGGAGGGGCTGGCATGGAGATGCCAGAGCCCTGGGCCACAGGGAAGGGTGCAAGTGCACGGCCCGGAGCTCTGCAAGGCACATGGAAAAGCCACGGCTGCCAGCCTGGGCAATGTCCCCCACCAGGACCCTGCAAGTCAGGGGCACTGCATCCCAATCCCATGGCCGTTACAGACAGCTCTGGCCAGGGCAGCGGCTCCTCCACTGCTTCACGTGGACCACCCTCCCCTTTCCCAGCAGTGGGGTGAGAGACCCTGGGTGGGCTGCAGGGATCCTGCCCAGTGACGGGGCAGGAAGATTGCCCTCTGCTTCTCAGGGGCCAGCCCCAAGCAAGGCTGCCGTGTCCGGGACAGAGGGATGGCACACGCAGCTGGTGGCCCTCAGCATCACACCTGTATGTCAGCCAGCAGCTCCTGCTTGCGGCGGCGGATGTTCTCCAGCTCCTGGCACTCCTCTGGGGTCAAGTCACTGGGCACTGAGCAGAGACACGGTCAGGTCAGCATGCGTAGCCATCAGAGTCATCCCCACCAGGCTTCAGTCATCTCCATCTGCTCTCAGCTACCAGCCTGGGAACCCTCAGGATTTGATGGGTGCCCAGATTAGCTGGGCTGGCAAGCAGAGCTCCTGGCCCCACACAGCAGCCAACTGCCACCGACGGCACGCGAGGAATGTGACGGCCAGGGCACGGCCCTGCTGGGCAGTGGCAGCAGTGGGAGAGCCGGGCACTGCCGGGTCCTGCTGATTCAGCCTGTGGTGGCTGGGCAGCACAGACCAGGACAAGCATGGCCCCTGGACTGGCTCCAGCACTCCTTCCCCTGGCCCTGCCACCCCACCAAGTCCCGTTTAACTCCACTCTACCCCAGCTGGGCTGGTGTCGGTGCCTGTCCTGGTCCCTGCCGCAGCTGCGTGGCTCTGCTGTGCACTGTGGCACCAGGCTCCACGCAGTCCTGGAGCCCCACAGGTTGCTCTGCCACACCAGGCGGTGTGCTCTGCCACACCCCAGAGAAAACCAGCTCCTGGCTGCCCTTGCAGTTCCCTCTGCACTGGATCTGTCCTTCTGAGCCAGGTCTTGGAGTTGGCACACCCTCCAGACAAACCTCACCTGCATGCTGTGACATCTAAGTGTCCCTGTCACCCCGTGGAAGCCAGACACCTCCTCTCCAACACAACATCCCTGAAGCTCCAGCACAGGGCCACCACCTGCCCCTCCTTGCTCCCAAGACATTCCTGGTGCTCCCTGGTGCATGACCTCCTGCTCCACAGCGACAAGGCACATTGCTTCTGTTTCCTCCTGTTCCCAAGGTCACCAGCTCCCAAACAGGCACCTGGGAGGGCTGCGACTGCTCTCTCCTTCCCCAAACATTACCGCTCTGTTCTGCAGAAATCCCACGTGCTGCTACAGCTGTGGTCTCCAGGCCACCACTGCCGGACTCACCTGAAGCATCCCCATCGTGAACGCCTGCTCCGTACCAGCACCCAGGGACACCATTTGCCTTCAGATCGCCACTGTCCTCAACCATACATCTCTTCTCCTCAAGCTACTGCTTCTTCCATGGGTGCTGTACGCACCCCTGGGGCGATGCTGACCACGCAAACCAAATCTCTGAACTCAGCACTTCCCTGGCTCCACTCAGGCTTTCTGACGTGCTTCCTCCTTCACAAAAAATCCTGGCTGCCAATGCCGGCAGCAATCTCGGCTTGTGACACCATCCCTCCAGACACAATGGCAACACTTAACATTTTCAGCCTCTGATGCTAGGAAGTATGAACCAGACAGCCCAGCTCAAGGCACCAGTTAAAAGCTAAACTTAAAATACCAGAGGTCTTGCCTTATCGGTACATCCAAGCACCTCTCACACAGCTCGGCAACATTCCCACAGGTGCTCAGCACCTCCTGCCCGGTGCCCTGGGCACCCAGCAAGCCCAGGCTTGCTGCGGGAAGGCCGAGCTGCATCGCACACCTGCTGCCAGACATAAACACCTCTAAATCCCTGGGCTGCAGCATGCACCACAGGACCCTCCCTTCTGGCTGCAGTCAAGACAAAATTCAGTGCCAGCATTGGACCTGTTGCGAGGCAAGCCAGTGCAGCGAGCTCCCTCTCCGTGCCCGCCTGCAAGCAGGCAGGGGTCTTGGGAGGCCCTGGGGCAGGCACAGTGGAGGATGAGATGCTACAGGGCAGAGGGGTGCAGAGGGTCCACATCAGAGTCCGGAGGGTTCGTACCAGAGCCTGGGAAAGTCCCTTCCCACTCACGCTGCTGAGGAGGACAAGCACTCATGACAACAGCCCAGCCATGTCAGCAGCAGCCAGAGGAAGAGAAACTCCACACCTAAGAGCTTTTCTGAGGAAGGAAGAAGGCGTTAACCCTTCCCTGGCACTCTGCACAGCACCGGCGCCGAGTGGAGCCCCAGTAGCTCCTGAGAGGCCGGCAAGCCTTGGGGAAGGGGAGGCTGGAGTAGGCGCTCGCTGTCCCAGTTTCAGCCCAGCACAGGAATCAGGGTGCAGTGATCCCACGGGGATCCCACATTGACACCCACTGCCCTCCAATGCAGGGACGCAGGGGCTTCCACAGCTCCTGCTGCCTACAGCAGAGCCTGAGGACTCTGCGCACAGGAGGGCAACAAGGGGTACCAGCAGGATTCATCCATCTAACCCGGGTTCCAGGGTCACTGGGGTCTGCAGCAACTGGGAGCAGCAGCACACCTCTCCTCTCCCACCACGCCCAAAACAAAGCCCCCTGTGGCACGCAGAGGCCATGTTTACCCCTCTGTTCCTTCCTGCCCCGCTGCTGTGGCTGGTGGTGCAGGAGTTGGGCAGATGTGGAGCCCCCCCGCTTGCCTCCCTGTTACCCCAGCCCCACCAGCTTCCCTGCACCCCCAGGTCGAGCTCACCCCTGCCCTCCGTCCTGAGCACCATCCTGGCAGGCCACCTCCACTGGCTCTGTCGGTCGTGCCTGTGCTGCCTATGGCTCCGGAGAGGTGCTGCTGTTTCGGGACATGGACACCTGCCCACTCCAGTGCTTCCTGGGGTGAGTCAGGGCTGTGCTGGGCCAATGAGCTCTGGGGCTGCCTGGGCGTCATCCCTGTTCCTGCCTCAACGAGCCTGCGGCTGCCAGCGCCTTAACTCCTCTGCTCTCAGCTGGGTGGGGAAATGGGGCGGCCAGGGTCCTGCTCCCCCTTCTGAGGCCTGAGCTCAGGGGATGTGTTGGGGTCCCAGCCAGGCAGGCATTGGGGGTTCCAGCCCTTCCTTCCTTGGGGGCTGCCAGGACACTCGACCTGGCATATCTAAGGCTGGCGCCCCCCACCCTAGCAGACCCCTGGCCCTGCCCCACAGCTCCCCCTCCAGCTCTGCTGGCCCCTTTGCTGCAGGTCTGGGTGCTGCAAAGGCCATAAGGACTGAGGTCTGGCAGGACCAGGAGGGCTGTGGGGATTGCAGACTCCACAGTAGCTCACACAGCTGGATGGGACCAAAACCAGCAGCAGGAGCAAGGCCAGAAGCAATGCTCATTCCTATGGAATGTTGCTCCCCATTGTCGCATCCCTTTGCTCTGTGGTCTGTGTATAGACCTCACTGTTCTGCGTGGGACCATTGCGGAGCAAACCCCTGGCACATCCCCATACCACAATCAGCTGCCTGGAAGGGCTGCGTGAGCCTCAGCTGCCTTGACTCAGCTAAATCCTGCTCAGTGGTGCGAGATGGAGAAACAGCACCCAGAACGCCGGTTATGGAGCAAGGAGAGGAAGGGCTTTGGAAGCTTCCTGTCAGTCCTTCGGCCTGCAGCTCTGCTGCACTGCTATTCAGCCCTCCTGCTGGCCCACAGCACACTGCACCACAGGGGCCAAAGCACTGGGTTTCGGCAGCCCATGGTGCCAGCAGTGGCTGCTGCTGTGCCCTGCTGTGGGGCAGCACTGCCTGCTCCTGCCATGTCCCTGTGTCTGGGGGACCACGGGGCCCCTAGAAACTTCCTGCCCATCTCAGCACACCACATCCTGTTTTCACCATGCCACGGGTGCATCCTGGGTTGCGTCAGCCCTGTCCTTCCCCACAGACGGAGAGGGGTTTGAGGACAGGCAGCTCCAAGAAAAACCCTCCCCGGTACCTGGGTCCCATGACCAGAGCCAGCCAGGGCCCTGGTGCTGCTTTGGCGCAGCCCTGACCGTCACCTCAGCCCCAGCAAGAGACCCATGTCCACGGCCATTGCCTCACTGCCCAGGGGCTCCAGGCTCCTGCACTCGCCACCCACTGAGCCACCTCCTGCGGTGTGGCCAGGTCTTGGCTATGTCCACATGCACTGAGTACTGTGTGGGTGTGGGGAGCGCCAGCTGGCAGGCACCTCACTTGCTCTCCACACCGTTCTGGGCCTTGGGTGGAACAGAGCCCACCGCTACTCAGGCTCAGCCACCAGTAGGATGCAGAGCTGGCCAGAGGAGGTCTGGCACCCCACGGCACAGCCAGCTCCAGCCTCACACTCAGTAGGGACTCAGACAGAGCAGCAACCCACAGCAACAGCCCCAGCGCAGCCAGCGTTGAGCTGCCTTGCACAGATTTCGGTTTGGAGAGCACTGCCCCAAGCTGTCCTTGCAGTGGGGAGGGTGGCACTCATGCATCGTCCAAGGCAGGATAATGAGGGGCTGAGACAGGACCTGTGACAGCTGTGCTGGGCTGTGTGCACCCTCCTGGCCATTGTCAGCGGCTCCCAAGCATGCCCCGTCCTAGCATGGCACCCAGCACTGGTGCAAGGCAATGCCATGCAAGGCAGTCCAGTGCTCTGCCATCCTGCTGGGGCTCGGAGAGATTATGTGGAGAAGGGAGGCAGTGAGACGGTGAGGACTCACTGTGCCACTGTCAGCAGGAGCCATATGGACTGAGAGTCACGGGCACTGTCACGTCTGTCGAAGGGACAGGAACAGAGCATAGGGGAGGGCACAAAGCGCCTACCTGCCTTGGAGGCCACCGAAGGGCAGAGGAAGGCCTGGAAACTGGAGGCACAGAGCTCGCTGACTGTCCCCATGCTGCAGAGGTCCTGTGCAGGACACCACCAGTTCCAATAGGGCAGGGAGGAGCAGGCAGAAGCCTGGCAGGTGCCTGGTATGGGGGCCTGCAGGCAGGGTGCAGGCAGGGGAGGTGGAGAACTCCCTGGTCTGGATGGAGCTGGGGAAGGAGGTTCTGGCAGGGAAGCTCCAGCTGCAGGAGCCCACGCGCCAGCCTCAGCCAATCCTCATTGCTCCCTGCCTGCACACCAGCCCGCTTCGCTCCCAATATACCAGCCGGCCAGTGGCTCAAAGAGTTTGGGTAGTCCCCAGCAACTCCCCTTCTCCAGGCTGTCTGTCCCCAGCAGCCCCTTTGCCCCTGCAGGGGGCTGGCAGTGGGGTATTTTTAGAGCGGTTTTATCCCTCCGTATTAGAGCGTTAAGCATTGGGAGCCGGCAGTTGCATAGCAACCAGCACTGCATAAAGCAAGGTGCACCAAGACACAACGGCGGCTTCGGTGAGGTGGGGGGTGCCACCACAGCCCCCGCTGATGGGGTGCAGAGTCTGGCACAGCCCTGACAGGCTGTGTCTTCAGCCAGCTCCCCAGCAATGCCAGCCAGATGGCTGAGCTCTGGGCATACCCTGGCATCAATGGAGGTGCCTCCCACTCTGCTACGGTCCTGGGGGGATCGTGCAGCTGGATCTGGAGGGAGTCCTTCCCCAGGATCCCAGCTGTGGAGCTGGGGGAAGATGCAGCCCTCTTGCCCCCCAGCCCTGCTGCACCTCATCCCTCCAGCCCCACAGGCACCAAGCGAACCCAAACTGGACAGACAGCTCTTCCCTCAAAGCAGGAGTGATCCCCAAGCACAGGGCACGGCTGTGAGTAACAAACCCCAAAGCCTGTCGGGGCACGAGGCAACGTCCTGTGGACAGCCTGGCTCCCGGCTCATCTAAACTGGCAAGCACTGGTTTCAGGAGAAACCTGAGCAGGGCAGGCAGCAGGGAAGGGCACTGGGAGGAAGCTGCCTTTGCAGGCAAGAGGGTATGGGGCAAGAGGAGACCCTGTCTCATAGAAGCCGCGTGGGTGTGAATGGGAGGAAAGGCAGAGAAGGGCAGCTCTGAGGGCTGCGGGGGCAGCCAGGCGCTTGCTAATGATGTGACCGACCTCCTGGTTTCGGCACTGCTTCCCCTTTCAGAGAGTCTTAAGTGGTAGTTGCCACATCGCTTGGGGGCCTTGGGCAGCTGGAAGGCACAAGAGCATGTGAGAGGAGCAGTGGGACATGAGGCTAAACTAGACACGCGGTGTGTTGAGTGTCTGCCCTGGACCTGGACCGGCAGCCAGAGGAACCCCCGCATGGCAGGGGCGCCCATGGGTGCTTTGGCCAGCCTGACACAGGGCCAGGCACCACCTCAGGGCTGAGCAACCCTGACACCCGCCTCGATCCTCACACCCTGCCTGGGCCCAGTGGAGTATTCACAAACACCCAGGGATGTGCTGACCATGGCTCTGGGACTCGATCCTCTGCCTGCTGGAAAGCAGGACCCCAGAGAGCTGTCTCCACACACCAACCGCCCCCTTCCTCAGTTCCTGAGCAGAAACTTCTGACCCTAAAGGGCTGAAATGACTGCACAGGGACACACTCAGGGACTGCTTCAGAGACACATGGGCTACGCTGTGTCCCTGACATGGAATTGCTAAGTGTCAGCAACACAGCTTATAGTCCTCTGCTCCTGAACACCTCAGGAGAGGAGCTGACTGATTGCCTTGGCCAGGCCTCACTAGTCCTGGCCCCTGGCTCTCTGAGCCTGCTGCCATCTCTGCTCCGTCCCCATGTCTTTGCTCTGGGAGCCCAAGAGCTCTGCAGAGGAGCTGCTCTCCTGGCTAGGCATAGTGACTCGCCCAGCTCACACCTGTGCCACACTAGGGACGGGGCTGGGGTGTCACCAGCAGCTCCCCCCACACCATCCGCCCAGCCTCTGTCCTCTTGGAGCACAGTGTAGTCCTGGGCTGCCTCCGAAACAGCCAAGGGCATTGCCAGCAAAACAGGGCTGTGGGGAGAGGACTGGGACCTCCGACTGCATTCTCCTTTGGGACCTGACGGCCTCTTCCCACATCAGCCGGTAGAAGAGAAGGCACTGGGGAGACCTCGGAGCAGCTTCCAGTACTGAAAGGGGCTCCAGGAAAGCCGGGGAGGGGCTTTTTACAAGAGTCTGGAGTGACAGGAAGAGGGGGAATGGCTTTAAATTGGAAGGGGGAAGATTTAGATTTAGACACGAGGAAGAAATTCACTGTGAGGGTGGCGAGGCATGGGAACAGGTTGCCTAGAGCAGTGGTGGCTGTCCCCTCCCTAGAAGTGTCCAAGGCCAGGTTGGATGAGGCCTTGAGCAGTCTGGTCCGGTGGGAGGTGTCCCTGCCCATGGCAGGGGGTTGGAACTGGATGGGTTTAAGGTGCCTTCCAACCCATGCTATGATCTCCTGCACCCTGCACAGCTCACCCCTCCTCCTGGCACCGCCATCCTGTCCCAGACAGAGAGGTTCCCAGGCACAAGTTGCTTTGTGGGAAGCTGCATCAGACCTGCTTAGAGAAATCCCTTAATCCCCCAGGCCAGAGCGAGCAGTAATCCCCTGGGTGCAGGATTACCAGCATTGCCCAATCCCCCCTGCCTCAGCATTGGTCTTCAGCTGAAATAAGGCCCAGCTCAAGAGATGGTGCTAGGACAGGATCATGCTCCCCGTGGCAGGCTGCTCACCAGTGCTGCAGCTCGGCTGGTTCCTCACCATGACACCACCACTCCGCTGTCCAGAAACATTTGCTTCCACACCACCGTGCTCCATCAGCTCTGGGATGGGTTCAGTCTCATTGCCACCCCCATGGGAGACGCTGGGAAGGAGGTGGTAGCCCTGCGCCCTGACAGGAGCGGGGGGAGCCCGCATCTGTGCCACCAGCTGCTCGCCCTGAGATTTGCTCTCTGCTCAGGCAGACGGCTGGAGAGAGGCTGCATATTGCCGGGCAGACACTGGCGTCAGCACAATCCCACCAGGAAAAGCCTCCCCATCAGGATCTGACCATGCCAAGGCTTCAGCAGACCATCCTCTGCAAAACCAACACAGCTCAAGGGCTTTGGAAGAGCTGCAGATCATGATGCCCCCGCAAGAAGGATAGTGGCAGGGCTGGGTGTGCTGCCTATCCTGCATGCCGTCCTGTGGCATGGTGAAACGGAAATTTCTGATGCTGACAGACAACCCAAGACATCTTCCAGGAAGCAGCAAGAGGCTGCTCACAGAATCGCTCCCAGCAGTGCTCTGCCACTAATGGGCTGCATCTGACAACGCCTGTGCAGGGCTGTGAACGAGCAGGGCTGGGTGTTTGCACCTTATCTTGCACAGTAAACTCCTCGCTGCCAAGCACAGTCAATTCTGGGGTGGAACAGCAGCCTCCTAATTGCCTCTGTTGCACAACTGCTCCTGCTCCCAGGAAGAAGAGTCACCAGTACAGCTCGCAGCATTGGGCCCTTGGTTTCAGTTCTCACTTAGCCAGACTCCAGCCTCTCTCTCAACAAAGTCCTTGCTTGAGGAAAACCTCCCGGATGACCTGCAGGAACCTGCCTCAGAGAGTCGAGCACAGCAGTGCCTTCCTGCCCAGTCCTGCTCCTCAGCAACAGGAGGGAATGCTCTGCAAACATAGAAGAGGCAGGAAAGCGGAGAAGCAGACTGAACCTGCATGAGAGAGGGGACCTGCAGCCCCTGAGCCACTCCTGCACCAGGCAGACACGCTTACACACCAGAAAGGTTTGTTCAACAGACACCACCAGCATGAGTTTCCCCTGCAGAATTCTAACAGCGCTCAGAGGCAGCAGCTGAATACAAAGTGTGAGCGGCAGAAGGTCCCAGAGCCCAGCACCACCAAGACCGCTGGCAGCAGGCCCCAGAGCCCAGCAGCACTGATGCCACAGGTCTCAGAGTCTGGCAGCACTGACGCTGCAGGCAGCCAGTCCCAAAGCCTGCTAGGACCGATGCTGCAGGTCCCCGAGCCCAGCAGCACTGATGCCCCGGGTGGCAATTGCATGACCCGGTGGGGCCGGTGCAGCAGGCAGCAGGTCCCCGAGCCCGGCAGGACCTACGCCCGATGCAGGCAGGAGGTGCGGCCCATGGCCCGGCAGCATCAGCCCCGCAGGCAGCAGGTGCCAGAGGCTGGCAGGGTCAGTGCTGCCGGTGCATGACCTGCAGCCCCGATGCCGCAGGCCGCAGCTCCATGGCCCGGCAGCAGCTCCATGGCCCGTGACCCGCAGCCCCGATGCCGCAGGCAGCGGTCCCCGAGCCCGCAGCTCCCCGAGCCGCGCAGCCCCGATGCTGCGGGCAGCCGCTCGGTTCCCCCATCAGCGCTGACTCCGAGCCCCGGGGCAGGACGAGGCCGTCCGGGGTGTCTCCTGTCCCCCCCGTGCTCCCCGCCCCGTCCCCGCACTCACCGTAGCCGCCGTCCTCCTCCATCCCGGCCGCTCCGTCCCCGCCCGCCCCGTGATGCGCGAGGGGCGCGGCCAGGCGGGATCCGCCCACCCCAACCCGGGGCTGCGCGGGGCGGGGCGGGGGAGAGGGGAGAGATGGGGGGAGAGGGGAGAGATGGGGGAGAGGGGAGAGATGGGGGAGAGGGGAGAGAGGGGGTTGATGGGGGAGAGGGGGTTGATGGGGGAGAGGGGGGAGAGGGGGGAGAGGGGGGAGAGGGGGGAGAGGGGGGAGAGGGGGGAGAGGAGGGAGAGGGGGGAGGGGAGGGAGAGGGAGAGGGGAGAGGGGGTGAGGGGGAGAGGAGAGAGAGGGGGAGAGGAGAGAGAGGGGGAGAGGAGAGAGAGGGGGGAGAGCAGGGGAAATGCGAGGGGAAAGGACACGGTGAGGGGAAAGGGAGATGGCAAGGGGCAAATGATACAGCGAGGGGAAAGGAGACGGCAAAGGGGAAAGCATATACGGAGGGGAAAGGAGACGGCGAGGAGAAATGACATGGCGAGGGGCAAAAGGACATGGCCAGGGGAAAGGACATGGCGAGGGGAAAGGACATGCGAGTGGCAAAAGGACGTGGCATGGGGGGAAAGTAAAGTAGATGGCGAAGAGCAAAATGACATGGTGAGGGGCAAAAGGACACAGTGCGGGGTGAAATGATGTGGTGGGAGAAATGACATGACAAGGGGTGAATGGACACAGCACGGGGAAAAGGGCCACGGTGAGGGGAAAGGACACAGTGATGGGGAAAAGGAGATGGCTAGCACAAAAGGACATGGCGAGGGGGAAGGACATGTGAGTGGCAAAAGGACACGGCAAGGGGGGAAAATAGATGGGGAAGGGCAAAATGACATGGCGAGGGGCAAAAGGACACAGTGAAGGGTGAAATGACATGGTGGGAGAAATGATGTGACAAGGGTGAAAGGACACGTCGGGGGGGGGGAAGAAACATGGCCAAGGGAAAGGACACTGAGAGGGGGGAAAGGAAACAGTGAGCATGAGAGTACATGGCAAGAAGAAAGGACACAGTAAGCAGGACATGACATGGCAAGGGGTGAGGGGAAAGAGAGATGGCGAGGGGAGAAAAGACACAGCAAGGGGAAAGGGAGATGGAGGGGGGAAAGGACAGCACAAGGGGCAAAGTACATGGCAAGGGGAAAGGACACAGCAAGGGGGAAAGAAACGGCGAAGGGAAAATGACATGGCGAGGGGCAAAAAGACACGGCGAGGGGCAAAAAGGACACGGCGAGGGGCAAAAAGGACACGGCGAGGGGAAAGAGAGATGGCAAGGGTCGAAAGGACATGGCCAGAGGTGAAAGGACACAGTGAGGAGCAAAATGGCATGGTGAGAGGAAAGGAAACGGCAAGCATGAAAGGACATGGTGAGGGGGAAATGACATGGTGAGGGGGAAGGACATGTGAGTGGCAAAAAGACATGTCAAAGGGGCAAAGGAGATGGCGAGTGGAGAAATGACTTGGCAAAGGGCAAAAGGACACAGTGAGGGGCAAAAAGACACGGCGAGGGGTGAAAGGACATGGCCAGGGTAAAGGGAGATGGTGAGCATGAAAGGACCTGGCGAGTGGAAAGGACGTGGTGAGCAGAAAATGACACAGCAAGGGGTGAAGTGGCGTGGTGAGGGGAAAAGAAGGGTGGGAGAACCAGGGAATGAAGAGGAAAGGCAGAGGAGGAGGTGGGGAGGGGAGTAAAAATACTCCATTGATACTCAAAGAGGGGGCAGGGCGGTGGGTACCAGCCCTGTCCAGATGGGAGGTGGAGAGAACAATGGACAGAACCAGGCAGGGAGCAGGAGCTCAAATCTGATGTCTCGGGCTGGCTCCCTTGGCAGGGGAGTATTGCCTCAGAACCACTGCTGGTTTTTCAATCGCTGGCAGGAAGATGTTCTTTTACTAGTCCATTTCATCATTCGTTCAAATTTAGTCATCTTTACCTGTGCAAAGGCAGGAGGTGTCCTGGGGTCAGAGCACAGGGGTTTCTGTCTCCCCACAGCCAGAGGGCTGGATCCGCGCTGCTGTTCAGGGAGGAGGCAACTCTCCAGCTGTGGCATCGGCTCTCCCACTTGCCCCAGGGCACACACTGCCCCGAGAAGGCTGGTGAGGCCACTCCAGTTCAGGGATGACACAGCTGTATATTTTGTTCATGGAGTCTTTAAAGTAGCTCCTTCATTACATGGGATGCTTTGCAGCTCCCAGGTGGTGTGCTGGCCTCGTGGTCTGTCTCGGGGCTCTGGACAGCTGTGGAGAGCCTGGCTCCATCGCCTGCCTGGTGTTGCCAGGCGCATATTGCTGCTGCACAAACAGACTCTAGCCTCTCCGGTGCCCAAGGACAGAGCCCCAGTAAAGCACTCTTTTGACTCTGTTCTTCTACTCTTCTTCTCCATCTCCTCCTCCTCCTCCGAGCACCCAGCTCCTGGCAGCCTGGCTCCTTCTGGCTACCACTGGGACTCTTGCCTGCCTCCTCCCCCGTGATTGACACCGAGTCCCCGTGTGTGCAACTCTTCTTTCTGGGCGGGCTGGAGTTGTCATCTTTGCCATTCACAGATGGAGAATGAGGGCTGCCATCTGCCCCATGGTGGTGCTTTTTCAAGGGGGAGCTGAGGTCCTCAAGGGTTGATAATTTGATGATGATTTTCAAGGGAGGCTTTTCCGGATTTGGCAGTTTCAGCACAGATAAAGATGGGCTGAAGGACAGGAAAAGATGCAGATATGGTCTGCAAGCCAGATCCCAAGTGGGAGCCCCTCTCTTCCTCACCATCCCGAGATGCACGAGCACAGCACTCAACTGCTGCCATGTCAGCCACGAAATCTGGATTAGACCCTGCTCTAGGGCAGCAGCTGCAAGCACACATGATGACCTGCCCCACGCCAACCGCGCGCAGAGCACACGCTGTCCCACGGGGGACAAGGAAGGAGCAAGTGTTGCTGCAGCATGTGCCGACAGCAAAGGTTACAACGGAGACCCGTAGCAAGACCTAGACCAGGCTGGTGCCTCCTGATCCCGGGGGACACCAGTACATGGCGAGGGCCTGCAAAGCCCCCTCCTACCCTGTGCTAACAGTCAGAGACACACCCCTGATTCTGGGATCCTGAGAGAGCCCTGCCAGCCCAGGAGAACAGGGTAGCTGGCTGCCAAGATCACTCCTCGAGCCAGCTGCCAGGCCAGGCAGTTGCTTCATGGAGTATCTGAAGATTGCTACTGGCCTTGCTGCCTGGGAGCAACTGGCACCACTCACCTCAACTTGCCAGAAGGCTGGGAAGTGGAGTCAGGGCACGTGCTGTCCATGGGGTGGATCTGCTCGCGAAGCTGTGAGTGAGGTTGTGTGTCGTGGTCACTTCTGCTTGCTGCCTGTGGCATGCTGCCCTGTAGTTATGGACGTGAATTAAAACTTGGTCTAAAGTAAAGAGGATTCCGTAACCCAAGAGGAGAAAATAAAAAAGGGGAGCCCAGAGAAAGGGGAGGGGGACAGACAGACTGGGGGAGGGAAGTGAGGGGTGGTAGAAGAATCAGAAGGTGCCTACTGAAGACTGGGCAGAAACTCAGACTCACCTTTTTGGCTTGACTCTAGGCACAGCAGAGAGGTGCTTTCAGGGCTCCTGCAGCAGCCTGGAGGAGGTGGGAAGCTTTGGCCCTGTGCTGAATGTTCTACGGGGCACAGAGACCCCAACCTCCTCCCGCCCAGACAGCTTCCTTGCTGGCTGCGTCTCTGGTTTCTAGACAAAGAGATACACAGGTTCGGTGAGGAGAGAATTCAGGGGGCCCGCCTCACCCAGGAACCCCTGGCTCAGCAGGGTGCCTCCTGCAAACAGTCCTCCCTTGTGCCCACCTTCCTCCAAAGCTGCAGCCCCTGCCCTGGCAGAGTGGACAGAGTGGCAGCAGCTCCCAGGAAGCGACCTTCGGGACTCACCTGGCCCATCACTGGCTGGCTGGCCGGGATGGACACAGCCTGGGCAGTGGGTCCCTCCAAGCTCTTGCCGGTGCTGGGTGTTCTGGTGAAAGCAGAGAAGCACACGTGTTAACTGTGAAGGGGGTGCCTGCAACACTCTCCTCAGAGATGCACAAAAGAAACAGGAGTGAAGCTCCAAGGAGGTGAGGTGCTCTTCACCTACAGCTCTTGATCCACCAGGGGCTGGACCTCTCCCTGCCTCCCTGCTCTGAGCCAGCTCCGTCCCACACCCTGGCTGCAGCTCTCAGCCCTGTCCCAAATGCCGAGAGCGGTGGGCAGAGGGGCTGGGAGACACACGGTGCTCTCACCTCAGGTAGAAAAGCACCTAGGCCTGCTGTTTCAGGACCACCTTTATGTTGGTAAGGCAGACAACAGCATCATTCATTTCGTACCACTGTGCATCGCTGGCCTGCAGAAGAAGAGAGAACGGGGTCGGGCTGCATCCGGGGACCTTCCTGGCCTGAAGAGCAACAGGAATGGTGCCCAGTGGCAGAGCCCCATTCCACAAAACCCACAGATGGCCCAACAGCAGAAATGGGATTTGGCGAAAGAAGACCCACCAGCACCCAGCCCAGAGCGGGTGCCAAGAGAGCGCGCTGGGCTCACCTTCACGTAGCAGTACCCAGAGTGCACCAGCACGGTGTAGAGCTCATATTTAATAGGGTCCCCTTTCCTCTCTGACATGTAAGGTCGGATGTCCAAGAACTCGGGGTATGCCATGTCCCGCAGAGAGATGATGTCTCAGGAGCCCACACAGCAGACTGCTTTCTTGCTGGAGCAAAAGCTCAGCTGTCCTCTGAGTCCCATGCCTTGAGAGAGGAGGACTTGCTCTCCCCAGGCAGAGGTCACAGTGAGCAAGACACCAGGATGAGCTGAACTCCCACTGCACGGCTGGAGAGGGGCTGCAGCAGAGCTCGCACCCTGCACCTCCCACCCTGCTCTGGGCCGCAGGGCCTCAGGCCAGGAGACAGCCCCAGCTCTGGAGTGCCAAGTACTCACCTTGGTGATTTTGCCCCCACTGAAGTAGGAAAAACACTTCAGTGAGAGTGTGAGAACATGGGAGGCTCGGTGGATACTGAAGCGTTTGATCACTCGCACTTTGGTCTGGCACCTGCACAGGAAGAGCTGGAGCTATTTAAGCTGTTCCACGGCAGATGGAACTGTGATTGCCAGGTGGTTGCCAGCCCTGGCCAAGTGGCTCCAGTGCAGGCTTCCATGGCCACGTACCTCCCAGTTTAGCCATGGAGCAGGTAGAGAAGCCCTGCTGCCTTCCCCCTGGCACACCCGTGGACCCCTTCCTGCCACAGGCCCACACACTCACTTGTCACACATGTAGGCGTTCTCCTCACACAGCATCTCTGGCCTCACAAACAAGCTCAGTGCCTGCTCGATGCCTTCAGCTTCCTGCAAGGATAGAGGAGAGGTCAGGGCATGAGTGGCCTATCCACACGACAGCCTGGCTCCCTGCCGACACACTGGCTCCAAGAGATAACACCCAGTAGGAGGCAGCGCAATGACAGAATCTGCTTCTCTGCCGCCTGCACTGGGACTCGACAGCAGCAGGTTAAGGAACCTTGAGGCAGTAACGGTGCAGCTGCCGGAACAGCACCTCCGAGAGCTGAGCTCCTCCCCATCGCCACCCTGACACAGTACCTCGATCTCCACCGCCAGGTCCAGGAAGGGTTCATACGTGTCCAAGCGCGAATTGCACACTTTACACTTCACTGCAAAAGGAAAAGCGATGAGCACACCCTGACACAAGGCCAGCACCCACCACCAACTCAGCACAGCGCAGGCAGTGCAGGATTCCCCCTCTCTGCCTTTGAGCACCAGGATTCACCACCTGGCAAGGAGGAAGGCTGGCAATTCCACTTTGTGTAGGGACAGCAAGAGTTGCCAGAGAGCTGGCAACAGGGGTTCCTTTGCTGGTGGCAATGAGCTGGGGACCCACAGCCAACAGCTTTTACCATCTCCACAACAGGCATCACGGCCCACAGGGATTGCGGGATGGACCAGCTGCAGCTCCAGATAATTTACACCTACTTAGTGATTTTCCCAAAAGATTTTCCCTGCAAGGCTCTCAGGGAAGCAGCAGTCCCGAGAGCTACAGGCCCCGGCAGCCAGCACTCACCACGGGACCGCAGGAAGCCACCCAAGATCTGGTGAACCAGTGTTGTGGTCTGGCTCTGCTGATCCAACCTAGAGACAGCAGCACCGTATCTCACACCGCCCCTCCGCAACGGCCACCCCACGGGCCACCGCTGTGCCCTCAGGACACCTCCCCAGTGTGTTCTGGCCAGCAGAGAGTCACAGCCCCTGTCACTCTGCTCCCCGTGTGGCACAGCTCCAGGGGTGGCACCAGGCTGCTCGAAGCAGGACAAACCCCTGGCTGGAGCTCCACGCTGGGCACTGCAGGCAAAGGCAACGCAGCTTCCCGGGACAGAGGGCCCTGGGAAGGCTTTCCACCTGCAGCCACAGAGGCGGGGCTCAACTGGAAGCACACCTGGATTCCTCAGCACCTGCGACAGGATCCAAACTCATTACACCCTTAGGATTTGGTGAGAGGAGCACGGCTGTGCTGGGGCAGAGGACTCAGGGCGAGGGAGCAGGCAGACAGCAGCCCAGAGCTGTGTCAGCGTGGGGCAGAGCTGCGCCCCGGAGTCAGCACTTCACTCCAAGCCAACCTGGGGGACATGTTCACCCCACAATCCCCTCCCACAGGCACACGGGAACAGTGAGGGGACAGCAGAGAAGAGCAGCACGGGCTGTCAAGGGGCCTTATGTACTGGGTACAGCCATTCAGGCAGGCCCTCTGCATGGCATCGATGGTGAAACTCAGGAACTCGTGTGCATCCTCCAGGCGGCCAAAGTGGATGTGCTTGGCAATCTCTGCAGGACAGGGAGGAATCAGTCCCAGCACGCGCTCCAACACATACAGCCTTCCCTCCCTCCCTCTCTCAGGGCAGGGAATCTGTGGCTTGAGCCCCCTCAACACAAACCAGATGTCAGACTCGGGGTGGCCACAGGGCAAGCCCCACGCAGCCCCTGCCAGGCTCCAAGAGTCAGCTCTGAAGAGCAGTCTGCCAAGATCTGTCCTGATCTCAAAGGTTCTGCTCCTGCATTGGTCACTGTTGCACTGCATGGCTAAGAAAGGGGAGCACAGCTATCCTTACTCTTGATGTCTCTGATGAAGGACACGGGCTGTATTACGCTGCCGCTGCTACCGAAAACCTGGATTATGTGGTTCTCCAGAGTGCACAGTATGCAAAACTCGCCTTGCTGTCCTGGAGCAGGAGAGAAGACGTTGGGGACAAAGCCAGGAGAGATGGAGGCAGTCCACGGGATGTGGAATCTCTGGTCCAGTACAGCTCAGCCACGCTCCATCTTCCCAAAGAGCCTGGTGCTGTGGCACAGTTCGGGGCCATCCTGGGTATGTAGGGAGCAGCACATGCCGCCCCCAGCTGACGCAGCCCCAGTCACAGCACCGGCTGCTGCAACATCCCAGGCAGGACAGCATCCATGTGGTTGGAAAACAGATGCCAGGGCCAATCCCACAGAGCCCTAAGGACAGGGCTGGAGCCCCGCAGGCTCCCCTTGGTCACAGTTCAGAGCAGTGCACACCGGGACACTCCCTTGCAAAGTCCCCCAGAACCAGCAGCGCCTGCCGGTGCACCGTCTGCTGCCCTGCCTTCATGCAGTCCCCACAGGCAGAGACTGCTCAGCCCCCACAAAGCCAGCAGGTCCCATTGGACCGGTCCTAGTCCTGGATATGCCCAGCAGAGTCAACGCCTTCCCAGACACAAGGAGGCACAGCTTGGGAATGCTGCTATGGCTGGGAAAAGTCAGATGGACACAGGAACGACCTTTTAATTGAGAAACGGAGCAAAGAAGGTGCATCCTGACACTCCCACACCCTCGCCAGAGCCACTCCTCCCCAGTCACAGGTCCGGCTGTGCTCCCTGGACAGCAGGTAGTTGGCGAGCGGAGGCATGTACATAAGTCACCGCACGGTGGAGTTGAGGAAGCACGTGTTCCCCAGGTTTTGCATCCGGATGCCGATCTGGTGGGTCTGCTGCCACTTCAGGGAGAGGTGCTCCATGGGGAAAAGCACCTTCTGGGGCATGGGGATCCCATCCCCTTGCATCCCTGGGACATGTTTGCTGCCTGTGGGGAGAGAAGGACGGTGAACATCGAGGTGTGGGCTGCAGGGAGGGCTCCCCGCGCCGTCTACATACATTGCTTGGCAGGATCAGGGCTGTCAGCAGCCTCCTTGCAGGGGTTGAGCAGCTCGTCCTTGCCCTGCAGACGGTTCAGCTGCTGGGAGGCGCTGTGCTCGGTGGGTTCGACCTCCACCTCCTTCTGCCGCGGCGCCTGGAACGGGGTGGCCAGCTCCTGGTGCGGCTCTCGCCCATCCTTGCCATCCTCCAGCTGCTCCTCGATGGCCATGGCGCTGCCCGGCGGCTGCGGGGAACGGAGGGGTCGGTTGAGCGGGTAGGGTGGGCGCGAGAGAGTTCCGTTCCAGCTCGATCTATCCCAAAGCTCTCCCAACGGTCCCAAAGTCTCGCCCCGCCCCGCAACCCCCGGAGGTCCCAACCGGTCCCCTCACCCCTCCCGCCCCGCCCCTGCCGCCGCGGGGCCGTCCCGGCCCGCCCCGCTCCGCTCACCGCTCCGCACAGGAGCCCGGCGGCACCGGACCCGCCCCTTGTCCCCCCCGCTCCGCCTCCCGGGGCGGAACGAGGGTTGAGAGGGGGCGGCATCGCGCTCCTTCCCTCGCTACAAGGAGAGGAGAGCCCCTCCCGGAGCGGAACGAGGGTCGGCGGGAGAGCAGAGCCTTCTCGCTCCTCCTCCCAGGGTGGGACAGAGGGAGGAATACAGCGCGCTGTCTCCTCGCGCCTCCGCTCCGGGGGGAAGAGGGCGGAACAGAGGGCGGAGCCTCTCTCGCTCCTCCTCCCGGGATGGGCACAGAAAGCGGAGCCTTCTCGCTCTTCCGCTGGGGTTGGAACGGGGCGGAACGAAGGCAGAGCCTTCTCGCTCCTCTTCCCCGGGTGGAAACAGAGGGCAGAGCCGCGGCGCCTTCGTGTTCCTCCTCTCGGCATGAAACGAGGGCGGAGCGAGGGCGGGAGCTGCGGGACCTCTGCACTCCTCCTTTCGGCGTGGAATGAAGTTAGGACCTCAACGTTTCCGCGTACGTCGCGCAGAACCTCCGAGAGCGGCAGCTCAGCACTCCTGTGCCCGGCACGCTCCACCTCCCGAGGGGGAGTGAGAGCCAGGACAGAGCGCCCCCGTCGTCAGGGCAGCGAGTGGGCGGGGCCACGCATGCCCATTGGCGGGGAGGGCAAGGGGCGTGGCCTGAGTGCCAAGGCGTGTCTTCCCATTGACTGTTGCGCGGAGGGGGCGGGGCCAGGCCAGGCTGCTCGTACCCATTGGCTGAGCCGCCAAGGGGGCGGGGCCGCGGGGCAGTTGAGGCACGTTGGGGGTTCGACTCCCCGCGGTGGCTCCCGGCGCGCGGGACCCGTTAAGCACCGCGGCGGGGGGGAACACCCAGCGCCCCTTAATCCCCATAGTGGCCCTGTCAGCCCGGTCCTCGTTAAGCCCTGTGGTGGCACTGACCCAGTCCTCATTAGGCCCTGCAGTGTGGGGGGACTTCCCGTTAAGCCCCATGGTGGCCCTGTCAGCCCAGTCCCCATTAAGCCCCGTGGTGCGGTGGCTGGTCCCCGTTAAGCCCTAGAATGGAGTGGACAGTCCCCGTTAGGCCCTACAGTAGGGAGAACCCAGTCCCCCTTAGGCCCTGTGATGGCCTGGCAGCCCGGTCCCCATTAAGCCCGGTGGGGAGGGACTGGGACCCCGTTAAGCCTCCAGGTGGCCCCAGCAGCGCAGTCCCTGTTGAGCCCTGTGTTAGAGGGGGGTCTTATTCCCGTTAAGCCCCACAGGAGGGGGTTCAGTCCCCATCGAGCCCTGTGGTGGCCCTGGTAGCTCAGTCCCCATCAAACTCCCCAGCTGCCACTGCCCTCCCCACCGTGTTCACTCCCGTCCATCCCTCCCCACATTTACACCCCCATCAGGTCTCCCCCCTGCAGGGAACCCCTGCCAGTGGAGAGCAGGAGAGTGATGATAAGGGGCTGATAAGATGAGCCGTTGGGGTTGAGGGCAGTTGTGGGTAAGCTCATAGATCCTGGGCTGGGAGCAGCAGTCAGGAGCTGTTCAGAGGGAGCAGGATGAGGACAGTGGCAGCAAGAAAGCAGCACCATTGGCCTCTCTGCAGCTCAGCATCCTGGGCAGAGCTGAGAGCTGCCAGTCCTGCCTTGGGCACAGTGTTGCCATGTGGGGCCCACAGAGACCATGTCCAGGAAGCCGGGTGCTTTCAAGGTATTTCCTCCAAAGATCTCTGGAGCACAGATCGGAGCTTGTCCTTCGTGCTCCTGCATGGGTGGTAAGTGAGTTTGGCCTTGGAGAGGTTCAGCTGGTGCCTGACTGGCAGCATGGACAGCCTCTGCTCTGCTGAAGCTAGGAGAGGAGCTGGAGAATTTCCAGTTTGCCTTGTTTTTCCAGGGTGTTAGGATAAAGTGAACATGTTCTACTGTTCTGTAAGCATGTAAAAAGCGTTCAGGGACCACGATGGCTTTAATGAAACTAAATATTTTGAAAAGACTCCAATCTTTCCTGAAAAGTGGTTTAATAGCTTAGAAGAGTTGGAAGTTGTGAACAAATCTGGCCAGGAATTAAAGCTGGGTCAGAAAAAAAATGCCAGGAAAGCCGGAATTCTGAACACTCAGCAATGAACCCGTTTGTATGCAAGTGTCTCTCTCATTAAGTAGAAATGAGGAGTGAGGAGGAAGTGAGTGTTGGGTATTTGCTACAAAGCAGAGCATATTGAGATGGGGAGTGGGGCAGTGGCAACTCTCTGGATGTCCACCCTGCCCTGGGGAGGCAGGTCCTTCTCCCTTGGTTGTCTCCACTCCCAAGGGTTAAACCAACTGTGTGACAGCCCTGCCTTGCATGTGGCCTGGGTATCCTGCTGCACCCGCTGTTGTGGCTTGATCCTGCCTGGTTCTCAGTGCTGTTGTCCTGGGGACTCCTGCAGCAAAGATGCTCTGGAACAGGACAGCATCTCAGCCCAGGATGAGCAGCACCTTTGCCAGCGAGTACCAAGAAGTGCCATAGGTTTTAATTCTCCCCTTCACTGCCCCTTTTTTGTTTTTTCTTCCCCCTCGGCATCTTTAAGGGGAGGTTTTCAGAACAAGCTGAAAGTCGCAGTCCCCTCTGTCAGTATCTGGGCCTTGCTGCAGTCGAGAACTTGTAGGGATGAAGAATTAATGCAGATCAAATGGACTTTTCATCTTAGCAGAAAAGTATTTACAGCCCATTAAGTAGATGGGAAAAGTGGTCATTTTTTTTTTTTTTTTTTTGAGGGGAGCAGAGAAAAACCCAAAACAGCAGTGCTGTGTAAAGAAGTGGCCACAAAAGGCTCTTAGCTCAAGAAATTTAACCTGAGAAATTGATCAGCTTTGGGGGTGGAAAACTCATCATTTATATATAAAAACATATAACTTCTAATTACACAGTCAACTTCATCTCATACTCATTTGCTACTTACACTACTCTGCCAAGCTGCACAGCAGTGAGTTGGCTGGAATATTTTATACGGCATTTGATCCTGGATCAGGAAAGTCAGCATATAGCTCCATCAGCCCTTATTTTCCCCCATCACAGGGTAGGGAAATAATTGCAAATATGACAAGAAGAGTAAGGTGAGTGCCTGGGAATGCGTTAATGCATCCATTTGGGATGACTGGTCCATGTGGGTGCATATATTGGCTAAGTCTGTGAAAGATAATAAAATATCTTTCTACAAATACATCAACAAGAAAAGGAGGACGAGGGAGAATACTCAGTCCCTACTGGATGCAGAAGGAACAACAGTGACAGGGGATAAGGACAAGGCTGAGGTACTTAATGGCTTCTTTGCCTCAGTCTTTAATAGCAAGGAAAGTTGTTCCCTCTGTGTACAAACCCAGGAGTTAGAGGAGCAGAATGAGGCTCCCATGATCCAAGAGGAGGCGGTTAGAGACTTGCTTGCCCAGCTAGACACCCACAAGTCTATGGGGCCGGATGGGATCCACCCAAGAGTATTGAAGGAGCTGGCGGATGTCCTTTCCAAACCCCTATCCATCATCTTCCAGAGGTCCTGGCTGACTGGGGAAGTTCCACTAGACTGGAGGATGGCTGATGTTCTGCCCATCTACAAGAAGGGTTGCAGAGAGGATCCGGGGAACTACAGACCTGTCAGTCTCACCTCAGTGCCAGGGAAAGTCATGGAACAGGTGATCTTGAGTGCTATCATGAAGCACATGCAGGAGAACCGGGTGATCAGGCCCAGTCAACACGGGTTTACAAAAGGCAGATCTTGCCAAACTAACCTGATCACCTTCTATGACAAAATCACTCAACTACTGGATGGGGGAAGGCTGTGGATGGAGTCTTCTTGGACTTCAGTAAAGCCTTTGACACAGTTTCTCACAGCATTCTGCTTCAGAAACTGTCAGCCTCTGGCCTGGACAGGCGCACACTCTCCTGGGTCGAAAACTGGTTGGATGGCCGGGCCCAGAGAGTGGTGGTCAATGGAGTTAACTCCAGCTGGAGGCCAGTCACAAGTGGAGTTCCTCAGGCTCAGTACTGGGTCCAGCCCTGTTCAATGTCTTTATCAATGACCTGGATGAAGGCATTGAGTGCACCCTCAGCAAGTTTGCAGATGACACTAAGCTGGGTGGAAGTGTGGATCTGCTGGAGGGTAGGGAGGCTCTGCAAAGGGATCTGAACAGGCTGGACCGCTGGGCCGAGGCCAATGGCATGAGGTTTAACAAGGCCAAATGCCGGGTCCTGCACTTGGGGCACAACAACCCTATGCAGTGCTACAGACTGGGGGAAGAGTGGCTGGAGAGCTGCACGGAGGAGAAGGACCTGGGGGTAATGGTTGACAGCGACTGAACATGAGCCAGCAGTGTGCCCAGGTGGCCAAGAAGGCCAATGGCATCTTGGCTTGGACCAGAAACGGTGTGACCAGCAGGACCAGGGAGGTGATTCTCCCTCTGTACTCAGCACTGGTGAGACTGCACCTCGAGTACTGTGTTCAGTTCTGGGCCCCTCACCACAAGAAGGATGTTGAGGCTCTGGAGCGTCCAGAGAAGAGCAACGAGGCTGGTGAGGGGCTGGAGAACAAGGGTTACGAGGAGCGGCTGAGAGAGCTGGGGTTGTTTAGCCTGGAGAAGAGGAGGCTGAGGGGAGACCTTATTACTCTCTACAACTACCTGAAAGGAGGTTGTGGAAAGGAAGGTGCTGGGCTCTTCTCCCAAGTGACAGAGGACAGGACAAGGGGCAATGGCCTGAAGCTCTGCCAGGGGAGGTTCAGGCTGGATATCAGAAAAAAATTCTTCACAGAAAGTGTCATTGGGCACTGGAACAGCTGCCCAGGGAGGTGGTCGAGTCACCTTCCCTGGAGGTGTTCAAGGAATGGGTGGATGAAGTGCTTAGCGACATGATTTAAGGGAGTGAAAGGAACGGTTGGACTCGATGATCCAGTGGGTCCTTTCCAACCTGGTTATTCTTTGATTCTATGATTTGGGTCTGCAAGTCTTTGTGGGCAGGCGCTCTGCTCTGAGGCTGTGCAGCCAGCGCTGATGATGAGGTATCAGAGACGGGAACATTCTGTGTGACGGCACTTCAAGCTCACTTTTGAAGGTCTGACCCCTCTCCTTCACCTGGGTCACATCCACCTCTCCTCCCAACTAATGCTCCCACCACCCTCGCATTCCTCCGATAAGGCCCTGTCCAGTTGCTGGGGTAGCTGATGTCTGCACCTCATCACTCTTGCTTCTAAGACAGTTTTTCTTAATGCCCTGACTGAAATATTTCCATTTGTGGCTTCAGGCCCCAGCACTAGTTGTTTTACCATTTCCAGATCATTTGAATAATCCCCCTTTCTCCTTTGATGGTATTTCCCTGGAGGTATTAATAGCATTATCACACTTCCCATTTAATCTCCCTTCTTACAGACTGTATAAAATAAACTCCCCCATCTCCTCTCTTTTGTCTCCTGTGACCTCTCAGTTTTGTGTGTTTGTGGCAACTTGTTTTGAGCCATCTCCAGTTTGAGGTGACCTTTCTAGGAGCCTGCTGGAAGCCACAGCCGAGGCCATTCCACCACAGCGCAGCAGTGCAGGACCGTGCAGAGCCCGGGGGTTTGCAAAGGCCCCCGGCTGGTTTAGGGCATCTGTGGGCACTTCCTTAGCTTTTCTGGAGAGCTTTGCTGGGAACCCCAGTGTGGTCTCAGCAGCATGTCTGTGTTATTTGGTGTGAACAATGCTAAGATGAGCCTGAAATGTGGCTGGTGTTCTAAGGACAGCAGCACGCGACAGTGCGCTGTGGCCAGCTGGACTTGCAGGGCACTGGTGGGTCCTGCTTGTTGAGCTGGGGAACCTGTGCAGAGTCACCAGCAGTGGGGGAATTTGGAGAGGATCTTCCTTTGAGAACTGGGATATTTCCTTTGAGAACTGGGATATTTTCTGAGCACAAGAGGCCCAGCAATGCAAGTTGCTCTGAGCATGGGGACACTGGAAGGCACCCTATCACCCCTGCTCCTGCCCTGAAACCACACAAATTCTGCCAAACAAATATTCTTCCCTTTTCACTCATGGAAAAGGTCAAGAAGAGCACAGGACATTTCAGAGAAGACCCTTTTTGGTCTGCTACGCTATCCCTTCCACTTGGTTGCAGCTGCCTCTTGCAGAGCAGCTCGATCCGATCCACTCGCACTGAGCCCAGCTCCAGCCACTGCGGGTGGGGAGCAGAGGCTGTCAGGGGCTGCACCAGTGGGAAATGTAATGTTGAAGTGCTTTTTCAGGGCTAACCACATCTCTGGAAACAAAAGTTTTATAGGAAATGTCTGCTTTCCTTATTTCCTTGCTTTTCCCTCCCCCCACCATCAGAAACCAAAATGTACATTTTTGTTGATGTTTTCAGAACTTGCCTTAAAGGAGGACGACCTTCACTATTTTTCTCTACCAACAGTATCCCATGCCAAGCTGGATGATTGCATCAAGCTGCTGGAATCTGCACACCCCGGGACAGACATACGTGACTTTACCCCTTCAATAAGCCGTCTGCAGAGGTCTTCCTGGTCCAGCCATGGCTGACATTTTATCCCCAGAGATGCTCTGAAGCAGAGGGAACAGCAGAGAGCAGGACTTCAGCACTTATATAGTCCCTTTGTGGTTTTGGGAAGCCTGAATCATAGAATCATGAAATGGTTTGGGTTGGAAGGGACCTTGTAAAGACGACTTTGCTTCTTTCTTCGCCTGAAACATTTTGTCTGAAGGGTGGCAATTTGTATTTACAGCCCATTAAGTAGATGCGAAAAGTGGTCATTTTGTTTTGGAGGGGAGCAGAGCCCAGCAGCACTGATGCCACAGGTCTCAGAGTCTGGCAGCACTGACGCTGCAGGCAGCCAGTCCCAAAGCCTGCTAGGACCGATGCTGCAGGTCCCCGAGCCCAGCAGCACTGATGCCCCGGGTGGCAATTGCATGACCCGGTGGGGCCGGTGCAGCAGGCAGCAGGTCCCCGAGCCCGGCAGGACCTACGCCCTATGCAGGCAGGAGGTGCCAGAGGCTGGCAGGGTCAGTGCTGCCGGTGCATGACCCGCAGCCCCGATGCCGCAGGCCGCAGCTCCATGGCCAGGCAGCAGCTCCATGGCCCGTGACCCGCAGCCCCGATGCCGCAGGCAGCGGTCCCCGAGCCCGCAGCTCCCCGAGCCGCGCAGCCCCGATGCTGCGGGCAGCCGGTCGGTGCCCCCATCAGCGCTGACTCCGAGCCCCGGGGAGCCCCGGGGCAGGACGGGGCCGCCCGGGGTGTCTCCTGTCCCCCCCGTGCTCCCCGCCCCGTCCCCGCACTCACCGTAGCCGCCGTCCTCCTCCATCCCGGCCGCTCCGTCCCCGCCCGCCCCGTGATGCGCGAGGGGCGCGGCCAGGCGGGATCCGCCCCCCCCCCAACCCGGGGCTGCGCGGGGCGGGACGGGGGAGTGGGGGGAGAGGGGAGAGATGGGGGAGAGGGGAGAGGAGAGAGGGGGGGGAGAGGAGAGAGATGGGGGAGAGGGGAGAGAGATGGGGGAGAGGAGGGGGGGAGGAGAGAGGGGGGAGAAGAGAGGGGGGAGAGGAGAGAGAGAGGGAGAGGAAAGAGAGGGGGAGAGAGGAGAGGGGGGAGAGCAGGGAGGGGTGAGAGGAGGGAGAGGGGGGAGATGGGAGAGAGGGGGGAGAGGGGGAGAACAGGGGAGATGCGAGGGGAAAGGGAGGTGGCGAGGGGAAAGGACATTTATGGCCTCGTTTTTCGTGGCCCAGTGATGAAGAGCAGAGGGGGTGCAGCAGCCTGGCTCCCCAGGAACGGAGCCTGGGACATTGCTGAGGGTCTGTGTCCCTCTGCTCTTGCAGCAGAGGTGCGGGTGCCGCTGCTATAGGGGAGGTGATGCCTCCGCAGGCGCTGCCCCCCTCCACCCACCGGACCCCCCGAGGGACCCACGGCGAGACCCCAGCACGTGCTGGTGGGCATGGACCGGCCTGATGGAAGAGGTCGCAAGGAGCCGAAGAAGAGGGAGAACAAACCTTTGAAATGCTTGTATCTAATCAGTAAACTTGGAAAGATCTCATCCTGGCAGCATGCTACTGACTGACAGGAGGCTTTGAAACCTGGGCTGGGGCATACAGGTATATGAATACAGATGTTCCCCATCACAGAATCCCAGAGTGCTTGGGGTTGGAAGGGCCTTCTGAAGATACTCCAGATATTCCAAATATTCCAATACCCCTGCTAAAGCATGGTTCCCCCCGGCAGGAGGCACAGAAGAGGATTTATCCAGGTGGATTTGAATATCTCCAGAGAAGGAGACTCCACAACCTTCTTGGGAAACTGGTTCAAGTGCTCTATCAAGTGCACAGGAATGAAGTTTTTCCTCCCCTTCAGGTGGAACTTCCCGTGCTTCAGTTTTTTCCCATTGCCCCTTGTCCTGTTGCTGGGCTCCACTGAACGGAGTCCGGCCTCATGCTCCTGACCCCAGCCCTGTAGATATTGATCAACATTGATGAGATACCCTCCCACTCTCTTCCAGGCTGAACAGACCCAGGCTCTCAGCCTTTCCTCCCAAAAGAGATGGCCCAGTCTCCTCATCATCTCCATGGCCTCTGCTGGACTCTCTCTAGTGGTTCCTCATCTTTCTTAAGCTGAGGATTCCAGAACTGGACACAAGACTTCAGATGGAGCCTCCCTAGGCCCCTCTAGTTTCCTGGGTCCTCTTTCTTGGCCTTTTTGAAGACTGGAGTGACAGTAGTTTTTCTGTAGTCACGGCATCACAGAATCACTAGGTTGGAAAAGACCTCCAGGATCATCCAGTCCAACCATTCCTATCAACCACTAAACCATGCCCCTGAGCATCTCATCCACCCGTCTTTTAAATACCTCCAGGGATGGTGACTCCACCCCCTCCCTGTGCAGCCTCTGCCAGTGCCCAATCACCCTTTCGGTGAAAAATTCTTTTCTGATGTCCAGCCTGAACCTGCCCTGGCAGAGGTTGAAGCCATTCCCCCTTGTCCTGTCCTCTTCACTTGGGAGAAGAGCCCAGCTCCCTCCTCTCCACAACCTCCTTTCAGATAATTGTAGAGAGCAACAGGGTCTCCCCTCAGCCTCCTCTTCTCCAGGCTAAACACCCCCAGCTCTCTCAGCCGCTCCTCGTAACCCTTGTTCTCCAGCCCCTCACCAGCTTCGTTGCTCTTCTCTGGACACACTCCAGAGCTTCAACATCCGTCTTGTAGTGAGGGGCCCAGAACAGTCCTCACACACCTCTCCTGTTCTCCATGATCTTTCAAAGATAATGGAGAGCTGCTGACCAATAACATCTGCCAGCTTGCTCAGTTGCGTGCACCCCATCAGGGCCCATAGATTTGTAGGTGTTCAGTTTGCCAACATGATCTCTAACCTGATCTTCTTTGATCAAGGGACAGTAGTCTTTTCTCTGGACTTTCTCCCTTTCCTCCAGGATCTGGGATTCCTGAGGGCCAGCCTTAGCAGTAAAGACTGAAGCAAAGAAGGCATTCAGTAACTTCACCTTCTGCAGCCTCCATCACCAGAACATCCACCTGATTCAGCAGCGAGCCCACATTTCCCCTAAGTTGTCCTTTTGCTACTGTTGTACTTGAAGAAGTTGTTATCCTTGAATGTGAAATAGTCCCTTCAAATACAAAACTCCACTTCCCTTACCCATTTCCTGGCTAAGGAATTGTGATTGGGAACCTGTGGATAGTATCCAGTGTAAATGTGAAAACTGAAGTTTCCTGCTGAAACAGGGAAGCCGATTTTGTGGCTCCCATGGTCAAATTTTGTGTGGGAGCTGCCTGGTTTTGTAGCAGATGTCCCTGTTGCTTCAGTTGTGTTTTCCTCCCCTCTCAAAATAGGACTGGCTGTGCAGGGCTGCTGTGGCACCAGGAGCTGCAGGACGGGAGGCTGGGAGCGCTGCTTTCTGTTGCGTTCTGGCTCATAGCACCCAACACCTTGTGTCACCCAGTAAAATGGAATTAATGAGCGAAGCTCACAGTAGCATCATTGTTTGGCATGTGTGGGATATTGAAGGCAGCCTTCCCTTTTTGCAGTTACCTAACCGGCAAGAAATCAAGGGACGCTCAGAGCAAAAAGGAGAAAAAAAAAAAACCCAAACCCAACAAAACCCCTAAACCCTCCAGTCCTGTGTCAAAGCTTAAGCCATATGACAGAGCAGTAAATAATGGATCTGGTGACCTAGACTTGCAAATATTTACATTCCCTTGGCTTGGCTGATAGCAGGGCTTCGTCTTACCATGTCCCACCTAATTAGCAGAGGGCTACAAGAATTCAGTGGGGGGTTTTGGTTTCTTTTTCACCTCATTTGTAACACATGCCGCTCTCTCTCCTGCCATGGAGTTTGCACATGGGTACATGTCAGCAATACCGTACCAGCAAGGCATGTGGTTATAGCTGGGGGCTGGCAAGACTCAAATGCATCCATAGCTTGGAGGCCACGAAGAGGTTCCTGCAGCCACCCAAGAAGGTGCTGGCCTTGATCCCCTTTTAGTCTCAATTGCAAAAGCTGTCTGTGGGCTGCCAGAGAGGCAAAATTAACACTGGACTCTGAGGTCCCTGATTTTAGGACTCTCCCACCACAAGGGCTCTGATGGCTCTATCTCTGCTCCCAATAAACCTTGCCCACGCTGCTGCCTGGGAACAGGTCCTGACCCAGGTTCTGCCCTGATCTGTGCCCAGGCATGGTTTGGGAGGGTGCTGGTTCACATGGGTCAAAAGCTGTGGTCAGGAATGTAAGGGAAAATCAAACTCTGTAGATTGCAAGTTCATGTTCAGGCCTGTGTCCTGGCTTGGTTTAATTCACATGTACAGAAGGAACTTGCTGAGAGCAGGACCATCTTGTGCAGATGTAGGCAACATGCACAACTTAGATGATAAGAATAAAAAAGAATGAAAAAGGCTGGAACAGCAGCTGGCTGCAGTTGATCAAATTACAGTGTGGTGAGTAGACAAGAGGATGCCCCAGCGAGCTCCAGACCAGCTGGTATGGGCATGGGTACAAAGGAGCTGGGTCTGTGTGGGGCAGTATCTCCCTATACTGAGATGCCCACGGAGAGGGGACGTGGTTGCCTGATGCCGCCTGACCTGACAGCAGAGAAACACAGGCAAAATATCTCCAGGTGAAGACACCCAGTCAATGGAAACTTCTCTTCATTTTGAAAAATCCAAATTAAGCCTCTCCTTTGGAGGGAAGCCTGACTATATTCCTCTAACAGCTTATAGCTTTGTACTTGCCTTTATTCTGTGGCCCAGCTGACATTCATGGACCATCAGCAGTCTGCAGATGACAGCCGAGCAGCTCTCCAAGCCCCCACACTGCGGGTGATGCTGCTGTCCGGGAGGCTGGCTGGCTCATGAGATGTAAACTGTGAATACTTGGACCTGAGAGGGGCTCTCTGCCTGGCCTGCTCTCAGCTCCTGCGTGAGATAGGAAGCGACATCAAAGCATGTGTTCCTTCAGGGCAGGCTGAGAAAATTGCCCCCAGTGATTCTGGGCTGTAGGATGCGGGGCTTCGGCTCCATGTGTTGCAGTTAGGGCAGGGATAGAGAGGGAGTCAGGAGGTCCCAAATGGAGCCTGGGTTTGGTGAAAGCTGTCAGCTGGAGAGCTTGCTACTTTTCCTGAGCTCTTGAGGTGCTTTAAACACTGTGAAGCTGGTTTTTTTTTATTTGACCATTTTTACCCAGCAGATCCACGGGTCCAACTTTGCTGACAGCCATGATGGTGAGACTGGAGATGATCACACCAAGTACTCAATCAAATCTGTCTCATTTCCATCTGTAGGTCACTTTGCCTCCAGCAATGATGCCTGGCCCACGTGCTGTCCTTTCCCAGATGCAGCTGTGCTGGGGAGAGCCATAGCTCTTTAGCAGCCTTTTCTGCTGCTGCTGCTGAGCTGCTTGCTCTTGTGCCTCTTCCCCAGCAGTGAGAGATTGAGCCTGGCTTGTTTGGCCAGAAATGAGTGCTGTGGGCCCGCTGGCAGGCTGGGAAATGGCCCAAACCCTGGGCAGGGAGGCAGGCTGGGGCATGTGGGGTGTTCGTCTGGTATGGGGTCAAACACCTGCAGAAATGCATGCTGTCCTGCAGGAGGTGGGGCACACTGATACAGCTGCACCATGCTGCTCTGTGTGTGCCTTCACACATGGCTTTGCTTGTCTCAGTTCCAAAATTCCTTCTGGTTTGAGCTTTGTTTGGTTTCCGCAGTCTCTCACCAGAAATGATGGACAGTTTGGAAATGGATCTCCTAATCTCTGCCTTTTAGTTTTGGTGGTGTCTCTTTTTGTTTATTTTTTTGTTTATTTTTTTTTTTGTGGCCTTCTATTGTATTCTTTTGCTGAGCTGCAGACGATGCTTAAAAATGCCTTTTCCTTGACTTTCATGGGCATTTCAGCAGCATTCATCACTGCTGAGCCCATTAGCTCCACTTCCTGGCTGAGCAGCTTTTGCTTCTGCTTCTGCTGGTGCACTTGAGGTGGCTCTTCCCAGAGTCCAAATAAAAGTTTAAATGAAAGAAAAACAGCCAAAGAACAAGAACGCAGAGTTGTGTGAAATACTGTCCTAGTTTGGAAGAGCTCTGCTGCACAGAGACAACCTTATTTTACTTCCTCTAGATCCTGGTGTGCAATGATGCAAAGCCCCTTTGAATTAAATTATTCAGCTGGTGATAAGAACATCATGTTCAATTTGTTTGTGTTCTGCTAAAATGTCACATACATGATTTATATGGAGAAAGGGATAAAAAGAGGGGGACAATTATGGGGCTGACCCTACATAAGTTAAGGAGAAGATCCCCCCTTCCCCAAAGCCGTTTGTTTTGCTGCTCTGGATTGTGTTACAGAACAGCACCACTGTGGGTAGAAGTGCTGAGGGAAGGGGAAGCGAGGATGCAAAGGGGCGGACTGGGTGTGCGTGGTGGCAGTAGGAACTGATGGACTGAGCTGAAGAGGGTGGGAGTTAATGCATTTGCTAAACAGGAGAAGTGGCTCTTGGGAATAAGTCCTAAGGGAAAGCAGCCCTCCTGCTGCATCGTGTGTATTGGCTTTTTTATCTGCCGAAATGCTAGCTCCAAAAGGTATGTGCTGACACAGACAGAGGGAAAAGCCAGCTGTCAGTTACAAGCAGAATAACTACCACCTGATGTTAGTTCCTTATTGAAAGCTGGAATAAACCTACCCTTGTATTTGTCTTCAGTGGTCTTCTCTCCCTTGGATGCTTGAAAGAGGTAAGAAGGAGGTGATTAAGAGCAGCTGAGGACCGAGAGGGCCACCCAGAGGGCTGTGAAGATGGATTCAAGTGGTGCAGCAGAGCAAGGTGCACAGTGAGGTTGTGAATGTGAGGGGATACAGCAGGGACGCTGAAGCACAAGACACGCCTATGACTAGCCAGGGTTTGAGAGAAGGGTCAGCTGTTCTCCTTGCCATCTGTATCAGGTGATTTTTATTTGGTGTCTACTCCATAAGTCACACTAATTGTCTCTGCTGGGGCTGTGGCAGTCTCAAAGGTGAGTTTGATAATGATATTGTGTGCAGCAAGAAACGATCCATGTTTCCACATGGGCAGCCTCCAGAACATGCGGTGAAACTCCTGGGCCTTCAGCTACTGTGTGTTGGACCCCACACAGCCCTGTGAATGCCTCTTTATCTTGCTTCACTGTGCTCCCAGCTTGTCTAGGCTGGGGGCCTTGCATCATTCTTACAACACTTCTCCGCCTGACCTGTAATGCCCTCGGTTGTACAAAAAGTCACACGAGTGCGTGTTATTCATGTATCATACACAGCTTGTACTGTGTCTTGGGCAGTGTATTACAAACTTTTTAAAAGGAAAGCGACTGAGCAAAATCCAGTCAGCTTTACTCAAGGGACAGCATCCTCGCTTCTTGTGCTACAGCCAAGAAGGCTCCGACAGGGCAGTCATTTGTTGCTCACAATAGCTCTCTGTGGGAAACAGGGGATCGAGAAAGCTTCCCTTCATAGGGCAGTGACTGCAGTGCTACAGTCCGAGCGAGCTGGAGCCACTGGCAAGTGCATCCAGGGGGGCTGCAGCAGCTGCTGTCCGATGCAGCAGCGAGTCTAATTGTGCTTTCCCAGTCTCCTGAGCATGACATGATCGAGTCTCCAGGTCTCTTCAGGTTTTGTAGACATATGGAAGGTGCCAAGGAGCCTAAGCCCCCAAGTGACCTGTCTCGACAGTGCAGCCCAACCAAAAGCTCCCCCGACGCCAAGTGCAGGCATGTTAGCATCAGGCACCTTAGAATCTTAATTGCCTTTGAAATCTTTGAATTGCCTTCCTAAATTTGCAAGGCTCGGTTTATATCTTTTAATATTGAGTAAATTTACTTTGATGCTAAGACGTAGCGGCTTGGTGATAAATGGGGTGTGGAAAGATGTTTTATGGGGCTATCATGGGGCACTCTATCCGCTGCCACTTGCAAGCTACCAATTCATTCCTTATTTATTTTCAGAATTAATTTTTGTTGATTCCCTCCCCTTCCATCACCCCAGCCACAGTAAATGAGAGAAGAACAAACAAGAGAGGGTGCAGGAGACTGGGCATTTCACCCCTGGTCACTGGTTGAACTGGGACAACTGGGGTTGAATCGAGAGTTTCGGCATCATTATCCCCTGGCTTCCTGCTGATCTGTGTGACGTGAGATGCTGGCCCCAGCTGTAGCTCTACGTGTTCCTGCTGTATAGACTGTCACCTTGGCTGGGATGCTTGCCAGTGAGAAAGGGGGTTGAGTAAATAGGGGAGAGAGAAAGGAAGGAGCTCAGATGGGGTGTGGGGTGGGAGCAGACCTCATTAGTCCTTGTCGGTGGTTGATGGTGACCACTAAAATGGGATTCAAAATCCCAGTTTAGAGAGGGGTAAACATTTTTTTTTTTGTTTTTTAAGAAAAGGAATAAAAAAAAGCCCCCAATGGAGCAGATGCAGAGGGAATTGCTGGTGAGTAGCTTCTTTGTTCTTTGAACATGAGCCAGCAGTAGCCCTGTTGGCCAGGAAGGGCAACAGTGTCCTGGCTTGGATCAGTCACGGTGTGGCCAGCAAGAGAAGGGAAGGGATTGTCCCCCTGGACTCAGCACTGGTGAGGCCGCACCTTGAATCCTGAGTTCAGTTTTGAGCCCCTCAGTACAGGAAAGACATTGAGGTGCTGGAGCGTGTCCAGAGAAGGGAACAGAGCTGGGGAAAGGTCTGGAGAACAAGTGTTATTTAGAGTGGCTGGGGTACCTGGGGTTGTTTAGCCTGGAGGATGCTGAGGCAGGAACTTATCACTGTCTATAACTTCCTGAAAGGAGGTTGTACTGATGTGGGTGCTGGGCTCTTTTCCCAAGTAACAAGTGATAGGATGAGAGGAAATGGCCTCAAGTCGTCCCAGGGAAGGTTCAGATTGCATATCAGGAAAAATTTCTTCACTGGAAAGAATAACAAAGCACTGGGAAAGGCTGCCCAGGGAAGTGGTGGAGCTGTTCTATAAGTCTGTGGCTGTGGCACTTTGGGACAGGTTTACTGGGCGTGGTGGGGTTAGGCTGATGGTTGGACTGAATAATCTTAGAGATCTTTTCCAATCTGAATGATTCAATGGTTGTACAACCATGGATTCCACCTCCTCCCTGTGCAGTGCCACCCACTCTGCAAAAATAATGGGAGGGCACAGGAGGAATTGCTGCAATTAACCTCAGATGCCCAGACTGATCAGCTGGCACAGCATCCCAACACAGCTCCTTTGAGTTGGGGGAGCAAAAGCGGAGGGGAAAGAGGGCACTTGAGAGCCATGAGTGCCCTCTTCTCTCCTCTCCCAATGGGCGTGCACTTGTGTTAGAGGGCCCGAGTGCTTTTATTTTGCTAAATCACTTTGAAGTGGAAACTAAATTGCATGTCTCCCTTTTCCCCTTCAATCCCCTAGCCCTCCTGGTTTTAATTAGTTTCATCTGATGTTCAGAGGCTTCCAAGAAATAAATATATTTTTAAACAAGTTTAAAAAAAAGTGGTGGCCGAGCACAGAGAGCTGTCTCACCACACACAGGCTGACAAGGGACACATGGTTGAGCACAGTGCAGCCAGGCTCAATTTTCCCCTTTGGCCACTGGCACAGCCCTGCTGTGCATGTTTTCCATGCTTGTCAGCTGAAGTTTGCAATCAGATACCTCTAAACAGAGTACTAAGGTAAAGGATCATGGAGAAAGATGTGTTAGTGTGATGCTGTACTTGCTGGACAGGCTGTAGCATTCTTTCTGCTCCTGCACCTGCTCTTGCTTTGCTCTGTGCTTTCTGTCTGTAGTTCAGCTTCACAGTCCAGGCTGCAAAATGCAATGGAAGAAAAGAAACAATATCTCATCGACATGTCATCTCATTGTTTCTAGGCACCCCACCTTGCTGTGCACAAACCTTTGCTGAGAAAGAGTGCATCAGCCCTTTTGGGGTGGGGAATAACTTTAAAAGAAAGTCCTAACTCAATGCAGACACCGGGTAACCAGATAAAGAGGCCATGGGCTTGCAGGAATGGTGTTGGGAGTCCCTGGGGACCATCCCCTTCAGGGCTTGCACTGCATGTTTCCCCTCCTCTTCTCCCTGTCCATTCCTACGCCACATCCCCTCCTCAGGACAGGCTGCTGGAGAAGGCTTTTATTCCCACATAAGTTAACTTTTACCTTGGTTTCCCTTGTTCTCCTGATAAGCAAAGCAAGTCATCTTAGCAGTGTTTGTTGTTTTGATTTGGGGAACAGTGAGTTGGAGCATATCCCTCTTATCTTGTCACAATAAATTTGCTGTCTTCAGTTCTGGTTGTCAGGTATTAAGCTGCAGTGTGGCCATGACCGTGGATTAGGAGAATGAGCTGATGGCAATGGCACCTCCTGGTCCTGCCAGCATCCCAGTAAAATTCTAGGTGCTCTTATGCAGCCTGGGTTTGTCTTGCAGGGATGGAAGAACAGCCTTCTTCAGACAGCCCATCCCACAAACGTCGTATTCAAGCACCTCAAAACCATTTAAAAGAGCCAGACACCAAGGGGTAAGTCTTATCCTGTGCATTTCCCGTCTGCCTTCTCTCTGTAGGGGAACCATTCGTCTCCTTTCCCCAAGGGACCTTGATGCTGCGGAAACCACACCGCGACTCTGCAGCCGGAGTGGTGATTCCCTGGGGAAGCTGTCTTCTGCTTCAGTGGTGAAGGTTTTGGGCACCCATTTAGTGATGGTTATCACATGCCCCGGGCCTGTACATCTCATGTTTGGGGACACTGTGACCCTCTGCTCTATCAGACTCAACCGGTACCACTCGTGGTGTCCCTGGGCTGTGGGGCACTACCCACTGACTGATGTTCGGGTGCTCCAGGAGTTACTCTGGTCGCTCCATATGTGTGTAATGCTATAAATACCATGTGCTGCCTCGGCCCTCCCTTTGTCCTTGGGTCCCCATTTTGCAATTCCCTACATTTTTATAGATACAGTTAGAAATGTCAGGCTGGGAGAGGTCCTCTGTGCCTCCCACACCCAGGCAGGATCACATTTAAGACATGAAAGATGGGGAGGGGCTCTTGATCAAGGAGTGCCGGGATAGGACAAAAGGGAATGGCTTTCAGCTGAAAGAGGGGAGATTGAGATGAAAACTTAGGAAGAAATGTTTTCCTGTGAGGGTGGGGAGTCCCTGGCCCAGGTTGCCCAGAAAAGTCATTCCATCCTGGAGGTGTTCAAGGCTGGGGTTCATCCTGGAGATGTTCATCCTGGAGGGTGGAATGGGGCTTTTAGCAGCCTGATTCAGTGGAAGGTGTCCCTGCTCATGGCATGAGTGGGAACTGGATAGGCTTTAAAGGTCCCTTCCAACCTAAACTATTTTATGAATCTGTGGTGACTAACAGCCTCAGCTTTGGGAGAATTCAACTCAAACCCCCAGAACCTCTGAATCTGGGCTATGCTAGCTAGGACCATATGCCAGAGAATGCAATAATGGAGGAGCTGCCTTCACTTATCGTTTGAGAGCGACCCTAACACAGATGGCAGGGCAGTCGACCAGCCAGGAACGGGTTAAGGGGCTGCTTGACCTGCACAGGCCTCTGCAGGATTTCAGGGAAAGTGTGGGGTGGGTTATTTCCCCCCTTCCAAAATGGTGGGAAAGGCTGGCATTTTTCTCTGTGCTAAGGCTCGTTGTATATCTATGTTTGAGCAGACCGGATTAAGCCTACCTGTGGCTTTTTCCATGCTGAAGTTCCAGCAAAATGCTGGTAAGAGAGTTGTAAAGCACTGGTCTGAGACCCAGGTACTGCTGTCCTGGTTTTCTCCCTTCCTGAAGGATCAAGTTTGTGGAGAGCCTGGTTTTCTTGGTTGTTATTTCCCTGTCCCAGGGAGGCTGGTTGCAAGTAAATACAGTGATGGGTCTGATTGGGGTGAATACACCTCTGTAAGCTCCGTGCAAATTGCGCGTTTTCCTTGAGGACCCAGGGAAGCTGTCGATGCAGGCTGCAAAGTTTGGGAACGGATCTGGATGAAACCTGGCCTTGAGTGGGGCTTTGGGCAGCCTGATTTAGTGGGATGTCCATGGCAGGGGGGTTGGAGACAGATGATCTTTAAGGTCCCTTCCAACCCCTACTATACTATGATGCTCGTCAGTTTTGACGAGTTTTGTGTGTAAGTGGCTGGCACAGAAACCTACGAGTGGGCCAACTTGGTTCCAACTTGGTAGAAAGGGGTGAATATCCTTTGGAGACTGTGCAGCAACCCCACTTAGACTAATAACAGATCTGCTCTTTCCAGACTTGCTCTCTGCCTTCCAGCTTTATAGCTGTATGTATTTTGTTTCATTTTTTGTTATCTCCATCAACTCAGTGCATTTTTCTGGGGAGCGGATTTTGCGTTTTGTTCTCAATGAAGTCTCACCAAGCACAAAAATCCTCAAATGCCAGAAGGCTGGTGGAACCCCACTAAATTACAGCACATCTCCTGAAGTGATTTCCTCCTCCAAAGAACTCTTCTGCTATCAAGTATGATTACATGGTGTCACATTAATGAGAGCTTTGCGGCTGTGATTCCAGCTGCTCTTTCCTGGACAGTGTCCTGTCTGTCAACAATTAAAAAAATCTCTATGAAGCAACAATCAGACTCGATCATTTGGTCCACATTGTATCCACAGATGACAGACTGGGAGGAGGAGAGGAAGCTGTAAGGGAAGTATTTTAGGGCATGTTTCAATGTTCTAAAACCTACCATCTATGGAAGAGGTGGAAGCGAGTTCTCTTCATATGCTGTTGCAAAATGTTGTATATCAGTTTATTAAGAAAACCCCAAACTCTTGGAAAGCTTCACTTTTTACAACCAGACATTCTCATTTTTACTTCCAGGTCTGGTTCAAGACCTGGAATTTGCTTTCTGAAGTCCTGGATGATCTGGGAATCAAGGTAGGCTTATGAAAGGAGTGAGGGCAGTGTGGATTTTCTCTGAATGAGTGCTGGTACTGACCGTTTGCAAATTATGGCTCAGTGCAGTCATGGTTAATTAAAGGCAGCCTGTCCTGCTACTGAAAATGCAGTCACCTAATGAGGAAATAGGAAACATCATTCTCTCCCAGCTCATTGATGACTACGCTTGTTTATTTTTGCGCATCATTAGTCCTTCCTCAATGCACCTTGAATTGGTATGTTAAGAATCATGGAATATTTTGGTTTGAAAGGGATCATAAAGCTCATTTAGTTCTAACCACCCCTGCCATGGGCAGGGACATCTCCCACCGGATCAGGGTGCTCCAAGCCCGATCCAACCTGGCATTGAACCCCTCCAGGGATGGGGCAGCCACCACTGCTCTGGGCAACCTGGGCCAGGGCCTCACCCCAAGAAAGAGCATTATTTCTTGCCATTTGGTCTTGGATGTCTTTTGTACTTGGAAGTTGACAGCATAGTCTGGATCATACCTAGTCACATTGGTTTGCATGTCTTTGGGCTGTCACAGGGTGCAGGTTCTCAGCCCTTGGCTTTCTTGCTTCATTGTTGGCCTGGGGCTGAAGAAGAAATCTGGTGCCCGAGTACAGCATGGGGTGTTGCTGTGCCAATGAGGGGAACAACTTGCAGGAGCACTCAGTGGAAAGCAGCTTTTATATTCACCGGTTTGGTGAATATCTCCTCATGTAGATATATTTGTGTGGTTGAGGGCCCTTGCTTTGTGGTGTGTGGCTGGTCTGAAGACCTGTGCCTGCAGGCTACGTCTCAGTCACTCATCGTCTGCTGTGTCCTGCCTGCGCCATGCACCTTCCTCCTCTCCTCATGGTGCGGTAGTTAGCACTTTTGCTCCCAGCAGGGCATCTTGTCTTTCATAAATACATTAGCTGTGCTCTTGTCCCAAGGTTTTAGTTTAGGTGTTATCATGTGGCTACAATGCTACTAACTGCACAGCATGCAAGGAGACACTGGGTGCCCTTGTCTCTCATCAGCTTCAGTATGTCTTGGCATCTCACTGGGATCAAGTCCAACATGATTTGTACCAGCCACTGAATATGAAATGCCTGTGACGCTCTACAGCTCTTAGCACTTCTCCTCTCGCATGTGCTGGGCTCTGGGCAGCCCCAGATGCAGACTAAGTGTGTTGGCTCCAGATGTGTGGTCCCCCTGGACTTCTCCCTGAACTGCTGGTCCTGCCCCTGTGTTTGGTTTTACCCTTCTGGCCCTTTAAGCACTCTCAGTCTGGTGTTTTCTTCATCATTGTTTACCTTTTTCTTTGTCACTTCCCACCACACTGTTCCTCTTCTCCTGCTCTTCCTGCTCTCGGCACTGGTGAGACCACACCTCGAATACTGTGTTCAGTTCTGGACCCCTCACCACAAGAAGGATGTTGAGGCTCTGGAGCGTCCAGAGAAG